>NW_019173282.1:572148-1266380 GCF_001773325.1 Penicillium arizonense | reverse complement strand
CAGGGGGTGCATAAACAGGGGGTGCATAAACAGGGGGTGCATAAACAGGGGGTGCATAAACAGGGGGTGCATAAACAGGGGGTGCATAAACATGGATACTCAACATCCCCGAGAATAACTAAGCTCAGCAATTTCCTCAAATGGAGATGTGTATAATCACTAGACTGTCCACGAACGCACACATGAACATTCACCTGAGCCTATAGTGCGTTGGGACCGATGGAGTTGACCGCGTTGAACTGATGGCGTGGATCTGACGGCGTTCCCCGAAGCTCGATTGTGGTGAAAGATGCAAACACTCTAGGGGCTTGGTGATTGTAAAAATCCGGACTCCGTTGGTATGTACGTACGTTCATTACTTCCACCGAGCCGTGGACCAAGACACAGGAGTTACGTTTGGAGAGAGTGGTGGATTGGAGTGGTGAATTGGAAGAGAGAGCTCAGGGACTTCGTTGAACCAGCCAGACTAGCACTGTAGACCCCACTGTATCGCCTGTAAAGATGTGGCTCTGCCTTGAAGGAGATATAATAAGGGACTTTCTACGGTATTCTGACTCCCAATCTGGTCTATTTCATATAAGATATTTCACCCAATATCGAGATTATGCGTCTCAAAACCCCTTTCGTACTTGGACTAGCTACTTCAGCGTCTGCTTTGTGGTCAGTTACTTACGACACCACTACCGATTGTTCAGGCGTGGGAAAAGAGGTTGGAGGCTTCGAAGCCGGGTGCCAGACTCTGGGAACCGGCACGGAATCGGTCAAGGTCTCTACCGACAGTGGCAGCAATATCGCATTGAGCACGAGTAGCAACTGCAACCCTTCTTGCGAGCATATCATTCCGAGTGAAGTGGCCGACCGTTGCGTCAATGCCGCTATCCGTTCCTTCTTATCTTATTGATGGTAAGTTATGTGCTTTGAACTACCTTCCCCTCCCCAAACTAAATTTCCAAATTGACACTGGTCCATTAAAGCCCTGAAAATACGCTGAAGGGGCATTGGTCAAGAGGCTCAGACAGGGGGTCAAGATGAGCTCCCAGAAAGTTCTTGTCTTTTACTTAGACATCGAGACTCCGTGGCTTCTTTCCCATCCAATTTCATCATGGTTGATATCTTTGCAGCTACTTACACTAGAGGAGCCAAACAAACAAGTACACTTTGAAAAACACTCGAAGGGTCCCCTTCTCATTGACATACTCGAGCCTTCAACGGGCAGTCCGATCATGTATGGCCGGTGTCGATGAATTCGAGAAGCTTATATAACAGCGCTCCAAAAATAACGCTTATAAAGTTTATCAATTGCATGCCAGAGACCTGAGGACCAAGTGTACCATTACGTATGGTGCACAATTTGGTAGATACGTGTAAACGTCTTCTGTGCTTCTTCTTTTTCTCTTTTTCCGCCAGCAACCCTCATTTTAGAGAATCAAATCATAGGGTTTCAGCAAGATAATGACTTTCGATTCGGTCATCAAGAATTAAATAACCTTCAACCAAACAGGTTACGTAACTGGTTTACAAAAGTGTAAATTTTGCGTGAGTGCCTACCGCCTACCTTCAGTAACCAAGCTGTTCTTGTTTCCATTGCGCGCAAATGCGAGTGATACCTTTTTTTCTGTGCTTTGTAATTTTATGCCTCCATCATAGGCTCCTTGTTTTCATATAACCACATATTATCGCAATAAGGCACGGACTAAGGTGTTTGTTACTAAACAGATTTGCCTCTTTCATAGATGAATTAAATGAATGATCACCGATTTATCCAGACGGGCTCGAAATCAATTTCACCACTTGACTCTCTTCACTTCTTTGTTGAACTCTGTTTTGCATTGCGCCATGCCTTTTACGGTTAGTTTACCCCTGACCCAAACGTTGACAGTATCTTATTACGGCAATAAACAATCGGATTGAATTACCTATACTGCAGTATCATGGTTGTATCTCACATGCAAACAAGCCAAACAGACTAGTTGCCAGGAAATTCGGTCTGGTAACCAGATTCACCCTACTAACACTACCGAGTAGATATGATTGGCTCCCTTAGGAAATATCTCCAAGAGAAAGCGCGATGGGGTCTAGTTTAATGTGCTCATAAGCTCTTGACGTAGGGATCGGGAAGTAGATAAACAATTATATTCGTCTTTGGAACAGCCAATTGAGAAAAAATGGTGGTGTTAATCGCTCCTATCAGCAGACTCAACAGATCTAATCTCGCGCGCATGAACAAGTTTCTAGGAGTAATAAGTCATAAACATAGGTCGATATTAAAAGGACCTCGATTCTTAGCATTTGGACCCGGTCAACACGCGCTATACCCCATTAGGCACTAGCTCGGTATTTGTATTTCCAATGCATTATTCGGTCAAAATGCATTTGAGTCTTAGCAAATACGAGGGTGTCCAGCGGCGGTCATGAACCCTGGGTACTTTCTATTAGTATGTAGCCCCCTAACAAAATCAAGTCACCACCGTTCCTTATAAATCACGAGCTGGACTTAGTAGCTTTTTGGCCCCCGAGATACTTCCGTTTAGTATGCGATCCTCTCATTAAATTAAGTACCGACTATTAACCAAAATTTGGAATGGCACTAATCCCAATTAAAAAAATTCGAGGCTTCCATATTGGCGTCGTGGTGGCAGGTTGAAATGGCTGAGATGCCGAAGACATGGAGTTGGCGATTCCTAGTGCTGGGGATGCTGGGAGCATCATGCCTAGGGGCCTACATAGTAAACGGAAGTACCCAGGGGTTCAAGACCGCCTATTCTCGGACCACCAAATGCATTTTGACCGAATAATGCATTGGAAATACAAATACCGAGCTAATGCCTAATGGGGTATAGCGCGCGTTGACCGGGTCCAAATGCTAAGAATCGAGGTCCGTTTAATATCGACCTAAACATATATGCAGCCATTCTAGCGACAAAAGCTTATTGGCCACCATACAGGCATCGTATAGCTCCTAGGAGCTAGGTTGGACCTCCGCGGGATTTCTTGTTCGTTCCAGGAATCATGAATATAGTACGCCTCTAGTCTGTAAGCGCACGGTTCTACACCTCTTCTCGAGTTATTTAAGCCGCCCACCCAACTTATGGAATGGCAATATCTTTCGCACTTGAAAGGTTTTTGACCTAATTTTGCATTCCCACCCTCCTTTCAGAGACTCCACCATATCGTCGCTTTGGGCATTGCACACAACACCTAAATGGTGCAAACGCGCCAACAAGCCCGCCGAAAGGCACAGTCTGACATACTAAAGTATACCACCGTCAAGTCTGGCGTACAGAAGCTGCCTCGAACCCCAAAAGCCCCAAAAGGCAAGCATTTCAATGGTTCCCGAAAAGAACCTAGCCTGTCTTTACAGGTCCACAGGCTTTTGGATGACGATGCATCTGAAGACGATTTCAGATCCCTCCTAATGGGGAGCAAAGACCAGTTGGACTTTGTTCCGCCTCTCGCGTTTGACAATTTACACACAAAAAACGATGTCTTTCACCGTGCTATCCAAAAGCAACGGCTGGATGCTTTACCATGGATGCTTGAAAGACAAAATCTGGACAATTGGAACTCTCTCCATTTGGTGGTGGTTTACGACAACTTGGAGCTGGTGAAGCAACTTGGGGATGAGATTCCTGAACTCGGTTGTGTTGTTGATAGAAGTGGGCGGACACCCCTTCATCTCGCATTTACTAAATGCAACGCTCAAGTCGCTCGCTTTCTGTTGGAATCAGATTGCTGGAATAATTACCATGGTGTCGATCGAAACTGCGTTGGTCATTTAACGGTAGAAGCCCTTGCATTCGATTGCAGAAAGTCAGGAATGTGTGAATGGGCCAATTTGGTTGGATGGCTTTATAATGAGGGAGGGATGGTGACTGATACCAAGGATTCGAACGGCGAGACCGCCATTGACCTCGCCAGAAAACGGGATATTTTCGATGTTAGAGTGAAATACCCGTTGATGGGAAGGAAATGAATTGCCATTATCTTCGTTTCATCACTTCAGTCTTCCCGCCATTATTTCAAAAGTTGATTAGTCCTATTCAATGTTCAAAGTCAGTGCCTTCATCCATTTGCTCCCAATTCCTAGGGTGATACGTGCAATTTTTGAGCACGATTGGTAGTTCAACAACCTTAAGACTTCTTTTGATAATGCTGCAAACCGCCCATGTGCAGTATATTACCTTGTTTAATGAATGACTTTCAACTGGGACCAGCACTTATTCTTTCGCCTATATAGGTGGGGTTTCTGTCTCATTACCATAACCAGTGATGTATACTGTACTTATATCTAGCTTCATTTCTTCAACTTTTGTGTAAGGTATGAGATAAATCGTGAATGAAAGTCGTATTCATGTTTCTGAGAATTACGGACCCACTGGTCGTGCTATGTTCTTGTTACAATACTTTTCGTGATCTTGCAACAAGCGAAGTCAAATATAGTTAGCGTGTTTCAGGATAGTGATAAGGTGATACTGATTTCGATCACGTCTGTAAAAAACCAGTTGTTTACGCAGATTCGAATGTACCAAGGAATACGGCTGGGGCATATAATGAGGGAGAGTGATGAATTGAGGATCAATTAGTTGACGCTCCAGTGGCCATGTTTGCCATCTCAAAAATGATAATCTCGACATAGTAAATTCAGGGGTTAAACCATGATTGACTGTTGTCTAGACGAGTGAATGGTCAAGTCAATACAGTGGTATGTATCCGAAATCAGTTTTAACTCTAATCTCTCTTTCTTTATCCCCTAGGCCCCACCCCAACCGCACTAGTTCATATCAAGACATCTTTCTGCCAACCTTGCGTTTGTCCTGATTTAGAGGGGATTATATTTCTTGGCATTTCTCACAATGTAGGGAACTAGGACGTTAGTGTTGGATCATCTGTGCCGTTCATTTCGTCGCGGGCGTGAAGAGGCTCGCATGGGTTATATGAAAGTCGTTATTATCTTGAAGGGGCTCGTGTTTATTCGAACTTATGATAAGCTAGGTTTTTCCTGACGTCATATATAGATACCATGTGACCAAGACAGGACCTGGGTGTGACACGCTGATGACGCTCTATTTAACATGACTACAACAACCAGGTTCAACCTCGTTCATGCAGTATATGTATACGATCGCAGTTGGTTAGCGTCGCCATCATGGAAAGATTTTGAAACTACAATTTCGAAATCTCTGGGTTCGAATCCCAGCACCCTCACATTCCTTAACTGTGTTGCTCGGCAGCAGGGCAAGTGGTTTACGCCCTGTAACCTGCAGAAAAGTGGTCCTGATACAGGAGATGTGGGGTTGGTCACCCCACATCTTCTGGGGTTCTCGGGTTCGAATCCCAGTGCCGGCAACTCCAAAAACCCACCATCACGTCTCTATGGAGAGAGACACATCATACCGGGGTAGTGGAATTACCCCAGCCTTTTCACAGGTTAAAGTGGAGACAATCACAGGCCTTACCAGGTGAGGCTCAAAGTTCACCGTTCAGGAAGTTTGGTACAATCTCAGTGGATCATACATACCTGTATTTAAAAAGTAGTGGTAGCCTGCATATCGTTCGCGAAGTTGTGGAGCTTTCATAACAAAATCGTTGATAGCTCTAAACTCTCTGCATGTCCACTGTAAAGAAGCTTGTATTTCAAAAGTATTTTACATTGATTGTGGGGGTTGGAATTGCTGACGATTTTTTGTATTGTTCCTCTGCTGGATTTGGCTGCACCGGCTATTTGAGGCATTTAGACGGGTAAGTTTTAGCGCGTATCTCGGCGCGTATAATGTGCAGATGATTAGCAGACCGTGTAACCCAGGCTTGCAGATTTACTTGAGAGCCTATTTGGATGCTTCGGCAGAATGAGAATCTGAGTGAAAACCTCTCCCTGCTTCGCTGAATTCCTTCCGTAGCCATTTCATTGAAGCCCTGAGTGTATCATCTCAACTCCGAGCTGCATTTTTAGCATGCTTTATGGAGAGTAATTCATTCTTCATCCACTTATACCGAGCTCTGATCCATTGTTTTCAAGCGTACTTTGTGCGTGATTCCCCAGCTCGCTGTCAATCGCTCCTTGAAAAGTAATTGTATTAATTTGATGATGTCCCTCCACCACGCCATTGGTCCCCGCAGGAGTGGCAGGACGACTACCTAGAGAATTACCAATTACAGTACTCAACTGAACTCCCCACTCTCCATCGGAAGTAGTCGTCAATGAATGCCGATGCACCTCCCTGGGAGTCGACGGGCTGGTCGACTAGGTCGGCGTTGAAGAATGCAAACAAGATGGGGGAAAGTGGTGATCCTTGAGCTAGCCCAGCGTTCACCAGCGGAGCAGTCTCAGTGCGGAAGTCGTCAAACCCAATGTTGGCGTGCCGGTCGCTCATGAAACTTGCAATCCATTTTCTGGCCACAATCGGGGGAAAGTTCAAAAGCTTGGCAAGGTCTTGGCATGATGGCCTCAGCCGCGTTCCGCTCTTCCCGTTCTCCTCTCACAGCATCTCTGCACTGCACGAGATCGGTAAAACCTGCTTTTAGATGACGTGGGACAATTTGCGGATACAAGACATCGTATCCAGACTTGATATCTTGACTGCATCGCTCAATTCTTGGCAATCGCTGCCTCAGATGGCAGGCAACAACAACAACCTCGGAACAACAACAATAGCCGATTGGAGTGAATAACTGACCATTTCAACTTTGTTATTTGTGCAGAACTATCACATCGACCCCTTCGTCGCGGTATTACGAGCGAGTCAGCAGAAAGTGACCCTGCGTGGTTCCACAGAGCTGTTCACCTGGACGGACGCATCCTTGATCCGTTCTTATGACTAAAGTAGCTTCATTGATTTGTATTCGTTATTGCATGAAGCTTGAATCAGTTGTAAGTAGCCACAGGATCCCCGAGAACAGCCATCCGAGGAGTGACACCCAAGCCGGGCACGGTAGGGGCATTAAGAGCTCCATTCACTACATCGAAAGGCCCATCTGCGGTTTTCCCAACACACATATCCCGGTATTCCAGAATACAACGTAGGCTACGAGAGGGGATAGTTTGCGCCAAGTGTACAATCGCTGCAAAAGCAATATCCGATCCACTGGTGTCCTGGAAAGTCATCGTATGACCCGCTGCCAGACAAATATCTCGCACGCGACGGCCTCTAGTCAATCCTCTGCACATTGCCACGAAGGCCAGAACGGCAAGAGTCTATCCTCGATAACTAGGTGTCATTTGCATGTTTGCCGTGGTGATCAGTTGCTGCAAGGGGAACAGCGATTGGCCAGCAATTTTGAGACCGACGATCTCTGAGGCTTAGCTTATGGTCTATTCTGGCTGATCAAAGTTAAGTTGCCAGTTGAAACCAACACAGATAAGTATGAGGTCTCTACATTCTGGAATTAGATTAAGTAGTTAAGATATGCCAAGCCTGTTCGGGAACTCACTAACAGGTCTCTTAGCCAAGGCCAGCCCCTCCAGCTGCTCGAAGAATACAATTGCTATGCCGGGATACACGACTCTCTACTCCAGAACCCCTCGCTCTTTCCTTTTCGCCGTGGTGGCCAATGTCGGTCCCGGCGGCACCAGCCGCTGCCTGGCCGTGGCCTACCGCCAACACCACGACGAATATAACTCACAGATATCCTGGGATCGAGTGCAATGTATGGTGACCGACACTCTTGCGCTGACCGAAGTCCTCTCGGATCCCACGAACCGCGCGCCGCTGGAGGCTGAGAGGGCGCTCGCGGAGGACTGGTATCGTCGGTCTCAGGGCCGGGAGCCTCCGATTCATGAGCGGCCCAGCGTACCCGACACCGCGCAACCCCCGTTCGTGCCCTGGTACAAGCGGCGTGAGCCAGGGCAACAACAGCCCCCGCTGCCGTGGCGGGATGATGCGCCTAGCAAGTTTCCCTTCACTGCGACGTGTGTTTTGCTGGCGTTGTTGCGCGATACTCGCGACAACCGCACCCGCCCCAGCGACGTTCAGTTTCAGCCACTATCGACGCTGTTCCGGGCCGACTGCATTGAGTATGGCCTGGTTATTCTCGACATCTCTGACCTCGACAGCGGCGTCAAGTACGGCATCGTTGCGTTCCCCATGAACTACATGGCTGAGGTTGAATACGGCGGCGAGATGATCGGCTGGGATCCCGTCGAAGACCCCCAACCGGAAAAGGAGCCCGATGTTGTACTCGCAGACCCGCGGCCTCGAGAGCTGTTGTCAATCTCGCAGTGGGTATCGAAGCATTACTACTGGTCGGGCCTGGAGAAGGCGTCTTGCATCCTCAAACTAGAGGAGAGGCCGCTGGCTGATGCGGTAGCCTTGGATTGTACGTCTGTTCACCCGAATGATTTTGCAGGTGCTGACAGGGGGAATAATGGTAGATATCTGGCCACCAGAGCTGGATGATCCGACTCGAACATCTTCAGAAGGTGATCTCTGGCGCTATTCCATGTTAACCCATATCGATCACATTTGCTAATCTCTCCAACAGACTTCAGACATTCAATGATCGCCACCCAATCCCCGCCTGATATGGAAGGTTACACCATAGTAGACCAACCGCCGCAAAATGACCCCGTAGGCATAGTCCGCACCATTGATGATCTGCTTGTTCTCACCCAGGAGCCCGCCTCCGGTCCCCTCGAGAAGGAAGCGCTCGCCAACCTTCAAGTACTTGCTCAGTTCCGCGAGCAGCTGCGGCAGCGGCTCGAAGAGGCGCCAGAGAGGCTCGGCTCCTCCCAGATCTCCAGTCATGTGCTGCGCGTGGCATACGCTGGATGCCGTCACCTCAACTGGGTGGTGTTTGGAAACCTGCCGCCTCGCGTGATCGCGGCCGCCATTGCATCGGATGAACTTCAAGGTGCGTCTGCGCTCAGCCTCTGCCTCAATCCGTTCCAGCTGGTGGGAGATGAGGAAGATGGAGAATCAGACCTTGGTGACCTCGCCGCGGCCCTGGCACAGTCCACGGCCCTTCAACAGCTCTGCTTCTTGCAGCAGCCGGACCGGAACAGCGACGATGGCTCCGCTCATCCCTTTTCGGAGCTGTCTTGGCTGTGGTCGAGGGCATCAAGTGAAGACTCGGAGTCGCTCCGGCTGAGAACCATCCATTCGACCTCCGCTTTGTTAATTGGTTTACGCGGCCGCGAAGTTCGAGCAATATCCTCGCCGAGGAATTTGGGTTCTAGCTTCACCTCGGGCGCTCAAGTCGTTCCCATGATCCATCTGTTCACATTTGTCAGCCCCCAGCGCGAAGATGTCCGGGACGCAGCGGCAGACCACCACGTCGTCCACCCTGCTCGTCCCGGGTACAGTGGCCACTACTCCATGGATAATACTGGGTTAAACGCCGAGAGCTTCGCTGTCCGATTCTTGGTATACCTCCGATCCTTAGGTCCGGATTCGGATCCCGACCAGGCCATCTTGCGATTTGCATATCATGGGGCGTTCTCGTCACTCGCTTCCATCGACGAGGACAACAAGAACAACGACGACGACGAGCCCGCGTCGCCGCCCCGGGGGCCACCGCCGCGCCCACCGCCGCTCCAGTCATGGCCAGATCAATTGGGTGTCAGGCCAATCCCCGCTGGATTTTTCGATGAGCTAGCCCCCGACCACCCGTCCCGAGACCGACTCAGGGATATCTCCCCTGGGAGCTGGGTGGTTCTTATAGATAGACAAGACCGACGTGATCGATTCAGCGACGACCGCGCCTTCTTACAATACTCTTTTATCAGAATCCGTCGCTCTCCAGCCCCGAAGCAACAACAACAACAACAAAGACCGGCCCCCGTCTCTAGTTCAGTTGAGGTAGTCGGCGGGCTGACCGACTTCCTGCGCGAAACCGTACCAGAAACTGATATTACCACGTGGGAGAAACGGCTCGAGGAGGTAGAGATGGACTTGGTTTCAGCGTTGACTAGACCGAGCCCACCCAGTACCCCGTCATCGATGGAATGGTCACCGGGGGTGAACCCGATTGACGAGGTGCTGAGGCGCTTGACTTCACCTACAACTGAGAGCGCAGACAACGCCCCGCCAGAGACTGATCTTCCCACTGAGGAGGGACTGGTCGTGGAGGGAGAGAGGGAACGCTGCATCGGCGTTCGCGTCATGGCTGAGAGCCGGGTCCACACTTTACTGGACCAGTTACTATGATTTTACCCTATCTCTAAGCTATCATCGAGGCCTATATATCCATAAAAGCCCCTCTCTTTAGGCTATAGATCCCTCAAGATCCCGTCACAACTACCCTCTCAAGCTTACCATTTAAAGACCCGCCTCCTTCAGTCTAGCTCCGAAACGGAGAAAAGGAAGGAGCGGGGACTATTGGAATCCAGACACTTATATCCGAGTATTATATTATTTACAAGATAGGGCGATTAATAGAAGTAAATTGTCTAGATAACAAGCTGGGCAACGAGAAGTAGAAAAGTGCATTAGCCTGATATTTGGTTCTGAGCAGGCTGAGCAGCCTAATCTAGGCTTCTGACAAAATACGGCTAGCCTAGGCCTAGCGGGAAGTAATAGGGCCAAGCGAGAGCGTCTTTGACTTCTTTTTTCAGCTTCTAGTTCTTCTTTTGAGATTCAACACTAAAGAATGACATGGTATATTATTCACTCCTCTTCTAGATTCTAGATCTATCGACAAGGCCCCAGTATTCGCAGCAGCCAATCGCAGAGCCATTTCTAGCTGCGAGGGATCAGTTATAGGAAAGGGTTCCTAGGAATGCTAGCTTAATTCATTCAGTGGCAGATATCTAGCCCGAAACTAAACTAGATCCGTCAGCCGATGTCGTCGACTTGCGTCACACGGCGCGGCGAGTTGTTCGAGACCTAGGTATACCACACAAAAAGAGGTTGCCCGAAGGCTGGTGCGAATGTTGTTCCTGGGATCAAATTGGCACAGTATATGGAGGAACGAGGACAACGGTGAATTTTCGTGGTTCGTTTGCTGGGTGGTGTCGGCAGCGTTAGCGAGAGAACGTATGAGAGGGTGTAGAGGTGAGGTGGTACTGAATATCTCATGCAAGCCGAAGGGATCGAGTCAACCGATGGAAAGTTCGAAGAGGACAGCAAGTCACTGTAGCGACGTGGGAATACGTCATCTCCAGACCATAACTCCCAGGAACACCGGTAGGCAGTGCGGTTACCATCGGAGCAGGCGAAAGCTAGAAGGCAAGACGGAGGGTGAAGGGACTGATCAGGGGAGAGCACCGGGGTGAGCAATCAGGTTGCTCACTGAGCAGCTCAGGGTCGCTCAGTGGGCAGCTTAGGGCGGCGGGGTGACTAACTCACCCTGGAATCCGGGAGCCGATCACTTCCCGAGGCGGCAATGTTACCGTCAACATTATTACTAGATAAAAACCCCAAGGTACTGCGCCATCAATCAACCGGAAACCTCAAAACAACATGCAGGATCAGACAGTCTTAAGCCGACAAAAGCAAGAAGACTTGATTGGCACATCCGACCTAGCCAACCGAATCTTCAACTGAGACGCAAAAACCCTCGCCTCAGTCTTCCGACCCAGCTTAACCAAACACTCATGATACCCATGTGAAGCCCAAACATTATTGGGATGACGCAGAGCCCGTGGCAGCGTCGGTTCAATGCCCAAATCCGCGGCATAGACCGCCACCGCCTCGTCCACCCTCCCCTGTTCAAGTAACAACGCACCAAGCGCATGTCTGGTCGGCTGCATCCAGCCCCAAGGCTCATCATACGGCAGCGAATCATCTCGTTCAACTGCTGTGCGAAGGTACTCAAATGCTGTCTCATGTTCACCTCGCCGGTACGCTATCTCGCCATCCAGCATAGCCTCTCCGACGCCTAGGATATCGATGCAGCGGTTGTTAAAGAGCATGCGCGAGTCAGGCACCTGTTTCTTTGATTGCTGGAATAGCGTACGCTCTTCTTCTGCTTCCGGGACTTTCCCGGTGGCTGCGAATGCGACACCCTTGGCGTAGTGCATCATGGCCGTGGTGACGCAGTAGAGATTTGCATCAGCCGGTAGCTCCAAAGCAATGATATCTTCCCAGCGACCGAAACGAATCAACCCATGCATCTGCATCGCCACGAATCCTTCCAGCCAGTCAGCCATTGGAGGCAACTCAGTGCGCAGAAGCGGCTCAGTCAAGACCCGTGCCAGCTCAGCGCCAGTTTCGAGAGCAATCTTCGACTGTCCACCCAACATAGCAGCATACATCCTAAAATGGTAATCATGCGCGCGATACAGATTATAGAAATGACTCGTAGGCTGCCTCGCGAGGAACTTCTCATCAGCGCGAATAGCCGAAGTATTGGACACAACCGCACGACGATAATCGCCACACAAAATATCAATATGCGTTGGCATATGTTCCAAATGCCCAGCATCAGGAACAAGCCCACGCAAACAATCCGCGATCGGCAGCGCAATCTCGGGCGTCCCAGACATTTCCATGAGATGAATATATAAATGCAATAAACCAGGATGATTGAGCGCTTCATCTTGGGCAAGAACCCGATCAAGCGCCCTCTTCACCTGCATCGTCTTTGCGTCGGGGGCCGGCTGGCCCGTTTTCAAATCCCACAAGCTCCACGGCGTCAGATTCATCAGCGCGTCGCAGTACAGCGCCGTAATGTCATAGTCATCCGGGTAGTCATTATACACTACGGTAATCGCATCCGCATATGCTTGATTCCACACCGTGCAATCCTCCACCGGCAGTTCCTGCGGATAGCGAAACTGCAGCGCGTCGATAAGCGCAACTTCCAACGGCGATGTGGCGGGTGCATGTTTTTTCGCTTCTAGAACGGCACGATGTGCACGCGTCGTTGTAGCGGCCAGATCTTCGCCATCGAAGAGTTGCCAGGGCTTGTTATAATTCGGACCTAGGGCGAAGGCCAGGCCCCAGTATCCCATTGCGCATGTTGGGTCGAGGGAGACGACATTCTCGAAGCAGCGGATTGACTCTTCGTGGTTGAAGGCGTAGGCCCAGATAAGACCGCGGCTGAACCAGGTTTGGGCATCTTCGTTGTCGGTTGTTACTTCACGACGGTAGTCTCCGAGGTCGTAGTAGTCGGACATGTTGTGGTGGGGGAGAGTGGGGTTGAGGTGCGGATTGTATGTATGCAGCTAGCCATTTTGGTCATTTTGGTGCGATAAGGATAAGCTAGAACTACACAGACAATTGTATATAAGTAAGTTGTATAAGTTGTATATTGTACATTAACTTAAAGTAGTTAAATCATATATTCATCTCTATCTGTGAATTGAGCGTGAGCGAATTGATGCCTCAGGCCAGACCCACATTCCTACGCAAATCTGCTCACTTATGCTCGATCCCGCTCACCTTGGTGGCCAACCTTGCGGGTATATAGTCCTCTTCATTCTGATTTCCATTCATTCATTTTTTGTTACTTGTACATCCAAGATATCCCGAGTACATATACATAAGATTTCCCATCTTACCTTCTCATCTCATCCGATATCCACTCTATACAATGTGCGGAGAAAGCAACCGTCCAACCCTCGGAGGCACCATCGCCGTCCTCTTCCCACGAGAGAATAGAACAAGCCCAAGTCCCTCAGAGATATCTCGGTCATCATCGCCAGAATCAATCTCATCGTTTTCGTCTACGTCATCAACTGCTTCAATGTCTTCATACTCGCTCTTCTTCCGCGACACAGACCCAACAACCCAGAGAACGAAAGCAATCTTTCGAATGGATGATACAGAAACATATCACACGCTTCGGGAATGTGGACATGTCGATGTGCGGATTGAGTAAGACCACTCCTCGTGAAATAAAATACATTTTGAAGTGACAGAAACTTATACTTCGAACAGGAAATATGGTGATATCTCCAATACATCATTGAGCAATAGTCCACTTCACCAATTCCGATTGGAGATGGCACAAGACAGAAACTCGAAATCAGCGAGTCAAACTGAAATGGAGTTCGAGTTGCCCCAACGGCTGGACCTAGGCGTCTCGGAGAAGGGTGTTATTGGCCGGCAGGTGACGGTCAGAGAGGTGGGGGGATCAATCCTGGGGATTGGAGTTGTGGGATACAATTAGATTGTTTTACGGTTGATATCTTGGACATACATTAAGGGCTTAGTGGGAATGGAGTTTGCTTTTCTATTTGCGTGGAATTTCTAATTCTGTCTACAGTGGCGGCCGTTATTGCCTTCCATGTCGGAAACATATAGACTCTCATTTAAACCCCCTAATCACATGATACGCTAAACCTAATATGAATTGTGTGTAAAAGACCGGTTTTGTACGTACAGTGTAATAATACCTAGTCTCGCATGATACCCGTATGAAAGACGACCGGATTACCATATCCTCCAACCGTCAATGTTCTTCCAGCACAAAACGGAAGTGCTTCCACGGTTGCTTCGTCCCTACCTCCGCCTTCACCTGACGAGCCTCTTGTAATTCCTGGGCTTCGTGAAGCAGCTCGTCGTCGGCAGAATTGTGATTCATTAGTCATTATTCGCATCTGGAAAGCCTGTGCGGGGGCGGCCTCGGGGACTCGTCAGCTTGTGTAAACCGATAAAACTTAAAGAGAACTCTTCAGGCCGATGGCCTCATAAGAAGACAACAATCTATCCTGAACGACAAAATCACTTGTCTCATTGCAACTCTGCGCATCATGCGCTACGGACAATACCAAATTACAAATTGGTAGCCCTCATCACCTTAGTACAAAGGGAGGAGGGAGGCTTGGAACTAATAAGCCACATAATGCTAAAGATATGTACCGTGGCAAATGGCACTCATGATAGTAAAACGGCCAAATAGATTAAATAATTAATAGAGACGAGGGGAGGCCCGAAACGTAGACATCTTTGCACTCGCTAGACAAAGGCTCTACAGCAGACTTTTGATATGTCTGATATTTCTGCATCATAAGCTCTCAATTCTGCGCACTCTATATCTTAGACTAGTTGTTTCTCTTCCATAAACTCCTCCAGAATTTTATTGACTTCATCCACCTTCTCTAACTGCAGCCAATGCCCACCATTCACATTCTCAACTTTGAGATCAGGGACGAGTGGCCGCATCTGCTCCGGAAAATTGGCCGTGACAGTGATGATGTAACTGGTAGAGGCGATTAGCAAGGTTGGGTGTGTTAAGGTGTGAGCGGATGTGGGAATTTCTGTATTGCATATTAGTAGGATGCGAAAATTGTAGGTGGTAAAGAACAAGTTTCAGGGGAAGAAGTTGAATGGGAAAGAAAGGGAGACGGAAGGTACAGAGTGAAGTGGTACATACTCTTTTCATCTTCTTCATTGATATTACGCAGATTAGCCCTGTACCAGTTGATTGCAGGGCCATAGCCACCTTTCTCGAAGGAGAAGGCGTGTTGATAATGTTTATGGTCCTGTTCTATGTAAGCTAATTTGGAAACCCCATGTATTACAGCTAGAAATCTTACTTCTGATGTCAGATAGGCCGGCAAATCAACAATCTTGCCCTCGGCTAACCAAGTGCGCAAACCGCCTGGGGTGCCCTTGTATTTCTTGTTGATTTCGCTGTCGTTGGCGAAGAAAAGCGATTCCAGGGATTCGGACTACAGTGTGGGTCAATATTTAGCAAGCCAGAATTTGCAGAGTTTAAAGGGAACTTACATGTTCATTTAAGAGCTTCGGAGCATCCTCTTCGTTAAAAAATAGGAAATACCCGAAGATCGAAAAACCAAGCTTGGCTTGCACCGAGCTATTGATATGTTGTATCACCGCGGTAGTGAGGCTACGGCCAGGGGCACTATATCCGTGGTCGATGAAGACATAAGCCGAAAAGCGCTCTGGATGATAGTTCGCTAGACGTGACAAAAGGAACGATCCCCTGGTGGAAGAAGCGTTAGCATAATTGCGCGCTAATTCGGCACACCTTCTGAATCTCCTTTCGTTTAGAAACCACATGAATGTGACAGCCGGCAGCAAGACAGAATGAATTGCAAGACATACCAATCATGTGCCACGCCCACCACCACTCTAACACCCTCTAAGTCCATGATCTCAACAATGTCCCTCGCCATACCTTCACCCTTATACATCTGTAACTCACTCGGCTTCGACGTCTCCCCGAACCCAAGTAAGTCCGGAGCTAGGATTCCATAACCCTTTGCTACGAAGAAGGAGATCTGATGACGCCAGTCGTGCGAGGTAGAGGGGAAGCCGTGTAGGAAGAGAATGTATTGAGTGTTGGGGAATTGGGGTAGGATATGGATGTAAGAGTAGGTAAGTGCGCGCGCGGTAGTGTAAGTTGAGTGAGGGTAGGCCATGGTTGATTATACTTATTGGGTGGAATGTAAATTATTATACAATGAGTTTCTGATGAAGGTGAGGGGGAAACTGACTTATATATACATTTAGTCCGGTAGATAAAGAGTCGTTCTAGATCAGTACCGGCATACTAGGCATAGAGTCGCTAAGACTACTAAGGGCTCACTCAACCTACAGTTATTGGCTCCAGCGTAACATTGCAGAACACCGACGTCATGACGAGCATGGGCTTCTATGCACTTTTAGCCCAACAAGGCTGCAGTGCGATATTGAAATTAAAAGAAAAAAAAAAAAAAAAAATCTTCGATACGCTCTGAAGACTGCGATTTGTTGTAATGTCTTCCGACGTCTTGCTGTACTTTAATACGAACACTTGTATTGGAAGCACATAGATGTTTTAGTGTTATCCACATGAGGTCGTGCACAGTATTGCAACTCTTGATCATTTACTGGGTATTTTCGGTTTGTTTTTATCGCATTGTAAGAGGCCCTTCATCTACAAGTCGGCATGAACTAACATCTCACTCATTTAAAAAAATTTTCGATTTATCAATTGTTGCTGTTCGACCGAAATGCCACTAAGCAATTGACTTGAGCAGTGAGCTGAAACATAGCACTGGCAAGTAGATGATATCTAGTAGATAAACTGCCAACCTGGCAGTTCGATCCGGCATGAGTAGAAACCGCGAGTGTCCTATCGTGCCTCGAGTAGAGGTTCTCAAGTATGGCACATCCAGCCTGGATATGCATCTCCGTCCGGCTATCGGGTCCTAGGAGAAACTCGATATAGCTGAAGACAACGCTCGTTAAGACGGCAAGCTCTAGACTTTGGGAAGATCCATCAAGCCGACGGCGGAGATCCTGGATGGCTGTATTATAATGTCGAATTGAGAACGCGATCGCCGGGCGTGTGTGCCATATGTCAGGATGGTAACGGCTGCTGGTCAAGGCCCCGATCGCTAGGGCCGCATGATGCATTGCTGGTTCGGCGAGGGTGGCCTGGAGGATGATGTTTTTCCATGCGGGGAGCTCGAAAAATAGAGAGAACTCCCCAGCACAAACGACTTGGAAGTACTCCATGTGCACATTTTCGCCATCTAGTAAAGGCCTGACAGAAGGGTATCGCAGACCACGGATGGGCGGAGTCATCCCGTACTGCGGTGCTTCAGAGGGAGACGACGAAACGAAGTCACATTTCCAGCCCGCTCTGATACAGGATGAGCAAGCTGGCCTGGCCTCATCGCATTTCTTATGCCTCGTTCTACCGCAAGATTTACAAGCTGATTCAACTGGGTACGGGCGGAGCTCACTCACTTGCATGTCAAACATCCCGTCCTGACTTTCCGAACCCCCCGAGCGCCATGGCGTAATTTTCTTATCATTACTAGTCCATTACTATGGTGACTCAAATCATGACGAAGGATTGCTCCGCGTGTCTGAGGAGCGAGATCCAGGAGGATGTTACGAGCGAGAGAGAAATAATTAAGGCGTAAGCCTATGAAGGAGACCAAGACTAAGGGCCACCTTTGGACGTCATGATTGGCTGAAGCGTAAGTTGATACACGCTAATGTCGGTTAGCGGGTCTTCCTAAAATGAATTTGTCACGGCCGCATGTAACTACTGTGTTTACGGCCGTTCAGTCTATCTCAGGCTGTAGACAGGAGGGCGTCTAGCATCACCGGAGAGATGCTTAGACGGCGGCTAGGAGTGATGTGGTGGGGTGTGTCTAGAACGGCCGAACAAGCGCAAGGTCTTGCGTCTGTTAGTGATAGAACGCTCACTACACTTCGCCGCTTTGGCCATTTGTGATGTAGTGAGTTTGTTCTTGCTGTGTACCATATGGACAATCATCGTACGCTGCCAGGAACTGAGGTTTCGCGCCATTTGGAACCGGTTAGAAGGTTTATTAGTGGTCGGAGTTAGGATGATAGAAGCTGCGACAACGGTATGGTGGGGTTGGTTGTAATAATACACCACAATACAGGTTACATAACATTTTTACTGTTCGGCATTATACCATTCTAACTTGAAACATTTACTTAAATACAACGCTAACCATATATGGATTGAAGTATCATGTGACTAGGGTTTGAAACAGCATCTTTATGTTTCCAACATGGAAGGCGATATCGGGCGCCACAGTACCACTTCCATATGTAGAATTGAACTACCTTTACCAGAAAAGTATCCATCACTGTGTTGGTATGAGTGAAACACAGCTTAAAGCTTCAGGGGGTTCTCCACGCCAGCATTGTACCGCTTCTCGGCTTCAGCCCAGTTAATAATCTTCCAAATCCCCTCAACGTATCCGGCCTTGTTGTTCAGATACTAAACAAAGACAATCAGCATAAATCACACAACGGGATGACCGTGCTAAACTCACCTGCAGGTAATAAGCATGCTCCCACATATCAACACCAAAAACAGGAACATCAGGACCATTAACGGGATCCTGATCCTTAGTAGTAGTAATCTCAAGACGACCCTTGGCACCACCCTTACTAACAAGCCAACCCCAGCCACTACCCTGTAAACCAAGAAGCTCAGCACCGAAAGCCTTAACAAAGGCCTCGTGCGAGCCCCAGCGAGAGACGATAGCTTCGCGGAGAGTGGGTGCACCGGCGATATCATTACCGGGTGTTCCGGGTGGAGTCAAGTTCTTCCAGAAGAGGGAGTGATTAATGTGACCACCGCCATTGAAGCGGATCTTCTGTTGCAGGGCGATGAGGGAGGGCACATCATTTGACTGGGTTGCTGTGACTTGTGCAGTGAGCGCGGCATTGAGGTTGTTCACGTAGGTTTGGTGGTGCTTTTGGTGGTGGAGCTCCATAATCTGCTTGGAGATGATGGGTTCCAAGGCCTAGGAGAAGTATTAGTGGTTTGAGTTTTGTACGTGGGAATGGATGTAGCTTACATCGTAGCCGTAGGGGAGAGGAGGGAGGGTATGGGTTTGCGAGGCCATGATTGTATATGTGAGGATGTTACGATTAGGGGTTCGAAACAGAGGGGAAGAAGACAGAGGGGAGGAAATGAGAGGATCAAGATAAAAGGAGCCCGAAAGGTCCCCCCTCCTAAGCACGCAAGTTGAGGCCACCAAGGTATTTCCCGAATGGGCGAGTGGGATTGAGCACATTTGCTCTTATTTACTTTGATTGGCGGGATAGGTGGTGTTGACCCATCGACATGTATCTTTCAGTATATGGAAGCCATTCCACTGCTCCATATTTCCGCAGATGATGTTATCTCATTGATGTCGCTTTAATATGTACTTTGATCGAGGAAACAAATGGAAACCGAAGATCCCAGATGGATCCAGACAAAGTGGTAAATTGAACACTCTCCAGATGCTCTTACATGATCTTACATGTATCTAGAGCTCACGCATAGTAATATTCGGCAATGTATGCTCGATGAAAGATTACCCTTCATTGCACGTTGAAAGTTCTATACATGCATGTACTGCATGGTCGTTCTTGGCGCCCTACTCAGGCCCCGTCCCGTCTAACTGGAGGTACTTGAGCCACATTTAAACATATGTCTAACAACTTACATCTACATGTACTAATATAACGGAACAACAATCACCATGAAGACATTTACATTCCATACTTCGAAGCTTCCAAGGTTTGCACCGTTTTGTGCAGATTACTAATCCCCCCAAGATTTGCGGGGTCAACCGCGAGCCTCGGTCAAATCGGCGCAGGCCAAACAGCTAACCGGGACCGAGACTATTTGAAGCTACAGCTTCCCCCTTCAATTAACCCCCAAATAAAACCAAAATGTCTGCCGAAGAACAAGTCAAGCTCAGCAACTTCTCCGACATCTTCTCCGTCGAGGGGAAAGTCGCCGTCGTAACAGGCGGATCCCGAGGCCTAGGACTACACGCAGCCTCAGGGTATGTCACGCTCCCCCAAAAGCAAGCCACAAACTAAAACAAAATACAGCCTCCTCCAAGCCGGCTGCTCAAAAGTATACATCACCTCCCGCAAGAAGGCAGCATGCGATGAAGCCGTCGCAGCACTAAATGCCCTGCCAAACAAGCGGCCCGGCGCACAAGCCATCTCCGTCCCAGCCGACAGCGCAAAGATGGAAGAACTCGACCGGCTTGTCGCCGAGGTGAGCAAGACAACTGACCACGTCGACATCCTATTCGCGAACGCGGGCGCAACATGGGGCGAGAAGTTCGATACGCACCCGGAGAAGATGTTTTCCAAGGTGATGGACTTGAATGTGAAGAGTGTCTTCTACACGATCCAGAAGTAAGTTCAAACCATCCCAATCAAGGATTCAAACCAAAAATGCATAAATATGAGATATGATATAGAATCTAACATCAACCAGATTCACACCCCTCCTCACAAAAAAAGCAACCCTCCAGAACCCATCGCGCGTAATAATCACAGCTTCAGTAGCAGGCATCGGCATCGGCACCGTAGGCGAAAATGCCACACCATCCTACTCAGCTTCAAAGGCCGCAGCAATCCACATAGCAAAGAACCTAGCCGTGGAACTGGGACCACGTCATGTCTTGACGAACGCTATCGCCCCTGGATTTTACCCGTCCAAGATGGCCAGCGGACTCATTGAGGCGAAGGGGGGTATGAAGGAGATGGAGAATTATTCGCCTAATGGACGGCTTGGAAAACCAGAGGATATTGCTGGTTTGGTTGTCTTCCTCAGTTCGCGCGCGTCGAGTCATTTGAATGGGGCTGTTATTACTACGGATGGTGGTGCTGTTCTTAAGGGGAGGCTCTAGGTTGAGTGTATATGTACATGTACACGAACGGTTAAGCTATATAGGCCCATCTTCTGTCTTTTTTATACGGAAATGGAAGGCGAAAGACCGTTGAACAGAGTACCAGAATTTATATTCATAACCCATGTATCGCTATGTACATATAGACCAAATAATTAGAGCTTTGCACTGATCGAGCCTACACGGCCCTGCACGGCCCGGTCTACAACCTCCATTGCCTGGAGAAGTTCGTAATCATGCTGCTTGGGGGTCACAACTTGGACACTGAGAGGTGATCCCAAGTATACACGGCGGTCGGTTGTCTTTTCGTTCCCTGTAATAAAACCGTTAGCGACCTTACGCAGAAGTGTGATACTGAATTAGGACTTACACAGTTGCCGGTTAGCCTTGTCCCAACTACCCAGCACAGGCGCGTCCATATCCCGTCCAGTCTCCAGATCTGAGTCCGCGAATGGACGAACTGGAACCACACCCGCTGGATAGTCCAATAGGACAAAAGTAGATGTGTAACCAACAGCATTGTACCGATCAAGCTGCGGCACCGGGTGCGGAGCCACAGGGCAAATGATAGCGTCAACACGTCTGGTTTTCGACGATCCGTTTGATAAAGTCCACATCTTCAGCATCTCCTTTTCAACTTCAGCACGCTGGGCTTGCAGTCCAGCAAGCTGAGGGATGGTCAGATCTTTGCCGCGCTTCATACGGCCCTGCAGCCAAGGGGTAAGTTCCTCGTCCATGCTCTCGATCAAATTGAGCATGTGAGAGCCATCATCAACACCCATGAGCCGGCCAGCGAGGGCTTGGCATTTTGGCAAGACGGAAGGAACGGGGAGCTCGACAACTTCAACGCCGGGGGTATGACGAAGTGTCTGGGCGACTTCATCTAGGATACGGGTGATAGGCGGGAGAGGGGTGACGAGACCATCAGTTTTGAGTACGCCGATGGTAAAGCCGCGAGGAGGAGAGAGTGACCTCGGCACAGGATGTGAAGACCACGAGCCTGGAATTCCATCTTCGCCGAATAATTCTGCGCGCGGGACGATCTCCGCCATGATGGCATCGATATCAGCGACGGAGCGGGCCAACGGCCCAGCCACAGCTTGCAAACCAATCCGGCCCTTGCCTTCAATCTGGCCATTCATCTGACCTCCAAATGGTACACGTCCCAAGCTGGGCTTGAACCCATAGATACCCTGACACATGGCTGGAACACGGATACTACCACCGATATCCGTACCAAAGCCGACCATTGACCCACGCATGGCGATCAACGCCCCCTCGCCACCGGTGCTACCCCCTGCAGTCCATTGCCGATTCAGAGGGTTCAAAGTGCGCCCGAAGAGGTGGTTGCAGCTGTCCAGTGTCGCGAGTGTTTGAGGGATGTTGGTCTTGGCGATGATGACCGCGCCGAGGGATTCGAGAAGATCGACTAGAGGAGCGTTCTCTTTGGCGGCCTTAAATGCTAGTGCAGATAGTCCGATACTCGAGTCCACTCCTTGTACGTTGAATGTATCTTTCACCGAGATTGGTAGACCGTGCAGAGGGCCGACCGGGGTTCCCGTGCGCTGGAGGTGGGCATCTAGTTCCTGGGCTCGCTTCAATGCACGGTGAAAGAGGGGCTCGGTAAGACAGCGGGTGAGTTGGTGAGCGATTGCTGCTCTCTATAATAGTCGTTAGCCGATGAGCGGGAAGCAAGGAGATAGCAGATGGCATACCTTACAAAACCCGCGCACCACCTCTTCAGCCTTGAATCTTCCCTCCGACATTTCTGCAACAAGCCCCCGGATATCATAATTCTCAGTTATATCCAACTCCTTGGCAGAAAGAAGACCACAAGTCCGTGGAATTTCCATCACGCTCACGCGTCCATATTTCTTCGGGCCCTCGGTAATCGATTCGGCGACAGAGAGCATACCCTCCGGAATTGCGTGATCGGGTAGACGCCATTCAGGAGGAATAGCAGCAGCAAGCTCTGCTTGCTTGCGTTGAGCAATTGCAATATATCGGGGTTGGGAAGACATGGTGCGTGAAGAAGAGAAGTGGGGAGAAGGTTGGTTTTGTATGCGGGGAGTGCGGAGACAGCCTCGGTCCCAGAGCCGACTACCGAACCACGGGGATCTAAGGTACATGATTAGTATGTTGGAACAATCTAGAATAGTACATATGGTAGTTGTAGAGTAAAAATATATTTGAACAATGTCTTTTACACTGGCTTTCATCTCTTCTGCGCCTCTAAGAAAATGGCACCATAAGAAACTGTGTAGATATCTCAAAGAAGTCGATTCCTCTGCTTAATGTGATTTTAGCGAATTTGGCTATGTTGATACTCTATAGATGGGTCACCAGAGAGCGGCAAGAAGCAAAGAGGAAGAATGTGAATATTCCACTTAAATGCCGCATTGTATGTGAGTTTCATCACCGACAAAGGAAAGGGAATTTAAGGAGGGGAGAGTATAGAACCAGGGACCGTTCAGGGTCACCCCATGTCGTAACTCAGAGTTCCGTATTAGAGCCCAGTATCGCGTGGTTCCATTGTCGGGGTCCACCAATCCGAGCAAAACTATGGCTAAACTTCTATAAGCCTTGGCTCAATCCTTCGAATCTATGTTTTGTCTTAATTATAAACGCCCAGGGCCAAGGCGTGGTTTGGTGTTATGATCTTGAGGCTTAAATGTTCTGCTTGTAAGTGCAGTCTCGAGACGTATTAGACAGTTGCATGACATATTATATAACACTGTGCGATCTAACTGAAGGATTGCGCCTCGAGCGGCCCACGCGGTCTACGCTCAGTGCCAAGGAATCCCGCCTCTCATACCCCTTGCTTGGGTTTATGGCGGTAAGCTTACTATTTCTTATTAGGCTAAGCCTTAGTGAAAACCTTGAAATAGCATCATCCAATAGTAACATTCGATCTGGGGGTCCGGGTGTGGAAAGTGCCCAGACTCCCGGGATGGCCGATAAAGAGATACGCGATTTGACCAATTATGGCGCCATCACTGTCATATTGACCGTTACTTAGTTTAGCCAAATGGAAGTCGGAAAGACAAAAAAAAAGCAGAAAAAAGCCACGTGCATTTAAATACTGCAGGGATCGCTGATCTTAACTTTTCTCCCATGCACCTCACTGTACCTCACCGTACCTCACCATGAATGACATTGAAAAGAAAGAGCCTGACTACGCGCTGGGCGTGGATGTCGATGGCTCTGATTCCATCGACACCATCACTGCCCTGGTGGCCGAAGGTTTGATACAGTGCATGCAGATCCCGTACTACAGAGCTGACAGACCCCAGATCATCAGCATGAGATCAAACTTCGGACCATGTCATGGCACAAGACCGCCTTTTTACTTGCCGGCGAACAGGTCTGCCTGGCGATTATGGCCCAGTCGTGGTCCCTCTCGTGAGTTATCATCCATACTCAATATGGGGGAAACTGACCGGAAGTTTAGTGTGCTGGGATGGGTACCGGGGATCATCACCATGATCCTATGCGCCTTAATATTCTGGTACACCTCAATGACGATGCACAAGTACATCATGAAATACCCACAAATCAAAGATATCTGTGAGTGCAGGATGCGACTCGGCACAGTTGTGCCTCGATGCTAACATTGGATGGGTAGGTGACTTCGGATACTACATCTTTGGAAAGAGCAAGGCCGCATGGTACTTCTCTGCTTTCATGTTGCTGGCCAATAACATCCTGCTCATTGGGTTCCACATCTTGACCGGCGCCAAAGTCTTGAATACCCTGTCCGATCACTCGCTGTGCACAGCCGTATTCTCAGTGATTACCACCATCATGGGAATTATCATGTCCATGCCCCGGACACTGCACCATGTCAGCTTCATGTCGATGTTCTCATGTAAGTGATTACTGCCATCGGTCCAGTCACCACTAATCATCCACAGCCGCCTGTATGGGCATCGCTATCATCCTGTTCCTCGTTTTTGCCGGCATAGAACAAGCCCCCCTCTACGGCTACAAGGGCAACTACCCAACCGATGGCCTCGTCAGGACATATGCATTCCCCCGGCCGGGAACAACCTGGGTAGCGTGCATGAACGCCGTACTGAACATCACCTTTCTCTGGGTCCCGCAGATTCTCTTCCCGACTTTCATCTCGGAAATGGAAAAGCCCCAAGACTTCCCCAAAGCCTTGGCTGTTCTTACCGCCATATCCTGCATCCTGTTCATTGTGCCACCTGCTATTGGCTTCCGCTACCTGGGTCAATACTCCACAGCTCCGGCATTTGGTAGTCTAGGCTCAATCGCATACAAGAAAGCATCATTCGGCTTCGTCATCGTACCCACCCTGATCATCGGCGTGATCTACGCAAACGTGACTGCAAAGCTCATCTACACCAAGACCATGGGTACATCCCGACACGCGCATAGCAACACCGCCATCGGATGGGGAGTCTGGGGATTGATCATGGTCGGAGTGTGGCTGCTAGGATTTGTGTTCGCAGAGATCATCCCAAGCATGGGCGACTTCCTCTCCCTGCTCAGCGCGGCCTTCGATTCTTTCTTCGGATTCATTTATTTCGCCATTGCTTACTGGCAGCTAAACCGTGGATCATTATTTGCAGGTCTGGGCAAGACAACTTTGACCCTGCTCAATGTTTTCATTTTCGGTGTTGGGCTATTCATTCTGGGTCCTGGGCTTTATGCTGCCGTGGAGGCTATTATTGATGATTACTCGACAGCTGTGACGCCGGCCTTTACTTGTGCTAATATGGCTATTTAAGGGAGGCATGTACATTGCTCGGTTCGGATCCATGATTATGTTTGATGACTTGGCCGGTCTTGCTTAAATGAATGAGACAGATGCCGGCTATGACAATTAGGTCCGAATTGCTCCGTTTTTGTGGAGCTGCACGATTTGCTCTGTTTATTAGGGTCAATTAGTATTATGTAGATTCTTGTATATATCTAATGCCGACAGG
Organism: Penicillium arizonense; assembly: GCF_001773325.1. Taxonomy (NCBI): domain Eukaryota; kingdom Fungi; phylum Ascomycota; class Eurotiomycetes; order Eurotiales; family Aspergillaceae; genus Penicillium; species Penicillium arizonense. The sequence continues at coordinate 1,240,403 of NW_019173282.1, read as the reverse complement.
TTAACCCGGACCGAGATGAGTTAACTTGGCATGTGCCGTTGTTGGAACGGCCAGATTTCGAAGAGAATTCCCCTTCTTGTACAATGAAAAACTAATGAAGATAGGACACTAACTGCGCCTTAAAGTTGCAATACATTTCCAACATCTGTCTGTATTTCTAAACAACATATTACTGATTTACATTCTCGATATCACATAGTTTACCAAGCCATACTAACGTGACAAGAACAACAGTTTAAATTTCCTCAAGTTTCTCATATTCAAAGTAGCGCCTGGATCCTGCGTGGAAGGAAAGAAGTTGGAGAAACGGCATTGCGAATCGTTCTCTTTGTATCTCACTTCAGCGTATACATGAGAGTTCCATATCCAAGTTGATCAAACCCGCCGCTAGTTGTCCCATAATAACCACCTCCACCTTCAGCCCCCGAGCCATCGCTCACCACCAAGTCACGGTACTTTTGAGTGTAAGTGACATCCAGTCCCTTCAAAACTCCGTAGTGGTTATAGAGAAGCTCCCAGATCGGGCGAATGTCGCCTCGACTACTGTTACTGATAACAGTTTGGGTGACATCGCTGTTAGTATATGTCGTGTAAGGAACATCATAGCCAAGGTTGTATTTCGCAGCATATTCAGCCCTGCAATGAAATCAGCAAATGCAAAATGCGAAGCAATAACCCAAAGAGATAGTGCAACAAACCCAGCAAGAATAATGTTGTCAAGATAACCAAACAGATCATCCCCCTGATTGTAAGCCATCTGAGCAATAGCCCCCAAAAACGCAAAATCAAGCATAGCATGACCCTGATCCCTTCCAGCCTCCTGCCCCTGCCCAAGGGCCTGTCCATCAACAGTATAAATCTTCCAAATAGCATTCTGAATCTGCCCATTCCCAGCCCCATTCTTGAAATACTCAATCCCCTCCTCATATATAGTCCGATTATCGGATAAAACCCCAATAGAAAGCACAGAAGCAATATTGCATAAATCCCAATTAGCCCAGTAATGATCAATAGCGGCAGCATGATGATCTCTCAGAAACTCATGGCTTAGAGGATAAAACACATCAATCATCATACTAACAAACCGATTGAAATCACTAGCCGGCCATCCACTATAATCGCGCATGATTTCAGCTACATTTGCGAATTCATATCCGTATATACCTGCAGCGAGGTACATATCGGTAGAACCAGAAATCTGCGTGAGGGTATTCGACCAATCATCCAGAATGGAAATAGCTTTATCGGCATAAGTGGTGTCCCCAGTGATCTTCCAGTATAGAGCGATGGCATACGCAGCGGCGATATCTTTGTAGAGCGATGGGTAGTTCTCAGCGTGGGTGCCGTCGCTTCCTCGGTAGACGATATCTTTGGGGTTATCGGTGTAAGTCAAAGAAGTGAATGAGCTTTTGGTTAATTTGTTCCAGCCTGTTATCCAGGGCTCGATTTTGGCGTTGACTTTTTCGCTTGTTCTTTTGAAGTCGGTGGCCGTGTGGAGGAGGCCTGGATGGGTGAAGGTGTTGGCACGGGTGGAATGGGGGCTTTTGTGGGCATTTGATAGGGTCAACAGCCCTGCGTAAGAAATGAGGTTAAAGAAGCGCATTGTGAGAAGAGTTGGTGATTATTGTTTTTTGTGTGCTACATGCAGTGCAGTCGATGCCATCTTTATAACAGTTGGATACCCCAAGGTAAATGCTCGTATACCTTCATCTCAAGGGTATTTGACAGTGGATACTGTTCGTTCTCTTTTTTTGTTGACTTCCCCCGCGTTCAACACTCGAGGTTGACGTAGGCCCGGTTATTACCCCGTGGGGTTGCTGCATATCGCTTGACAGCAGCATCTGCGTGAGCAGTTTGAACCTCCGGAGACTTCTCCTGAGCATGCAGGTCCTGACTGTTTCATATGGGATTTGCCCGCTACTTACCCCGGGGCCGCTTACCCTTGTTAAGGCGCGTATCTCTCGAAGGCATGATCTGCAATTGGTAAGCATACGGTGGGTACATGGAGGGATAGTTACTGGATGTGGCATCCGAAAAGATCTTGAGAATATAATATGGCTTACATATTAGAGATCTGAGTGGATACTACTGAAAGTCACTCCGGTATGGACAGACATGGATTCCAATTTTGCAGTATATAAACAATCATCCCCCAAAAAAACCATCAACTTCTTTCATTAAGGCTTCCTAGATATAGATCTAGAGTTTAGATAAGGGTCTTCCTTCTAGATCGCGCCGAATCTCCTCTCGAGATCGCTCCGTATCCCTGACCACCATCTCCGTATACAACTGCTGAATGCGCTCAGTAATTGTCCCGCGCTTCCCGTTACCAATCTGCCGGCCATCAATCTCTCGCACATGGATCTGCGAGGGAAAAGTCCCAGTACAGAATGCCTCATCAGCGCCATACGCCTCCGTGAGAGTGAAGTCGAGCTCTCGAACAGGAATTCCATTCGCACGACAAGCATCAATCGATTTCTGACGGGTGATACCCTGCATCTGATTATTCTTCGTTGGAGCCCAAACCTCGCCGTCACGAACAATAAAGAAGTTCGTTGAGTTGCATGTCTTGACGAACCCATTTAGATCAAGCATTAGTGATTCATCGGCACCGGTGACATTAGCTCCGATGCACGCTTGTATATCTGTTGCTTTGGAAATGTGATTCCACATTTCGTCTTTGACATCAGGTGGTCCGCGCCGAATATGCGATGTAATCAGTTTTAGCCCCTGCATCTTGACACCAGGGTCTGTAGCCTTGATCTCGGGAATGATCACGATCAATGGGAGACCGATGTTCACCGACGGGTTTTGATAGGGTGTCGACTTCAAGCCTCGGCTCACAACTAGTCGAATGTGAACGTGCGGCTCGTTTGACATCTTGTTTGCGTCAAGAGTTTTGTGTAGAAGGTCTAACAGTTGTAGTTTGGATAGCCCCAGATCCATGAACATTGCCTTTGCAGATTGGAAAAGCCGATTGATATGATCTTTGGCGAATTGAATTCGACCGTTTCTGGCGCGGACTCCTTCCTGATTGTATAATCAGTCATTGTGCTCTGCGCGCTGGAGGGTGCCATACCCAGATTCCATCGCCCACTAAGAAGTTCGAATCAAACACAGAGACGACTGCATCCTTTCGCGGCACTAATTTGAAGTCACCGCTGACTCCATCACGCATCCCGATCTAGTCCAAGTTAGCGAGGGCCATCGGATTATTTTTAAGGTGAACTCACAAGAATGTGATGATTCTTCTCATTTGGAACGGTAGCGTGTGTCGCCCCCTTTTTGCTATCTTTGCTGGGGTTACCCATTTTGGTATTTGTTTGGAATGAGAAGCCAAACTTTGGCTTAGAGAAGAAAGAGTTGCTCCAGTCGCGCTATCGAAGTGATATATTACACCTTTTAAATCCAAGTACCAAGAGTGATTCTCCCCAATCGGTTCGAGATATACCTCGGTGTCGACCGAGAGAGACATCGCGTTCAGTTTCGGCGTGATCCGAGTATCACCGAGTTCGCTGGATGGGACCCACCACGGCTCGGTGTGGCCCGAGGCGGTATCTCGGTCTACCCCGAGTATCAAAGTAGAACGACGAATTACACCAGGACATGCTGGTATTCTGGGGACCCATATCAACTTTATATATGCCTCATATTCGGATTTGCGAGATGATAGGCTCGATTGCATCACACGATACCTGGATTGCGAAACATCTAGAGCTAAACATGCCTAAAGATAAGAACCGACACTTTCTATGTTCATTCTCTTTATACTCGAGAAATTCATGCTCAAGTTAGAAAACGGAGACTTCGTGATTGTCCTATAAGTACTCTTTCAACTCCCTCCCCATACGCCCTCTTTGTCTAGAAGTCAACGGTCACATTATCTACGTGGATCTCTCATCTCCCACACCCCCGCTGCTCATTAAAGATGCATCAAGCAGAGAACGCTGATAGCAAGGACCATACAATAACCCCTGCCAGCATAATGTACGGCATACACCATGGGGAGATCGAAAGTGAGATCCCTGCGACGCAATACAGGCGCGTATTGCTGAAAATTGACTTGGTCGTGATGCCTCTCATTGTCATAGCAATGACACTGGCGTTCTTGGACAAAGTATTTACCCCAGGCTTAGTGATTGGGCTTGACTAATCTAAGATACCCTTAGAATGGCCTCGCCTACGCAGCAGTGTATGGCCTGAAGACAGAGACGCATCTGGTTGGCCAACAATACAGTTGGCTCGGGAGCATATTCTACTTTGGATACCTCGCCATGGAGTTCCCGAACCTCTGGCTGATAACAAAGTTCCCAACTGGCAAATACATGGGATGTTGTCTCATGGCCTGGGGCGCATGTTTATGTCTACTGGCAGCTTGCCATAATTTTGCTGGTCTCGCTGTTGTTCGCCTCTTCTTGGGTGCTTTCGAAGCTGCTTTGCTTCCATGCTTGCTGCTCATGAACTCAAAGTGGTATCGACGGAGTGAGCAGCCTCTACGGACCGCTTTCTGGTACAATACGTTTGCAGGTGTTTTTGGTGGCATCTTGAGCTATGCTATCGGGCATATCAAGGGAGATTTACCCACATGGAAGGTCAGTCACTACACCTTTTTGCCCTTTACATACGCATTGACAGAGGTTTTATAGTATATATTCATAATTTATGGGACTGTGACTATTCTGGTCGGAATCTTGGTCATGTTTGCCTTACCTGATGGCCCTTCGACCGCCTGGTTCTTATCAGGCGAAGAAAAGAACATTGCTCTCTTGCGGGTATCGGAGAACCAGACTGGACTGGGATCTCATAAGGTACGATTTCCAATATTTTGGAGTGGGTTACACTAATCTTATTTGTCTTTCAGGATATGAAACTCAGCCAAATCTTTGACGCCCTAACTGATCCTAGATACTACATACTTATGATATTTGTCATAGCGCAGTCGATAACTAACGCAGGAATCACCAATTTCAACCCATTAATCATCTCTGGCTTTGGTTTTTCACAAGCCAAGACAACGCTGCTCGCTACACCACAAGCTGCAGTCGCAATGGTCGCCCAGGCATTTTGCACCACTCTTACATTCTTCGTGCCCAACATTCGCTGCTTGATCTGGGTCATATCGTCTCTGATTGCCATGGCTGGCGCTATAATGGTCCATGTTCTGGATCCGACCACACAGCGTGCTGCCTCGCTGGCCGGTGTTTACATAATGGGATTCTACAACGTGCCGTGGGTGATCGCATTGAGTCTGCAAACATCCAATACAAGCGGAACGACAAAGAAGAGCTTCGTCTCAATCTCGGTGGCTATATTTTATGGTAGTGTTTTTCCATTAATTTGTCTGATGGCTACTAATGTAAATATAGCTATTGGGAACATTATTGGGCCACAGTTCTTTATCGGAAACCAGGCACCGCATTATCCACTTGGAATTGGCGCAATGCTATGCTGCTTTGCCATTATGACAGTAACCGGAATTTTGTATTTCATCTCATGCCTTATTTCTAATCACCACCGTGATCGTGCGCATGGACGAATCAGTGAGCAGTCCGGTATGGATATCGCGGGGATTGAAGCGGATATGGAGGATTCAACCGATAGGGAGAACAATAGGTTTAGATATACATTTTGAACTGGATATAGTTACACAGCTGTTAAATAGGCATGGTTTGTGATTCCGTTACCCCGTTCGCATGCTTTCAGTATCACCAATGTCGTTTAGAACAGATCCATACCATGCTGTCAGCGTGTCATCGATATCAAGCATCTCGTTGTCAAAAATGGTCGACATCTGGCTCAGATAACCCTCTAGGCCCTCTGAACTTAACGGCATGATATCCATATCGGTATTGGGGACATATTCGGTGTCTCCCCCGCCCCCCATTATATCTGGTGGACCGGCGAATATTGGCATTTCTGTGGTTTGGGAAAAGGAAATACCCTGGCTTGCACCGTCAAAGGCATATTTGGAAGCATAAACTTTCTCTCGTAGGTTAGAAAACATGATCTGGAATTTTGAGAGAGAGGTGTCGTGAAGATTGGCGATTCCCTTGCTAAGCAAGTCAAGACAAATTGCAGCATCTTCGGTTCGGATAATTGATCTGGATGTCGGAGCAAATCTTTGCATGTGCCTGATAAGGCAGAATTGAATTCAGTATATTGCCCAGAGACTTATAGTGGACGGGGGGAATTTGTTAGCTTACCAGTCACTGTACAGACGAACCAAGCCCGCCATGAGAATATCATGAAAGTGACGATAGCATCGACAGACAGAATCGATCCCAGACTCAGATGCCATCGCTGCCCATTGATGGAGAGCACTGGATGATGCATGAGAGCAGGCTGCAACCATATTTTGAGAGGGAACCATAAATGCAGGCGAGGGACGATTTAAGTGCATCAACATCGTGCAGTATTCAATCCTCATCAGTTTGCCCGCTTGTAGTGACCCAATATCTGCAGCATCAAGTTGGCTTTTCCAGTGGTCCATTTGACGATGTAGATCTTCTGAGATGGAGCAAACCTCTTGGAAAGTGAGTGATGAACATCGCCCATCTCGATCTCGGGCGATGTAAATGGACTCCAAAATACGACCTGCAATTTTCCGAAGGTCGATCATATGGACAAAGAGCCACACCGATCTGGTATGGAACAGAGTTGCAGTTTTTGCCTCGTGGTCGGTAAGTTGATCAACACTACTGAGCGAAGGAAGTGCTGTATCGATTGCCTGATCGCGTACTGATAGAACTCTGCCCGTGTTGAGAGCTATGAACCTGCTGTGCGCGTCAGATTGTGCCAAATATTGAAAGACTATGTCACCTTGATTCAGCACGAACCTCTCCAAGCTGTAAACAGTCCACCATGTGCGAGATCTAATCTCAATTTCTTCTGGGCTGAAGCTCCACGACGGATTATGTCGATGAAGTCCCAGCTCAAGCGCTATGGACATGGCATATCTTGTGAAATGCCAAAGATCATTGCTATCTTTGCACGAGGGCGAATTGAGCATCCAAAGTGTCACCAATAAAACTGCCTGGAGGCCCGCGAGATCGCGAGGATAGTCACGAAATCTTTTGAAAAAGTGAAGCGCAGTTTGACAGTAATCGCGCGGAGTATTATAATCCAGCAGCGAAGAGTAGTCACCATCGTGCCGAGCTTCATCGGCGGCCAGCGCAAGGAGCATAAAAAACGTAAACCGTTCTAAGTCTGTGCAGTTATGTGGCTCATGGTAAATCTTTCGAAAGCAATATCGTGTTTGCCGAAGATCCAAGAAAGGCCACCACAGATGAACCCTTGCGATATAAGTAGAAAGTAGATATCTAGAAATCGCTTTCGATGGAATTGAAGCTGTGTACGCCATTCCATCGTCTTCATCCGCTGCATTTCCTGGACCCGAGTTCGATGAAATGGTCATTCCAACTTGTTTGAAGAATATTCGAGCGAAAGTTGAACCAGCAGCAGCACCAACTAATAGTTTCAATTAGCCACCAGGCCGATACCTACGCCAAGAAAAGTTGAGCGTTGAACTCACTGTATTTAGCTTGGGAATACCGGTCAGCAAAACCAATGGCTAGGACACCAACCTCTTCGGCTTCCTTGCTCACGTCAGGTGAAGCCGATTTCCCTGAAGTTACGAGCGGAGGATTAGTAGATGGTTCACCCGTATGCTGATTGTATGTTGAGCCATCTTTGCCGGCTGCAAGATTTTCCTCGAGCTCTTTTACCCTTGAATGAAGGCTTTCCACGAGTGCATAGGGATAGGCAACGTATTCAGTGATGTTGCACACTTCCCCCTGCTTTTGGCATGTCGAGCATTGAGGGACTTTCAGATTACACTTTGTGTGTTCAGCAGAACTCACCAAGTCGAGACTCATGGACTAACCTTCACTTTCCTGGCCCGGCATCTGCTACAGGACTTCACCACCGATGGCGAATAACTGTCCATTTTCCCAAAGTCATTGGCAATGGCGTGAATGTGAGGTCCTTCCTGATCTTCCACGACTCCGGAGCCGCTCTGCTTAGTCAGCACATTGGGTCCGCTTCCGAGGTTTGATTGACGGAATCCAGTGGAGTCTCCCAAACTCTATCAAGTCTTCTTCTGTCAGGACAATACTACCTTGAAAGTTGACGTAAACACCAGGCGGAAGCTGGTACCCAGTGAAAGCCGCTACAGGAAGTCGGACCCCAGTTGGAGTGAAAATGGGCGATATATGTCTTTCGAATCGGACCACAGGATCGGGACGGCCCCGAATGATAGTTGACACGCTTCGCTTTATAACAGGGAGAAAAGCTGAGTAGCCTCGCTCACGCGACCTCGACATTGCCTACCTGCATCGGTATCACTTCATAACTTACGCTTTACTCCGCATATGCCAGTACAAAATGGTGTCACTGCCGCCAGAAGTGATCTCCCGAGTGGTAAACTATATTTTCCCTTCCAGTCCTACAAAAAGATATCCCGGCATTCCCCAGGCCCTATTTGCCACTTTGGACCGCCACTGGTAGGCCATTATTGAGAGACGCACGTTATCTGAGATCCGTATCAACACCCAAAACGACTCCAAGAGCTTTAACGGCCAAACGCCTGTATCAGCCGGGTGAGCATGTCTTCGAACTTTGGAGGAAGGTCGCCCTTCGACGCACTGAAAATGGACTTGACGTAAAATATCCAGTGAGAATTTGAATAAGTTCAGGGCTTCATTTTAATATAGTGTGTAGCTATCACTGTAGGAATTTGAGATTCTTAACATGCTCATTGGCATATGCTGGAACGAAATCCGTAGTCAAATACCAACGTGGCTTTTTCATCGCATCGGAAATAAGCCTCCCGTTGATTGTGAGGTTTTGGAAGGTAACATCCTCAATACTCCTAGCATCATCATATCCCACCAAAATTGAAGTGTTCGCGTTGACTCCATTGTAATTCAGGTTGCGAATTGTGACATTTGAGATCCCTCGCCCTGGAGAGGTATTATAGTCCGTGTTGAACATGACTCGCATGTTTATCAACTGGCCCATCCGGAAATCCTCAACCCGAACGTCTTCGATGAGGAGATTGCGTACCAAGTTTGCATCACCGGGATTGACAGCAATGCATCCTTGATAGAGTACCTGCATCTCACGGTGATCTAGGATGTCGATATTTCGAATGATAATGTCTGACATGGTCTCAGGATTATCGGTGTTCCCGTGAGTTCCGATGTTGATCGGATGCGCAACATCAGCCCACAAAGACGAGTTCTCAATGGTGATATTCTCACTATCTCCATAGAAGTCATTTCGGTGATTATAGATGGCGACACAATCGTCCGAATTCCGCATGAAGGCTCCTGTAACCAGCACGTTTTTGGAGCAATAGAAATCCATACCGTCGCCCCATTGCGTTCCACTGAAGGATCTGATATCTTTGATAGTGACTCCATTTGCCTGTCCAACATTGAATTTGGAGTTGATAAATGTTATACCGTCAATGGTAATGTTCTGGGCGGACACTATTGAAATCCCGCTGCTCGGTTTATAGATGACACCTCGGCCACGAATAGACGCATTTGAAGAGTTGGAAAAGTTGACACTGGCAGCAAGAGCTGCGCCGCCTGCAAGATACACCGTCTGACCAGATGTAACATTGAGAACACCACCAACTACGGTGTGATACCCCGGCCCAAAATAAATGATATCTGGATCAGTCGGCGCCGGGACGTCGGCCTCAATCGGATTTCCGATAAGATGAAGGCAGTCGAATATGTCGTCGTTAACCTGGACAACAATGCTTCGTGGTTGTGTCAAGGTAAAAGTGATTGTGCCGTTGTGAACGGTGGGAATGATATCATAAGAATCGGGGCGAATGCGAACGCTTTTGATCGGGGTAGTATTGTATCGAATGGATACTTGCACAGTTCCAGAAAAATCGAAATAGGCCATTGAAGACAAATGAGTGATTGCACCCCCAGTTGTTGTATTTATTTCGTGTAGCGGTATTTGATAGGTTCCTAGGCTTTCTGGCTTGCCACCATGGACGTGTAGGCTGACGTCAAATGATGAGCCCGAAATCACTTCGGAAGGGACTGAGTAGGCTTGTAGCTTGTTGATCCCAGATTGAGAAGTTGCCGTTGCAAATGCAACTAGGCATATCGTAGCAAGAAGGCCAAACATGGTCATTGCGATCAGTCGTAATTGGTACCTCGTGAGATCTCCGCGTTCTGTTGAAGCCGCTGGGTTCCTTTCTCGGCCCTTAAGAGCTCTGTGAACCACTACTTGAAGATTACCTTCCACTCTGTTATATCAGAATAGTCCGGCAAATGGTCCGTATACACCCTGCTGATCGCCATATTGGACCTTCTCTGTAAGATCGGCGGCCCTTATTGCGGAGTTGAGTATTGCGGGGTATCAAAAGCAGTGGATCATTATTGGTAAAACGCGCAGAGGCAGAACAAAAAGGTTCTACAAGTGTGTCGAAGGAGCGGACAAAGTGCCGGACAAGTCTCCGGGTGCCTAGCTTTCTAGCTTTCTCGAGTCACTGGTGCAACTCCTCCCAACCCTTTCAGGCCATTCCTTGGGCCCCTAGCAAACGGGGATTTTAATATCTGATGCTAAATTAACCCTACCCGCTACCTAACGGCTATGAGTAGTTTTCTATAGCTAGCCAAGGGACACCAATAGGACCAAGTAAGACACTACAGCAACGTAAATATGGACAGCCAACGATAGTGCTATAAGTGTTTCTACCGGGATCGAATAGCCATGTTTTGCAAAGTTCTGGATATCTTATAAGTCTCTATTGATTTTAGAAAAGGTACGATGCAATTGATCAGATGCAATTAAGAGATCTCGACTTTTAGATCCTTATCTAGTAAGCCCAAATAAGTCCTCCCCAGCTTGGGTGATCATTCGTTGCCACAGCTCCCTCCGGACCTTCCTCACTCTGAGCCTTGGTGGTCCACGGTGCCTTCAACTTACGCTTAACAACGTATTGGTAGTACAGTATATCCCAAGCCGGTAGCGCATTAGATATTCCTCTATTATATTCGGCGATAGTGGCCCACGGAGCCCCAACCAGGACTGCTTCACACCTATGCCATGCTGGATCATAAGTGACGGTCTCGTTGAGATTATATGCTGCAGAATATTCGGATGCCTTGAGCAAAAGATTGTCTCCAAGCTTGTAGAGGTCTACCCCTTGAGTTTGTGCCACCCGAGCTGCATATGCAGTCCATGCAATACCAGATATTGTGTGACCTGGTTCATACATCAGAATAAGCTTGCTTCGTTCATCCGGAGATGATAGTGCACTGAGCGGGTGATAGGTACCTTGATCGCGACCTGATTCCACGGATTGTCCAGTCGACGGTTTGTACATGGCGAAGACACCAGCACAGGGGTCATTGATGAAAGCGTTCATGGCATAATTGTATAGAGTGACGTCATCCAAGTAGACCGCAAAGCTCAACAAAGACTTGATGCTGACCATACCGTAGTTTGCCTGTCCTATGACAGCTGCCTGTCGAGAAAACAGCCAATATAACTGATTACTGAAGCCGGTGCCTCCTCGCCACGAAGCACCCGCTTCAGTCCAGTTGCCCTCCCAACGCATTATTTCAGCTGCATTGACGAAAAGATCTCCGTCTAACCCGATCAATAATGAGCGATCGGTACCAATGATACCTGTCAAGTTGGACCCCCAGGCGTCTAGGATCGAGGTACTGCGATCCCAATGAGCCTGATCTTTGGTAATATACCACATCATGGCGTTTTGCCATGCAGCACGTGAATCACTAGCGAATGAGGTGTAGTTGCTGATTTTCCCTCGCGAAAGGACAGAGTATGGTCCTTTCATGGTATAATTTGAAAGGGAATGGGCGTCGGTACTGAAGTTGGCGAAAGTGGATGCCCAAGGTTCCTTATTGGACAGAACATTGTTGCGAATACGCTCCAGGTCGTCGTGTGAGTGCCAGAGGCCGGGATGAGCAAAATCACCTGGGTGCCTTTTGAGGTAAGGATTGATGTTGTCCACATTAGAGACAGCTATCACTGGAAGAGGTCCATATATGCCCGGAACATCATTGACACTTGCATCTGAGCAAGTGCCGAGGAAGGTAACTGCGACAAGTAACAGTTGAGTTACCTAAAACCGAATTAATTCATTATCACAGCCAAAGTGTACATCCACTGACCTGCATCTCGGTTCAATGTGATCGTGCTGAATGTGGAATGTTGCAAACACGGAAATTTTCATTACTTGCAGCTCTGCCGAGTGGATTTCATGTATTAAACCGTGATAGATATTTCTGTTCCCCGCGTTCTACATTTCGTGCCATCTCCGGAGGCTACTCCGGAGACTACCCCGGAGACGAAAATGCGGGGAATTCAAAGCTTTTGCGGGATGCTAGCGTGATCCAGATAATGTACAAGTTCTGCAGTTTGAGACCTATGTTTGTTTCCTCCGGCAACTCTCCCGTTATCTAGAAAGCGTTAAGGGCGAGGAATCATAGTTAGGGGTTGTGTATATTTCTAACCTGGTATTTGAAGCCGCGCCTTTTGGCGGCTTGGATATCTTCTTATCTAGGTATCATACTAGTAGTCATAATTTCCAGGCCGGTAAAGCAAGTAAAAAGGATGTCTATCTGGCCACAAGAGCTTCTATTTAGTAGGTTGCTATATTACTTTCGAGACAGGTCGCACCTCTCGAGCTATGGCCAAGTTTTGTACCAAATGAGAACAGCCATTCCAATTTCTCTAACCAAACTTAACAGTAAGGTAGATTAGGATTCGAACAACTTCCTGCAATGAAAGTCTGGGAAACTTTAGGCAAATCCGACTCGAACAGCTGGCTCGTCGGATCAAGGATTCTGTCGACGATATGAATAACTCCCTTTAATACAATAGACGGTGACGTTAATTACTATAGTCCTAACTCCTCGATGGGTAGGCAAAACGAGACTCACACTTGTGACTGAATTGTCTGGTCCGGTGACGGTTGCAACATTGTTGATCTTCACTTGACCACCTTCGTCCATGATTGTACTAATATAAAGATAACTTGCAGTCTACTTGGAGATTTGGGCTATTAGAGCATCCACTAAAAGTCTAAGCAGGAAAGAACAACTAACCTGCACACGTGACAAGGTTGAATTGAAGTTACTGCTTGTCAACTTCGAATTAGGGATGTAGTGATGGTTGATCAAATTACCAATCCACCATTTGCCTTTTCTGTTAGGGAATGAAATTCAGTTAGTAATTATAGGGCTATAATGAGTGGACAAATTGAAAACATTGGTAGGACATACGGTGTTGCAGCAAATGAGGAATAGTAGGCGCCGGTGTGTTCAAAGGCCTCGTTACTGGGAGCGAAGAAAGTAAAAGACCAAGTGGGAGCAGTGTCGAATGCCTTGACAAAGCCCGCTGGCTCTCTCAAAATCTGTGACAAGTTTGAAAGATCCTCTCTCGAGTCGATGAAATCTAATAATGTCGTGACGTTTGCAGGCTTCGGGGCGACGTAGACTTGTGGTGGTTCTTTGACATAGCTGAGCTTTTCGCCAGCGGCCCACACAAGGACATTAAAGAACAAAAGGAACAAGACAGACATCATGGTAGTTAGTATAGTATAGTTGGCTCACCTAGGCGAGAAAGAGGCCGACTAATATCTTCAGTTTTAAGATTAGCAGGAAATACGGCGGCGGGGTTGTGCTCCGGCAAAAACCCCGTGAACCCCTCATCATTTGAATAGCGCGGCATAAATAAGAATCCAAAAACAACCATAAGTTGTACGGCTATTGTTAGTGCATCAAAGCAAAACCTCGTGGCCTAAGAATCCAAGACAAAGATAATGATAGCAACTACCACAGGATCAAAGTTTATCTTTGGGTTATGTATGCTGCCAGGAGTCTTGGGAGGTTTGGCCGCCACTCCCCAAATGGGCTGGAATAGGTATGTATTCCATGTACTTACACGTATGCTAAACAATTCGATTTCAACTCACATCAACTATTCACTAGCTGGAACTCATTTAAAGCAAATATCAACCAAACAATAATAGAGGACACTGCTAGCCTACTTGTTAGCACTGGCCTCCGTGATGCGGGCTACAGTTACCTCATTATGGATGAGGGCTGGCAAGCAATGAAAAGGGACGTGAATGGACGTCAACAGCCAAACGCTACCAGGTTCCCCAAAGGAATAGGCGCGATTGCAGATTTCGTTCATAGCAAGGGGTTAAAAGTAGGAATCTATAGCGACGCTGGGTACGCTACCATAAGTTATCCGCATTATTTTTCTATCAATATTTATACTAACTAAACCTTCAAGGATATATGACTGCGCATTCTATCCGGGGTCCTGGGGATACGAAGAGCTCGACGCTGCAACTTATGCCGCGTGGGGCATTGACTACCTCAAATATGATAATTGCGGAGGGTTCCAAGCCAACACTGAAAGTCCACAGATTCGGTTTTCAGCCATGAGGGATGCACTCCGGAATAGTGGCCGATCTATCTTCTATTCTATCTGCCAGTGGGGCCACCAATTCCCCTGGTATTGGGCTGATGGTGAGCTTCCATTACAGCTTTCTTGTGCATTGTCGCTAAATATGTACATGACATTAGAGATTAGCCAATCATATCGTATATCGGGAGATATCACTGGTGTTTTTGGTGACACAGGTAAAGACTGTGCTGTGAGTTATTCTTTGTGTTGATGATATGTTTCAGATCGTATGCTAACGAGCGAAACAGTGCAAAACAGCATACTGCTTGGACGTTGGCTATGCTGGCTGCAGTGTGCTAACTATCATCCGAAAAATGAGAGAGCTCAGCGCCTTTCAGAGACCTGGAAGTTGGGCCGATATGGATATGCTCGAGATTGGCAACGGCAACATGACGCTCCATGAACAGCAGACCCACCTGACATTTTGGGCCGCTTTGAAATCACCTTTGATAATTGGGGCTGATCTCCAAACGCTCTCCAACGAAAGTCTGAATGTGTTGAGAAACAAGGAGATAATCGCTATCTCACAAGACGCCCTTGGTGAAGCAGTGACATATCTTCCGAATTTGAGCAAAGACAAAAGCATTCAGGTTTGGGCTGGACCGTTGACTGGAGGGAAAGTTTTGATTTTAGTACTCAGTGAACTGGCAAACGCGACCACTGTAAATATTTCGCTTGGTGATATCCCAGGTCTGACGTCTTATTCTTCCTACAAGGTCAGAGATATATGGGGCGCAAGGAATCTTGGTCAGGCAAAGGGAAATGTTACATTACAGGTAGCTACACACCAGACCAAAGCTCTTGTTCTCAGCTAGAGCTTGAAAAATGCTACATTATCTCTAAATAAGATATCTGGACATAAAATGATCATTTTATAAATACAATCAAGCAAATTTGCACTAGAATGGATACTAATGTCACATCGCTAGTCTTAAATTTACGTGAGACTTAACCTCCAATCTACACTATATAACTGATGGTAAGAAGATCCAACTATTGATTTTAGCTACTAATCACTTGAATTTGGGAAATTTTGGACAGCTATAAGTTACCCAGGATCACATGGTCAAAGAGGATACGACGTCTTTGTCGTCAATTATCAAAATACCATCATAAAATGTGGCCCCCCATTTTACAGCGGAGTGAAAGGGAATTTTTTTATAGGCTTTATCAACGATAGCTCTTATGGGCTGGGTCATGAAGCCCTGGTAAATCCTTTGAGTTGTATTTCGTCAAATCAAAATATATTAAGACTTGCGGTAGCTCTGTAGTTAGTATACATAACGGAAATTTGGGTTCTCGCGATCAGTGAGATCCTCAAAAGCCAAGTCATGAACCACTTCACTCGTCGCCTGCTTCTTCGAACGGTTCCTGGCCATGATTATCACCCGAGTTAGGATAACTAGGGTAACATACACGGCATAAATAACGATATGTGCCAAAAAGCCATGCAGATAACGAGGAGCATCTTTGTTTTGGAAGATCTGAGGCGCAATCAGGTTTCCGACAGCCCAACCAACGAACAGCATAGTCATAGTGAAGCTTTTCTTAGATTGCCCTGCAACATTTCGGGTGATAAGTGAAATAATCATGTTGCCTTGTGCAAGGAAAAATTGCGTGCAGTAGAATGCAATCAGCATTCCACCTGCATTTGATGGAGTCGGGGTAACCACCATGATAACTATTGTACCGACAATTGCTGGGATTGCGCATATCTATATCTGGTCAGCCACTGAAGCTTCCCTATAAAATTCACGTGCTACCCAAGTAGGAACCTGGATATACTTACAATCATCACCAGACATGTCTGCTGGAAGCGTTGAGATGCCCATGCAGACCCAACCATGACAATAATGGTCCACGCTCCTTGGGCAATGTTAAGGAGCTGCGTTTGAAGTAGCGAGAAACCAAACTTTTGAATAATGAGATTGGAGAACACTCCCAAGCCACCGATTACCAAGTTCGCAACTAGAATGAGCATAACACAGCACCAAACCAGAGGATCCTTAATGGCCTCGATAATTTGGTACTTCTTATACTCTTTGTTCTCAATACCAGTCTCGTTGTGCCGCACTCGTTCGATCATCAAGCGCTTCTCATCCTCTGTAAAGCACTTTGCCGATATAGGGCTATCAGGGAGGAAGAGTCCGATAAAAACCGACCAACAGCATGTGAAAAGACCGAGGACCAAGAACAGAAGCTGCCAACTCTTAATCGGTCCGCCTTTGAAGTGGGAGACACCAAAGGCTAAAAGACCTCCGATCTAAGCTTGTTAGCATTTAGTTCAAAGAATGGAGTGATGGTATGGCTGTTTACAATCAGTTGCACCCCAGTCATGCAATACCAAATCGAGTTCAAGACGGCTTGTTCCTCTCTTTTATACCACATTGCGGTCCTTCATTAAGGTCAGCCAATGGTCACCCAGTGAGCTTCTGAAATCACTTACACTAGCATCATAGCAGGCTGTACACAGCTCTCAAAAAATCCAAGTAGGAATCGGACCACCATAAGAGACGCAAACTTGGTAGAAGCCGCTGAGCACGCTACAACGGCTCCCCAAATGAATACATTGACAGCTAGTGTCTTTGCCACAGGAAGCTTTTGTAAGAGCAGGTTCTGCGGATACTCGCCAACAAGAATGCCAATGTAGAGAATTGTTCCCAACCACGAATACTAGAGCACGAATACGCATCAGCTATCCGTGAAAAATGCTTAACGTATGGAAGGCTTACCTGCTGACCCACTAGGTGGGTATCATCCTTAATCCCCATGATGGAGGCATAGTTCAAGATTCCTTTATCAAGAGACTGACAAAAATAGGTGATGACCTGGATAACAAGGACGCGGCGAGTGATCTTCCAGAAAAGCCGTCGGTCGGTGGCCGTGTCAATTTCAATATGGGGGTCAGCTGCATAGAAATCGGTCTTCTCTTTCACTTCATGTTTATCTGTCATATCCAGGTTTGAATGCATTTCTTCTTGATGAACGGTCGCTGCCATTTCGCTATCTTTCGAGGCCATGGTGCGCAAGGAAGCAGTAAGGTGGGAAACACCTCTCGTAGGGAGCCTCTCAGTCGGTATTTGTAGCAAACTTGCTTTCCATATCACATCTCACCTGATATTGAGATCAGTCCAGAGTTTACCTCCAAAGGAATTGCAGGTAGGAGGGGTCAACCTTCCAGGACGCCACAGCGGAGGAAGTGCCGGACATTCCCCCGGACGCCAGCGAAGAATGCTGGCCCCGGTGTTTGTGCCGCAGAGCTCTCTGGGAGGATTCAGTAAGTTACCTACGCTTTATTGGAAGTTTAGCTATCTCTTGGAGCCTCTATATGCCCAATCTCCTCACTGCGGATGAAGTGCCGGTACTTCGCCCGACATCTAGGCCTGACACCGAGAGCCGACAATGTTCATAAAGATCGATAAATACTGTGAGTTTGACCGGGAATGTCTGAGGAATTGCAATGTCTCTAGACGACTCACCCATCACAGTATGTTGAACTATCAAGCTTCTGTGATACGTCTTGCTGACATGGTAACCAGGAACCTAGCCACAAGCGGGCGAAAACCGAGAGAAAGGACATGAATGGGGTAAATGGTATTAAAGGCTCACCTCAGGCTCCATTGGAGCGGGTAACAGAGGCTCTTTTCTCTGCATCTGTTGAGGCCAAGGTCTGGAGCGTGGCAACTCGCGCATTAGGAACTGTAAGAATATCACAAAAAACTTGAAAACAGTTTCTAAATAAGTCCAGCTTAGTCCCCCAGTACTCTATCCCGAATACACCGACGCAAGCGGCAACTATGTCTACCGAACACTCGACTTCTGGACATCAGGCTTCTTCCCAGGGTCGCTATACCTCCTCCTCGAACGCGCTATTCAGTATCCTCAATACAAGCCATTAATACCCGATGGCAAATCGCAAATCAGACCTCACCACCTCCAGCTCGAGCATCTATGCCGTTGGTGGACCACCAACTTACACCAGAATGCATTGAAGCGCGACACACATGATCTTGGCTTCATGATTGCGCCATGGGCTATGAAGTCCTGGGAAATACACCGAGATCCAGCGGCATTCAACACACTTATCATGGCTGCACACTCCCTTGCAAGCCGGTTCAACGCAACAACGCAGTGCCTTCGAAGCTGGGACGTCTGCATTACGCAAAAATACAAATTCACAGACCCATCGCGCGACTTCCTGGTCATCATCGATAACATGCTAAATCTGGATCTCCTTTTCTGGGCTGCAAAGGAAACTTCAAATCGTGCGCTGTATGATATGGCACAGGCACATGCGCACACAACACGCAAACATCATATCCGCGAGGATAAAAGTACATTCCACGTCGTGAACTTCGATGCAGACACCGGGGGTGTCAAATCCCGGTTCACGAACCAGGGGTACAGTGACGATAGTTGCTGGGCTCGAGGACAGGCATGGGGTATTCTGGGATTCATGCAGACCTATGAGTGGACACGGGACCCTGTATTCTTGAACACGGCCAGGGACCTGGCGAAGTACTTCATTGCGCATTTGCCGGCTGATGGCGTGCCATACTGGGATTTGACTGCGCCTGTGACAGAGACGAGTCCTCGGGATACGTCTGCAGCTATGGTTGCCGCTTGTGGTTTGTTGCTTCTTTATAAAGCGCTAAAGGGTGGCATAGAGGCGGATAACTATCTCCAGGAAGCGTTCCAGCTCGTTAATGGTGTTGTCCACACGAATATGAACCGGCAAACACTTCAGTTTGGGGTCACCCATCCCGCACTGCAAGTTGCAGTATATCCAGAAGGATGTATCGATGAATGTGCTAGTGATGGTTTCGATTTATTGTGTGTCTCGCAGAGCTCCAACTCGATAGTGAACTGCGAGACAATTCTGGGCGGTGCCACCATCAACAACTACGAGTTCGCGCCAAGGCGGTGGTCCAACCATGGGCTGGTGTATGCAGACTATTACTTCTTGCTTTTCGGCAATATGCTTCTTCGCATGGGCTTAACCGACCCTAAGTAGACCATGAAGGAAAATGGCCGGAAACGCGATTCGATTTTGCTGTGTTCGTACAAAGAAAGTTTGGTAGACAATATAGAATCGTACATCGGATCAGAGACCTTCCACACATTAGTCACAAGAGCCTAGCCTACTGATATTATCCATCATTGACAGATTCCTTGGTGCCTTGTTCGGGTCATGGCTCCCTATTTGCGCTCCACTATAGCGACTGATCCTTTTGCCAGGACTGGGAATCAGGTTGAAAACGTGAGAGAGATCCTCTTGGGGACTGACAGCGGCATTTCCAAAAGGCGCATTTGGACCTTGCCACACATTAAATTGCTGATTGTATGACCGCCTGTCCAACGGCGATGGCGCTTGATACTCGACCGGTACATATACCGAGAGCGGATCTGATCGGGAGAAGGCAGGGAAGTCTTGCTGAAAGGCTGGTGGGAGTGGCGGAAAAGCGAGGCTAAAAGGATCCAGAGTATATGACTCTTGCAGTGGCTGTCTGCTTACATATCCAGTACGGGGTGCTGCACTAGTTGCTATATAGGGGAAGATACCAGGATCAGACGGCGAGGTTCCGATGACAGGTTGCGGTTGATGTTGCTCCCTTGACTCGTCGGAGTATGCGGTCTGTCTGATATCCAGGCTTGGGCAAGGGGCAGCACACGAGTTACTCTGAGCCTCTATAAGTCGCTTTGCGAAGCTTGATGCCAGATTGTCGCCGAGAGGGCTTGTGGTCTCATTGCGCCCAGTCCATCGCTGGGAAATTTCGAGGAGGCTGGCGATCAACGTATCGAGGGCTGAGGGAATAGGAACTTGATTGTATCTGCTGTGGGCCAGTAGCATTCTTCCAGCAATGAATAGGCAAAACGAGAATTGAGGATTGGTGAAGATGGGCGAAAATGATAGGAACTGTCGTCCGATAGTAGCGATCTCAGAAGCTGCCTCCAAACATGTCTCAGCAGAGGCCGTGGATGGCAGCTTCACCGGACAATTCTGCCAGTGGGGAGGTGGGTATGCGATTCCCTGATGCAATAAAATCACGGCCGTATTATGGGTGATATGCGCTAATGTCAAGTTCGGATCCATCACACCGTCGGCATTGAGCACTGAGGCCTCTCTCCATTTCGGGGGCAGATACAACTTCCACCTGGGGGTCAAATGTCAGTATAAAGCCAGTAGATAGATTATATGCTTGTAATACTCACTGAATCAGCCGTAAATCCAGTTCCTTGAACTTCATTAACCAAATCCGAGCCTTCTCAGCATCCTCAACAATAAAGGCATGATGAAGGAAGAAGTTTGTGACCAGGACTAGTGACTCAGTGGCCTCAATATTGTACGCAAAGCCACCGATCGAGTCCTCGTTATCAATGGTCATCGACGCGCGGCTCCCAGCCTGAAGCGAACTGGTTGAGTTTGTATCCTCCGAGTCTGAGATCCCAAAATACGGCGTCCGAACCTCTGTTTCTTTCTCCCATATCGCTCCTTCACAGGGAAGACGGCGCTTTACATCGGCGCTAGTCAGACTTATCTTCCAGCCTGTGGAAACGCTGCAGAACCGATCCATCAAGAACACCGTCCAGAACACACGCCGGCGCTCTTCAGTTTCACTCCAGGACTTGGATGGAGACAAGAACACCATGCGCCGGATCAAAGTCTCGCCTGAGTTTTGTGCACGGCTTAGGATGTCCTCCTCGACGCCAAGTTGCAATTGTTCAACCGTGCCGACCATGCTTCCAACGATAGACCATGACGAAGGTCCGCGGCCTCGGCCAATCTGCAAGAAGGAATGAGCTAAGGTATCAAAAGGTAAAGCTAAGTGAGCCTACAGTCTCAAATGCAATGATCACCAATGCCTGCAGGTTCTCGACAGAGAAGGACTCGGTGCTGTCTAATATGACCTTTTGTCGGCTCTGTTCGGCAATCTTTGCCTTTTTTTCTTCATCGCGGAGAGATTCACTTTGAGAGAAGCGTGCGCAAACAGCAATAATTGCGTGAAGGATGCAGGTAATACGCGGGCGCTCATCTGGAGATTTTACGCGCTCCCGAAATCTGGCCACATGAAGAACCGGGATCCAAGGATGGATGTTGACGAAGTAAAAGTCCACCAGCTCCGTCATGACATCAGTCGACAAAAGGCCGTCTATCTCGTTCTCTGTATCGACGAAGGCGCGTAAGGTAGTAGACTCGCAGCGAGGTCGTTTTGCTGGACGCGAGACAGGCTCCGCATCGCCATTCCGTTGCTCGCCCCTCCGGTCTGGAATCGATGACGCCTGAAGCAAAGCAAATTTCAGCTCTTCTCTTCGCTGAGCCAAGCTTGTGATGTTGGCCGGTCGCTCGCTAGGTTCCGGGAGGGAGTCATTTGGGTATAATGTCCTCCACATCGTTTGCCATAGTATTTCCTGGCCAAGGAACATATTCTCCAGTGTTTCGATCCGGCGATAAAGCTGGTCGACGGCGCCGGCGCGGAGACCAGGCTTCATGCGCCGCTCATCATAGACACAGTCGACGTTGAAGCGGATGCATTCCGAACAAGGCTGTTCCCGACTGCAGCGGGCCTTCTTCTTTCGACAAGACTGGCAGGCGGGAACATCCTCGTGCGGTTTGGGTGCATCCTGTGGCTCCTGGCCGTTTTCGGCACTGTCGGTATTGCTAGACTTTGGTGGCATTGACGACGGTCAACCCCCGATTGCGCTTGAAATTTCAACGATGTAGAACGAGACTCCCCCTATTGCTGGGGCTCCTATTGTGAAGACTGTCATAATCTGGGGTGGAATGACAAGTCCCCGCTCCCCCAGGAAACATGGCGTCTCGGCTAAAACGCGAATTCGTGGGGAAGTTAACCTTGTCTTTCCTAGGCGTCGCCAATCACTGTTCACAAAGGGCCGCGGAGGGGGCGGAGGAATGGCCGGAGGTACTCCCGGCCCTCCTTGCCGGGATATTGCCTCATCTGGCCTAGCGTGTTCTACAACTACAGTATACAGTGCTGCATCATGCTAACCTTGGAATTGATATTTATTGCAACTTGTTATTTAGCAGTATATTGAATATTATGCACATAAGGAAAGGAGCATGAGAATACCTCTCTTCTATGTATTTATTCCCTCTTTCTGTAACCCCGAACTATAGAACGGAAGAGGCAGAGGCTCGTGAAAATTAGATGCGAGATTTTTCATGTTTCAAAGGGGTATCTGTTTTATTGTGCTCATCAATGCTATTTTCCACTGTGCAGATTGGCTGGTACCACTTCTTGGTACTTCCTGCGTTGTCCACCCTCCAAGTCCGTCTCTTCATCACTCTCCACAGATATCTCTTGTGTTTGCCAGATACCCTGCTGGCTATTATTGCTCTCAACATCAAATGCTTGCCGTTTTGATCTCTCAAGCGGAAGTTCTGATTCTGAGCCGATGGGTTTAACGGCGCTATGAGAGGGGTTGGATGAAAGTTTGAAGCCTACCCCTGAGCTTGGGTTTCCAGTTTCGGAATGAGAGGCTTTTGACTCGAAAGTCTTGCGGAAGAATGGGCGAAGTGTGGGTATACATGCAGCGACAATGACGACATTCTGCTCGACGCTAGAAGGGAATCAGCAGAAGTACATGACATGGAAACTAAAATACTCACAGTCCCCACAGCACAAGCGGAACAACATTGAACACTATCCCAGCATCAGCAAGTCTCACGCTAGACACCCTAAATGAGAAGCGAAGAAACTCACAAGGATCTGTCCGATCAGTAAAGAGATGCAAATAAGTAGCCTTGACAACAGTAACAATAGCGGAGAGCAGCGTCAATCCCATCATAATACAAATCCCCAACTTGGTCGAAAACCGCATCTGCAAATTCCAAAAAGCGCGAATAGGCACAACGGCCAAAACAATGTCTGTAAATGTCGTATATGCGCTAACCCAGTATGAGTAGTCATTGAAGACCTTCGGGCTCCAACATGTTCCCTTCACAGAGGGATCCCAGAGGGCGGCTGTGGGTGTGCATTGGAAAAATATGACGAAAACTGATATTAGAGCGAATAGCACTTGGAGTGTTGTCATTGTGTACAGACATCCTGTGCGCCACGGGTTTCGGTCTAGGAGGTTACTGATTAGGATTGCGATTGAGATGTTTGGGAAGCTGAAGGAGCCTATATCAGCAAGTGTGGTTAGTATTGTAGTTCCGGTCTGACTCCGAGCATCGTAGTTGAGAATGGACGAACCGATATTAAAGGCTGATTGTACAAGTTAGTTTTCAAATACTTCAATCTTGAGCGATGCCAAACATACGATATCCCAGAATCTGCCAATAAGCCGTCAAAGCCAGCCTCTCCTGCCCATGCTCCGCAATAACAGCAGCAGTGTGGCGCCCCAATCCCAATGTAACGGAGTACGAAACGAACGCCGCAGCAATAATGCTCAAAGCCTGTAGAGGACAATGGGTGCCGTTAGCTCCGCTTCTTGCATGGCTTAATACAAACAAACGCCCCTTACCAGCGAAAGGAAAATAAAAAAGTCATCCCAGCCCAGCTTCTTGACATGTGCCCGGGTCGTAAGTTTTAGAAAAACAGTTCCGATCGCGATCCCGGTGAAAACCCATGCGCAGACATTAATTTCCTTTGCTTTGGTCTCGTTGAAGTTCACATCGGTGATGATGGTGCTCATTTTGCATTGATCCGATATAGCCAGGAACGTATGTGGCTTACAACCCCATAAAAAAACGCCAGGGTTTGGGGGTAGGTCATTTATACATGAAGAAAATAGCCGACGGAACCGTTGGGATAATATGGAGAAAGAGGCCGGGAAACAAAATCTTCAGCCATAGGACCGGCAGCCTGGTCAATGGGATTATTGAAAAGGTGCCAATGTACATGTATCGAGCTAGTATGGACCCGCATGAATCCTTCGAATAGCAGCCCTAACTAAATTAGGCAAGAGGCAAATATCTGCCGAGCATCTGATACATGGGCCTCGGATATGATGAACTCCTCATCGTGCATAAATACAATATCTGATCCCTGTTTTCTAAGATTCTAAGCCAACCCAGCTTCAATCAGACTCTCTGCGACACCAGGATACGTATAAATCGCCGTAACCCTCAATCCAGCCGTCTTCAGGATGCCCCTCCACTCGGCTTCAGTCCTCTCCCGCACAGCAAAATGTGCCAGCATCATCATATCCATACTCGTCGCTGCGAGAGTAGGATGCTCCTCACTAACGACAATCTCATTCAAAAGAACACGCGAATAGCCCTTCTTCAGTGCCGGCACGAGATTCTCCAGAATCCGCACCCCGTCCTCATCACTCCAGTCATGTAGAATAGAATGCAGCGAATAAGCGCGCGCACCAACAACAGGCTGTGGCGTAAAGAAATCATGAGCCTGAGCCTCAAATCCTAGCTTCTCCACGCCACTCCCCACCACACTCGCAATAACAGGCTCGCGGTCCTGCAAGATAACCTTTCCAACCTTCTCCTCGAGCCCCTCCACAAAGGCAGCAGCATCATGACCACGCCCCCCACCAACATCAACAAGCAAAACTTCACCATTTTCACCTCCCTCGAACCCATTCACCAACCTCTCAGCAACAGGATAAAACCCCTCATCATACCAATTCTTCTTACCAGCTCGGTAAGCAGACATAAAAGAGTCGAAATGCCTCAAATGCGGCGGCGTTGCAACAAGCCAATCAAAGAAACTCAGCTCCGTCCCATGAGCAGCCTGAAACGGCCCGTCCGTCCCCCCAAGCGTGGGCGCTTGATACCCATTATTCTTAAAATACCCGGGGAACCCGTTAAACGAAGGTCGGGCAGCGTCATAGCAGAATGAGATACTATGTTGGTATCGTTCCTCGGAGAGGCCGTTGCTTAGTTCTGTGGCATGGAATGCGTTTTCGTGGTAGGTGAGCAGGTTTGTTGCTACCAAATGGCGGGTGAGGCGTTGGAGCAAGGATGTTTCAATTCCGGTTTTTTGCGACAGAGTTGAGGCATCTAGGCCGGCAGCGCCTGCGTCACGGAGGTGTTGGAAGAGGTTTGTATCTACCGCTAGGCGGATTGTTGCTGATTGAGCGGGCTTCGAATGAGGGTTGTTAGTATACAATACTTTGTACATGGAGGGTCATGATGATTGGAATGGTATTATCTCACCTCTGCCCAGAACGTCCTTTGGATAAATTCGCTTGGAATCTCCAATGCAGCAACGAGCGCGCGGCTGTGTGCGATCAGAGCCTCTCGTGAACCGGGCTCATCTTGTTTGAAGGCTTTGCCTGCTTCGGCGAGCTGGTCCAGGATCGTGGAGGCTTGAGCGGCGGCCATTGGATCTACTCGTGGTATTCTTTGTTGCCTTTTCTGGTGTGTTGTGACGGATAGATGAGATATGCAATATGCACGGCAGCCAAGACTACAACAAGGATGTTTTTCTATATACATTCAGGGGAGGGGGAGGGGCCTCGCCCATTGGGGCCTTTTCGAATCCCGTGCCGCGTCGGCAAACATCTCGACAAGTTCATGTGGGAGGTTAGGGCGTGCGCTAAGGTTGGTAGCTCTTACGCCGTTGAAGTTGGCACTCTTAGAAGCACAGGTATTGTTGAAAATGTAAGTTACTATGATTAAGACGTATTTTATTTGCGTTTGTATTGGGCTTCAATTGTATCCACTCCTCATTCGGTTGCGATCCGTGCCGCTTAACTGAATTCTGTTCATTTGGTATTTTCGATAGCCCCACAGTCTATGGGCTCGGGCCTGTGGGGGGCGAATTTCTACATTTATCATTCTGGCCCCCATGTTTCGTATAACTTGCTTATTCTTGTTGATTTGCCGCTAGCAAAGAGGGTTACATTGTTACAATTACTGTGCCAGGGTTGGTTTTTATTTTTGCCGTTCTACAGTAAGTAGTTTTTTCCTATCAAGTCAGAGGAACTACCAACATCCATATCACAACAGTTTAGCAATTGTTGGACAATATGTATATCTATCCCTCACTTAATATGCAGCCATTAAAAGTTGTTGGTTCCGTGATTCGGTAAAGGAAGGCGTGAAACCCATTCTATATTTGCTTGGTCCAGTGACATATTTGCTGGCGAAAAGGTTCATCCCAGTATGTAAATAGCCACTATGGGGTTTCAATAAAATTGATCGAACTACTTTCAGTCCTGGCAATGATTTCCCGATCGACATGAAAGTAGGTCTAATAATCAAGTTATTTTCGCGATGCTGCGCCGACGAAATTAGTGGGACTGGGTGAGGTTAGATGTTAGCCGAATGTTTGTCCAAGGAAAATAAACTCATTTATGCAGCTCACAAACGTGGAGGCTTGGTTACATACCCCAGGGTTATTTTTAGGCCATCCCGTATTTCGTGCATTTTCAGTGGGCGCCGCAGAAGTATAAATGCAGGAACACGAACTTACGAGGAAAGGTCCCTCAATTCTTCAACAAGGGGCCGCCAAGGCTCTATATATGGATCTCTCGATGGTAGATCTTCCTCAGGTTAGCTGCATTCTGCGAAACTACAGGCCTCAAATCGCGTTTGCGGCTGGAATACGAGTGAAGGGTTACATTCTTAATACGAATAACCAATGGATTCAATGATCACCAGAATCACGGGCATTGAGTCGGAGGAATGCTTGCTTCAACTGCCTCCAGAGGTTTTCTATAAAGCCGTCGATATATCTCGCTCTTGGACAGATATCCATCAACTCACTCTACCTGAAAGACAAAAGCAAAGCAACAACTTTGAACCCCATCTGCCATCAAAATCTACACTTGATCACTCAAAATGCATTTCATCTCCCTCCTCGCTGTCACTTTTGTGGCCGCTATCCCAGCAGTCAGTGCCTACCCGATCACCGGCGACACCGTCAACTGCCGTTCTGGTCCCGGAACAAGCCACTCTATCGTCAAAACCTACAAAAAGGGCGATGAAATCTCAGTCACTTGCCAAGCTACCGGCACCGATGTCAAAGGCGACGAGCTCTGGGACAAGACAACCGACAACTGCTATGTAGCCGACTACTATGTCAAAACCGGTAGCTCCAGCTACGTAACCAAGAAATGCGGTAGCAGTGGCGGCGGCGGCAGCAGCGGCACCGGCACCGGCAAAGCCATCGTCGCCGCAGCCGAAAAAGAAAAAGGTCTACCCTACAAATGGGGCGGCGGTGGCTGCAACGGTCCAACTGGCGGTGGCTTCGACTGCTCTGGGTTGACGCAGTATGCTCTCTGTCAAGCATTGGACAAGAAGATTCCCCGTGTGGCTCAGGATCAATATAACACCAGTATGGGCAAGCGGTATCCTCGCTCGGAAGCCAAAGAGGGTGATTTGCTATTCTGGGCTACTGGCGGTGATTGCAAGAATGGTGTGTCCCATGTTGGGATCTTTATCAAAGATGGATTGATGATCAATGCTGCTCATACTGGAACACCGGTTCGTGAGCAGGCTATTTGGACTTCTTATGGTGGAGAGAGTATCTGTCCTTATGTCATGAGGTATGTGGTTCATTACCTGATTTTGAGATGTTGCAAAGCTAACTGGGTTATAGATTCGTCTGAATTGAGTTGGGTTAATTCTTTGATTACCGCTGTGGATTGACATTTGAGTATTGGGTATACGGTGAATTGTTCCATTGATTAGATATCTGCTTTCCGGAATAGATAGCTCAAAGTCACTTTTTTTCAACGTTCTAGACCATACGACGTAAGCATCACAGGGTCAGAAATTCAATATTGTAACGAAACATAAGGAAATCTCCAGCAAATATTAATCTTAGCAATAATATAAGCGCGCTTGTATCCGTGATTATAGACAATTTGAGACAAGTCCCCTGTAAAATTACGCCACTAGTGCAAGCCTCACTAACTCCCGCCGATCCCCGTGATACACCGGGTTTACGGCCCCCAAAACGTGGAAAAAACGTACTAATTATTAGTGTTAAAATGAATACGGACTTTGCCTCAATCGGCTATAGAAAATCATACAAGACACGAGGGGTGGGGCAGTCGTACCCCGGTGCCTTTTTGGAATTTAACCGTGCATGTGTTCATCTTATAGTTAGAGTATGCATAGCTGTGGGCAATTCCAGAGTGTCGGGTGCACTTTTGACCATGGAATTGACCATGTTCAAGGGACGTGCATTAAAAGTTGGTTGTGCGTAGCGTTTACCCCGTCCATAGCGGAGTACCCATAAATCAGGCCAAGTTACATATATGAAGCTTCACTTTCATTTTGGGCCATATTAGAAGGAAACCCCCAAGGAAGCTATTCGGACCCCTTCTCCATTTATCTACCGTAATAGGTAAAGCGTGGTATTTGTATTTTCCGCGCATTATTTGGTAAAAATGCATCATTACTTGGCAATGCCAATGCACTGAGGACCGTCCCTAATATACATTTCGAAAACTCTGCGAAATAAGGAATTAGCCTATATATCGGCCAGCGGCCAATTTACCTCAAAATTTTCCAAATCTGCCTGAGAATTGTGAAGAAAGCGTGTCAATTTCATCGCATAGGCTATTTGTAGAGGTATCCGACGGTTTTTATAGGGCTTCCCGGCGCTTCTTAAGCCGATCGTACTAGGGACTCGTCCTAGGGCGTAGGAATGCTCGCCGGCGATGGCTTAGTCGGTTGTAGACTAGGAGACATAAGCTAGATATGAAAAAGCGACTTATTTTTACTAGTGGTTTACATGGTAAATGTAAGTACTAGAAATATATATTAAGGGCTGTCCACGATGCATTAGTATTGCCAAGTAATGCATGCATTTTTACCAAATAATGCGCGGGAAATACAATTACTACGCCTTACCTATTATGGTTAGATAAATGAGGAAGGGGTTATTCTAATATGGCCCTTCATTTGGATATCAATACTCCTCTGAATTGTCCATGTTCACTTTGAAATTTGATGCCATTATCAATGATACATTGACCACATGTGCCCATGCTCCCTAGATCGGAGTGTTCACCTTGGAATGGTTGG
This sequence comes from Penicillium arizonense, assembly GCF_001773325.1. Taxonomy (NCBI): domain Eukaryota; kingdom Fungi; phylum Ascomycota; class Eurotiomycetes; order Eurotiales; family Aspergillaceae; genus Penicillium; species Penicillium arizonense. Next base: position 1,210,963 of record NW_019173282.1, on the reverse strand, counting down.
ATTATAAAGCGCTCGCTTTTTTCTCCTTGAGAAATCAGAAATCAAGACCTCGTAGATTACCGGCGATGGGAATAGCAGAATAAAAGATTATTTCAAAGCCGTCTGGTCATGGTACGACTGCAGCTCGCCCACCGCTATATATACACAACTGAAAAAGAATCGTCATTTCGTTACTCGTTGTTTATTGATGTGATCAATTGTAGGCTTTTAAGGGTATTTTTCGGGTTTTTGTATCTAGGTATGTTCGAAAAGAGAACTAAACGGACCTGATATGCAAGGCCAGTTTTCCATGGTATTTGCACTCAAAAGCGAGACACGTCCCTTCCAAACAACCTGTTCAAAGTCCATCTGAACGCGATACGCAACTTATTGCGCCAACTGATACTCATAGTGATGTATGCCGCTTTCCATATAAGTGATGCCGTACGTCCCTTGATACCACCAGGCAGAAATCTATTCATGGTTCCATCATTCTCATGAGGAATCTGCATCAACGCTCTCTCATTGCCGAGGTAGGCCATCGTGCCAAGATTCTTGAAAGAAAAGGGTGGTGTCTGGGCCATGTCATCCTTATTCAGCCGCTTTGCGAGCCACTTGGCTTCTTGGAAAGTAGCCTGTGCTGTAGCTGGCGGGGCACCAGTCTCTGGCATGGCATTGTCGCCAAGTGCAAAGACGTCTCGAAGAACTGCCGTCTGTCCAGATTCATTTTCAAGCTGGACGCGGAGGTGACCGTCGACTAGGAGCGGGCCCTTCTTGGGCGCTTTCTTGAATTTCCATGCTTGCTCCGCGCTAGTAGGAGTAACGGAAGACCCTTCAATGTTGAGGACCGAGTCTGCAGGAAAGGGGTCGACCGCATCGAGTGACTGGGTAATGAATTTGGGCATGGCATTTCCAGTTGTCCAAACACACATGCCAACGCCGACCTCGCCCTCCTCTTCGGTGGTCAGAGTCAGGCAGCGCTTGGGATCCATCTCGTATGGTGGAGGGGCACCCGGCGGGCCCCACCTCAAGCTTTTGACGTGGTGAGAGGTCTTGATATCAATACCTTCACTCTTCATCGTCTCCATCGCATAGCGAGACAGTGACTCATCAAACATGGACAACACCTTGGGTGCAACATCATAGAGATTGAGCTTGGGGATCTCGTTCAGAGCCGGGTACAGCGCCATCATATCAGCGTAGATGAAGTCTCGCAGGGAAGCTGCAAGCTCAATGCCAGTTGGACCAGCTCCCACGATGGCGAAATTCAGCAGCCATTTCCGCATTTCCGGGGTAGTCGTCGGCAAGACTGCTAGCTCAAAGCATTCCCGCACACGCCGCTTCACCCTCTTGGCATCTCCGATATCCTTGAAGAACATCGCATTCTCTCGCACGCCCGGCGTTCCAAACGTACGACTGACAGCGCCAACTGCGATGACCAGTTTGTCATATGGGATCTCGAATAATTCGCCTTGCTCCCATTGGCGCTGCGCCTGCATCGGCTTCATGTTTGTAGTCTCCGGGCCCTCCTCGGTTTGTCTCTCATTTCCCCCAACGCGCGGCGACTCCGTGACGCCACTCTTAACAACCGTTGCTTCGCATAGAATGGTCTTCTTGTTCAAGTCGACTGCGCGTGCAGCTGCTTGGATGAAGTTGACTTTGGCGCGCGGATCACGCACGGGTTCGACGATGTTGGAGAAGTCTAGGGATCCGCTTGCTGTGTCGGTGAGGAGGGGTGTGAACACGAAGTAAGAGCGAGGAGAGATGATGATTGGCGAATATATTTTCGGGGATAGCTTGCGCGAGAGGTTATACCCACCCCAGCCCGACCCGAGAATGACGACTCGTTCTTTTTGGTTGTCGGAGTGAGGGCCCGCGACGGTGTAGTCGATTTGCGTTGCTAGGCATCTTCGGCTCGATGCTTGACTTGAAGGAGCAATACGAGGGGAGAATGCGCCTGTCGAATAGACAGGATATCGAGGTATGGGAGCCCGCAGACGTAAGGCCTGCCGGCGGAAAGGGAACATTCCGCTCAATGGCCGGGGATGCATGTCAATGGATTAGCACTGTGTGTCAGTCAGAAGGAAGTAAAAGTTTCTAGCTCCAGAGTTATTTGTATAAACTCGGAGTCGAAGCGAGCTCATATTGCCATATCCGTGGGCAGTATACTGTAGTCCGCTGACCCATCGATGACCTCATACTCGGCAGAGTAAGGAAAGGAGAGGCCCGGAACGGGATCTCCGACCCAAGCCTCTGGCCGGATCCACTTCTTTTTCGAACGGTGTCGGATCCTCAAACTCCCGTGAACATGTTGAGCTCTGGCTGGCTCTATCAAGCTCGTGGAGAAAGCCGGAACCCTTCGGAGCGATCGGTGAGAAGAGCTAGCACGTGCCATTGGAGAATGTCGGAGATTTAGGCACATGCTCACATGGCAGTGAAGAGTTTTGACGGGTGTTTTTCAGTACAATCGACAGAGATCAGGAAGAGAAATAGACGAATGGACGATGCATGTCGAGGGGGATGTTGATAGCATGGTGGTAGTCTTGGCACTATCATGTGCAGCACCTTAATTCTGGAGAGTCATGGGAGGATCTCTTTATTATATACATTTAAGTGCCCATAGTGGTGCCATACTCAATTGTGGCATGACACATGGTCTTTTCTTGGCCTATACAGCTATGCTAAATTTAGTGAGGCTAAGCTCGCATCGGCATGTCAGCGCTGCGATCCACACACATAGTCAGGAGACTTGACTGAATGGCAACTATGAGTTCAACTTCATATTTTCTGTCTTTCGTATGCACAAAACTCTACTTAAGTCAATGGTTCTAATTCCCTTTAAGATGTAGTCATCGTCTTGTAACACACTCAGGCTTTCTGTCACTTCGTCTGGTAAAGTGAACCTCATTGCCTCCTAATGACATACATTGAGGTTCCTGTCAAGACGTATTGCTTTTGGCATGGATAATGCGAGGAATGATATTGATTATATACAACAGTGCACAATAACAGGAGGCGGGATCTCGCTGTATGCCCGAGTTTTCCCTCAGTATCGTTACTTCGCTCCCCATCAAATCGTTTGTGTTATACGTGGCTTCATCAAAATCGAAATATCTATCTAAGAAGGTACGAGAGATATCTCATAGGTATTTGCAGAAGATATTCAGGCCAGGAGCCTGATGGAAAATTAAACCCGATCACAGGTCTGGATTCCTTCGTACTTTGATTCGGAAGGAAGCCCCTTGTGTCGACAGCGACAATCTTGCCACCCTCGATGATCGTTCCATTGACAGGGAAAACCATGGCTCCCGATGTCGCAACGTACAACGTATCGGTATCTCCAGGTAAAGTGCCGAATCCAGGAGCTACAGATCCTGCCAATGTCATCTCATCCGGCGCACCAGCAACGAAAGTGGCAGTGCCATCTGGAGTAACTGCAACAAGCCGATTGTCTGCATCAGTGGCACCCCAGATGGTGTCGTTATCGCCGGGCCCCAGGCAGAATGTATCAAGATAGACTGCCTGGATTCTTTTGACTAGCTCGCCGTGAGCTCCCGGCGCTGCGTATCCATCTTTGGTGATTGCGATGCGATACACGGATGCCAGGTAGCTATTTGACCAATAGAGATACCCGTTCAGAATATGAAGACCGTTGATCCCAAATGGAGTCACTGCCCATGGAGGGAAATGCATAGTTTCATCATCCTTGACGGCGAGTTCATATTTCCGATTGCGCGTGTCCACTCTCCAGACCAGTCCCATAGTGGAGTCACTCACGAGCACGATACTTCGTGAGTCGGGGAGCGCTTCAATGCCAGCAAGCAAGCCGCCTTCTGGGATGCGCACAAGCTCTTGGATGATAGGCTCGCCACCATGTGCCTTGGGACGAAGATCCAGCTGCCACACCCCAAATGTACCAGGGATTCCCATTCCCAGGCTACTTTGCTTGCCACCCAGGAAGGCCAAAACATCTGGCTCTGTTTCGACAATCGACGTCGCGGCATTAATTTCGTCGAAGGTATGGACGAGTGATGCAGTTGGGGTGTCTGTGTTTGCATCAGAAACGCAGTATATGGATGCGTTTGGCCATACTGTTGTCACATAGATATCGCCATTTGGTCGGACGAAAATGCTGTTGAGATAAGTTGGGAGAGAGAACTGATGAACGACTCGTAATGGTAGTGGAAGTGACACGGCCTCTATGCCTATCGTAAAGGCAAGTAATGACAACAAGAGGACGCCAATATTGGTCACCATTGTGATGAACAGGGCGGAGGTAAATCGAATCAAATGACAGTGCCGCCGTGCGCTTGGTTTGAATGATATGAAACAGAAGACCAGAGCTTTGCTAAACAGAAGGAAGATTTCGCATTCTTTCTCCTGGTCGAATTTTCTACATCTGCTGATGTCCGCTAAAAATTCCCCGAACGATATCATGCATGATGCCGAATTTCCTTTTTGGGCAGACCTCCGAACATCATTTCCTAGGCTGACCTCCGAATATCTACTGTTTCTATTTTCGCTAGTCGGTTTGATTCAAAGATCATCCTTTCCTGGAAAATGGTCGATTCCGACCGAACCTGGACTTATTGTGCGGCAGTCGGCTGAATTTTCGCACAAGATATGCCTAACACACTGATGAATTGAGTGTTGTATTTTGGCTTCTATCATACTCCCCGCGGTCGATCGTCCACAAAGACCTCTCAAAAAGTTCTAAAGATACAAGTATTTTCTCCTACAACACGCAGAACTCAGTAGATCAAGCATGAGGACGAAAATCCTCCCTTTGTGCGCTCTCGTGGCATGTGCTCACTATGCCGGTGCCAACGAGGTAGATCAAATGAGCCACTGGATATATGAACAGCAACCTTGCGAAAATACACCCACGAGCCGCAGTTGTTGGGGACATTTCAACACCGAGACAAATTACTACACCACTGCGCCGGACACTGGGGAAACCGTGGAAGTATGGCTCTCTGTACAGGAGGGAATCTGCAATCAAGATGGCTATGAACGTCCTTGTATGACGTTCAACGGGACAATGCCAGGTCCCCCCATTGTCGCCAACTGGGGCGATAACCTCAAAGTCCACGTCACCAATAACATGGAGTCAAATGGCACATCAGTACACTGGCACGGTGTGCATTTGCGCGGAAGCAACAAAATGGATGGAGTGCCCGGCGTCACTCAATGTCCCATTTCACCAGGCGAGTCATTCACCTACCAATTTAGAGTCACGCAGTACGGCACGAGCTGGTACCATAGTCATTTCTCTCTTCAGTCAACCGAGGGCCTGTTTGGTCCCCTCATCTTCCACGGTCCGGCTACTGCCGACTACGATGAAGATTTAGGATCGCTTTTCCTCCAGGATTGGTCGCACAGTCCGTCATTCACCGACTGGGACACCAAGCAGAAATTCGGCATCACACATTCTCAAACCACGACATTGATCAATGGAACCAACACCTTCGACTGTTCCAACGAGTCGGATGTCAAATGCGTTGGCGGCGGAAAGAAGTTCGAGATGCTCTTCGAAGCAGGCAAGAAACACCGTCTGCGTTTGATCAACGTCGCGGTCGACAGCCAGTTTCAATTCAGCATCGATGATCACAAACTCACAGTGATTGCCAATGACTTTGTTCCCATTGAACCGTATGTCGCCGACAGCGTGATCGTCAACGTGGGTCAGAGATACGACATCATCGTCGAGGCCAATGCCACACCGGGAGATTACTGGCTGCGAGGAGGCTGGGTTAAGTCTTGCCAGGGTGTTGCCAACGATCATCCTGAATCTGCAACGGGAATCGTTCGCTACAGCGGTGGTAGCAACAAGGACCCAATCAGTACTACCTCCATTGTGGCCCCGCTGTCTTGTAATGACGAACCGGAAGCCCATCTGGTGCCGAGATTGAAGCTTGATGTGGGAAGCATTACTGCAACGACCGTGGAGGACATCAATGTTCGGCTCACTCATGCTGCATTGTTCCAGTGGACCATCAATAGCAGTAGCTTGGTGCTGGATTGGGGAAAGCCGACTCTTCAGCGAATATTTAAACAAGAGTCCATATTCCCAACGCCCTACAACGTGGTAGAGGTTGAGGTGAGTAGTTCTCCTTTTTCATCTCTATCCCGTTCCTTCTGTCATATCCTAAAGAGTAAGATGACTGACAAATATTGTAGAAAAAAACAGATGACAAGGATGAATGGGCGGTCTTAGTGATCGAGAACAAGGCCGCTACCTTTTTCGGAGGGTATGTTAATAATCTCTTTGTCCCTAATGACAAACTCGAATAATATAACTGACATGATGCCAGCATCGCTCATCCTATTCATTTCCACGGACATGATTTCTGGATTCTCGCGCAAAAGAATACCACCTGGGACGGGACCTCGTCCTCATTCCAGACGAAGAACCCAGTCCGTCGGGATACAGCGGTACTTCCAGCACACGGATATCTTGCTCTCGCCTTCCAATTGGATAATCCTGGGGCGTGGCTGGTTCATTGCCATATCGCGTGGCACTCGAGCATGGGCCTTGCGTTGGAGTTTGTAGAAAGACAAGATTCCATATCTGCTACCATGGGCGATTGGAAGAATCTGGACAGAACATGCAGTAAATGGTCGGTTTGGTCGACGGGTGCTCCATATGAGCAGGATGACTCTGGAATTTAGTATAGGGGTGGAAAAAGCTATAAGGTGCCTCAGCGAAAATTTAGTTATCCTCGACACAGCTTTACCAGACCATGAATGTCATGCCAGCTCTAAAGTATATTTCCGCGCCGGTATCTTCACGCGTGATTGATATACCTCAAACCTGATCAAATTGCTGGATACACATGGGAATTCACCGAATACCATCCGTTCTATAGATCCAATATAAAGTGGAAGTTATCGAGATCCAAGTTGAGATAGAAATAGGGGATTAGAAATATGTACAAAAAACCCCACAAAAACTCAAGGCAAAGGCACGCTCCAACATTCCACCTGTCCGACCGTCCGATCTTCATTCAAAGTGGGCTGTCCCAATATGTAGAGTTGCTGCAAACCCTCATATTTCCCACTGACTTGAATAATCAGACGAGTGTTCTGCGTGGCAGTAGATCCGATACCCACTTCCTCGATGTAGAACGGTGATCCATCGCTTGCGTGGCCGTAGGCATAGATGAAAGGGATTTGAGTGGTGGTCCCATTGTTCGTGACGACAATCGGAGCAGCGACTCCGCCGTCGATGGTTGCATTAAATCCGGGCCCGTAGATGGTTCCTCCGGTAATAGGCTCGACGACGCGTTTGCCGCCTTCCAGGAGCGGAATGGGAGCGAGAGCCTTTCCCAAGTTCACTGTTGCGCTGAACAGATAGGTGGACGTCAATGGACCGACTTCTCCGGATGTCATTTTGGATAGTATAGGAAGATTTGGAGTTGTTTTGAAATGGCAAGGCAGTAAACACTTGAGAATGCTCTTTAGGTGAGATCATGGCACTTTTTATTTTAGTCTATGGGTGGTCAATTGTTGCACTAATCGCAGTTTGAAGAAATCACACCCCGAAGTTATTCGGTATTCATCGATTCCGTTGCCGCGGAGAGGTTGTGATAGTCAAAAGGGGCTCTCCGATGCTCCGTTTCCTCCGACTCCTCCGTTGCCGCATCTGGAAAACGATATAAGATGACCGAGTATTGCATTCAATCGGAAGTCGCCATTCTATCTTTCGTACCCTGGTAAATTCTGATGCAATGGTTCCCCCGCTTCGACTCCCGCACCGCGCTTCGGTCGCGCCTTTGAACGCGCCGAGAACTAGCTTGACTAGCTCGCGAGGGCCTGCCATCGCATCGCAGACATGTATAAGGCCGACATCTCGCCCGGCATGTTCATCCGGAATTTCTAGCTGTTCATCCCGAAACTTCCCTTTATATCCAAATCGACTTCAACTCGCACCCATGTCTACAATGCAGGCAACTCATGGCCACAGCCAGGCCTGCTGTAATATCCCACCTGTTGTCTCGGAGGGCTATGTCCCTAAAGGCTCGTATGAGGAGCTCGGTGGACTAAAAAGCTGTAAATACCAACGGCGTTCCTCTAGCTTTGCTACGACTCGGGCTAACATAGACCTATACAGATGTGACCGGCCCAGAGGAAGCTACCAAAGGAATTGTTGCTATTTTCGACATCTTCGGCTACTTTGATCAGACTCTTCAAGGCGCCGACATCCTGGCAGCTAGCGATCATCACCAGAAATACAAGGTCTTCATGCCTGACTGGTTCAACGGCAGCCCATGCCCTGCTGAATGGTAAAACGTGCTGCCGCCCCACTTAAAGGAGCAACCGCTAACCAAGCCGGAATTAGGTACCCCCCTAACACCGAAGAAAAGCAGAAGGACTTAAGTGAGTGGTTTGGTAAGAATATGCCACAAGGTCCTGCGGCTGCTTTGCCTGGTTACGTTGCCGCCCTTGGGGCCGCAAATCCATCTATTACCTCCTGGGGACTCATCGGGGTGAGTTAGCTGTTTTTACACTATGTCAGCTTCTCAATACTGACTGGAATAGTACTGCTGGGGAGGTAAAGTTGCTGAGATTGTGACGTCTGGCGAGGACAATCCTTTCAATATTGCTGCCGCGTGCCACCCGGCCATGGTTGATCCATCTGGGGCGGAGAAGATCCCAGTGCCGTATATCCTACTGGCGTCGGGGGAAGATCCAGCTGAAGATGTCAAGCAATTTGAAAACAAGCTGAAGGTGCCTCATCATGTGGAGACATTTGGGGATCAAGTCCATGGCTGGATGGCTGCCCGTGCTGATCTGTCTGATCCCCGAGTACAGGAAGAGTATATTCGGGGTTACAAGACTGTGTTGGAATTCTTTGGAAAGCACTGGAACTAGATCAGACTAGGCTATCTGTATCCAAGTTTGTAAGCTGTACGGTATTATCTCCAGAAGCAAAGTGTACCAATTGAATTTCTCAGCTTTTTGTGGCATCATTTGGATCAATCAGAATCTCGTCCAAACAGAGTAAGCTTACCTGAGGGATGCAGCACTTCCAAGGCTAATCTCTCACTGGCCTTCGAGGGAAATGTCAAGCTTAATATATTTCAGATCACTTGCTGAACAACGTTAAAATGATTGCCATGCTCACGAACAAGAGGAATATATCTACACAGTGTCTCTATACTAAACCATGGAATGCGCACCGCATCTGTCAACAAGGATAGAAAAAATTTTGCATTTCCAGTGCCAAGTCTTAACGATCACCTACACCGAACCGAGTCGATGCTGAACTATCAACACCAGATAGGCGATTACAACCCTACAAACTTCCCACACAAAGCCCAATCCAGTCAACCCAATCAGCCGATTCAACAACAAAAGTCGCTTAGAATAAAACGTCGCTTCGCGATCTCTCTCCTCCTGCGTGATCTCTCCCCTCCAAACACGATCCATCTGGAAACAATGACGCGCGGCCTGCTCGGACGCCATCCCCAAATGAGAGCGGAATCCCGTGAACGCATCCCCGACCAGCACAAGTCGCCCATCAAAGAAGCTTGACTGGGTCGCTTCAGACTCACCAACTTTTGTGACGAACGGTCGCGGCGTCTTGGTGACAATCTCCGCCAAGTGTGGTGTCATACCCGACACATAACGAGCTATCTGCTTGGACCAGATTTCGGGTCTAATTTGGCCGTGTGGCACGGTGTTAGTATGAGTCTTTCCTTGGACATCTGTGAAGATCTCTTCCATTTCTCGTGATCCTTCCGGTACGGTGAAGTACCAGACCCAGTTGACGAGGCGTTTACCGGGCTGGATGTCGCCAGCTTCGGTTGGGATGAGGTAGCTGTCGAAAAAAAGTTAGAAACGTGGCAGCAAAGAGAACAAGAAGAAATGACTCTCAAAGAGGGAAAGGTGGTTCTCGCCTTACCTAATGAAATATGTCCCCTTCATCAATGTGAAATTAAGTCGATTGGAGAAATACTCCACCGTTTCTTTGGATAGCAGTGCTTCGGGAACAGTCCCACGCCATCCAATATACCCAGCATAATCCCTACGCGTGGGGACCTGCAAAATCTTCCGAACAGTGGAATGCACACCATCAGCAGCGATAACCATCTCTGAGCTAACACTGCCGATGTCCCCCTTCAAAACATCCACATACTCGACATGAACAAGGCCCTTGTCCTTATCATAGGTGACACCTGTCACACGTTTGCCAGGTCGATACTCAACCAGACCATCTGTTTCCTTCGGAGCCGGTGGCTGAGGCACAGTCTGTGATTCAAAACCATCAAAGTTTGCACGCAGAATGAGGTAAAGACAACCCCAGTTGCTCATATTATGGTTCCAAACCATACTCGCAACGCGAAGCCGTTGCCTCCATGCAAAGCTGAGGAACCGAGCTGGGATGGCGGCTGGTCGACCTGTGGCGTCATATTTTTCCAACAGTTTCACTACCGTCGGTCCAATTGATACACCTGATTCGTGGCTGTGGCGGTCTTTGGAGGGATCCTGCTCAAGGATTATGACGTTCGCCCCTTGACGCTTTAGTTGTAGACCTTGCAAGAGACCGGCAACGGACCCGCCGATCTGGATTGTTTAGCTGGTGTCGATTGCGTTTTGGGCGACGGGTACTTACAATTACCGCAGACGTAGGGATTGGCATTATAAGTTTTGCCGTTCAGAAGTAATTTCCTGGGTAGTTATTGTATACGATATTGGTGTATCAACAGTTGCGAACCCCAAGGCGGAATTGCACTCTCCTTCTATCTATGAAAGGTATGATCCATACCCAGCATGGCCCTCGGCGCCCCGGCCCGTCGATAGTTTGATATTCCTGTTCAGGTAAAATTTTGGCCGACGCCGAATACCAACATCAGACCACAGTTTACTGAAAATTCCATCGGAACTTCAAAAGGAGTGCGCCTAATCAGGCGCCGATCCCGACAAACAAGGCCGTAAAGGGCTTGCTCCGAGCCACAGCCAACTTTTCAACCAAAAACTCATTTTGGAAATATGTGCATTGGCCAGCCACAACTGGCTTGACCAAAGTCAATATCGGTGTATGAAGTGCTTGGCCGGCCGGCGATTGGATGTATACGGCTTGGTTGTAGAGAAAAATCGGGATTGCATTCATAGAGCTGTTGGAAAACTTGAAGGCTGCCTGGGCTTTGTTCATGGCAGTCTTCCTCTTAGAGAATATATCTATCTAAAGGCATTCGGACTGGATTACATCTAGTATTTGGAAGCAGCCATCTAAGTACTGGCTAATAGACTACGCAGCAAATAATCCACATCCTCAACTTTATCGCATAACTGCCGCTCCTCTTCTCTTATCTTCTTCTGCCACCGTCCATTCTCCAAACCCGTCATGACACTTTCATCAAATAGGGGCACCGTATCCACCGTCGTCCCCTGAGACATCTCTCTCGACACCTGCGACTGGGCCGCCCGGAATGTCCCCGGCAATCCCAGAGCTCGCTCAATATCATTCAACGCATCTAGCAACATAGAAACAGCTCTTTTAGTACGCATGGCAGTTTCAAACCCAACGCACATGCAGCTTGTCTGTAGCTGACCCAGTCGCAATCCCTGGTAAGCATTTATATCCGCCATCAAAGAATGTGGGAAGTGTGTGGGTCTGTGGGCAGAGCACGGGTCCGAGGGCTTTGAAAGGTGCTCTCGGAGATAGGCGAAAACAGCGGAGTATATTCGTGTTTGCGTGATATAGCAGGAGAGTGTGAGCAGTCTGCTTGGCATGTCTAGGTCGGATGAAACGTTGATAGTGGGTAGATGGCTATGGTCTGTGATAATCGCGTAGAAGCGCTTGGAGAGAAACAGAGCATCCCCGATTGGATAGTTTTCTAGCTTGCTCCCGTCTAAATCTGCAAGCTGGGTTTCGTAATGGGCCATTTTTGAGAGAAGAGTGGAGAGATCGACTAGTAGGTTGGGTCTCTCTCCTGCAAGGGGATCCATGCTCGCTCTCTTGTCCATATCCAATTGCAGGGCTAGATCTGGGTCAATAGTGTATGGCGGAGACGGGCAAGGGCCTGCACTGTCTAGGAAACCAGCTAAATCGTCGTATGCTGTCCCTGCAAGCAGGTCTAAGCTCTCCTTTGTGTCGGAGCTGCAGGGGTCCTCGTCCGGTTGGCCAGTTACGGGCTCAAGGTAGGCAAGCGCATCTATCTGGTCCCTCTGCGCACAATGAAGCATGAAATTATCCTGACCCCATAAGCCCCCCAAAAACGTGACAGATGGGAAAGTCTCATGTGTGTTATGTTCCTGCCCCATGGGTGACGGCATATTCGGCCGAGCCAGTTCATCTGATGCAGTCTCCGGGGTAGATAGACTGGATAATGTGAATACGCTCATGCCCGGTACGGACGTTTTGGATGCGCTCCGCTCCCTGCGCGATAGACCCGGTCGTTTGTCCGACTCTCCGTTCCCCCTCGGCTTTCCAGTTCGTAGTCGTCGACTGAAGGTGCATGATTTAGGTTCTTTAGCCTTCAGACAGCGCTGACATGTCGAAAAAGAGTCCGTTTCGGAGGAGGGCACACATCGTAGCTTTTGTGTACGACATCGATCGCATGAAGCCCGCAGCGGCGTGGCAGCAGAGGAACAGCCATTGGGAATTGGGCTTAGTGTGCTCATCGTGTTGATCACACAATGAAGTTCTATTCAACGTTGTTGATTTGTTGAATAAGTAAATCAAGTAGATGCCCAGGTGCCCAGGTGACATCCCCACGGGGTTTTACCTAACGAGCCCAGAGCATGTACTTAGTGTGTTTGCACTCTCCGTCAGGCCAAGCCTTGTCTGGAAACGCCAGATCGCCTAATTGTTCACGCAGGGAGCTATTGGTCGATGATAACATATGATATGCAGTCACTTGCACTGGCAGATACGGGTCCATTAAGGCCTGGAAGAGATGAAGTTGGTGATTCGTGGGACGCGTCGATCAGGCAAACCAGAGGCTGATCCGGGACGAGTGAAGGGCTTCCCACTTACCCGCCGATCCACCTCCGTGGGTCTTGGCGGTTTCGTGGACTGAAGATGCTTAGGTAGCCTTCGCATATACGACAGAACCCTCCGTAAATCGTCTGCATACTCCGAATAGGGACTAGACTAAGCTTGCAGGTTGCATATGGTGACATCGTGAGCCTCGTGTCTAACTTAATTTCTCAATCCACGCTAATTAATTGGTCCATCGGGAATTTTCGCTATATTAAACGATGTTATCCTTGTAGTCTCCGAAGCTAAAGCAAGTACATCGCTTGGGATCCATCAAGTTATTTTAATCTAGGCGCTCGCCTTCGCACGGAGCTGCTCTCCGTACTTGTAGAAGAGGACAGGCGCTGGAACGAATGCCAACGCTATAAACCCCAACAACGAATTTCCCCACCCATAGTTCAGACTGCTGTACATTGCGGGCCCAGCAAGGGGCAAGAATGTGCTGGAAATGTACCGAAGTAGGTTGTTGGCCCCCAAGGCTGATGCCGCGGCCTCAGACCCGAAGACATCGATCAGGTACAGTTGTGCAGGTGTCTAGATTGAAACATATTAGCAACAGAGAACAAGGATGTGACCATCAAGTAGGGAACCCTTACAATAACGAAGAAAGCACCAAAGCCCATCAAGCTTGTGCCAAGAATGGGAACAAACCAATGGACTTTATAGTATGCCGTCCAGCCATAGAGGAACAAGCCTCCGGCCACGAACGGACTAAACCAGATCATGAGAAGAAGACGGTACTCAGGGCGGGGTTGTTGCACGCCGTCGGCTTTCATGCGTGCCGCCTGAACGCGACCGTTCAGCAAGTTGAAAAGCACCATGCTAATCACTAGCGCCACGCCGAGTCCGAGATAGGTGAGCCCCGAAATGGAGGTCGAAAATCCATACTGGCCCTCGAAGACACTGGTGAATGTGGTGAAGAGCAGATACATCACACCAAACACCAGTGCCACGTAAAGGGATATCACGAAGAGAATGGGTGACCGCACAAGAAGCATTACTGGACGGACCAGTACCTGCAGGAGGACTTGGCGAGGTGACAAGGTGCTGTCTAATTTCGAGCGCCAATTGGAATTCCCCGTACTAGCCCGCAGATAAGCGGCCTTCTGCTCTAGTAGTACTTTGGGGTGTGATTCCCGCAGAACGAGCACAGCAATGGACCCGAAAAACCCGCCTAGAATGGCAAGAAGCCAAAATGTCCAACGCCAGCCCTTACCGGCCGCCAGAAAGCCCCCAATGACGGGACCGAGCACCTGAAAGCGAAATTAGCTTTGCTTTAGACTTTGCAAACAGAAGATAACACTCACTGGCCCCGCAAGTGGTCCCATACTGAACAATGCCATCGCTACCGCCCGTTGCTGCACGCTGGTAATGTCCGCAATGGTTCCCCCGCCCAATGCCATTGGAGTGCCGCCTGCACATCCCGAGATAAATCGAAAGACCATGAATTGGGCGGTGGTCTTGCTCAAAGCGTTACCAATGATGAAGGCGACAAATATGGTCGTGGCCGCGTGGTAAACGGGCACCCGACCGTACATCTCACTCAATGGTGACGTGAACATGGGGCCAATTGCGATGCCAAGAACATAGAGCGTTACAGTAAGGGTGCTGACAACTGTAGAAGTGATATGGAGATCCGCGGCGATATCCTTCGCCCCCGGTGCACACATTGTGGGGGCCATGTTGCTTTTCGAGAATACGTAAGCGACTGCCACAAAAGACATGGATGCAGTGGAGAAGAAACAAGGGTACAAAAGCACGGCATGTGGTCGCTTCGATCAACGAGGAACTAAGCACGGAGTACTGAAACATACGTAATCAAGGCCAATATCGAAATGATAACGACGTGCCCCCATCTTTTGCGCGGTGACCAGTTTCGAGGGTTCTCACTGTCATCAGGTCCTTCCCAGTCGACAATCATAGAGTCGTCCTTCTTTTCTGGGCCAGCCTCCAGTTGGCTTGGGGCGATGTTGGTAGAACTTGCGGTAGAAGACATCCTTACGGCAAGGTGTGAAATAAAGTCAAAGTAAAATGCTCTCTATGAGCCTATCCAGCGTTGCTCTGCCATTTAAATTCTTTTCGAGTCAAGTGATTGATTTCCCCTGTGGGCTTTCTTTCAGGTGGATCACGGAAACAGGGAATAGTGGGCGACCGAACAGCTTCAAAATGAAAGAAAGATGTATATGTTGGCTTGTCGGGTCCGGTCATGGTGCTCCGACGCTAGTAAGGGATCAGAAACGGAAGAAACGGAGAGATGACCGGAGATAGGAAGACATATAGACAGATAGAGAAGCCGTCGTGGATCTACATAGATCTCAGACGCACGGACCCGACGGACCGGACGATCGGAGGGTCGGATCAGCGAAGATCAGCTGACCTCCCGGACTTCGTTTGGTTTTCCGTTGAGACAAGCTTGGTGTTTGACAACGTTGGCTTGGGCTCTTTGAATTTACGTGGTCGTGACCGCCGCCTACGAAAGTTGAGTATATTGGACCTGGAGAGACCATCCGACCGTAGCATAGAGCCACTCGGGGATTATTGTGATGTCAAGCACCAATCCAACACCTTCAATGGAACCAGAGGCAGTGCTTCCCGAGACCAATTCTATATCACATCCTCGACCAAAGCCAAGTCGGCAACGGGACAAGCCGCAACTGTCATGTAACCCGTGCCGCCGCCGTAAGTAAGAATGACATTCCATAAGCCCGTCTGTGACCAGCACTCACAAGACGATCTGTTCTCTTTTGTTGTGCAGATCGCGATGTGATCGTCAAAACCCTTGCTCGTGCTGTTCTTCTCGAGGACAAATCTGCACATATCCCGATAACTCGGGTTTCACTGGCAATTCAAAGCCTCCGTCTGCGGCTGCGGCCCCAGGGGTCCACGACCGGCTGGTACAGCTTGAACGACTGGTCGTGTCGCTGATGGGCGACTCGGCGAACAGAGACCATGCTGCCTCTGTGCCAGTGCCAGACTCTGCTCGCTCGGTGTCTCAGGCGACCTCTACCATGGATACTGTCATGGAAGCGCCAATTGACGGGCATTCGGAATGTGGGAGCATGCGCATCAGTGAGTCTGAGCTGCGGTATGTAGGTGGTGATCACTGGGCGGCGATTCTCGATGGCATCGCGGATTTAAAGGACCACTTTGATCGCGATGAGCAACTACGACTAGCCAATACCCCAGAACAACTGCCAGACGAGCCTGCGCATGACTCGTCCCGGCCAAGATCTGGGTATGCGCTACTCCTGTACGGGTGCCGGAAGATCGCTTCTCGTGGCGAGATTTTGGCAGCGTTGCCCCCCAAGGCTGCTGTTGATCGCTACATATCTCGATTCTTTAATTATCTAGATTTAGTTTCTGCTTGTTCGTACTCCACTTTATGCTCCATTGGGGCCTGTGAATCTGGTATTGACTATCCTTACAGCAGCCGTTCATGGTCCAAGCTTTTTAAGAGAGGCAAGTTTTCTCCACCGTGAGCATTGAACATTTACGCTGACGAGAGTAGTATGAGGCATTTTGGACGAATCCATCCAGCGTTCCAATCATGTGGATCGGTCTTCTGTTCAGCATGATCTGCCTTGCTTGTTTGACTACGGATACGCTCGACGCCGAAGTGGAACATCTGTCGCTTCAGATTGATCTCTATCGAGAAAAGATCGTCCAGTGCCTAGTATTGGGCGAATACACTAGGACAGGGCCGTACGTTCTTCAAACGGTGATCAACTACGTCTATATTGAATTTTGCCTTCGCACGGACGCTGATCAAGATACGTGGTATTTGCTGGCCTTGGAAATAAATCTGGCCATGCGGATGGGCTACCACCGCGATCCCAGTCATTTCCCAGGAATTTCTCCCTTTCAGGGAGAGATGCGTCGCCGTTTGTGGGCGACGGTCTTGTTGGGCGACACGCTTGTGTCGAACCAAATGGGCATGCCACGCATGATATCTGACTGGAAATGGGACACAACAGAGCCGCGAAATTTGAACGACACGGACTTTGACGAGCAGTCAACAAACCTTCCTCCGTCGCGTCCCTTGACTGAATACACAAATTCCCTCGGACTGATCGCTCGACGACGTATCTTGGCAGCACTGGGCACAGTGGCCGATCTCACAGATGCGGTCAAGCCATGCAGTTATGCAGATGTGATGCGCGTCGACGGCATACTGCAGGAAGCCGCAGCCAGTATTCCGCCACTTTTGCAGATGAAGCCCTTGGCAACGAGTGTGACGGACTCTCCGCAGGTCATCATGTCGCGATTGTTCTTGGGTCATATGTTCTACAAGGGGCAGATTGTTCTTCATCGCCGGTTTCTGTACACAAGCTCGGCTAACCCAAATGATGATCCAATGAGCTATTCGCGAAAAGCCTGCTTGGATGCTTCCCTGGGCATGCTGAACATCCAAAACATGCTTGATGAGGAAACATGTCCGGGCGGCCAACTTTATACCATGAGGTTCCGTGTGACTTCCATTATGAACCATCAATTCCTCACTGCTACTATGGTACTATGTTCCATGCTGTATCGGGGGAAAACATTACAGCGGGAACAGGAGATTCGGGCAGCCCTTCAAATCTCGAGGTCCATTTGGATGAGAAGAAGTTCCACTTCCAAAGAAGCAACAAAAGCCGCCGAAACTGTTAGTTTCGTCCTCGCAAATGCCGGCGATGGTCACAAGTGCGACCTCTCTTTCAATCAAGATGTCTCCCGCGACTTACAAGGCAATTATCAAACGCACGCTTTACTCGGATATTCCGCCAAAGCTACCGGTCAACCCCTGGAAGAAGGGCTGCTACTACCAGGTAATATGAGTTTATTCGAGCGTGAGTTTCCGGTCGAGCTTTCTCTCTTACCTGGTCTAACTAAGCTACAGCCGATCATTTTCTCATGTCAGGCTCCTTTGGAATGTTGGCTTCGCCCAACCAGCAAGATCAACAATTCGGGCCAAACTTCAACGCATTGGAGAGACCAGCTGACAGTTGGATGATGATGAATATGCCAGGGCAACCATGGTCATGACTAGGACTGTATATAGTACTAACAACAACTAAGATCAGTTAACAGTGGACTTTGAAACCGAAATCTTGCCCTGGAGTATTTATTTTAAGAAATCCGAACAGTCTGTGAACTGTGTTCGATGCTCCCTTGATGCAACGTTGCTAGTATTTGATATCGTAGTTTCAACTGATCCTCTGCGGAATTTCTACCGCCTCAGCCCGAGCACTGCATTCCGTTGATGACAATCATGAATTCTGCCATTGGGAATAGATAGCGCCCACATGTCGTGGCCAATCCCGTGTATTTTCCGCGAGTCAAGGTCCATATACTTCTTTCGGATTCTCCGAGTGAACTAGCCCTATCAGGCAATGAAGAGACTCTTTACCGGTTGGCTTGCATATCTAATCGGAGTCATTGATCGGAAGTATATGCTCGGCATGTGTCCAAATGAGGAATGGGAAATTGAACTGTGATTTGGGGGCGCTGCCAAACACCAAGGCCCCTAGCATAGGCCTCCCGTAGCGTCTAGATGGAACCTTCATGTCAAAAAGCGCCGTTGATAGGCCTTTCTCTGAATTTTCCATCCACTTCTGAACATTCGGCACTCCTGGGAATGCTCCAACCCAAGATGGGTCAACGAAGCACAATCCCTCCGAACAAGCTTATTAGAACCACTCTTCCAGGTGGAATACCCCTCTATCATAATTCCTGGGCTTTTTAGTTATCTTCAGGATTTTCAGCCTCGAGATTTGTGATCTGAAGTGCCATTCCTTGAAGTTGTGATTCCTACACCATACAATCACGCCCGAGCTTGTTTATATCTATAGAATCATCCCAATCTCCGATTGTTGGTACAGGGCTTCACATCTCGCCACAAATCACTATGGTTGAACCAATTGCTGTCATTGGCTCTGGATGTCGCTTCCCCGGGGGTTCTGATAACCCAAGCAAGCTATGGTCGATGATTGAGAAGCCAAACCACATATCGAGCAAACCCCCATCATCTCGATTCGATATCGACCCTTTTTACCACCCGGTTGGTGCCCATCATGGAACCACCAATGCAACACACTCCTATTGGTTGGACGAGTCTGATCGTACAAGTATCAACAAGTTCGATGCTGGATTCTTTAATATCCAGCCCAGCGAGGTCGATTCCATGGACCCCCAGCAGCGAATGTTGATGGAAGTAGTGTACGACAGTCTCTGCGCTGCAGGTCAGCCCATGGATAAGCTGCACGGGTCTGACACAGCTGTATACGTCGGAATGATGTCCGATGACTGGAACACAATGGTAACAAGAGATTACGAGACGTTGCCTCGGTACACTGCTACAGGATTGGAACGAGGTATCATGGCGAACCGAATCTCTTTTTTTTATGGGTGGCATGGGCCAAGTATGACTCTGGATACTGCATGCTCCAGTAGTCTTGTTGCGCTGGACCTCGCCGTGCAGATCGTGCGCAGTGGCAAGTCTAAGATGGCCGTGGCGGCAGGGGCCAACTTGATTCTCAGCCCGGGTGAGTTTCTCGCACTTAATCATCGACTTCAAACGCTCTGAACAATGACTTACTTCCTCAGTCATGTATATATCGGAAAGCAACCTCGGAATGCTGTCTCCCAACGGTCGGTGTGCCATGTGGGACTCAGCTGCGGATGGATATGCGCGTGGTGAGGGTGTCGCGTCTGTGATTGTGAAGACACTGTCGCAGGCTTTGGCTGACAACGACCCAATCGAGTGCATTATTCGTGAGACTGCAGTCAACCAAGATGGCAGAACTCCAGGCTTGACGATGCCAAGCAATCAGGCACAGGCTGCTCTCATTCGGGAGTGCTATGCTCGTGCGGGCCTCGACCCTATCAACAATCTTCACGACCGTCCTCAGTTTTTCCATGCTCATGGAACAGGCACCCAAGCCGGTGATCCCCAGGAGGCCGAAGCGATTTCGAGCGCTCTGTTCCCTGCTGGGTCGCATGCAGTTCAGGCAGCACAGAAGCTGCTCGTCGGTTCAATCAAGACCGTCATCGGCCATACCGAAAGCACAGCAGGGCTAGCAAGCCTTATTAGCACGTCTCTAGCTTTACAAAAGGGAATTGTGCCGCCTAATCTCCATTTTCAAAACCTGAGCGACAAGGTGGCTCCGTTTTTCGATCATCTAGAGATTCCTACCACAGCAACACCGTGGTCGATTGGCGAAGGCCAGGTTCGCAGAGCAAGTGTCAACAGGTATGTTCTCAAATTGCAGCTCAAATGTTTCCGCTCCAGACTAGGACCCATTGTTGATTTTCTCATTCTTTAGTTTCGGATTTGGTGGCACAAACGCACACTGTATCCTGGAGGAATATGTTCCCGTACGACGGGCGATTTCCTCTCCAGTTTCCTCTGCTGCCTTCACTCCGCTGGTTTTCTCGGCCGCATCTGAGCCAGCTCTTCGGAAGTTAATTTCCCAGCAAGTAGAGTATCTGAAAACTCAGCCAGATGTTGCATTTCCAGATCTCCTATATACCCTGCAACACCGAAGATCCACACTACCTTACAGGAAACACGTTACAGCTCAAAATGTCAATGATGCCATTGCCTCGCTAGAGACCTTACTTACTTCGGACAACAATGACGACATCACTACAAGGAGTATCAATTTGTCGCGACCGGCACGGATTCTCGGAATCTTTACTGGTCAAGGCGCTCAATGGCCACGCATGGGCGCCCAGCTTCTCAAGAATTCACCATTCGTGATCGCTCGTATTGCAGAGTTGGACAATGCTCTTCAAAGTCTCCCATCTCCAGCAGACCGACCACCATGGACGATCCATGATCAGTTGCTTGCAGGGAAAGATACTTCTCGTCTTGCAGAGGCTGCTCTCTCACAGCCACTATGCTCCGCTGTGCAAATTGTCCTTGTTGACATTCTCCGGGCAGCTGGTATTTCATTTGCCGCCGTC
Source organism: Penicillium arizonense (assembly GCF_001773325.1). Taxonomy (NCBI): domain Eukaryota; kingdom Fungi; phylum Ascomycota; class Eurotiomycetes; order Eurotiales; family Aspergillaceae; genus Penicillium; species Penicillium arizonense. Next base: position 1,190,049 of record NW_019173282.1, on the reverse strand, counting down.
GTGGGTCACTCCTCTGGAGAAATCGGCGCTGCGTACGCTGCGGGCTTCTTAACCGCTAAGGATGCCATTCGAATTGCTTATTATCGCGGTGTACATGCAAAGTTAGCCGGGAGCCCCAACCCCCATGCCCCTCGCGGTGCCATGATGGCAGTTGGCACATCCATGGATGAGGCCCGATCTATCTGTGCTGAGAGGTTTGAAGGGCGATTACAGCTTGCCGCGGTCAATTCCGACTCCAGTGTGACTCTTAGTGGCGACGAGGATGCTGTGGATGAAGCTGAAGAGTTCTTCAAGACACAAGGAACGTTCGCTCGTAAGTTAAAGGTCGATACAGCCTATCACAGTGCACACATGTCCAAGTGTGCTAGTTCTTACCTTCACTCACTCGAAAACTGTGGTATTCAGGCTCTTCAGCCGCCCAAAGACACAACCACAGTCTGGTATTCGAGCGTTTCGGAAGGCGAGTCTATGGATATTTCGCGTGTCACAAGTCAGTACTGGGTGGACAACATGTGCAACACTGTTCTCTTTGCTGGTGCCTTAGCCAAGGCTGTCATGGCTGTTGGCTCTTTTGACCTTGCTATCGAGGCTGGGCCCCATCCCGCATTGAAAGGGCCTGCCACTGCGACCATAGATGGAGAGACCAGCGTACCATACACAGGGTTGTTGTCACGGGGCCAAGATGATATCGTGCAACTTAGTTCAGCACTTGGATACATTTGGCATCATCTTGGTGCTGATAGTGTGCAGTTCGCCGCTGTCGAAAAGTTGCTGTCTGGCAATTCAAACCAGAGAACTGTCTTGACGGACTTGCCTCTTTATCCCTTTGAGCACCAACGAGAGTACTGGACCAGCAGTCGTATTGCTAACCACTTCAAGCACCGACGCTCTACTCATGTGTCAAACCCCGTACTCGGCGCCCCTTGCTCCGAAGCAGCAACACCCGGGGAGTTCCAATGGCGCAATATTCTGCAACAGAGTGAGTTGCCATGGCTTAGTGGCCATGCACTGCAGGGGCAAACCGTGTTCCCAGCTACAGGATACGCTTCCATGGCCTTAGAAGCGATCAAAATTGTGACACTTGATGCGAACCCGGAAGCCAGTATCAGTATCATGAAGCTCACGAACCTGGAGATTCCTCGTCCAATTGCCTTTGACGATGACTCGATGGAAGTCGAAACTATCTTCAGTCTTTCTTCAGTCAACATATCTGATGTGGCTGGCACAGCCGAATGGACCGTTTACTCAATTGACAATGCTGGAAATATCAACCTGAACGCTAAAGGAGAGGCGCTCGTCCAACTGGCCGCTCAACATCCTGATACACTTCCGTTCGTCAAGTCGGACGCGTATGATCTGATACCAGTGGATTCTGAGCTGTTCTACGCCAACCTCACCCGCGTGGGGTATAATTACTCGGCTCCCTTCCGTGGTCTTTCAAATATCCGCCGCAAGCCCGGATACAGTGTTGGCACATTGTCTGATCAATCTGAACCCGAGGATGGCAGTCTCATCCTTCATCCTGGTCTTCTTGACTCCGCCCTGCAGACAGTCTTCGCCGCCTGGTCGTATCCCGGTGATACTCAACTGTGGTCTCTACATGTCCCAGTGTCAATTGCAAGCATCACCATCAATCCCTATTTCACACCGATCGGAGATGGTGGGAAACAAACCACCATATGTTACGAGTCTTTCCTTCGCACCAACACTGCTTCAAAGGTTGTGGGCGATGTTCATCTCCACACGGAAGATTCGACGCATGCTTTCGTTCAGTTTGAAGGGGCCACGCTTGTGCGATTTGCCCCAGCTACTTCGAAGAATGATCTTCCCATGTTTTCGCGGTTTGAATACCCTGTTGCTTTCCCAGATGGACAGCTAGCTGCATCTGGCGAAACGTTGCTTGACTCTGAGGTGCAACTCTACAAGGACGTGGACAGAATCTCGTACTGGTTCTTGCGCCATGCCTCGCTTTCCATTCCCTATGAGGAACGCGAGGCCCTTTTGCCCCATTACCAACGATACCTGGCCTGGTGCGACCGCATGGTTGCCATGGTCAGCCGAGGTGCTCATCACAAGGTACCCTCGTCCTGCAATGGAGACACACGTGAGGCTATAGGTGAGATACTATCTCGATATGAAGACCGCAAAGATGTCCGATTTGTTCAGGTCGTGGGTGACAATCTGGTCTCCACTATTCGTCAAGGCAACTCCATGCTCGAGCACATGAACCAGGATGGTCTCCTCCGCGCGTTCTACGAGGAAGGGGCCATTTGCTCCGGTCCTACGGGTCGCTGGCTGGCGCGTGTTATTGCCCAGATCTCCAAGCGTCATCCCGGCCTGAATATCTTTGAGGTAGGCGCCGGGACGGGTGCCACCACTTCTGCGGTACTCGACTCTCTCGAGGGGAATTATGCATCTTATACCTTCACTGATATTTCGAGTGCTTTCTTCATGGCAGCTGAAGAACGCTTTGGTCAAGAATCCCGTCGCATGGCATTCAAAACCTTCAACATGGAGGAAGAGCCAACTAGACAAGGGTTTGTGGAAGGCACCTATGACGTCGTGGTGGCAGTCAATGTGTTGCACGTTTCCGTGGATATTGAAAAGTCCCTATCAAATGTGCGGCAATTGCTCAAGCCTGGTGGCTTCCTTGTAGTTGCTGAGCTCACTTCGACCGATTTACTATTCAGTGGAATGACAGTTGGCACATTGCCCGGTTGGTGGATCGGAGCTGAGACTGGCCGTCCCTGGGGCCCGTTGTTCACTCTGGGCCAGTGGGATAATGTCTTGAAGAACTCTGGATTTGCGGGAATAGATACTACATCCCCGGATATCAGCGCGTCTCTTCCAATGAGCGTATTCCTCGCTCAAGCCACCGACGATCGAGTTGCACTGCTGCGCAATCCCCTCTCTGTGAAGGCGCATCCTGCTGGCATCCGAACCGATGCGCTAGCCATTATCGGAGGAAAAACCTGGCCAGTCTATAAGCTCAGCCAAGAGATTTCCGATACCATGGAAAAGCGCTTTCACAGAAAAGAGACCTTCAATACCGTGGAAGAATTTGCTGCGTCTGAGATGGCTAAGGTTGCAGCTTCATCTGGAGGAGTTACCATTCTTTCTCTTACGGATCTTGATCGACCGTATCTGGAGGACCTAACTCCCGGGAAATTCGAGGCTCTCAAGACCTGTGCTACTGCTGGTGTCTTGATCTGGGTTACTTGTGGCTCACGCGAAGAACAGCCATATAGCTCCATGATGACAGGAATTTCTCGTACAATCAGAACAGAAAATCCGGGCTTGCACATTCTTACATTCGACCTTGATCCTGCCGTGCAAAATGGTATACAACCGAACAGTGCCACGGAGCTGTCTGTGGCGATACTGCGACAATTGGCACTTACACACTGGGGTACCGACTCGTTACTGTGGACTCTGGAGCCTGATATCTTTGTGCGCCATGGACGACAGCTGATCACTCGGGTACTTCCTGACAAACAAAAGAACGAGAGATACAACTCTCAGCGGCGCACTGTTATCTCCCATGCCAATCCAGCAAGAGATACCGTCCAGTTGGTTGGCACCGGTCGTGGCGATGAGCGAGCCCTGGAAATTCGCCAGGTCTCGCCATTGGCCTTGACGATCCCACCAGCGACCGAATATCGCACCGTCCATGTTACTCTTTCTCTTCTGCAAAGTGTGGCGATTGGAGTTTCCCAATTCTCTCGTCTTGTCTCTGGCATTGATGTCGTTACCAAAGAGCACGTGCTAGGTTTGACAAATTCAAGCGAGTCCATCACCACCGTGGCTCTTGAACAATGCATTACGGTTACGACGGCACCAACACCTTCGCAGATTATCTCTGTCGGAGCTAGTCTTGTGGCGCATAACATAATTTCCTTGGCCCGGGATTGCAGCACTCTTTTGGTCAACGAGCCCGATGCTGTTGTGAAATCAGCACTTCGAGCGATAGCCTGGGACAGCAAGATCAATGTTATTTTCACTACGTCGGATCCATCTCAGACGCCAAATAGGGATTCCATTTTCCTCCATCCTCGCTACCCTCGGCACCTCATCCAGTCCATGCTCCCAGAGTGCTCTATATTCGTCCACTTCTCTCGAGGTAGAACTTCTGACGCAGTTCGAGATGCCATCGTGCAGACTCTGAGTCCGGAATGTCTGCAAGTGAGTGAAGAAATATTACTCAGCCACAAAGTCAACGCAGTAAATGGCTTCAAAAGTCTCACAAATTTGCTGCAAAGATTTTTCGAGGAAGCTCCACTCGATGAGCCCAATGTAAACTGCATCGATTTGAGCGTTATCACAGATCACAAGGCCATCGGTGAGCCTCTTGCTGCCATTGACTGGACAAGGTCCGACTCCGTACCTGTCAAGGTACAATCCATTGATTCAGCACCCTTGTTCCGCGGTGATAGCTCGTATCTATTCGTCGGCATGGCAGGTGAGCTGGGGCAGTCTCTCGCAGGATGGATGATTGCCCATGGAGCCCGTTTCATTGTCCTCACGAGCCGCAGCCCCAAAGTGAACCCCCTATTCGTGGAAGAGATGAGCGCTCGATACGGCGCAGTCGTGAAAGCGGTTTCACTGGATATCACCTCGCCGGAGTCTCTTCGATCGGTCCACGCTTCTATGACTGCGGCATTGCCACCCATTGCCGGTGTTGTCAACGGTGCCATGATCCTGGATGATGAACTCTTTGCAAACATGACCCACGAACAGTTCATTCGCGTCACAAATCCCAAGGTACTTGGTACATGCCTTCTCGATGAAGCCTTCCATGACACCGAACTCGACTTCTTCGTCGTCGCTTCTAGTATTGCATCTGTGATAGGATGGAGTGGACAGAGCAACTACTCCGCGGCCAACGAATTCATGACGTCTTTGGTAAACAAGAGACGCAAGCGCGGCGTTGCCGGCTCTGCAATGAATATTCCCGCTGTCCTCGGCGTAGGCTATGCCGCACACTCCGACACTTTCGACTTCGATTATTTCCAATCCTTGGGATACATCAACATCAGCGAGCAAGATCTTCACATCCTTTTCGCGGAAGCAATCCTCTCCGGACGCCCTGACTCAAACAACACCGAGCCCCAAGTTGCCATGGGCATCAACTACATCGCGCCAGATCTCTATGTCAAAGAATCCCACCGCCGCGATGCAAAATTCAGTCACTTTATTGCCCGCGAAGAGGCAGGGTCAGAGGTGCGGGCCGTCGAAACGAGCGTCCGAGTCCGTGTCCAGCTCCAAACAGCCCCGAACGCAGACGCAGCGTATGCTATCATCCGCGACGCTTTCATGGCGCATCTCAAGCGCATGCTTCGCATGACGGAAGACCAGAAGTTCGATGAGTCAGTCGCACTTGTCGAGCAGGGCGTTGACTCTCTCGTCGCGGTCGATATTCGCGCCTGGTTCCTGAAGGAGTTGGAAGCTGATGTTCCCACGCTTAAGGTTATGGGCGGTGGATCCGTTTCTGTCTTGGTTAAGACGGCTCTTGCGAAGATGCCTGCTCAAGAGGACGTTGGCGCGCTTGAAGTGGTTGCACCGGCTAAGGCTGAGCCTCCGCTTTCTTCGATCAAGTCTAATACGGTCGTGTCTAGACCTGCTCCTGATCAGGCGACTGTTATTTCTGCTGCGGTGTCAACTGGGAGTCCGGTCTTTACCCTGGCTCAAACTACTACTACCCCTTCAATGTCGGATGGTGAGTCGCGTAGTACGCCGTCTCCTTCGAGGGACGACTTTGGCAAGTCTGATATCAATATTGTTATTGATGAGTTAAATATCTCCTTAGAAGAAGGGGAGGCGGAATCTGTTGCTATTTAGTTTGTGTTTTTGGGTGGATTTTAGATCATCTTCTTGTCTTGTCAGATCGATATTGAAGCTGTATCGCTTTGTGTTGTTAGAATGTCTGAAATGCTTTTCCTTTCTTTTCTTGGGAAATGCGATGCTTATCGCGTACAAGTTCCACATAATCTTGGTAGAATAATTAAAATCAAGATGCGGTGAAAGTTGCTTCGCTCTATGCTTTTAATTTCATCTTCAGAATTTAAGCCGCATAATTAGCGAAATGTCATGTGGCACCACCCTGGTCACTGTAAGTAGTTACCTATTAATAGTCATCGACATTGAATATCTATCCTTCGATATACCCCTATGAGGTCACAGGACTATCAACCTGAAGCAAATCAGTATCTGCGCCCGTTTTCGATCTTTCTCAAGTGATTGGGCTCGGTGGAAACGAGCAGTCGCACATCTTGCGCATGCTTTTACTCTGCGTTCTCGTAGAATCTCCGTACAGATGAATCTTGCTACGCTCCAAGTTACCTATAACATCGTCCGGATGTATTCTAAAGGGGCGACAAGACGAGCGGACAGTGACAAATCTCAGCGCAACTCGGAAATCGACAGACAGCTGAATCTGGAAAAGACTCAAGAGAGCAATTCCCATATAACCGCCAATATCCTTCTGCTTGGTATGCTCACAATTAAGAGCCCCTGCATGGGATCCTTTGACTTGTCGCCGAGGTGATTGCGAATTGGGACAGCAGTCGGATGTCCGACGCACGAAGCATAATCTAAAATTATGTTTCGCACTCAACTAAGCGTTATCCGCATTCCTTGGTTACGCCTTGAAAACCGTAGCCCACCGCGTCTTCTGCGGTTCAGGGAGAACCTGCTTACACCAAGCCACAAATCCGCCATCAGGGAACGCAACTTCCGCGCTCTTCCACTTCTCCGCAAGCCTATCTTTCCACTCTTCAACCCAAATAACCTGCTTCTCGCCAGTGGCAGAAACCAAAGGGACCATGCCTTCGGGCACACGCTCAGAAGGTCGGAGAAGCGAGCCCGTGAAGAAAAACTGATGCTCAGGATTGCAAACACTTGCGAATGGATTAAGATTGTCCGACTCCAATAGCCTGTAGCATCGTTGACAAAGTGCAGAGAATGCACAAGATCGGCAGAACCACCCATGATACAGATTCGATATATCTCTCTTACAGCTTGAACACTCGGTCAAGGGATCAGACACAAAACCAACAGAGGCGATATCGTCTATCCAATCATCATCGCTATCGCTTTCCAAAGAATGAACTTTGTTTCCTGTCAGTTGCAAGGTCTCAAGTTCATTGGAAATACCAATCTGTGAATCACTGTCGGGTTTGATCGAGGCATTCGTTCTGTTATGGAAGACCAGCATTCGCGGTTCTGTATTGTGCTTGATCATATACAAGGCTGCTTCGAGGTCTGCATCGCTATCTGTAGCAAGCAGAAAAACCTTGAAAAGTCCTACGAATGCGTCCGTGTCATTTGCAGGATCATCATCCAAAAGCAAGGAAAGACACCCTTTCACACGCCAGCGGAGAGCATCCCTGGCGCTTGCATAGTCACCGTGATCTCTGAACCAAGTGGAGAGAAGTAATGAGACGTCGCTGAAGTCAAAGCCTTCACCCAATGTTAATGGAGGCCACTTCCAACAAAGGGGTCTCTCATCTTCTAAGCACAGAGAGGCTAATTTGCAAATGGAAAGTATCTGGGAAGCTCTTTCCCACGAATCGAGAGACCCTGTAGAACGGGAAGCCACGTCGTGCCAGCCCAGTATTCCTGACTCTATGCACCCCTTCTCGAATAGTGCAGTTGAGAGAAAGTACTTGGCTTCCATGGGACTCCCATTGGCAACATCGAGGTCGATTTCCCCAAGAGCCCTGGTGGCGATGTCAAGGTATTCTTGATCAATTTGCTTGATGGCACAATGGAGGACTGTGTACATGGCACGTGGTATCTGGGTGAGAGTATGACCGATAAAGCTGTCAAACCCCGAAAACCAGGTTTCGGTTCCAGACTCCGCGGCCTCTTCGAAATAGCTGAATGCAAAGTCAAACACGGATCGCAGACGATGGAATTGGTTCAACTCCACGAAGATTTCGAAAAACGGACGTAGCAAACTATCAGCGTCGGTATATCGCGTTTCTAACAAGAGGTTCCAGGCTTCCTCTGCTGTTACAATTGCGCCATCTGTTAACTTTGCATTGTATTTCTTCTGCGCTTTGTGAATCATGTCTCGGATACGATCATAGGTGGTGTCATCACCCTGCCTATTGTCAACCTCCCTAAAGGTATTGCGGAGAGCTTCAGATATCTCGAGGTGCTCCAGGGCCAGTTTGTGCATCGCGAGCTTGGTATATGCACGGGACATGTCTTTGTGTATGACATATAACGATGGGGTGGTGAATTTGGGCCCGATCAAATCTTCGCGAAGTGCAATCCGAAAATGCTCAATCGCGTGCCCGCTACCATTTCGCGCTAGCAAAGCCTGAGCCACACGTGCGTGCCACATACGTGTCTGGTCAACTTGTCGCAGCTCCGCAGGTACCAAAATTCCAGCAGGCATATTGTTGTTCTTCAATTCATCGGACACTTTCACAATCGAGCCGCCTCTTAAGGGTTCCTGGGTTGATGTGACTTGTTCCGCCGCGGATTCCTTTGATCCATTTGCCATAGAATCGTATACCGTCAAGAATGCAGGCACAATGGCAGACAACCCATCACCCTCATTGATTTCCTCTGGCTGTAGCCAGCGTTGAGCCCAGTACACCGCCCTGAAGGACCAAAGGACAGTGAAGGCGCAGGCATCGCTTGCCATTGCGGCAGACCGGGCATAAGACACGAACTTCTGCTTCGCGTCCGGAAGTAACCAGTTGAGTATAAGATCTGCCCTCTCATTTGCGGTAGCACGGTCTCCAGCATCCAGCCAGTAGTAACCGAGATCCGACAGCCAGCATGCTGGGTAGGAAGCGTGCGTTCCACACTCGAATACATGCACTTCAGTAATCAGCCAGTCTCTATCTTTCGCGCTGCTGAACATGTCCACAAGGAAGTATGAGATGTCCCTCCGTAGGGTTCCAGCTTTCTCCGAGTCAGAACGGCCTAGATGAAACGGCAAGAACTCTTCAGCATATTGCCGAAGAGCAAATGTGGATCTTTCTGACAAAGGTGTACAGCTCTCATTCAGGGCGTAGAGACAGACGTATGAGAACGTCACATCTGCCAGATCCAAGTTGACGTGAATCGGTCCAGATTTTCCAGCCGTCTGGAAAAATTCATAAAAAGAACCATGCCGTAACGTAACGACCGCTTCACCCTGACGGGGGTTGGGTTCATCACTCGCCCTGACGTAGAACAACGAAGAGTAAAGCGTACGAAGATCATCTTCAAGGCCCATATATTCCTCCTTAAGCAGAACATCAAGGATGACACTGAGTTGTTCAATGGTCATAGGTTTCTGGGCCAAGGCAACAAAAGTGAGCAAAACATTTAACTGCTCTATTGGTGTGGCAGGACTGTCACCCTCGGATTCCACACCATCAGATAATTCTTCCTGTCCAGATAATTCTGCACTGAGGCGCTGTAACTCTTGTTGGAGCATAGCACTAATACCTTGAGGCAATTTTTTGATCACCTTCCGTATCTGCTCTTTGGAGCGACAACGTAGGACTGATCTGATGACGAGATTTGCCCACTCCCACAAGCCTTCGGCTTTTTGTTTGATGTCGTGGATGACTTCTTCAAGAAGGTCAGGATAGCCCCGGAACAGCTTAGTCTTCTGTAGTTTCTGAGAAATGTATTGGTGAAGATCGTCCTTGGTCTGCTCGTCGCCAACTTCAATTTCTGGGACCCACTCCAATGAATGCTCTTCGAGCAGACTGCGCACCGAATCTCGGCTCAACAAAACAATTCTTAATAAAGCAGGCTGCCCTGCAAGGTGTGCCTCTGAGAAGGCTTCCTCCAAAGAGTTGAAGAGATTTTGTTGCTCCTGTGGCTCAGCCTCATCGATACCGTCAATTACTAAATAAGTTGTGTTGGCGGAGGAACCCTGGGTAAAGTATCTCAGGAAAAGATTCACCCATAGGGCGTAATTACTCCCTGGCTCTTCCTTCAAGCAGAACTGCTCGGCCTCGACCGCAAAGCTGGGCTGTTGCGTAGCCACCTCCCAGACGAGGGTTCGAAGGGCTTTATTGAAGGATCGTAAGTCGACATCGTTGTTTTTGAAAAAGAAAGATGCCACAGTAGGTGCAGGTGACCTTTTTGACAGATCGTTGATTATTTTGGATGCCAAATGAGATTTGCCAACACCAGGGCCACCGTGTATCCAGAGAAGCGGCTCTGGTCCCTGCCACCATGATCGGAGCCTATCTTCGACCCAGCTACCAGAACCCGGTAAGCGGTTCTGCGTGACGGAAGATAGAACCTGGCTAGATGCAGGTATCGGCTCTAACACTTGTTTGATACGCTCCAGTCTTTCACCGTCGGTTTTCCGCTCGTCCCGATCCAGTAATTGTTCGGTATTTTTCAGAGCTTGATGAGTGAGATTGAGGCCGTGGGCAGAGACCATCATATGCTCCACGCTCGTCAAATCCTGGAGCTCACCCAGCAAAGCCTTCACGGATGAGTCCTCAACAAGGATATTCTTTGCCCACTTAGACAGCCTTGCCTTGACTGAGCCCTTGTTCAATAGATTATGTGACGCCGCGCAGACTTTGAGGAAGTTGACCAAAACTTTTACGATGATCACTTTCATACCGCCGCTTATAGCGATGCCCTTGTATGACTCTAGTCGCAAGGCGAAATTCCCGAGGCTTTGGAAAAGGTCGAGGATCACGTCAAATGCGTCGCTAACTCTGCGTGCCGCTCGGACAAGAAGAAGCATAGCCCCCATAATTGACGATGCTGGTGGGAACGCCACAGCGACACCGTCAGCAATCAATCCACCCCATTCTTCAAATGGCACCAGCACGGTTTGCATTGCATGGAATAGGGGCCGTTTCTTCATCCGGAAATCTTCGAAGTTGTCCTTCTCACACTCCAGCTGGCGAGATAGATCTTCAAGCCCCTGGATTCTGGGGAAACGCTCATCCCCGACCGCAATCCCGGTTTGTCTGGCGTAATCCTCGCAAGCATCTTGCCAGACCACGGAGTGCAAGTCACTCTCCGGAGGAGTCCTCATGGTGACAGGTATGGCGAGGCTATTATCCGACGAGGTCAAGAAGAGGGATAACTACTGGGGGAGTGCGTACCCTATAAATAGGAAGGAAATGTAAGCTGAGGCTGAACACCGTGGTGTGGGTCTCTTTGCTGTGTTGGCACCTATCGAGATCAGGCATAAAACAGCTAGACTTAAAATCCCCCATGGGCAACATTTCTAGTTGTTACCGGCTTCAACGCTTCAACGGGCTCGGCCCAATGCTAACGGAAGGTCAGCTTCAATAATCGACGCTCGGGAGTTTGTACGTCAAGTTCATCCCTCGTACTTATCAACCCATCAAACTGCAGATACTGGCTTGAAAACGTCACGCTGAGAGTAGTTGAGGGATTTCTTCGCTGGTACCTTGATTCGCACAACATCACCTACCAGTCGGGCTTCTTTGTTTTCGCCCGATTTTTCAGAATTTATTTGTGTGAAGAAATGAGTCGCCAATTTCCCTATGAAATTGGGAAGGAGGATGTCCATGGTATGATTCCTGAACGAGAATCAGGCCTCTTGCTGATTAATCGACAGTTGGTGCGTATCTTACTTACCGATGAGTACGATCTTGATATGGGTGGTAAGACGCAACCATCAGTCAACATCGATGACCTGTTGTTTACGGTATATCGTCTCCTGGCTATGTGTGGTATAGCGTTTCCCACCTTTCGAACATTATGTCAACTGAACACCCCGAGGAAATGATGACCACTACATCCCCAACTTCCAGCGTTCCAGGGGTTGGGTACTTCTAACAATGAAATGTATTACCACCTCACTTATCTTGCTGTGCCCGTGCTTTTCAAACATGAACAATCATTTTACCTTAGTGGGTGCGGGCAGGGCATAGTCGTCGACTTTCTACTCATTTAATCAATATTATTGGGACCGTGCAAGCTCTCGCCGAGACACTAGAATGTTTCTGTTATTTTTCGAAGTGAGAGGCTGACAAAGTGGTTAGAATACGGGGATAGTTTGGTTAGTTTCGGCTCGGGCCGGTATCCAGATGATGTCTTTTGAGTCAATCAAGACATTTAGATCTCTGGCAGCCTTCGGATATGGACTTCTGAGGTCAGTCTAGCACAGTGTTAGTAAGGACTTAGCTTATTCAAACATATATCTTCAAACCAATGCAAAAGCTTTCTTCCTTTGATGGCGTTGATACACCGAACCATTGTTTGCTTTTCCCAAGGACACCATTTTGAGAAGGATGTTACGTATAAGATATAAAGGAGGAATATTCAGAGCAGCCGGAGAAACAAGATTGGAAATGAATTCGTGTTCGTCATTTCCATGTCTTCTTGGCCAATAAATACTTTTTTTTCTTATATCAGCCTTGTTCCCCACTGTCTCCATCGAAGGAAGGCAAGAAAGATCGCATGAGTTCTTCGCTGAGGGAATCGTAAGGGAAATATGAATCATCCGTTTCGGATGGGAGTTGTAGCGAGGTCGTCAAATCTGGTGTCGGGAAATTGAGGTATGTGGTGTAGAAGCCTGTTTCCGGTACTGGGCGAAAGGTATCCATCAATCCTTCCGACCGTGGGTCATGATAGTCGCTGGGGGCGAACGAAGCAACTTGATCAGACCCAGTATGAGACCCAGGCGTTGCTTCAGTTTTTGCGTGCTCTGGGTAAGACAGTGGAGAAGGTAGATCGTCGGTGTTGTAGTTCATTTTGTTTGCCAAGCTCCGGAAGCTGGAGTCGCAGAGTTGCCATGCCCGACGCGAGCCAACACTGCGTTCGGACATGGCAAAGAGCCAACGAATGGACTTTTTGGATAGCCTTACAAGTTTCTCTTCTTCCTTCGGCACATGGACGCAGCCAAACGAAAGCTCGAGAAGAATGATGGTCGCTGCCTGCATGAGATAGCGCAGTACACCCCACCACGGGCATAGGTGATAAAGCTGGAAGACGTTTGGGTCATCCGGAATCAGGTCAAGCATGCGAGTGGCCGACTCCAACGTGAAAACTGCCATCGTATAACTGTAAGTCCAGAGGGAATTCCTCTGGCGCGCATCCCGCCGGCAGAAGCAGGGACGTCCTAGGATCATGCGCGCGCTGTAGTAGTGAAAGGCCAGGACCAGTCTACATCGAAGGTGCTCAGGACTGTCATCAGTCGGTTCTTTCTCAAAGTCGAGCGCCGTTGGCAGACTCGATTTCCAGATATCGATTCGAGACCTGAGTTCATCGAGCCGATTTTCAATCTCCGACCACACAAGCGTCACCGCATTTGTGGAATAGACCTTGTTAACAATCTCCTGCGTGACAACTGCCAAATCACAGTAGTAGAGATAGCATAACCCCGTATTGACCGGCAATCCTTTCAGCCATGTTTGATCCCGCGGCCTGAAATTTTGGGTGTCCTCTGTGCTGCTGATCCATGAACTCGCCATAACCTCACTAATTCGCTCGTCCCTCAATGCAGAATCGTTGAGTACCTCGATGGCCTTTGGATCGTCTTGTAGTTGGTGCTCTTCAAAAGGGAGTGGTAAAGGAGTAGAGTAACCGCCGTCAAGAGTATAGATCGCCCGGCCGGTCATAACGCCTAACAAATGCTCGAAAGTGTACAGGGACCACCAGACTCTATAACGTGTTTCTTTGGAAATGTTGGAATTTTTCGGGTTTTCGGCCTTCAAATTGATGCCGAGTGTGATGGCCGAACGCAGTGCCAAGGCTTGGATTCTCCACGCACTATACAATAGGCTTTAGTCAATTCTAGTCTGAAGAAATGCCACTGTGATACTGACCGATTGATCTGATCAGATGCAGCTAGATAGAATGCAATCAAGCCTTCCACTTGAACTTGCTGCAGATCAGGGTGGCTGAACAAAATTTCGCCGTTCATACTCAACCGTCGACCCCGGGTCAAGTACACCAAGTGATCATGTTCATCGCCACGCCATGGTGCTTTGATAAGATGTGCGTGTCTGGCTGATATTGCGAATATGATATTCAGGATAGCAAGCCACTTGTCACTCGGACGGGTCGAGTTATCAAATAACCCTTCGTATTGGACACGTAACATTGATTTGCTGATGATAGGAAAGAATGGGTGAACAGTTTGTAGATAGTCATCAATGAGCTGGTCGGCTAGCGATCGTGATGGCAGGATATAGAGTTGTATCGGCTCCGGCACAGATATATTGAGGTCGTCGAGGCGATAGTTCATGGTATGGAGAGAGACTCTATCTTTTGTGTCTTCTTTTTTGTCTTCGCCGGGACCCGAGGCATCCTTTTTGCCTCGAGTAAGTTTGTTTATTTCCTTCTGGAGCCTTTTCATCCATGATATTTCCGATGTTTTTCCAATGAAGCCGGTTGCGCGGGTGCGGTTTGTGCGGTTCAGGTCCTCGTCCACTCGATCGATAGCTTCCAGTGACCCGATGGACAATGGTGAAGATGGGTTGTCGGATTTGGCCGTGTTCTGTGATGTTGATAAAAGAGATTGGGGGTATTCGAAGGAGGTATTCGTGTTCTGGCCATGCTTTATGGAATTATCAGCGACAGCATAAAAGGGGTCCGTGGATCACACACCTTGTCCAGCAATGCCTTGACCCAGCCACTTGTGCGAGACTCCGTCGCATTCCGCAAATCGTGAAGCAAGCTTTCATATTCTTGCACTGCTGCTGAGAGTCTTTGAACCTCCCTGTTGTTTTCCCATAGATCCAACAGTAAGACTTGAGTGTTTCCGCTTAGCTTATTCCAGGGCTCACCTTGTCATTTTTTCTCTCCATCCCACCGGATAGTAACAAATGAGCCCCAGCTCTCGGCATTGCCGACAGAGAGGTGTGTCACCGCTGCATTTCGATTTTCGGCGTCGGCAAGCCTCACATGCTCGTGGAACTCTTCGACTGTATCGCGGAGTTGTGTCTGGAACCTGCCGGGGAATTGCAATTTTTGCGTTAGCAAGTTGGGGATCTCCGACCGGCGTTGATCGAGCTCTATTTGTCCCCGGCGCGGAAGCTAAATCCGTGCTCGAGGGTCCACTTAAATTTGCAGGGGCACTTTGTGGCTCTGGTGGCTCTGTTTCTTGCCCATTCCCTTTCTTCATGCTGGGAAAGACAAAATATTAACTTGAGAACTGATCTTTCTTGCCAGTTATGAGAATAGCTAGCTTAATTCACCAGAAAATAAGCGGCCAATAGGTTGCCAGTGCGACACTATTTGCTTCGGTCTGAGATACCGCCAATCAGAAGCGCGCATTTCCAGAAGCGGAAACAGGTGGGAACTCGAGCCCTAATGTTGACTGAGATACATATGCCCTTCCCCCTTGATTTGATATATCCCTTCAATTACACATACTCTGGCAGGTGTCATTCAACAAGCCAGCTGCTAGCTGAGGTGCCTCAATGCGCATATTTAGGACACCGCCTTGTATTCCAACAATTAGTTTCCACAAGCGTTGCGCTTTTACTTCAGCTCTTCCATGCATCCACTAGTCCGTATTAAACATTGATGTGAGGTCCTAACCGTAGATGCGGTATCATAGGGTTTGAGTTAGATGGTTAGTGAGCTTACATAGCACCAAGACGTTTTCATAGTTATGCAGCATAATAATGTCAGCCTAGAAAGATGCGATTACTATACAGACTCGTTACGTGCTCATGGAATCAAAGGAAGGGGTGATACGACAGGGGGTCGTAAACCTTATACAGCGCCACTGATGAAGTATTAAATAGTCTTTATACGAAAGCCTCGAAGCGGGTACCAGTCGAGGCATTGTTTTCGCTCTACTTTGAGCTCCCTTTTTCACCTCTTTTTTGCCCGTTTTCGAGTTTTTGGTAAATGATGAAATGCATCTTTCCCCAAACTTCTCGCCCCAGCTTCGGGATTGTTCCGTTGTCAACAAAGGCCGATTGTATAGCTTTCTGACCAGATCGCTGCTTAAGCGTATTACCAGAGTAAGTTGAGTATGGACATTCTCAGCTCTAGTTTTTCTGACCCGCAGATTGTATAACGAACCAATATTCCCAACGAACGTCAGCCTGTCCGGTCTTCCAAAGCATGTGAAACTTTGGCGCTGGATTGACCCCTTTTCTTGAAGCCCAGACATAATCCCTTCAATCTGGCGAGAGCTAGAGATCTCCTAGCTGGAGACTGTTCACGAACGAAGATGGAATTTAGATATGGATCACACAGGTATCTGTCAAGGGACATCTACCGGTTGCCCATTGACGATTTCAGTCATTTCATGTGCTGGACTCCAGTCATGGGCAAAATACTGATTTAGTCACGGGAGAACATAGTTAGGCCGGAGATGAGGGACATCGTTGAGACCCTGATGCTTGTTGAGAGAGAAACATGACAAAATAGAAAGCTATACGGCACGGTTCTTATTGAGACGAATAACCTTGGGAGAGGTGCGGCTGTATCTGGAGAGGTGATGACAAGGAAATTTTGGAAGCCGTGCGGCAGGTAGGTAAGTCTAATGCCAGACAAATACCAGACAAATACGAAACAAATAACAGCACCTAGGCTGAGTCGAACTCAGCCTAGACTCAGCCTAGGTGCTGTTATTTGTTTAGTATTGTTTAGTACTTGTCTAGTATTCGTCTAGTATTCGTCTAGTATTGCTTTAATATAGAATAGTTCTATATTTCGAAGTGAGACGTTATACATCTGCTCTCCATCTCCGAGGCCTTCTATCCTCGAACCTTTAACCTTTCACTCGGGCTCGCTCTTGCTCCTGGCAATGGCCGACCTAATGTAAGACTACTCAGCCTTCCATCAACTTCTCACTGACAGACATCTTAGTAGCTATGACCGAAGTCCTCCAATCCAGCAGTCTGGGTCTGCAACCTCTGTACCCGATCACCCCGCCAACAATGATTAGGGATCTGATCCGGGCTCCGGCAGAATAGGCCGACGAAATCCTTTGTGGAGGATTCATTGTCCTCCGGCACGGCGATGCCAACAAATCAGACCTGGCCGTAGCCCTGATGCTCATGGACAAACAACGGTACCCAAACCTTCGGTTCCGTCGAACCAAGCCATGGACGGAAGGACAACTCTATCAAATGGATCCTCGCGGGCCAATATGGAATCTACGATGGTTCAAGATGTTGGACTCATTCAGCTGACGGCATGCCGACATTGCCGCCAGCAAAATGGACCCTGGGCTCATTGAGTGGTTGCTTCTGGTGCCATCGCTTGCGGAAACTGTCACTAAAATGGCTGTGGTACCTGCTGTTCATTTGCGGATGGCCAAGAAGTACCCGCACGTCAGCCATGACGCCGTGCCGTTAACGCTGTCCAAGCCCCGGACCCTGCCCGGCAACAGCGGGTTACTAGCCTCCGTTCTGGGATGGTGATGCTCAATGGATACATCCGTCGCATCTGGGACAGCATAACGACAATGATACAATGATCGATATATGTCACCATTGAAGTCCAGAAGATCGGCCAGCTTCTAGCAGAGGTCATGGAACACCTGCGCCGTCTCAATGAAGCACGAAACGCAAACCAGGATCTTCTCAACGCCTTGTTCGCCTTGATTGAGGCCTCTTAACGGCAGGTTTCAAACTTCCGCTGGTATTGACGTGAGCTGCATGCACATATCGGCTATTCATTGTTGTCCTCCCTCCTTTTTGTTTCTTTCGTGTCCAGAAAATAGCACATTGCATCCTGGCAGTCTTCTTTGGTCCAGTCTTCAATAATGATAATAAACTAGTGGACTGCCAACTTTGTCAAATCTTCATATTCTTCAAGTAGTCAAGTAGCAAGACTTGAGAATCCACAGAAAAACTTATATTTGGCCTCATTCTTCCAAGCGGTTGGTAGTTCCGCCAATAATGTGCCTCTAAGCCCCCAACCGCCAATGAAAGGCTCGGCTTGGCATAACCATATCTATGATGTTAATCGCTCCCTCCAATTTACGTCGTCTTCAACTGCATCTTTCGGGTTCGTTCGGCCTATGCTCGTGTCCCTCATAAGAACTGGCCGAAATGATCACGCAATTTCTGCCCAACCGGCCTTTGCTAGGCTCGATACCTTTACCGAATTTTTCACTCAAACAATATTGAGGTGTGCACTCCCAGGTTCTGAATTTGTCAATGCTGATATGTACGTAAATTGACATTGCCCATATACACTCTCCTAAGAGGCTCGTACTATCAAGATTTCACCGTTTTTTAAGTCGTTGTTTAAGCCGTTGTTCGTGCCATTTTTAAGTATGCTTTAAACGTGTATTAAGCTCGTCTTCTTATATATTATACAATTTGTCATATCAAAATTATGCTATGACATCTGTCTTCGTTTCTCAAGCAGAAGGCTGTTTTGCATGCTAAGCTTGAACAATGATTGTGGTTCTTGGGGCTTCTCTCTTCGATTGAAACCACCATTGGGGCAAGAGGGTGAAACGCTCGTCTGGCGTGGTTGTCGCAGTTGTGCTGGCGTAGACAAACCCTGATTTGCGCGATTGAATGATCCGACAGGAGGACCTGCAGGCGTAGCTCTACCTCCGGCAGCGATCCTTTCTTGTCTTTTTATTTCTTCTTCATGTTGATGTACGCCAAATGCAACATCGAAGATTTCGCGAACGTTCATTGTATCGGGAGTGCGGAAACCGACTTGATTTCCAGCAGTCAAACGTGGGGTTGCAAGATGGTCGTTCTTCACTGCATGGTGATTCGAGGTTGACTCTTTCCCAGTAGTGGCGGTCTGAGAATCCGGACTTGGAGTTGCATAGGCAGATTTGGTTTCACCTGGTCCCTGTTGGATCCAGGGATGGGCCATAAACTCTTGAATCGTGAACCTTTTCCCGGGATCGACAGTGAGAAGGTTGGAAACAAGGTCTTTTGCATCTTGGGAGATGCTGTCCCACCACGGAGACTGGAAAGTATATTCTCCACGGGTAACTTGTCTCTTCAAAATTCCGATGTTTGGGTCGTAGAACGGAGGGAACCCAACGAGGAGTGTGAACAGCACACATCCAAGAGCCCACATATCAACTCCCATCGAGTACCCTTGATCTGAAATAAGCTCAGGTGCAGCATATCCCATGGTCCCGCAGGGTGTCATGGTTTGATTGCCATATCCGTAAATCAATTTGGATAAACCAAAGTCTCCGAGTTTGATCTTTCCTATGCCACCACATCCAACTCCAGGGACGAACTCGCCTTCGTCGGCTTTTTCTTCGTCCAAACCAGTATTAATTTTGTTGCCCTGTGTCCATGGTATGGAATAGAAGAAGATGTTTTCGGGTTTTATATCACTAGGATAAAAGTCAGTCCTGCTCTGCATTGGTGAATGAATATAGAACCTACCGGTGAACAACACCTAGAGTGCCATGCAGATATTCCACAGCTTTGGCAACTTGAAGAATGACATGTCTGCTGAGATCCTCACTGAGGTATGTTAATTTAATGACCTGGTTAAAGAGCTCTCCACCAGTGCAGAGCTCCATGATGATATAACAGTATTGGCGTGTCTCAAAAGAGTCGATGAATTGCACGATATGAGGGTGCTTTGCTTCTTCTAGGATATGAATCTCCTTGTTCATATTATCTATCTGTTGTATTGTTAACGGACGTAAGAGCTACCAAGGCGGCTGTGCCATACCTGCTGTTTATTCATTTCATATTTTCTCATCACCTTGATGGCAACCTCTCCGTATTCCGAAGTTGAGTCTTCGGCACGGTAGACATTACTAAATCCGCCCTTGCCCATTGTTTCGAGGAGGGTCCAACGACCTAGTCCGGGATACGAAGGCATTTTTGATTCAGCCATGCTGGTGGCAATTGGTTTCTTGGTGTCTGTATTTTGGATCTTGGTAGGTTTCGCTGTGGAGGAGCGGAGGTCATCTGTAGATATAGGCGCCATGATATCGAAAAATGGGTCAAAACGCCGCTTGGGGCATAAATTTAGTTTATAAGTACACAAGACGAATCATGGAAGTTAAACATCCAAGGTGAGTTCAAAAGTGATATAACTATATGAAGGTACGTCATTGCCGAGAATCAAGTTAGGTTCATTGATGTAAGGGAAGATAGATATCAAGATAGATATCAGTTTACCCAAGGCAATAATGTGGGTTCCCCATATTCACTCACCCCTATAGCAAAGTCAATTGGACGCGGATCTAACGTCAGATCCGCTAGAGCCTATAAGGAGGTTGAGAAGTGGCCCTTCGCATCATTACATGAACAGCCGCCCGCTAATATTTCGAGACGCTTGACTCGTTGAGCTGTTTGCCCCATGTCTATCCGGATGATGTTCAGCCAATAAGAGACATGCAAAACTGCCGATCAACGAACGGTAAATTGACCCAAATGGTAGTGATCGCCAAGGGGCAAATAAATGTCTATGCCTCAGGCTACAGATGCAGATGACCTTTTGTCACGTGATCATATGTTTTGTCACGCCACAAAGGTGGCATGTGACATGTGGCGTGCGTACTCAGAGTGGCGCAAGCCCCATGAGTCAAACCTCGGAGTTAGGCGCAGATTGCCTGATTCAGCTGCTGATCGATAGACATCTATAGTCGCCTCCCAAGAATTTAAGTTTTGGTAGATTCGAGAACCATCTAGTAGTGCGTTGTCATCACCGAGAATTTGGCTATATGGGGGAACTGACACTCGGCCCCGAGGACGATGGCGAATAATATTGGATATGATGTGGTCTAGGCAGGCTTGGGTACGTACGCCTCTATATGAGTACGGGCAACTTGGCTGCCTAGGTGAACGAGTAGCTGTGTATATAAAGACCTGTTTGTCGGTGCCGTTGACTGGCCTTTCGGAATCAGATTAAGTGTTATTCACTTTTCTTCTCTTTGTTTTCTTTTGATATCTTCCAGTATACCATCTTTCAACATCAAGATAAGATCAGGCTTATCTATATCATTGATCGATAACTTCAAGATGGCTTCAATCTACCAACTCAACCAACCCCCTAATCCCTTCTGGGATTTCCTCAACGGAAACCTAGAGGATCATCCTTTCTTTGCTCCTCGAGGCCACCATGGAAGACGTGGACACCACAGCCACCGTCATGGATGGGGAAACTCCCAACAGAGCGAGACTGTTCCACAGGGCACTGAAGCACCCAACACAGAGTCGAACGGAGAGATGAAGAACGACAGGTCTGCGGCCGACTCCGACTCCCCAGATAACCAGCACCGCCGTTGTGATCACTGTGGTAAGGGCAATGGCAAAGGCCGTGGAGGTCCCGGTTATGGACCTGGTCCGTTCCGTGGAAAGGGCGGCAAATGCAAGCACGGCCATGGCCCTCACGCCGGACCATGGGGCCACCACAACCACCCCTACGATCACGCAGGAATGTTCGGCGGCCGCGGACGAGGCCCTCACCACGCAGGCGGCCACGGCAAACACCACGGCGGACCCCCATTCGGCGGCCAAGGCTTCCCCTTCAACTTCCTCCGCAACCTCGGGATTCCAATGAACGGACCCGCCCCCGAGGGCGTAGATTTCACTCCTGCCATCGACGTCTTCGACACACCGGCCAAGTACATGGTGCACGTCTCACTACCCGGAGCGAAGAAGAGCGATCTGAGCATCGACTATGACGCCGAGGAATCGGTTTTGCGGTTGGCGGGTGTTGTGCACCGTCCTGGTGTTGATGAGAATATGTATCAGGGACTTGCTATGGAAGAGCGTGGACGGGAGGTTGGAGTGTTTGAGCGTGAGGTCCGGTTTGGCACTAGGGCTGCGCCGGCTTTTGTTGCTGTTGAGGGGATTTCGGCGAAGTTGGAGGATGGTGTTCTTAATGTTGTTTTGCCTAAGGTTGTTCCTGAGCCTGAGGTTGGGAAGAAGAAGGTTGTTGTTAAGGTTGATGATCTTGAGCGTGAGAAGGGTGATATGGTGGATGAGAAGGTTCGTGAGGATTTCACTCCTGATGAGTCGGAGGCTAGTGATGCTGAGGATGGTGAGGCGAGGGAGTATGTGAAGGTTCCAGTGCTGTGAAATTGGCTAATTTGATATTCGATGGATGGCGTTTGGGGTCAGCTTCTTTGTCCTTATTAATTTAATATTGTTTGCGATTAAGAATGGACAAACACTCAATTTCGGGTGGAATACATACCAGTTTGATTACACCGTAGAAATTTGTAGATTCTCGTAGGTCATTTCGGCTGGTAAGATGGCAAGCGTAATTCCTCGCCGGATGCATCAAGTCTCGACTTTTTCACGCCGAAGTTCTGTTCCCGTAGACCCATCTCTTAGGCCAAACCAACCACTCCTGGAACCCCGGGTGGATCTTACTCTCAATATCCTCCAACAACTGACGAGAAGCACCATTGATAAACCAGCAATGGTCAATCAGATGTAACAGCACACACCAATGAGCCAAAAGAATCAGGGCAGCAGGCTTGTACGCTTCCAAATCTTCTTGGAAGCGTTTGGAAAGTGAATATGCCCACATGATGATCATACCAGTCTCGATATGTGGGCCGGCAAGCTCGAGTTGGCGGGTTGAGTGTTCGAAGAACTTCATGGCATTTTTATAAGCTTCTCGGTGGTCAACTGTCGATGGTGATCCCGCAGAAGTATTTTGGTCTTGGTGGGTCTGTGGTTGAGGGAATGGGTAATTATCAATGAACTGGTGAAGTTGAGATATCCGGTCCCGAATATCGGGAGGGAGTAATGATTGTTGCATGACCGAGGGACTTGAAAGGATTAATTTGTCTGAATATGATGCAGTAGAATGGGGGGAACGACATACCTAGAGATGAGCATGTCATTATCAAGCCAAACGCAGTTCACCAACGGCGCAAGCTGTGTCTTCCGAAGAGAATGTAGCCATGGCTCCATTATCGTTTGCAGCCCGTTGACAACAGCAAATAGTTCAACTATATTCAAGATCGGGGTCGGCCAACGATCCGCACCTAACCGAATCGGCGAGGCGCAGACATAGACCATAATCATGGAAGCAAAACAAAACACGGGCTGCCAGTTGCTAGGGTCGATTGGAGAAGCGATGAGTTCCCGAAACTTTTTTAATCCGGCTGCCTGGTGGTAGGAAGATGCTTTGATATACTTTTCTTTCTGGGCAGGGTAGAGACACGCGCGGTGCAGGGCAGCCAGTGCCAAAATCCCGTGCATTAAGTACGAATTCGAATAGCCCTCCATGGGCAGAACAATGCGCCAGACATGTCGAGCATCTTCACGAATTGTGAGGCTATTGCATGTCACAGTGCAGTAATGGTGCATGAGTTCAAGGTCGCATGCCCAGTCGTCCGTATTGGAAGGGGTGCCATATGGAGAGCTTGAAAGGATGTGCAATAGATCAAGTCTACTCTCGGGTCTGGAGGGCTCTACAGCCAGAGGTGTAGAAGATGCAGCGGGAGTGTGATAAGACTCCGGGTAAAAAGGCGACGGGGCATGCAGGACCACAGACTCTGACCGCGTGGCCGGGGTCTCGGTCGGGGTTGATATTGCGCTGCCTGTCCCATGAAGATCATTCGGTCCCATGTAGCTGCATTGAATGGCGTGTTTGGTACAGTTTGTGCATGGATATCGTTCGTCGCACTGCGTCACGTTAGAGAGGTCGCGGTGAGGTCAGAAGTACACACCTTCAATCTTCGCGTCTTGCATTCTGGGCAACCATTACGCGACTTACGATGGGTTCTTCTCGGGCCCATTATCAGCAAAAATCACCGCAGTATGAGGAGTGTCGTGAGATAAATCTATTCGAGTGCGGGTACGGACGCGGATTCGAATACGGATGCGAACTCGGATTCGGACGCGAGGCTCCACTTACCCACATCGACATCGGCTAAGTGGACAGCCATGTCCCCAGATAATAATACATGTAACTCGAATCACAGTCAAACGAATGACAGCCTAAAATTATAGTGGATATTAGATCTAATTCTGTTTCATGACCACAGGGGGGTTGAGTGGCTGTGAAATTTGGCCCTTCCTATAAAGGCGATGGATGGACCCTAGTATAGGATCAAATTATCTAAATTTCACTTTTCAGTTCAAGATGTCTGAAAATAATATCTACGGGTACAATCCCTCGCTTCCAGCAGCCATCATCTTCATCATACTCTTTGGAGCCTCAACTGCCTACCATGGCTACCAACTCGTCAAGTCACGATGCATGTACTTCATCCCATTCTTAATTGGCGGCGTGTGTAAGTTTATCGGAAGTCTTGCAATCTATGGGTATTCCTGACATCCTATAGTCCAGATCATCGGTTATATCTGTCGCGCAGCCTCACATGATAATTACTCCGGAATTTCCCTATACGCGATTCAGACACTCCTGATTCTACTCGCTCCGCCACTATATGCCGCGTCAATTTACATGGTCTTGGGCCGAACAGTGACATACCTCCACGCAGAGCATCTAAGCTTGGTGCCAGTGAAATGGATGACAAAGATCTTCGTAACTGGCGATGTCTTCTCCTTCCTCCTCCAGTGTGCTGGTAAGTATATCAAGTCCAATTGAACCAAATCAGAGCTTCCATCATGAAACCCGACCTATGAGCTAACCAAATCCACTCTTACAGGTGGTGGTCTCATGTCTGCAGGATCGTCCATGCATGAAACAGGCTCGAACGTAACAGTCGGCGGCCTAGTCATCCAACTCCTCTTCTTCGGTTTCTTCGTGGTGGTCACGACGGTCTTCCACTTCCGCATCTCACGCCATCCTACCTCCAAATCACAAACAGAACTTGGCATCACCCGAAGCCAGGGCTGGAAACAGCGCAACTGGTCCACCATTCTGATCGGCCTATATATTGTCAGTGTTCTGATTCTCGTGCGATCCGTTTTCCGTCTAGTCGAGTATAGGGAGGGATATAGTGGGTATATCATGACACATGAGGTTTTCATGTATATCTTTGATGGATTGTTGATGTGGATTGCTATGATTGTGATGAATATCTACCATCCAGCTGAGATCCTAGGGAATGGGAAGGGTGGACAGGGTGAATATACAGAGACGATGCAATTGTAGATCCTGTGTTGGTTTAGATAGTAATAATTCTGTCGATTTGTTTGTTTTAGCGCTATATAGACGGGTATATTCAACTTTTGAATGATGAAACAAGAAAGGGCCAAAACCAAAACCAAACAAGCGAACAAAGAAACATCATTAGAAGCCATCATATCATCGTGATCTGTAGTCATTACTCGACCGGGCATCATAACTTTTCCTCACCCCATTGTCCACCCCATTAGCAAATAAACCAGGCCGCCTAGACACCGCAGAGCCGCGCGTAGACACAGGCAACAAATTCCCTCCATATTCAACATCCACGCTCCGACGCATGCGCGACAAACTAATTATCTTCTCCATCTCCAGCGCCTGCAACGGTCCCTCGCCCCGTTCAACCGGCGCAGTAGCCTTCTTCCGCCCAGACAGCCAGCGTCGACTACCAACACGGAAGTAACCACCGATATCGTCAACCATAAGGGCAACCCAGACAAGCGGGATGGAGATCGCAAAGCCAATACCGAAGGTATACTTGGCTACATAGCCAAGATCCAAGTTATTGAATTCCTTCATGTTGATCGTGAAAATCGAAGTGATAAATGAAAGAGGCAAGAAGACGATAGTGACAATGGTGAAAACCATAATCGTCTTGCTCTGGCGTGTAGTACCAGCAGCCTGATCACGCGCAAAGCGTGCCTCGAACGCATTGGCATGTTTCTGTTTTAGGTCCAGCAAATCTGTGATAGAGTGATAAATGCGTTCTGCCTGTTTATCCATTCGATCGATATCCTTGAGATGCATATCGATCACACGCTGCTGGTCCTTGAACCGTTTCTTCACTTCAACCTGTGAGCGATGCTGGCCTTGGTATGTCTCGCAAATGACATCTTGGAAATCGATCAGGACATATTTCTGGTGTTCCAGCACCGTGCGAATCATGTTCAGTTCATCGCGAATGTCTTTTGTTTCGGCTAAGAGATCGGTTTCCTGACCGATATCTAGGAGCCGGTCGACGAAGAGTGGCTGGCCGTCTTCATCGCAGTAATCGCTCGTCAGACCATCCTCATCTACCGACTTTGAGAATGAGCCGTTCAGCTTGCGGTGGCTTTTCAGCCAGTCGGATGCCTGTACGGAGGCGTGGTTGAATTGATTGAATAGAAGTGTTTCCTTGTCGGTTGCTATACCAATGGATGACTCGAACATATCCAGAAATTGGTATTCCTCATCGCCTAGACGGTGGCGATCGAAGACCCCCGAGCATCGGTTTGTGATGATGATTGCCAGGTCATATACAGATTTGACAGGGTCGCGAGTTTTAGAGTTGATATCCTCGATAATACCATCGAGCACGTTGAGCGGGTCGTTCTTGGGCTGGTCCCATCTTTGTGGGAAACCTGTGACGATGAGGTTCGTTCCGAGAATCCACATCCACAGTTGATCGACCATGAAGATCTTGGGATCGGAGCCCATTCCGGGGCTTTTGGTCTGGTATCGGTATACCACTTGGTCCTGGTCGCGGCTCTGGGTATCGATGTTCGGGTAGAAGAATTGGTCTAGTGTTCTGCGGACGTGCAGGGAGGTTGTTGAAGATGAGAGATGTGCATCGATGAGCATTTCGTCTTTTGTGCGCATTCTCTTCATTCCTCCTGGAATGAATTCCAGTGTCTCGGCGCGTTGAATTGCATCTTGCATCTTTTGTCTTCGCTCGGTTGTCTCGAAGTGGAGGTAGGGCATGAAGACGCAGATGTTACAAGCCGAAAGAAGGGGATGAGGGTCTTTGCACATCGACGACGACAGAGGCGATGACCGAGCCTGTTTCTCACCCGGTCCCCATGGCGACTTTCCTTTTGTCTCTGATTTCGGAGTCCCTGGTGCACTGCCTGACTTGCCACGCTTTTGACTCTGGTTCTGATTGCCTTTGCCTTTCTTCACCGGTTCATCGTGAGAGTGTGAATCAACTCGCTCCATCTTGCCGCCTTTCTGTTTGCGGGATGTATACTCTGCTTTGGCTTGTCCTTCTGACAACTCCTCCTCCTTTTCTTCTTCCTTCTTTTCCTCTCGTCGCATCATCGTCCGTGGTGTATTCTGACATAACGGCCGCATGAAATGCGAATGGGTCCGTTGACCCCGATGCTGATAGTTGAACGACTTCTCCAGTCCCTTGAACCCATCAACATCATGAGCTCCCTCCTCAATAAAAGACTTGGTCAGCAAAGCTTCCACCCAAGCCATATTATTAGCAGGGAGATGAATCCACCGGAAATCAGTCGCGCGACTATCGGCCGGTACAGCCGTCACAGCCTGCTTGCGAGGATTCTCCCGATCCCTGCCATACAGCAGATCGAAAACAGACATACGCTTGACACGATTCTCATTGTGAAAGTTGCCAAAATCCACAACCGTCGCGTCAAACGCAGCACAAGCACCCTTAACATCATCCGACAACGACTCAACATTGTTAAATGGCGCCAACAACAACACAATATCCTTGCGCTTAAACTGCGCAGCCCTGAGAAACGGCGTACTCCCAAAGTTATCCCTAACCCTCCTCTTCAAATCGTCCCTCTCAAGCAAACACTCCACCACCTCCCGATGTCCACCCTGCGCAGCAAGATGCAAAGGCGTAACCCCATTCAACAACTGAGCATTCACTTGCGCACCAGCCTTCAACAAGATCCTCACAATGCCCTCACAGCCCTTATCACAAGCATTATGCAACGGCGTCCAACCACCATCACTAGCAGCATTAACCGCCGCTCCATGCTCAAGCAACAACAACACAATATCAACCCGGTCATGCGCAGTAGCAACATGCAAAGCAGTCTTCCCCCTCAACTCAACAGCATCAATCTCAACCCCAGTCCTCCCCTCATTCCCACCCTCCTTCCGCGCAAGCAACAACTCAACAAACCTCCAATTCCCGCTCGCACAAGCCCAATGCAATGGCGTCCTCCCCAATTCATCAACACCATCCTCGCCCCCAACGGCACACTCAGTTTTCAACAACAACCTAACAACCTCCTCCCCCCATCCAAATCGACAAGCCTTATCAGCCGCAAGATTATGCAGAGCATTCCTCCTCCTCAAATCTTTCTTATTAACATCCGCCCCACGCATAATCAACAACTGCAAAATATCGACATGATTCCTCCAAGCAGCCATCATAAGCGCCGTGCGACCCTCCTTATCAGCCGAATCAGGCGAAGCACCATGATCAAGGAGCAAGCGGACGATGTCGGTAAGGTTGCGCTCGACGGCACGGTGGAGTGGTGATATCCGGTTCGACGCGACGTCTGTTTTGGCGCCTATTGAGAGGAGGTATTCGGTTGCGGCGTGGTTGGCGCGTTCGGCGCTGCGCATTAATCCTATACGCAGGAAGTTGTCGGTTAGTTGGTTGTGCTCGCGCGCTAGAGCTATTGTGTTTGCTAGGGCCTCTGGGTCATTGGTTTCGGCTGCACGGAGGAGGCGTGGTTCTAGTCTTTCGTGGCCTTCGCTTGTTATGCTTGAGCGGGAGGGTGGCATTTTGATTAATGGTGGTGGTGTAGATGGTGGTGTTGGTGATGGGGGTGATATAGGTGTAGGGGGTGTGGTAGTGTAGGTATTATATATAAGGAATGATGTTGGCGCTGGTTGAATAGTTGTTATTGCATGATGTGAAGGTAAATAAGATGAAGTCTTCAAGTTTCGAACTTTTTGGCAGATGCGCTAGAAGCTAAGAATTGAACCAAGCTCAAGAGGGAATGGGCCCACTACCCTGGCCAAGATCTGCAGTGAAAAAAGTACAGTATTTGGCCCCTTAATCCTAGTCAGTATCGAGGCTGTGGTCCTCGTATTGAGTGTGGGGTAGCGGGCTGTAGGCCAAAACAAACGTGGGCTTTAGTGGGTCGTTGGATGGTTGTAAACAATTCGAGTATACTCGTCGACTTTTCGATTCGTGACTGTGGGGGAAAGGAGAAAGTAAAATGCAGAGAGAGAGAATTGGTAATTTGAAGCGATGTATACCGTACTGTACTGACATGTGACTAAATTGAGAGTATACACCTAAGCACTGCAAGATAAAAGACATAAAGTAGATCTTGTATCTATATCAAATTACAGGGGAATCGAAGAGATGCAGATGCTGATATGCTGGTAATTAGGACTCTTCATGCTCCGAAATTAAAATGTTCTTGCTTTTTTCGCATTCCCTGTGCACGCCAAGTGACAAAATGCGCCTATCAACAGACAAAGGGAAACAAGATATGGTGGAAATCAAAATCAGACGACCGTGTGGGATATTTAGTTCTTCTTCCCCTTCTTGGGCACCTCCTTCAGGATATCGTCGAAGCTCATGTTCGGGTTGAATCGACTGATGGGACGAGCGGGTGGTTCGATGGGAGCAATGCCCGCGGGAAGAGGCAGGGCTTCCAGTCCGGGATAGATCGAGTGGCGATGCTCCGACCGGGCGCCAGCACCAGGAGAACGTTGGCGCGGGATGGCAGGAGGAGGCGGAGTGAGGCCGCCGCCGGGGACCATCAAGGGGTAGGGCTCTGAGGAAGATCCGGCGGAGGAATGGTGACCCTGGTAGGGGGATGAGATGGAAGATTCGGCGTCCTCGTAGGTGGCATCTTCAATCATTGGAGGGTCAATCATAGCGCCTGTCTCGGCCCATTGTTGAGCTACCTGCCAACAGTGACTACGGCGGTAGACACCTTCGACACCGTTGATAACGACATCAGTCGGTAGGCTGACGACACCAGCACCGCCAGCAACTCCAAACCAGCTGCGAGCAGTCTTGGTGTCATTGTGGATCCAAGGAGCACCACCGCGAGGAGCAATGCAGAGGAAGTACTCAACGCCTTCACTGAATTGGACATCGGGAACATCCACAACCAGCATGGGCAGGGCCTGGATGACAC
Organism: Penicillium arizonense; assembly: GCF_001773325.1. Taxonomy (NCBI): domain Eukaryota; kingdom Fungi; phylum Ascomycota; class Eurotiomycetes; order Eurotiales; family Aspergillaceae; genus Penicillium; species Penicillium arizonense. Next base: position 1,160,221 of record NW_019173282.1, on the reverse strand, counting down.
AGTATAAGAAGATCCACTGACCACAGCGGAGGTCGGTGATATCATTAATGTTCCTGCCCTGGGCGCAGCGGCGTTCGAATTGCATGAAGCTCTCGATGAACGGAGTAGGCCGCATGCTCTCACGAGTGTAGGAGCCCATCAACACAGCGTTGACGTCTGAGTTCTTGAGCTTCTTGGCACTCTGCTTGGCTTCCTTCTTGGCGTCCATGGGTTTCCGGTGCAATGGCTGCAGCGAGGGGAACTGCGGAATGTCAAATGGAATAGGAGGCAGCACGGGCGGCGTACTGCGGTCATACTCGCTGAGAATATGACGCAAGGCGCGAACAGCCATCTCCTTGGGTTCGGAAGTAGCAGAAGCTTCACCGGTCCCTGAAACATCGATCGAGCGTGTTGTCAGTGATGTGCGGTCAACCAGCAGATCGTATAGGTCGGTGAAATCGTGATATAGATCGAGCAGGAGAAGACGGTTAAGACCATTCTCCTCAAACTCATTCTTCTTCGAGCGGGCCTTTGGTGGCCAAGAGCCATACTTCTGTCTGTAGTATTGGATAGTGAAGCGACGGAATTCGTGGAAGCTGGCTTTCCAGTTCTTGAAGCGCACCACCTTACTTTCCTCGGAAGTGTTCGAGTTGGCGGAGCCAGAGAAGACGGAGGGGAAGTCGAAGTCCGCGAGCTTACCGTAGAGACCACGAAGACGGTTGTCGAGATCAATAAACGCTCGCTCCAGCCGCTTTTGTGTGATGGGGTGGATGAATGTGTACTTCGGGCTTCTGAGTTGCTTGAGCTCGTCCAATTTTCCGACACCGTGCACGAACCCTTCAATGTAGAGCGGATAGTAGCGTAGGCGCTCACCCAAAACGATGGCCTCGATAGTCTTCTCCCGGCTTCGGCGGACATCTGCCAAACGCAGTTCCTCACAGTAGTTGCTGAAGCTAGAGGTAGCGGTTTCACCAAAGTTGGAACCGTCCAAGTTTGAGAATTCGAAGCGGGCCAAGAGTACCGCCACATCCATGAAGATCGAGAACAGTGTTGCGGACTTGGGCGAGGCAATCAAAGACTGTCCAAGGAGGAATGCGAACAAGTTGCGGAACAAGAGGAGGGTCTCGGTATCATCTTGCTGCAGGCGCGCCTGGGGGTTTGAAACGTCGCAGTTTAAGGGGATAGGCAGATAGAGATGAAGCTCCTGAACTTCCTCCGGGGTATCATCGACAAAAGCCATTCGCTGACTTCCTGAACTGTCGTTGTCGTTGTCGTCATCGTTCAAGCGGTCCTGCGGCGTCAACGAGGGCGACATCGGGTTGAGCGATAATGTGCGTGTGGGTTGCTCGAGATCATTCTTGGCATCGCTTCCGCGGGCGAGGTATGTGAGGGAGGGAGATTCAGCGAAGATGGTGGAATCGACCTTGAATGACGGGGCACGGCCGGTATTCTGCGGAAACAGGTACACGTAGGTGTCGCCCTGTTCGTTCCAGAGTTCGGGGATCTGGAAAAGTCAATTCACCATTAGCTTCGGTTGAGCATTGGATTCGATGCTTCGTACCTGTTCTCCCCTAGACAACGGCGAAAGATCGTACACGACCTTCTGGTCGAGTCCAGCAATCCAGGCAGCCGGTAATTGAGGAGCGAGCGGCCTCTTGTCGATTGAGCTCGCGCGCGACCGACCCGGCATCCAACTCCTGCGTTTCGAGGGCGTGCTGGGTCTAGAGTCTGGGTTTGATCCCGGGATAGCCAGTCCTACCGAGCTGGAAGGTCGGCTCAAATCCCGACCCCTACTCCGTGGGCGAGCATCGGATGGTGAGCTTGGGGCACTGCTCGCCAGATCATGGTTTACTGCTAGGAGGGAGGGAGGCGGCGGAAGACTTTCTAGGTCGAGAGGATCCGGCATCGTACGGGGTTCTGAGGAAAACACCGCATTTGGAGTCGATACGTGGCGGGTGGGCTTGGAACTGCTTCTCCGTCTGTTGGCGGTCTCTTGAAATCCTGGTGAAACAGGAGAGTTTTGTGAATCTCGATCTTTGGATCCCAGCGAGAAGAGGGAAGATATGCGCTTCGCCGACTTAACGGGAGCCGACAACATCTTGCCGGGTGTGTGAGAGAGAGGGAAGCTGGCGACTTAGGCGCAAGAAGGTGAGGCGCATGGAATGGGAGAGATGTACTTGGCAGGTCGAGAGAGGGGGGGAAAGGGGATAGGAATGGATCGGCAGGAGTGGGAAGAATGAGACAGGGAATGGGAGAGACAGCAGGTAATGTAATGATAACTTATTATCTTATAATATTTTATGGCAAAAAAATTCGATCGGGTTCCTTTTTTGCCAATAATAGATGGAGTTGGCTGTGCATGTCTTGGATGTGGGCCTAATAAATTACAGAGCTTATATAGCAGCCTTATGTGTATGTGTACAGTAGTTAACTTACTTGTTACTTAAATAGTCACTTGGTTACTCTACTTGCCGGTAACCGTGGTATGTGAGAACTGACTGAACGCAAATATATATTCCCATGGTGCAAGTGACAATATAACCGTTGCAGTCACTAGTATTTGCTAGTCGATCTGATGCATATAATGCCGAGATCCGGGATTAATGGATATATGCAACTAGTGTATAGTGACACATCTACTGTAACTTACTCGAGATAAGTTACATGAACTTGTAGTGGCTAACTTATAGTACACTTGGGGGCTGTTCCTGCCCCTGGAATATTGTCCCACATCCCGATCTCGGATCCGATTACCTCACCTATACTCCGTACCGTTCGGAGTCACCAACTATTGGAGCACATCTATATGGTCCACTGTTTACTTCGATCCTTCATTCATTCCCTACACTCACCATGACGGAACCAATCGACCTCCTATGCGGTTGGCCCAACCCCGCCCTCCTCCCCGCCCCCGAGCTCCGCCACTCCGCCACGACCGTTCTATCAGATCCCTCAATCGCAAACCCAGCCTTGCTTTATGGCCCCGATGAAGGGTATGAGCCACTTCGCATCCACATAGCCGCGTGGCTGAACACGTTCTATCAGCCTTGCGAGCCGATCTCGTTCCAGCGCATTTGCATCACCGGCGGGGCAAGCCAGAACCTTGCGTGCTTGCTACAAGTCTTTACAGACCCAGTCTACACACGCAATGTGTGGATGGTCGCACCGACCTATTACCTGGCAGCCCGGATCATGGATGATGCCGGGTTCGCCGGGCGCCTGCGTGGTGTCCCCGAAGATGACGAGGGAATCGACCTAGACTTCCTGGAGCGGGAGCTACGCGCCGCGGAAGAGGATGCCCTGCAGTCTGGAAATACAGAGCCGGTATGAGAAGTTACACTCCGTGCATCGGGGCAGAGGGTCCCGTGCTATGCCACTGTGCCATCCGTTGTTGGATCCTGGACTGACCTGCTCCTCCTTTCCCTGTAGAAGCTGAAACCACCGAGGCCCTGGCGAAAGATTTACAAGCATGTCATCTATGCCGTGCCAACCTTTGCGAATCCATCGGGGATGATCATGTCGTTGCGCAGACGGGAGGCGCTCGTTCGGCTGGCCCGTCGGTATGATGCGCTGATTGTCACGGACGACGTTTACGATTTCCTGCAGTGGTCAATTGTCCCGGCCGATGTTAATTTATTCGAGTGGGCAAAGAAGCCTGAGGCGCATTTGTCTGACCGCGCATACGTCCCGAGGCTGGTCGACGTGGACCGTTACCTGGACGGTGGTCCGGTAGATGAATGGGGACATGCAATAAGCAACGGCAGCTTCAGTAAGCTGATCGGCCCTGGGGCCCGCACTGGCTGGGCTGAGGCATCTGAAAAGGTTGCCTATGGATTATCACAAACGTATGGAGCTGCGTGTCCTTCGCTGATCCCTTTATAATTACAAGCTAACCCAATATAACAGCGGCTCATCTCGATCGGGTGGCGCACCTTCACATCTCTGCGCCGCAATGATAGACCAACTGTTTCCCACTGAGATCCTTCAGAAGCATATCTGCGACGTTCTTCAGCCGCAATATGCCTTGCGGTATGACCGACTACTGTCAGCAATCAAGGAGCACCTCGTCCCACTAGGTGTGACAATCCCCGCCCCAACCGCCGCAGCTGGAGGATACTTCATCTGGATCACTCTCCCAGCACCGGTGCGCGCATCCGATGTGGTTGAGCGAGCGCAAACCGAGGAACAATTACGCATAGCCGCGGGTGATCTGTTCCAGATCCCTGGTGACTCTAAGGCCGGCAGTTTTTCGGACCATCTGCGCCTCTGCTTTGCGTGGGAAGAGTTGCGCCACTTGGAAGAAGGTGTGCGTAGGCTAGCGCGCGTCTTGGAGCGTATTGTTTTGTAGGCTGTATTGGCTCCACTTCTAGCCACTTTGGACGTCCGGTCCGTACCGGTTCCCACTGGACGCGTGGCTCATGCACATATTGGACCATCTCAGTTATATAAGTAGGAAGTCTATTACGCGAGATGGAAGCATATAGCATGGACATCTATGCCTAGGTTAGTACCTGTGTACCTGTATATATTTCCCAGGTACCCGGTGTCGGATATATCTATTTTTGGCCAAACGATCTGATTAGTCAGGGGACCGCTGAGCCCAACCTTGGAACCCTTCAAACCTTGGATTGTTGACCAAACAGCTCACTTTCTCTTCTGTCTACAGTACTCCGTACTCCTACTAATTACAATATGGCCTGCCAATGTGGTCACAATGTGGGCAAAAGCCTCTGTCGATGCACGTCCAGCACTGAGCCAGAAAAGATCCTCATGTCTCAGGGGACCAAAAGCTTGGCTATCAAGATCACACGTTCCCCCATGCAGTCCTCTGCTTCGTTGTACAAAGACTCGGTCTCAAATCCAAGACCTCCAAGAGTCGGGCCTGCATTAGTCGAATTCCAGTCACAGATCCTGCTTTCTCATGCTGCCTTGTGAGCCCTCCGTCACTAGGAATCTCCCGGAAGGCGGTACCGGAATGCCACCACATAACAGCGAGACCCCCTGACAACCCAGCTCGCCCAGTTCCGCGAGGCAGTGAATGTCGCCTGGCAGTGTCAACACAGTGGTGCGCGTATCTAGGATCGGTATCTTCGACGCGCGTGCATTGCAGAGCGGACACGGCCCGCCTGTGTTGATGCACGACCATATTGACAATAGATGCGACCACGAGCGTCAAAGGTAACCAATTGACAAGAAACCACAATTGACAGACCGGATCTTTCTGATCAATCGGCAAATATCAGGGGAGATTATCGTGTGTGAAGGGGCTCCACCAAGGCATACAACAATGCTCGCCCTTGGCCATGAAAGGTCGGGAAAAGAGATCCCCCTTCTCCCATGCGACGGCAAATATCGAAGGAATGGATAATCATACCCTTTAGTTATATAGCGCGTAGAAGCCCCAATCGCGGCCCTTTGATTTTAAGATCTCTGCTTTTTACTCCCTGTCTGCTTTATTCCTAATTTTGGGGTCAAATAATCAGTGGAGCCGATTTAGAACGAGTTACAAGAGTGGCTTGCCTTGAAACCCGATCGCGACACATCAGCGCTACTTTTCCCACGCGATTCCTATATTGGTTAATCTGCAACACTCGGCTCAGTGATCACCATCCTTCAGCGTTTCACCCCGAAATATCGCGTTTCAAGCTTCGTCTCCGCCATACCCACACGAGCCTCCGATTGGCGGGGGACCTGAGGGCGCGTGTGATAGGGTGAAAAGGGGAAGTCTGAAGTCTTTTTTATAGAGTCAGTCACCCTTGTTGTTTTTGTTCTTTGTTTCTTTCTATTCATTCGGGGAGAATCCTATTGTGTGGCGTTCCCTATACATTCATTTGGAAGGAGCTGTCTCCTTATACTTCACTCTTTACCTCTTTGTTTTTCCTGCATCTACTCTGCATATCGCTGCTGGTCTGCGACTCGACAGTTTACTCAGTACTGGTTACTGAACTATCAATTCATTAGGTATTCATCTGATACTCATTTTACCCGCTGCTGGTGCGGCGATATCCTTGGAAAATGGCCGTTCTCCAAACGTCCATGGCAATCTTTCTTGCCCATATCTTCCTCCTACTCGGTCTTCCTTCAGCTTTGGTTGGCGCTGTCCCGGTGACAGTCCCCGTTACGCCTGTCAAGAATGTCCTCCAAGTTGTGACGCATGAGAAAACATCTGCTGCGTCCTCTTACTGGGTTGCCAATGTGAAGCGCCAGGGTACCGTGCCCTTTGCCAAGAGTGCCGACTATAAAGTGTTCCGAAATGTGATGGACTTTGGTGCCACTGGTAAGTCATCTATACTTTGGATTTTGAAAGTGATATTAATGTCATGACAGGTGATGGATCTACCGATGACACTGCCGCTATTAACAAGGCCATCTCCTCCGGTGGTCGCTGTGGAAAGGGCTGCGACTCGTCCACCACCACTCCCGCCATCGTTTATTTCCCGCCGGGTACTTACGTTGTCTCCAAGCCGATCGTGCAGTACTACTACACCCAGATCGTCGGTGATGCTGTTGACCTGCCCGTCATCAAGGCCTCGCCCAAGTTCGCCGGTATGGCCGTGATTGACGCCGATCCATACGAGGACGATGGCTCCAACTGGTTCACCAACCAGAACAACTTCTTCCGTGCCATTCGCAACCTGGTCATTGATTTGACTAGCGTCCCCCGGGGTTCTGGTGCCGGTATTCACTGGCAAGTCGGCCAGGCCACCAGCTTGCAGAACATCCGCTTCGAGATGGTCAAGGGTGGTGGTGACGCCAACAAGCAGCAGGGTATTTTCATGGACAACGGATCCGGTGGTTTCATGTCCGATTTGACCTTCAACGGCGGTAACTACGGCATGTTCCTTGGTAACCAGCAGTTCACTACCCGTAATTTGACTTTCAACGGCTGCCAGACTGGCATTTTCATGAACTGGAACTGGGCTTGGACCTTCAAGTCTGTTCAGATTAACAATTGTGGGGTTGGATTGAACATGTCTACTTCGCCTTCCAATCAGACTGTCGGCTCTGTGATGCTGCTCGACAGCAAGTTGACCAACACTCCCACTGGTATTGTCACTGCCTGGACCAAGGATAGCATCCCTGTCGGTGGTGGTGACCTCATTCTTGACAACGTGGACTTCTCCGGCTCCAAGGTTGCCGTTGCTGGCGTTGATGGTAAAAGCATCTTGGCCGGTGGCTCTGTCGTCGACAACTGGGTCCAGGGTAACACTTACACTCCCTCCAAGACTGTCAAGCGTGCCACCGAGGCTGAGGCTGAGGTGGTCACCGTCGTCCAGACTGTCATGCACACCGTCTTCGCCTGCCCCGCCTCCCACGGATTGGCCAGTGCCAGTGAGAGTGCTCCTGCTCCTGCTAAGACCGCTTCCATGGGAACTGCTGCCGCTCCTTCGCCTGTTCCAGCTGTCAGCAGTAATGTTGCCGAGCTCCCTCTTACCGCTGGTGAGCCTGGAAGGTCTGTCATCGATTCGTCTAACACCGGTCTGCCTATTCTGGACACTTTGAACTCTCTGCTCGGTGGCGCCTCTGATACTCCCGAGACTTCTGAGGCTGTTCCTGCTGCCCCTGCTACCAGCCAGGCTCCTGTTGCCTCCCAGGTCCCCGTCGTGTCTGAGGCTCCCGCTGTCTCTTCTGCTACCGGTGCTGTCGTTCAACAACCCGCTGGCACCGCTATCAACACTGCCCCCGTTACCGCTGCCACTGGTACCACCCAGAGCACCAACGGCGGCTCTGGATCTACCTCTGAGTCTGGCAGCGATAGCAGCGGCGGTACTGGCACTTGCGGTGCCCAACACGCTGTTTCTTCTGCCCGTACCCAAAGCACTATGAAGGTTGCCTCCAAGCCCGCAGGTCTTCTCAAGAACGGTGCCGTTTTCGAACGCTCCAAGCCCCTCTACGAGGAAATTGAGGCCTCCAACTTTGTCAGCGTCAAGTCTGCTGGTGCCAAGGGTGATGGAACCACCGATGACACCGAGGCTATCCAGAAGATTTTCAACAGCTACAAGGACGGTCAGGTTATCTACTTCGACCACGGTGCCTATGTTATCACCTCCACCATCAAGATTCCCAAGGACATCAAGATCACTGGTGAGATCTGGCCTATGCTCATGGCACACGGCAAGAAGTTCGCCGATCAGGAGAACCCCGTTCCCCTCTTCCAGGTCGGCCAGAAAGGTGAGACAGGCTCTGTGGAGATGAGTGACCTCATCATCACCACTAAGGGTGCCGCCCCTGGTGCTATCCTCATGGAGTGGAATCTTGCCGGCGCTTCCCAGGGTTCCGCCGGTATGTGGGATGTCCACTTCCGTATTGGTGGTGCTGCTGGCACTGAGCTCCAGAGCGACACTTGCCCCAAGACCCCCAAGGAGAAGACCACCCCCAAGAAGGAGTGCATGGCCGCCTTCATGCTCCTGCACGTCACCTCTAAGGCCAGCGCCTACATCGAGAACTGCTGGTTCTGGACCGCCGACCACGAACTCGACCTCGAGGACCACAACCAGATCAATGTCTACACCGGCCGTGGTGTCCTCATCGAGTCCCAGAGCCCCGTCTGGCTGTGGGGTACCTCCTCCGAGCACCATCAGCTGTACAACTACCAGGTGTCCAACGCCAAGCATGTCTTCATGGGTCTCATTCAATCCGAGACCCCCTACTACCAGTCCAACCCTACCTCCCTGACCCCGTACACTCCCCAGGACTCGTGGAACGACCCGGACTTCTCCAACTGCACGACCAATTCTTGCCGCAAGTCCTGGGGTCTGCGTGTTCTGGAGTCGTCTGACGTCTTCGTCTACGGCGCCGGTCTCTACAGCTTCTTCGAGAACTATGCCCAGTCCTGCCTCAACGCCGAGGACTGTCAGGAGAACATGGTTGAAATCGACTGCTCGGATATCCACCTCTACGGTCTCAGCACCAAGGCTGCCGTCAACATGGTCACCTCTTCCCAGGGCAAGAGCATGGTTCCCCAGAAGCCAAACAAGAGCAACTACTGCTCGACCATCGCTCTCTTCCAGCAGACTGCCTAGAGTATCTCTATCCTAGTCTAGCCCCTTCCTTTCCCATTCATTCCTCCGCCCACCTCCAACATCTTCCATTTCATTACTCTTCTATTCCCTTTTTACACATCCACACAATACTGCGCGAATAAATCAATATCACCTGGCCACCTCCTTCCCTCCCTCATTCATTTTCTTAAATTGCTCTTCAGCACTTGCTATACGGGTTATAAATCTTGGCGGTTTCTGTTTGATACCAACCCGGCATCGGTTTCACGAGATCATTAATAGATTCCTCTTCCTTTCTTCGCTTCTTCCTTTGCGATGATATACAATGCTATGAAAATTATTTTATGATCTTTCTTCTTTCTCATGTGTAGCTCGTTCGTATATCCATGTATGTAGCTTCAACTACAAGTGAAATGGGGATGGCACGATGGCAGTCTGGCATAAGCAGACGCGTCGATATCAATGAAGAGAGGACGCAACCAACCACTCCCACGCTCGGTTCTAGACGTAGAGAGCGGTCTCTGTAGGTGGCTATCGTACTGGACTTGAAGCTATATCATGAATGAAGGACCCGGTGAAGAACTGTAGTCATATTGGGATGATGGGATGATGCTCCTCTCTCTAGAGGGAGAAGACTGCATATCTCCGGAGGCATTTGTGATACCTCAGGCCACTAATGTACCACTGTCACTGGTTCCACCACTACAGTATATAAATTGGTTGAGTGACGTTGAGCGACGTTGAGTCAAGTCGATTCGTACTTCTTACTTGGCTGATGTGAAGGCTGTCCAAATAGTTCATTCATACATGACACTGTGTCACTTCATGACACACTTGAATATTATACGTAAATGATCAAAATGATTGTCAAAACTCAAGGCTGAAGACTATCGAGATTATCCGTATAGATAGAGAGAGGGCTATCTCACATCGTCCTTATGGGCTGGCTCATTTCAAATTATTAAGACTCTGTGCACTACGAAAATGCGAAAAAGCGCGACTCTAGCCCTGAGAAGCATGTGGGATATATGCAGGGATTCGAATTAATTGTTTTAAGACAGACCTCGGACGCTCTCCCAAACCAAATACATCAAATAATGCGCGTTTCGTAGGATGCTCGCAGCTATTTCGCTATCAACACGGCAGCGAAGTAGCTGTGAGAACCCTGCCAGGGTCAAGGAGCAAGATGAATTCGGCCAACGGAGTCTATACAGGAAAGGTAACTTGATGTAATAAAACTAATAGCTGCTTCAGAAGGCATTAAATACATGAGTGATTATCTAAGCAGGCAAGCGAGGTGTTATGGATCATGCAGGTTCCTCATCATGCATGTCAGCCTTACTTAGACCTCGCACTGGCAGTTCTCAGGGTGTCCTGTTAGTAGCTTGGTCTGCGCGCTTCTCTGCGTTCATCAAGGTCTTGCAACGAAACAAAGGTCAATAAAGACAAGCCAAAGTATTACTCAAAGCTCCTTTTTCAGGAAATGCTCAGGCTTATGGGTAGTCTCATAGTCAACGTGAACATAAGCACGCTCGACGTCGGGAAGGGACTCAAGCTTGATCTGGAGTTCCTCGGCGACATCGTGGGTGGCGCGCAGGGTCTCGTTGGCTTCCATGACGACGTCGACTTCGACAAGAAGACGGGGACCGGAGGTGTATGCGCGCACAGTGTCGATGGCGGTAATAAAGGGGGAGTGTGTCATTGCTATGGAGACAAGTCAGCATACGGTTTTTTTGAAAATAATCGAGAGCGAGATTGACATACAGATATAGGTAATGAGCTGCTGCATCTTGGTGTCGGCGGTGACACCAACCAGCAGCTGGAACTCGCCGTAGGCAGAGTGCAGCCACAGAACACTGACCAGTGTGGACAGAATGATAGCGCCCATTGGGTCGACCCACCAGCGCAGCTTACTGCCACCAACGGAGGTCAAGATACCAAAGCCGTTGATGAACAGATCGTTGCGGTGGTCCTCCCACAGAATGCGAATCTGCGAGACTTGATTCCGCAAGGCCCAGCAGTACAGGAACAAGGCAAGTTTTGTGGCAAAGGCAACGGCAACAGCGATGATGGAGGGAAGATGGAAAGACTGGGTATCATTCTCGGAGCCAACAGCCAGTTCACGGATCGAGAATGCAATCAGAATGAATGAGACGGCAGTCATGAGGAAGCAGAAACAGATATTTCCGGCGGTTTCGATACGGGCTTTTCCAGCGGGGAACTTGCGCGGATCGACACGGTTGACAGCCTTGTTGCAGAGGAGGAGGGTGAGGTTGGACATAGGATCGAAGATGGCATCGGCCATGGTTGTGAATAGAGACAGCGACCCGGAGGAAACGGCACCGTAGACCTGAACAACAGAGAGAATCACATTGGCAGCGAAACTGCCGTACACGGCAATGCGGTATTTGAGACGGTTATCGACGTTCAACTCGCGAGCGGCACGGCGGTGCTCCTCGACGGGCTTCAGCATGCGCTCGATATTCTCATTCTGAGACTCGTAGAAGCCCTGCAGCTTCTTGGTAATGAAGGCCTGTCTTCCGAGACGACCGGTGTCCGTCACCAGGGCGGCAACCTTCCGGCCTTTGGTGGCATTGGCAGAATCACGCTTCCTCGAGGTATTCGCCCGGATCTGTCGGATCTCCTCCTCGGTCTTAAGCTTCGAGGCTAGCTGGAAAGGATCGTTTTCGGGGGTGTAGCGCGGTGGGGGTTGGCCTTCTTCGTCGCTCGCACTGCCGCTGCGGTGGTGTTGCAGCACAGTGAGTTCGTGCTCTAGTGCGGTGGAGGTAGCTTCGTTGGAGTGGGCCATCCTGTCGCGCTGGGACGGCGAGCTACTCGTGTGGTGCAAGCTCTGGAAGGCATGCGGATGATTGGAAAGACTCTGGCGAATATGTTCCTCCATGATGGGCGGGACGAACAATGAAAGAATGAGACAATGTAAGGGATGAATTAAGTTAACTTATTATTGAGGAAGTAGCAGTGCTTATCTCTTATCGCGCCGATCGTAGACTGCGCTAACGTTGAACGTTAACGAAGTTTTAAGTTACTGAACCTACAATGTATGTATGACTTACATTGCATGGAGTTTTTTTCTGGCCATCCCATTTCTGAGACAATCTCGTCTCTTTTTGATGAGGTGAAATGGAGGTATTGTTATTATCATGGCGGATGCCTGGCTAACGAATGGAACGAACTCCAACGTAAATTTTAATCAAAGCAATTAGGTTACCATATGAAGTCCCTCTGAATGATGTTTCAAGGCTGTTGTTTCCAACAGACACCGTAATTCTCTATGTATTGCCCTGGACTTTTGAGACGTTCGGTAAATCATGAACTGGCTCTTTGATAATGACTATTGCACTGGAAGGCGAATACGACTCGAACATTGTTATGACGGCATTCTGGCAGCAACGGCAGCTGGCGTAACAAAGGGATCTTAGAAGATTAGTTGGTTAAGTATCATGGTTCTGGAATCCGTCGTAGTAGAGCTCACCGTTTTCTCAATCAGGCCGATTTCAGCGAGCCCACCTGCACCGCGTCCTGTGTCCTCCACCAATTCATCACTTAGACTCTCCATTTCAGCTCGCATATATGCAGTAGCGCCATGGCATAGTTGGCTTTTCTCAAAATCCATCAGTCGCGCCTTGTTATCTTGAATAATGAAATTGTATCTGCTTTCTGCCGAAAACACCCGGTGCACCCCAGCGCGGCAACTCATCAAATGCTTCTTCTACACCTGGCTGATCTTAAGCGTATGTATTTGTTGTATTCCAGAGGAGTTGTCTGGATTGTGCTTATTCCAGAGGGAGACAGAGGGCTGTATATACAACACGGGGCCAAGTTGATTGGAAATCAACTTGGTTGTCCGTACAGACACCTCGGCAGCCGGAGAGTGCGACGAACATGAACGCAACATGGCATGAATGGTGACTGCATTGCCGAACAGAATTGGAACTGATGAAGTTGGTAAGCTGGTATGATCACGATCCTAATTGTTTATCTGTCTCAAGCGTACACTCGGGAGATTCTTCATGAACAACGTAAAGCACACCACCTCGTCCAACTGGATCAATCCTTGCTGACTCGGATCCCACAACAGGAGGTCCCCTCATATGCCCACCACTCGAGTTGAATGCGAGGCGAGCAAATATCTTGTCTGCTCGAGCTCCCCTATACCAATGCGAGCGCATGCTGTCTATAGCTTCCTTATGACTACTGGTGGCATTGATGATGAGTCGCTGGTGGGTAAAGATCATCTATCTCGGCCCTTTCTCCTAGTCGATCTTGTGCATTAGATCATGCGTTAGTGTGCCTACCTGATGTAAAACCCAAACTTCAACGAGCGCATACCACTGTCTGTCTCTCGGCATTCGTACGCCCTCATAGGATAGCCTTCTTATAGCTTAGAGTGAAAGACGCCAGAAGTTCTAGTTTTTCTGTCTGCTTTAAAAGTTGTGGTTCTAGCCCTAGTTCTATTATACTTTCTGTATGGAAATATATATGTATGTGCAGGCTAACCAGACGACCATCCTGTTCCAGACAAATTCATCAGTAGCCATTCGTGGGGTGGCTCATCCATATTGAAGATAGGAAACTAGTGGTTTTATAATAGACGTCACTCGAAAGCGTGTAGCATAGAGTCTTCTACAAGTACGGGGTACTTCTCCGTGCAAAGACGTGCGTCGTATCGTAGCTCGGTCTCCCGTTACTCTTGTTTATACTTGTCAAGGATCGTATCTAGTAGCACCAGGCGATGATCGTGCAATGTAATCAAGTCTGCTCATTGGTGGCCGATTAGGCGAATTTTCCCTGTTCGTACATGCATACAACGATAACATAGACTAACCGCATTTGATGAACTTCTCCTCTCAAATAATATGTTTCGGCTCCGGAGGGTTCCGCCGTATATACGAAGTTCTTCATTGTCAGCCCATTAGCCGGTGGGGAAGGCGGGGCCGGGCCCGGGGCCGTAATTCATAAAATAATTCGCTAGCATAATTCTATTTAAGTAGACACCACAGCCTGCAGTGACTTCATGACAGGTGTCTTAATACGAGGTATTCCAGCCTAGCTTGATAAGGCATATACATTCAGCTGCAATCTCAAAGTGGGCCTATGATCTAGAACTGGAGTGTGTGCGCCACTGCGGAGTATGAGATCTTGCTAACTTCGTTAAGACCTTTCCTGTCTTGTGCTCGAGGTCTTGCAATGCGCTTCTATAGAGCTCAAGGACCAAAAGGAAAGTCTCTCTCTAAAAGTATGCGTTGAGACTAAGACTCATGCTCCCATATCCCAAGGGTGAAGTCCTCGATCATTGCAATGTAAATGGACAAGAACGGAAAGGGGCAACATCGTCGGGGTCGTTGCAAGGTCTTATCGAATCTTTTTACCTTAACCTGGCTTTTTTTCCGGGGTTGCACACCGTCTGTGGGGGTGGTGGGTTCGAAGAGGTCTCAGATTTTGTCCTAAGTTACGTCTTTCTTTGGGCTTTCGGAGCCGATATCACATTCTACTTCCGCTTACTTCCGCTGACTCATATAATGGGAGAGGATTTTCTGAAGATCGTCGTTATATCTCCCCGTTTAGTCATTAAAGGTATTCTGATTGGAACTGCAGAGGTCTTAGCACGAATAAGCGGACGCCTAGGCAGGGAAAGAGCGTGGATGATAGCATACAACATGGCTGTTTTTATGCAAAGGCCAACTCGGAGGGCCGAAACTGCAAGGGCAACATATCTATCACATTCTTCTTCCCGATAATTGTTCCACCACACTTGACTGGACTTATACAACAATACAGTATTTTGGTTGCCATCTCGAGCTATGTTGTCATTGATCTCTCCTTCAACGCTTATCCCTATAGCGCTTGCAGCCCTTATAATCCGGCTCATTATTTCTACAATCAGATTTCCAGCTCGTCTCTATCTCCCGGGTCCAGCTCTCAGCCGTTTCACAAACCTCTGGTACTTATGGCAAATGAAACGGGGTGATTTTCACCATACAAACATCAGACTGCATCAACAACATGGCTAGTATCATTCCTGCCAAACTCACTCCCCTTGCTCATACCATTACTACAGGCCCGATTGTCCGTATAGCACCAAATTGGTACAGCATCTCCGATCCCTCGGCTACAAGGATAATCTACGGTCATGGCTCTAAGTATCTAAAGTCGGAATGGTACGATGCCTGGAATTTTAGCAGCGACCTAAGTTTGACAAACCTGTTCTCCGAGAGGTCCTCTAAAAAGCATGCAGAGGATCGCAAAAAGGTCGCCTCGTTATATTCAATGACCTCATTGGTGGCATATGAGCCATTCGTGGACAACTGCATCGATATTTTCAAGCAGCGACTGGATGATTTTGCAACGAGGGGCCAGTTCATTGATATGGGTCATTGGCTGCAGTGTTATGCTTTTGATGTCATCGGAAAGATTACTGTGCGTGTTATGGCTATCCTGCGCTTTATCACTCAATGACCTTGTATTAACCAAAACAGTTCGGTGATCGGTTCGGGTTCCTCGATGCGGGCAAAGACGTAGGAAAGATGATTGAATTCCTCGATGGCTCCTTGACGGCAAGCTCCTATTTCGGCTTGTATGTCTGGCTATATCCAATGTTCATGAAGGTTGGCAAGTACCTAGGCATGGATCAAAGCTATGGGAATAACTTCAGCTCCCGACACATCCAGGAGGCAAAAGCAATAATGAAGAACTATCACGCTGATCTGCCGACTCATATGACTATGAAGGTCCTTCTAGCCCAAGCACAGAATCCGGAGAAATTTTCCGACTACGATATACTTGCCACCGCTGGCTCGAATGTTGGAGCGGGAAGTGATACCACTGCTATCAGCTTAAGCTCAGTTCTGTACCATTTGCTCCATGCCCCTGCATGTATGGAGAGACTGCGAGCGGAGATGAACTCATCTGGGATCACTGGCAACCCCACATTCAAAGAGACACAGGAAATGCCATATCTTCAGGCCGTTATGAAAGAGGCCTTGCGTGTTCACCCCGCTACAGGATATCCAATGTTCCGCGTTGTTCCCCAGGGTGGGGAGGTACTTGCCGGCCAATTCTTCCCAGAAGGAGTAAGGGCTCCCCTTACCATGAAACTTAGTGAGTGCAGCTAACATGACTACAATGTCACAGACAAATGTTGGGGTAAACAGTTGGGTCTCACACTACGACACAAATATCTATGGACTGGATGCAGCTACCTTCAGACCTGAACGATGGCTCGAAGCGGATGAACAGCAGTCAAAATTGATGGAGCAAAACTTCATGCCGTTTGGTATGGGATCGAGAACCTGCATTGGGAAGAACATTTCATTACTGGAAATGAGTAAATTGATTCCAGTGTTGGTGCGAGATTTTGATTTCGAGTTGAGTCAATACAACAGGGTTGATGGGTGGACGACAAGTGCCAGATGGTTCGTCAAACCGAGAGATTTCAAGGTGATACCTTCGAGGAGGACATAGATATGACCTGTAATTGTTCCCAGGACCTTGTGTGTCTTCCAATTGCTCGATGTATTCTCTATCGCATTAACTTATCACTATTATACAATTCAGCCCAACCACCCGCAAGCATGCTGCACTTTTTCCCCAGAGTAGGTATTTTCACCCTGATCGATTACTCCTGAGCTTTGAGGGCAGCTATTCGTTTACCCGGAACACATTGCCTAAAACGGTGATTGCGCCCCAGTGGGTCAAGAGACTTTTGACGGGCCAAGAGATTGATGCTTCCCAAGCGAACAGCCTTGAATGTTTCCCTCTGGAATGAACGCAATACGGGGTGGAATACGTTGTTCTCTAGAAATCCCCATGGCTATAACAGAAATAAGGAGTATATCACAGTCTAATGCGGTAAAACCTCGCGTGTGAGAGATTTTTACGAGTGGACCCGGATGAAACCGGTTTCAACTTAAATGACCGTTAATAAGCGCGAATTAGACGTTGGTTTATGCTTTTATGAAAGTCAAGCCCCGACCGCCACGTTTTCCGCGTTTTTTCACTTTTTCCCTTTTTCATCGACGCCCGAACGCCACCCATCGACGCCATAACGTTAGACAGCGCCCTCTTCTCCGCCACGTTAGACAACGCCCAACTGCTCCTAGTTGATACTATACTCCCATGCGCTAGTATATGCTCAGTATATGCTCTCCCCTTGATACTCCCAAGCGCCACTATCTCAGTACTTTGATTCTCCCAAGCGACAACCCCCCAGCGACATCATGGAAGTCTCAAAACCCGACGCGCCCACGGCAGATTCTACCCTCGAAGCCCTTGGTTATACAGCAGAACTGTCCCGCAACCGATCAACATGGCAGGTCGTGTTCATGTGCTTCATCCTTGCCTCCGTGCCATATGGCTTGTCCACCACCATGTCGTACGCCTTGATAGGTGGAGGCTCGGCCAATATGATCTGGGGCTGGATTGTCGTTTCTCTGATCATGATGTGCGTAGGCGTTTCTCTAGCTGAAATCACCTCGGTATATCCCACTGCTGGTGGTGTCTATTACCAGACTTTTGCCCTCTCGCCAGCCTGGTGTCGTCGCGCCACGGCTTGGGTGTGTGGTTGGTCTTTTGTCGCTGGTAATATCACTATCACGCTGGCTGTTAACTTTGCGACCGCGCTGTTCTTCGTCGAATGTTTGAATGTTTTTGAGGATTCTACTGGTACTGGTATTGCCGCCGATATGCAGACTTATCAGACTTATCTTA
Source organism: Penicillium arizonense (assembly GCF_001773325.1). Classification (NCBI taxonomy): domain Eukaryota; kingdom Fungi; phylum Ascomycota; class Eurotiomycetes; order Eurotiales; family Aspergillaceae; genus Penicillium; species Penicillium arizonense. The sequence goes on along the minus strand of NW_019173282.1, from coordinate 1,142,513 downwards.
TTTTCGTCGCCATCACTGTTCTCTGTCATGCTATTCCCACTTTCGGGAATAGATGGCTCACCCATATCGAGGTATGTTGTGTGTTTGATGTCGGTATTCGCTTGCTAATCTTGAACAGACCTTTGCTATCTTCTGGACCATTATTGGAGTGACAGCTATCCTGATTACCATCCTGGTTGTCGCGCATAGCGGACGCCGATCTGCTGAATTTGTCTTCACCTCGTTCGAGCCCCAATCTGGCTGGCCAGATGGTTGGTCATTCTGTATTGGTTTGCTCCAGGCTGCATATGGTCTTTCGGCTACTGGAATGGTCACATCGTGAGTATCTCGCACCCAATCTAATGTCCTCGATTTTGACTTGAATAGCATGTGCGAGGAGGTCCGTCAACCAGCCATCCAGGTTCCCCGGGCTATCGTCGGTGGTGTTGCTCTCAACGCCCTGGCCGGTTTCGCATTCCTCATTCCTATCGCATTTGTGCTTCCGGATGTTGCCATGCTCGCGGCTCTCCCGTCGGCTCAGCCTGTTCCGACTATTGTGAAGTCTGCGACTGGCAACTCCGCGGGTGCATTCTGTCTCCTGATTCCATTGATTGTCCTCGGACTGATCTGTGGGATTGGCTGTGTCACTGCTACGTCTCGGATCACTTGGGCGTTTGCTCGTGATGGCGCCATTCCCGGCTCCGGCTGGTGGAAAAATGTAAATGGGCGTCTGCAGATTCCATTGAACTCATTACTGCTTGGAATGGGCATTGAGCTGCTTCTCGGATTGATCTACTTTGGTTCAAGTGCTGCTTTCAGTGCGTTCTCCGGTGTCGGTGTCATTTTCCTGACAATGAGTTATGCATGCCCTGTCGCGGTGTCCTTGATTCTTCGCCGCCGTAAGGACCTTGAGCGTGGTTCTTACAATCTTGGATTACTCGGCACCTTCTGCAACGTCGTTTGCATTGGTAAGTGGATGATGGTCTTCCTTCATTTTATCTGCTCTCTAACAATTCTGTTCCCTTTTAGCTTGGTGCCTACTTGCTATCCCACTCTTCTCCATGCCGACGAGTATTCCCGTCACAAAAGACACAATGAACTATGCCTGTGTTGTGTTTGTCGGGTTCGTGGTTATTTCGGGAGTGTGGTATGGAGTATGGGGTAAGAAGAACTATATCGGTCCCGCACTCGAAGAGATCGATGGTCAATTACAAGCCGGTGACCACTCAGACATCGATATCGCCCCGAACAAGTGATTTGACTATGGGCGAGCAATTGCAATGGTTCGAGGGACCAACGTACCGTGCTGTTTGATAGCGACAACGCTTGGCTGAAAACAGCGCAACTCGAAACCCAGAGCTAGTTTCACGACTGCGACTACCAAAGTGGTGCAATTCTGGGCAACCTGGCAGCTGGTTCTTGCTCAGGTCAATGCAAGCATAGCCCGATTCTGACCACTTCCGCCTATCTCTGTCAACGAAAAGAGGTGGACAACAGAAATCTTCGTTATCTGGTTTTTGTATTCGAAGATCGATAAAGGTGTAGTATATATGTACATAACTCATTACCGCAGAAGTATATAGGACTAGGACTAGGATCTTAACATTATACCCAAACAGTTCAAAGGCAACCTATTTATTTTGAAATGTTCTTCTCAAAGGAACCAAGCAATTGTAGTCATTTATTAATCATACCTGAAGTCCTTTGGTGTGGTGTCTTTGTATAAATAGCGAATCAGTTCTCTCAAAGAGCCGCTGACAATGGGACCAATCATCATTCCCAGAGCTAACCACTATCGAAAATACGCGGGACAACTTTTAACTATGCTATAGATCGCTGACAGAGGAAAAATCATTTCCAGCACACGTGCAATCAGGTCTTCGGAAACAGCTAACTACATAGATTTTTGCAAGCTCCTGTACGGGCATGGAGTGCTCCTGGGGTTGTGACGAATCGGGGGTGCTTGGGTTGTTAATTGGCATACGCCCGAACTCTGACAGGATTCCTGTTGCTCCTGGTATCTAGATTGCGTTCCTAGATCTGTCCGACCCCTGAGATAGACTTCCACACCACTACTAGTACCAAGTACGACCACTGTAAGAGCCAGTTACTTGAGGGGCTATGCAGGTAACAATGGGCCACCAAGCCCAGGGCGACCACCGAAATCAAGTTAGTGCTATCTTTCTCTTTTACCCCTTGCCCATTTAGTCAGGGAAGAATAGTTGGCCTTTCCTCGTGTGGCTCTCCAAAGGCTACGTCTTTAGGCGGTTGAACCCGTTACCACTATTGGGAAAGGGAATCTACCTATATTGGCAATATTTCGCGAATCATTCATTTCAGAATACGAGCGTTCATAGAATTAATCACACAAATGCCCGCCAAGAAAAAGGGATTGGAGGCTCTGTACGAGCATCTTGGGTGCTAAGTGGGGCTGGAAGGGCTTTCTTGAGCCGCTGAGATTTTGATCGACAGGGAAAATTAACGAACACCACAACTTGGCCTATGGTTTTACTGAGAAAGGAAGTCAGGGGTCGCAAGTCTATTTGTGGAGTGATGATCTTTCACGGCTCAGCGTCCACGCATTCCCGTGTTGTATAGTAAACCCCTTCGCTAAGGTCTCTTCAGCCTCGTATCTTGCCCCATCTCGTGTTTTGACTGGATTACAGCTTCCGCCAGGCGATCATCGCCCTTGGCACTTCCTCTTACAGATAACCGTGAAAGGCGCAGGCATCGTATGGAGCTCTCGCTCAAGCGGAGAAAATGGAAACCTAGGAAGTGAAGCGAAACCAGCCCTATATAAACCAACTCTGAGCCGCACTATACCAAGTTCCGTATCAGCTTTCTTGTACGTCCTCCCTCTCTTCAAATCCCAATAGTCGCAACCTCCAGAGCTTCAGCCCTGCTACCCCGGTCAATATAAATTCCCCCCTGAAACAGCATCATGCGATTCCTCCCCGTCGCTCTCTTGAGTCTCGCCTCCGTCGCCATTGCCGAGAGTACCTGGAAGGACACCGTGGGCGACGTGCCACAATGCATGAAGACATGTCTTAACGACTTCTACAAAGACGCCGGTCTCGAAGACAAGTGCGGAAGCTCCGACAAAGCCACCACGGACTGTCTCTGCGGTGTCAAAGATTCCGCGTCGGACGTCCAGAACGCGGCCACTAGCCTAAGCTCATGTATTCAAAAGGGTTGCGACTCCAGTGACCTGGCAGACGCTTCCACCCAGCTATCGGATTTCCAGAACCGATTCACCGACCTCACGAACCAGTGCACCAAATCGGGTAAGCTTCTCTCATGACTCTTCGTTCGGTTCATTCATATGTGAGAGTTGTAGGCTGATTATCACCTCTGCAGAGTCTTCTAAAGGTGCTGCCAGCTCCATTGTCCCTGGCTTCAACGCACTGCTCGCCTCTGGAGCTCTGCTTCTCGTCGGTGCGGCGATGTGATTTAAACCAGCTTCACGGACTTGAACCTTCAAAATTGATACTGTACATAATACAAGAGATCAACCACTTAGCTTAATTAATTTTGATACTTTTCACCCAACATAGTATCCCAGCGGTATACCTAACCCATTCAATGGCCTTACTCTATAGCTCCCATTTACGGCTTTTCTGACCCACTTCACTGGAATTCTCCTCGTTGTGTGAGACTCCGTCTACTTCCTAGACCCTTCCGCCATCTGCCTAAGACAAGCCCACTGGGTCCGTGTGGAAATCAGAGTTGGAATATGAAGCTACTATATGATCGCCGCTACTATAAACCAATAACACACGTTGCCGCCATGCCACTTACCCTTTTTGGAAAGTGACAGCAACCTAAGCGGCATCGTAATCTCGCTACGACAGGAGAACGGGAAGCAAACAGAAAGGAAGTGGTTTGATCCCCGCCGAAATGTTGAGGTATTGTTTTCTACGTTGTTCCGTGCTCAACGGCAAAATGAGGATTTTGCGAAATCAACCGCTCGTCTTCGTATTCCACACATCCAATCATCTATACTCGGCAATAAAGGTCTCGATTGACTGGGGTGGGAATTAATAATGGAAGTTTGATGTCTCAATATCCGGCGAAAGGGCTGTCGATTTGGCCAATTGAGAGGAGACTCGTCGAGTGCGTCACCCTCTCTGTCGTTGAACATGTTGCGCTAATTAATTCACGTGTCATCTTTGTTGCAAATTAGCGGGCGTCTACTAGGAGCTGTCGGCTCTGGCATGTTTCTGAAGTCGAATTGGGCTCCACAATGCGAACTAGCTAGAGTCGGAGCTAGGTTGAATCTGTACTGTTGAGGTTCACAGTGCCTAAAGTCACAGACTAAAATGCTGGAGAATAGCTGTCTCACAAATGATGGAATTATGTGCAATGCAATGCAAGAGATGAATCTTGTAGTGATGAGGCAAGTATAGGCCAAGCACGCTAGTCCCAAACAACCTGAGCAGAGAACACCGATAATTGAAAGTGAAACCCTATACAAATCAGGCTCTCGAACTTCATTCTTCCTCGTTAAAAAAGAATAGAATCTATTGTAATCCGCCAAGGTGTCTACCCCATCCCTTCCCCACCAACGCGTCTCGATGCCGCACGCATAGATCCGAGCGCATCCGCTCCCCACCAGGGCTGGAGCTCGCCAATCCAATGCGGAATCTGACATCCAAACACGCAACCTGCCAATGGAATCGACAAGTTGCAACCATGACCTCATGCATGACATCTAAGTATAGAAGCCATAACCCCTCTCTTTAATACCCCGCCTCCTCAACTTCCTTCTCACCATCTAATCTAATCTCACCATTGAAGAATCTATCCATCATGTCGAACGTCTACTTTGATATTGACTATACAAACCGCGGGCAGAGTATGTCAATCTCAATTATTCCATCGTGTCATAACTTATAATCTTTAGATGAATCATGGGGCCGCATCGTGTTCAAACTCTACGACGACGTCGTCCCAATGACCGCTGGTAACTTCCGCGCCCTGGCAACTGGCGAGAATGGCTTCGGATATGCAGGCTCGGCGTTCCACCGTGTAATTGCCAGGTTCATGGCTCAGGGTGGTGACTTTACCCGCGGAAACGTACGTCTCAAGATATCCATATCTCTCAACCAGCGAAGCTAACATGAATATGTCACACAGGGAACAGGCGGTAAATCGATATATGGTGAGAAGTTCAAAGACGAGAACTTCAGCATCAAGCATACCAAGCCGGGTCTGCTGTCCATGGCTAACGCGGGACCGAACACTAACGGGTCTCAGTTCTTCATCACTGTGAGTCTCTCCACCTCTGCGTGACTGTTGTGGGAACAGTTGACTTATAGTGTTGGTAGTTCGTCGAAACTCCTCATCTGGATGGCAGGCATGTTGTCTTTGGGGAGGTTGTATCGGGACAGGACATACTCTCGAAGATGGAGAGTAAGAGCTTGGATTCAAGTGGGCGCACGGACGGTACTATCAAGATTGCTGCCTCGGGTGCTCTTTGAGCGTTAGAGCAGTGTTGGTTTTGTTGTGCTTGATTGTAGTCGTGTTGGGTAATGCTTGGGTAACGCTCTGTATAGGCTGCAATCAAAGTGTGACACGTTGATACCAATGTGGTGCTTTGTAGTTGAGTTCGTATGTGGTGAGAGGGCAGATGGCTGCAAGTCTGTTGCTGTTATGAGTGTGCGTGGCTCAAGTGACATGACATGAGACAAGTATTCTAGAGGGTCGACAATATTGGTGGGAGAGCGTGGTTTGGTGTGGATGGTCGTAATAAACAAGAGTGGGAACGAGGCAGGGAAGTAGGGTAAGATAATGGGAATATCTTCATTTGGATGAAAGGAGAATCAGGATGGCACGTGGGAGGCAGGGGGCAGAGCAGGAGTGGAAGGAAGAGGTGGTAAGGGCATAGCTTTATCTATCAAGGGTCGAGCTTGGTGACTAGGCAGGAAGGGGAGCTGGAAGGGAATAGCCTCGCCTGTATTTGGGTCAACTTGCAAAAATGGAAAGCAGAGCAGCAAGACGTGTCATGGGAATAGCTTCATGTTCGTCGAGAGGATATGGGAACGAGGGCAGATCGAGCAGAAGGGGAGGGAAGACATGTAAAAGCACTCCAAGAAGGGCAAGCAGAACAGCAAGAAGAGACACAAGAATAGCTTCATGAAAACAAAGCAAAAGATTAAAAAATCTCATTAACCCGGACCTTTCCCGGGCTCGTAGGACAATACATGGGGGCACCGCGGTGCGATCCCAATCCATGACCCCCCAATCATCAGCCCATATCCATCAGATCAACTTACTAGCTACGGCTTCTCAGCGAGACGGAGGAGTAGGGTTTCCCATTCGCCTGAGTGGGTGCCTATATGTAGTCTTGGGTATCACTTCAGTATATGAGCATCAAACCGGCAGTGAAGGAATTTGACCATCTATCTTCGCTACCCCGCAGGACGAAGACGGGCCATGACAACCCCTTGGGCCACTGGAGTGAGCTGGTTAAAAAGAAGCCTTTTGTTTGCTTGATATAGGGCGAAGATGTAAGAGATATGTCACTCAGGCAGGGAAAATGGCTGTATCTCAAGGGTTAGGGATCGTGGAGACTTCAGATTTGGGCAACAGCTGCTAGAGAGGAGCAGCAACAAGCAGCCCCATTTCCGAGTTATATAAACAGCCTCATATGGAGTAGTCGGGGGAATAAAAGTGGAGGTACCTCCATCTCAAGTCAAAAACGAGGCTATCCGAACATCAAAATTCGGAAATCTGAAAGACCCTTCCCAAGCCTAAATCCCTAACAGGAAATACCAAATCTGCAACGCCAGGGGTCGATTCCTGCCAATGTCAAACATCCTTTTATTTCCATCTTTATTCCTTCCCCCAGTCTCTCATTTCACAGCAACCATAAACAACCGCGGAAATTTAAACAACACCCTCCCATCAACAGAGACAGGATATGCCCTCTTGATCTTCTCCAAATATGCCTCCAAAAACGCCTCCCTCTCGCCACCCTCCAACCGATCCACAAACGGCTTCAACCCGGCCCCCTTAACCCACTCCACAACAGCCTCAGGCCCCTCAACCGAATGATAATAACTCGTCTCCCAAACATGAACCTCCCCACAAAACGGCTTCAGCCGATCATACATAACCTGTACAGACTCGAGCTCATTCCTCTGCACCCCGGCCAACTTCCCAGCCCATGGCCCCTCCGCCGCCGTCTCACGCATTAACACATGCACCGGCTCACTCAGGTTATTCGGCACCTGAATAGCAAAGACAGATCCTGGGGCCTGTGGCTCCAGCAGCCGTCTGATAACTGCGATCCGGTCGTCTGCTGTCAACCAATGGAACACAGCGCTAGAAAAGAAGAGGTCGACAGCGTCGCCTGCCTCCGGCTTGTACGTTGTCAGATCTGCAACATGGAAGTCCCGCTCTGGGAGGACAGTCTGCGCTTTTTTGATCATGTCAGGTGAAGAGTCCAGGCCTGTGATCTTTGCGTCTGGGTAGCGTGTGGCCAGGACTGATGTTGAGTTTCCCGGGCCGCATCCTAGGTCGATGATCCTCTTTGGTGATGATAGGGGCACCCTGTCGAGGAGATTGCGCGTTGGTAGGGTGCGTTCATTCTCGAACTTGAGGTATTGGCTTGCATTCCAGTCTTTCGCTTTGGTCATTGTGGTATATTGGCGTGGGTTTATCCTTTTGCTGAGGTTGAATAGTCTTTGTTGGAGACGGATTGGCATGGTTGGGGATTCTATGGTCTATATGACATGACCCAGATGGCAGTTGGTCTTAGCCAGGTATTAATACTTGGAAGATTGAAGGAATGAAGTTGCCCTGCAAATAAGAGGTGACCGCGGAAGATGCGATTATCGGACATTTGGTCAGCATTTGCCGATCCATGGAACCCCCGCATACCCCATGACCCCCGGACTATCCACGAACTATAAGTTACAACAGGGCTGTCTAAAGAGTATACTCCGTACGGGGCAATGTGATAAAAAAATCGTCCGATATCGCAAAAATAAACCAACGTTACATCGCAACCAGCGAAGAAAGGAAAAGAAGATGAGCCAGGTAAGATCCAAAATGTATTGATAAATATATCTAGCCGAAGAAACACAAGTATATCTAAGGACAGAAGCAGTATGTCTAGCATATCCCGAACTAGCGAGCCACTTGACATTTCATTTAGTTGCTGCCAACCAAGTTGCCGAGCAGAGACTCAACCCAGCTCAGGACACTCTCAGCACTGTCAGTAGGGAAAGGCAGAGCCGAGCCGGCAGCGCTGGCGGTAGCCACGACGGAGCTGGGGGCCTCGGAGGGGGAAGCTGATTGACGGGCGCTGGTGGCAAAGGTAGTCTGAGCAGCGACGGGGGCTGAGATGGAGGTCTCGATGGCGATGGCAGCAGAGGTAGTGGCAGCAGAGGTAGTGGCAGCAGAGGTAGTAGCAGCAACAGCAGTGGCGGAGGTAGCGGGGGCAGAGCTGACGACAGCGCTGGAGCTGGAACCGCTGGAGCCAGAGCTGGAAGAGTCACCGCCGAGAGTGAAGTCGACACAGGACTCATAGGTCTGGTCGATAGACTCGGCGTACCAGTACCACTGCAGCACACAGTCACCAGCGGTGCCACACTGGCTGCCGAGACCATCGGGGATAGTCACCGAGAAGCTAGTCTCATCGGAAGTGACACCGGTGGCAGTGGAGGCATAGATGTCCCAGGAGATGAGAGGCTGGCCGATGACAGAGTTGGAAGAAGTATCGACGACGGAGACGTTAGCGACACCGGTGTGAGGAGCGCGGATGTCGACCTTGAAGTCGACCTTCTGGCCGGCGGTGTAGGATTGGACGTTATCCTTGTTGTCGGCGAACTTGTAGCCCTTGCAGAGCCAGATGTCGCACTCGGCGGCGTTGTAGTCGCTCTGGCTGGAGGCAACCTGGAGCTCGCCCTGGATGTTGCCATAGTTGTCGGACTGCTGGTTCACCTGGACTTGGTTACCGCAAGCTGCGGCCATGGCGGAGCCGGGCATACGGGCCTGAGGGCTGGTGACGAAGCCGTGGGCGTTGACCATGGAGATCATGCTGGCGAAAGCCAGGACGGGAGTGAATTGCTTCATCATTTTGATGTTGGATATGGAAATGGAGAGAATGGAAGTGAACGGTAAACCGGTACCGATGAATGTATAACGAATGAAAATCTGCACGGTCACAGACCGGAGTAAAAGAATGTGAATGGGGAAAAAATTCAAGAAGGACTGGCCAGCATACTCAACTTGGCCGTCGCGGATTTGCCTGTTATATAGCCATGGGGAGAGCCCTTCAACACCTTAGTGCTAATTAACTACAAACAGTAGAAACTCCACAATGATGGACGTCACATGGCCAGAGTGCTGCATGTAGCGCCTTGAAACACATCGGATATATTCAGGGACATTCTCTGGAGACCGGCGGCAAGTGAATATTGAACTTGACCGATTCTTCCGAGACAAGCCCGACGTTCAGGAGCTAGGGCTGCCAAGCATGGCCCACGCGCCGAACTGGGATGAACGTTTCATGTTGATGGAGCTGCCAAGTGACAGTTATGGAGCTGTAAGCCATGTCATTGATGGATATTCTGCGTAATTAAGCATGTGGAGTCAAAGAGATGATCGTGGGTCTCGGACGTTTCGCCAATTTGACTCTAATCCCGACCTATAGTCGCCCTGCATCTGCCAGGGGTTTGTGAAACTAACTAGGTACTTTGGGAGCCTCGATGGTTTCATATTAAAGAGTGCATAGAGATAAATTCCGGTTGGTTTGCCTGTCAAGTTGAGCCTTTATTAATCATTCCGACTATGGACGCCTGCTATCATGAATGAACTATGTTTTATACTTCAAACGCACAAGCTTCGAACTGTCAAAACGAGTTTTCATCTTCCATACCTTGTTCACCTTGCTCACGGTATACTCCAATTTAATTTCTGGCTGGCTTTGTTGTCTCGGCCCCCTGAATAGTAAGCATCGCCCAACTATAGATATGGACCGACCATCCAGGCATGTGGATTCGGCGCCCTTACTTCCATAATATGTAGATTCCATGCTTGATACGAGAACACATGAACATTGGAAGACGAGTTTATAACAAGACTACATAAATAAGACCACGTGGGAGCATTGGGAAGTCAATCAACTCTTAATCCCACAGAACATACGATCATCATGCATTCAAGTACATTGCAGCTGTCTCAAAGATCATAGTCCGAGTCCCAACTGAAATGGAATATTCCAAATCATACTAGCCTAACGATTCAGCTCCAGATCAAACACAATCTTGCCCTTCGCATGACCCCCATCCAACCTCTTAAACGCCTCCTCGAACTGTTCCAGCGGCCAAACACTATCAACTATCCCGCGACACAACCCAGCCTCAGCCAACCTCGTAATCTCCTCCAGCTGCCTACTAACAGGTTGCATAACAAAGAACACATCCCTCACGCCAGTTCCCTCAAATCCAGCTGGACAAACCCCCCTAGGCGGCTGATAAATACTCAAAACAACACCACCATCCTTAACAGTCCACCACGCATCAGCGAGAGCCTGCCGACCAACACAATCAACAACAACATCGACCGCATTCCCATCCTGACCAGCCCACTCCTTCAAATCCACCTTCCGATAATCAAGCACCTCCCCAACCCCAAGGTCCCTCACAAGATTGGCATTCCCACTCCCGCACGTCCCAATAACCTCCGCACCAAGCATCCTCGCCAATTGTACAACCCACATCCCAACACCCCCAGACGCAGCAGTAACAAGAACCCTCTTCCCCTTCCAGACAGCCTTGGCCTCTTCAATCCCCATCTCTTGCTCAGTAGGGAAAGCATGGACAAAAAGAATTTGCCAAGCCGTCATAGCAGAAAGCGGTATAGAAACCGCCTGCACGAAACTCAGTCCCTTCGGTTTCCGCGCCAACTCTTCAGTAACAGCAATGGAATATTCACGCGCATTGCCCGGCCGAATGTAATTAGTGCGCGAGTAGACTTCCGCGCCGGGTTGGAAGGGGGAGTCGGCTGGTGCGGAGATGACTATTCCTGCCATGTCTGGGCAGGGGATTAAGGGGCGCTCGGTTGGTGGGGGGAAGTTCTTTGGCCAGAGAAGTTCGCCGGAGCAGGGTGAGCAGGCTTTTATTTGGATGAGGTGTTCGTCGGAGTTTGGGGTTGGGGATGGGATTGGGGAGTTAATTAGGGTTAGGGTGGTTGAGGCGGCGGTTTTTTGTACGAGGGTCTGCATGGTAGTTTTGAGGGCCATTTTGATGGTTGATTGATTGATTGAAGATTGGCGATGAGATCGTAGAAACTTGAAAGTTGCTTGGTTGATTCGGTGGTTTGGTTCTGATCTGATGTGGTTCTTATACTATGAGAGTTGATGACGTTCCGCGTTCCCGGATAGCCTATTCATCATAGCCTAACCGGAACATGGGAAATTCAGCCATGCATCCATAAACGGAATATGGTATATCACCTCGTATTTATCTGCGAATCACGGAATCCACCCAGAGGCAGCGGAGATGCGATTTGTGGGCTAGAACAGGTCTTCCGATTTGACAAGATCTACCTATGTACTGAAAGCACAACGCGAAGTACAACGATATTGGCACACCTCGCTCCTGTGTAAGCTGTATAAATAACGCTGTTTAAACGTTGAAAATAAATTCAAAAATCTGTAAAAGACAATGCTCAAGGTATCATAACGAATGAAGAACGAAAGACCAGGAAATAGCTATGCGCCGGCAATAGTGACAAGACAACGACCAAGCGCAAAAGTCCAAAAGTCCAAGAAAAGAATAAAGATGCATCACCACCACCCGAGAGTGTATCAACGCTCCTGCTCAGCAGGCTGGAAATGCACCCGGTCTCTCTGAGACTGATGCGTCTGATTCCTCCCATGATCAGAATCGTCCGTGACATAGTCATCAGCGAAGGGATTCTGAACCTGGAAGTCCTCAGACCGATACTCATGCCGGCCCGTATTACCAATAGTAGGAGCAGCAGTAGCAGCAGCAATAGGAGCAGCAGTAGTGGCATTTGACGTCCTACCACCGGTCATAACAGTCGACGGCAACTCCGTAGCAACCGGAACAGATGGCAAAGGCTGCTCCCTCGGCGCCGCAGCCCCAGAAGGAGAGCCCTGAGACTGAGACTGAGACGTCGGCTCAGGCGAATTCACATTGGACGAACTAGGCGACGAAGACCCCCTCACCTTACGCGCCCTCAGCATAGCCCGCTGCTGCTGCGACAACGCAACAGAAATCTCATCATTCGTCTCAATAAGCGTCAACAACGTATCCTCATCCGGCGCGGGGTTCGTCGAATGAATATAACCCTGAATAAGCCGCGAACCGGTGCGGCAGCGATCAACAAACTCCTTCACGAGATCATTATCCTCCAGCTCGGCCGGCGGCGTCGATTGCACGAATTGCGTGAGTAGCTTAGCCGAGTTCCTCGCCTCTTCAACGCGCGCCGCTAACTCTTCCGCGTTGGGTAGTGTATTCGCAGGCGGTCGAGCAGACGCCTGCGCCCCCGCACCAGCATAGGCACTACGATACGGATTCGGATGCGGCGGCAAAGGCGGTGCTGCAACACCTGAAGCCATAGGGAACCTATCAATCTGTGCAACCAAAGCCAATAGCCCGGAATTAGCCTACTTTCTCTGTGCACGCTTTCTCGACTTGGAGATCAAGAAAATCTAAGAGAGGCTCACCAGTCCGCGCTGCGGTTTCGTTTTTTCCTTCGCCCACATCTGCAGCAGGAGTTTGAGGTCTTCGTCCCAGCCGCGCTGTTGCTCAAGTGTATCCAGGTACTGACGGAGGTAGCTCTGCACGTGCCAGTCGCGACCAGCGCGGAGGAGCTCCTTGATAGTTGCAACGAATTTCGTGTCGAAGTTGCGGGTGAAGGTGTGGCCGGGGTTGTCGACTAAGATGCGGGTTATCATGAGGGCATTGTATTGGACGTGGTTTGGGGTTCCGGCTGGGTCGGCGAGGTATTTGCGGATTCGGAGGGCGGCTTCTTTGGCGGCATTGGGGCTTGATTCGGCTGTTTCGACTATTTGGGGGAGGTGCACGAACTCGTTTCCTTGATGGTTCTGGCGGTGTGTGAGTGAGGTGTTTCATAGGGATTATGGGATATCCAAGGTTGAAGCTTGCGTACCGCGTCTTGCGAAGAGCTGTTTGATTCGCAGAAGGCAGTCTGAATTATTGGTTAGTTTGAGGTTCTGTTCGATGTGGCTGCTGGACGGACCAATTCTTTTGCGATTATGGCTTCTGGTGAGTCGTCGCGGTGGTCTACACTGTCGCTTGAGCCTAGATTGGTAGATTGGATTAGTGTATTTGCGGGAGGTGTGGAGACGAAGGACTCACTCGAGCGCCTGCTCAAAGAACCCAGAAAGCGCTTCATGGTGTTGTCTTTGGTTCTCTCAGGGGAAATTTGGAGGAAGGAGAGCTGTCACAGAATAGTCCCGGGGGGGTAATTGGGGGCCGGGGCCTCGCATTGCAGAACTAGCGAAGAAAGGGAACCTCGCTAAGGCCAAGGTCCATGCTGAGCGAGAAAGGGTACCAGAGTCAATATATCTACGGCATTTCAGTGGCAAATACGTCCACGTACGCAACGAAGCCATACAGCAAATGCCAAGATTCCTCCAGGCTCCAGGCAAAATATCTCGCAGGAGGTTTCTATTCCCGGTGACTCAGCCACGTGCCGATGTATAAAGTACACGCCAGCAACAGCGTCGATCATGCATTCTCAAGTACTCAGTACATCAAAAAATCGAGTATCGAAGTCATGCATGAACATATCAAAGTCACTCAAGAGCATCAGCCATCTCCCCCAAAGTCCCAAACCGCCAATCAAAAATCGGATCTCCCAGATTCCCCATTGTAGCCCCAGGCCGCTCAATCCAAACCGAGCGAATCCCCACCCTCCTTGCAGGCTGATGATCATGGAACTGGCTCTGGGCAGTCTGCAACACCTCCTCGGGACGCACGCCAAACTCCCTTTCCACAGCCTCGAGCATATACTCGAAATTGCGTAGATCGGGCTTGTAACTGCCGATATCCTGTGCAGTGAGCACCATATCAAAGGGCACACCCTGTAAACTACCAGCATTGGATTTAGCAAATGAGGCTCGGTCCACGTTGGAGAGAACGACTAGCTTGTAGTGCTTTGATAGACGGCGCAGGGCATCTACGGTATCTGGGAAGGCGGGCCATGTTCCGACTGAATTGCCGAACTGTTGGCTTTCTTCGGTGCTGGGGGGGTCTAATCCTAGGCGGGTGGCGAGGATAGGGTGGACTGTTGCTAGGAGATCTGAGTAGAGCATGTCTGGGGTTTTCTTTTGTTGGGTGCTCTCCAACTCTTGGAAGATTGTTAGGAGGTGCTCGCGGGTGAATTGTGTCGTTGTTTTTGAGAGGATTGGTTGGAGGGCAGAGAGGATGCCGCCTTCCCAGTCTATAAGAGTGCCGTAGACGTCGAAGCAGAGGAGGCGGTAATCTTTGAGGGACATATTGGTAGGTGTTGAGATATATATGATGGTACTGGTATGAGTGATGAATATTAGAATCAGCTACAGTTGTGGACTGCAGGTCTTCTTATACAGGTTGCCCCGCATGTAGATCCCAATGCTGAAGCTATCGTCCTCGGCATTTCGTGCTTTATAGATAGGTGTCGGGGACCCGAACTGGTATAGTCAGGATCTGGATTGCCTAGATAGATTAGTGTTGGTGTCAGCATTGTAGATAACGTATAACCTTGGAAACTATTGCAGTCTCTACGCTAGACAAGTCGAAAAGACATATACAAGTCAAATATTGAACAGAATGGAATGCACATATAGTCACGGAGAAAGAACCACGTTTGTATCATGAGGGATCGGGAAGTACAGAATCCTATTTCCATCACCCAGGGCCATTCGTTTAAACTTTTTATTTGGTTCTCCTCCGAAAGTTGGCGCCATGACCTTAAAAATCTTGTATGATCCGGTATCGAATTCCGTTCCAACATACACAGCTGATGCCGTAGAACTCCGAACCTTCCCGTCCACCGCAAAAATCTTTTCAACACGTCCCCTCACACCTTCTTATGCGATCCGTTTATGCCTCAATGAGAGCACGGCGGATCTGGGTGCCACGCTGGCGGGAAGAGAGGCGGGTCTTCTTCTCGAGGTCCTGGGGGCCCTTCTTGACCTCCTCATCAGCCTCGGTGAGGATGAGCTCGATGTGGCAGGGGTTGGTCATGTAAGGGTTGATCTGGGATAATCAGCATTGGACGAAAAATGGTTAGAATGATGAAAACGTACACGACCGTGGGCACGGTAAGTGCGGCGGCGACCCTTGGGGGCCTGGTTGACCTGGATGCGCTTGACAACCAGGGCGTTGGTGTCGAGACCCTTGCCATCGGCGTTGGCCTCGGCGTTCTTGAGCAGATCAAGGATGTGCTCAGCGGACTTGACGGGCCAGCGGGCCTTGGAGACACCGAACTGCTTGCCTGTGGAGTGGTCAGCCCTTGTTCCCATTCAAAATTCAAAATTCATCCAGCATTGAAATTTTCCATAACATCGCCAATAAGCCAATAACCCCATATCTTGTCTCTTGGATCTTCCTCTCCCTATACCCCTGCATGTCGATGGCTGTCGTAATATTGGCGATGCTATTTCCCATCCCACAAATCTTCCGTCCAATCATCGAAATTTTCAAGGGTAACTCACCCTGGGCAGTGCGACCGGTGGAGCCAGCGTAGCGGCGCATGGGAACGGCCATGGTCTTGGTGGTGACGTTCTCGAGGAAGGTAACGGCCTTGGACAGCTTCATGCCGTTGATGGCCTGGGCGGTCTCACGGGTGTTCTTGAAGCTGACACGGAGGTAAGAGCCCCGGGCGCGGGCGCTCTTGCCGTTTTCGATCTCCTGGGCGGCGTAACGGACCTGGATAGAGCATTGCTCGTTAGCAATGGTTGTTGAAATTGACGACAGCGAGGTCGACCCGGCGATCGGACATTGAATATGATATTGAATGTGCCGTCACACGAGTGGCATGTCGTAGAGAATGGGATTCCGATTCATTTGTCGATAAAGGGGACAGGCAGCACTCACCATCTTGAAGGAGTTGGCGAGGGGGGTGTGATGGTCCTCGGTGATGAATTGTTGTCGCTTTTCGTCGTCGGCCGGCGGTCGCTTGAGCCACCAGGTTTGGTGCGGTTTTTTCGCTCTTGGCGCTCTGGCCCTAAGCGAGCCCTAACGCTAGCCGAATGTGGTTGGTCTGGTATTTGCCCAGGTGGCTTAGTCAATGCTGAGTCATGTCAGCCTTGGAACTATAACCTTGGGAAACAGGTGTCATTTCAACTTAGTTAACGTTAAGTTAGTTACAAAATTGACTCAACACATGTACACCTGCAGTAGGAGAAGCTAAGCTTAAGGTCCCATTTATTATATCTATTTTCTACTTATATATTTCTACTTTTTCTGCTCAGGCACCTGTGTAATCAACTGCCCCTTCTCAACAGCCGACCGCAGGTTATCCAACACCAAAATCTCCATCTCCTTCTGAGTCTCATAGGTCATGGTACCAATATGAGGCAACAGCATAACACGAGGGTTGCTCACAAGACCAGGTTCAATCTCAGGCTCGCATTCATACACATCCAGACCAGCAGAGCGCACCTAAACAGCAACCGTCAGTCAAATTGGTCCTCATGGAGTATGGATAACTCCAGGTACATACCTTGCCAGACTCAAGCGCCGCAACAAGCGCCTTCTCATCAATCAACGCTCCACGCGCCGTGTTGACAATCACAACACCATCCTTCATCTTGCCAAACTCAGTGGCACCGATGATATGGCGTGTTGAAGCATTCAACGCGAGGTTCAAACTGAGCACGTCTGCATTGGCAAGCAACTCATCGAAGGAAACGTAAGTTGCGCCACCTTCTAGTTCCGCTGGTAGCCGGGAGCGGTTGTGGTATTGGATCTTCATGCCGAAAGCTTTGGCGCGGATGGCCATTTCCTGCAAATTGAGATAAGGGTTAGCAAACCTCGCAGACAACTTAAGGATCTGTGTATGCACAACTTACCCGGCCGATACCTCCCATACCCAGAATACCAAGGACCTTGCCCTTAGGATCATGGCCGAGCGTGGCGCGCTCTTGCTTTCCTCCAGCGGTGATTGGCCCCTGCCACTTTCCTGGATATCGGGTCGCGTGGTCAGCTACTAGATCAGATATAGTGTATCTTCTGTTAGACTTACCTTCCCTAAGAGCCATAATAGGCACATGAGCCTGGCGCAGCGCACCAATCATCAAGAAGATGCCTACATCGGCAGTCGCATCATTGACCGCGACAGGTGTGCTAGACACGGCAATGTTTCTCTCTGAGCAAGCAGCGACATCGATGTTATCGTATCCGGCACCATTGTGGCAAATATACTTCAGCGACTTGGGCAGGGCGGCGACCATCTCTGCATTGAAGGGACCAGTGTACTGTAAATGGTTAGTGAAGGACTCATCTGAAAAATTGGGACAATGTCTACCTTCGTGGAAGTATTAGACCGGTAGAGAGCTACTACATCGTCATACTGGCCCGCCTTGCAGTTCGCGATGAACTCCTCTCGTGTTCCGCTAGGGAATTCCTGTTCTATCTTAATTTCTGGTCGCGATACATAGCTAGAGGACGTACCTTCAATGTCAACTTCGAGGAGAGACTCTCCCATTCCTTGCGCGCGTGTGAGATTTCTCCGATGAGGAGGGCTGATTGCGACATGGTGAATTTGTGATTTGGAGACTATGCGGGGATGTTAGATGCGCGCAATGATGTCGCTGATATACTGCTTACCTTGTGATGTTATGAGTACAGCGAGGAGTGTGAGATTAGAATAAGGAAAGAAAAAGCAATTGCGCGCGAAAGGGAGAAAGAATTGCCTTGCGCCCCCGCTATCGCACCCCCATGTGTCGCGATGTCATTGCCCCACAGTATAGATGAGGGTATACAGCGCTGTAGTTGTAGATGTAGATGTAGATGTAGTGTAGATTTACTGTGGATGGTGATGATATAGATATTATACTCCTACACTTGCTATTCAATTCAATGTCTATGCATGTACTATTGAATACCCTCATGAAATAACTTACTGATATGAAGGCTGCCCCCCACGTCGGGAAATGAAGTTACTCCAAATCATCTCAATAGCCGAGCAGCAGCACGGAGTTACTCCGTTGGCCAAATCTCTCCACTTCACCGTGGGGGAAAACACAACGGGCCGATTCTCCAAATGCCGTCAGCGGGGTTGCCGGGAATCGGTTTACTTCTCTCTTTTACTTATATCCATTGACTCTCACTGCCACTGCCACTGCTACTGACCATCCAACCGCAATCATGACAGACACATCCACCACCGCGCTCGTCCTCCACGGCGCAAAGGACCTCCGCGTTGTAAGCACCACCATCTCCACTTCTATACAAACCCCTAACAACCCCAGGAACAACGCACAGTCTCCGCGCCAAGCGCGCACGAAGTCCAAGTCGCAATCCGCGCAACAGGCCTCTGCGGCTCAGACCTCCACTACTACAGCCACGGCCGCAACGGCGACTTCGTCGTCCGGGAACCAATGTGCCTAGGCCACGAATCAGCAGGCACAGTAACAGCAACAGGAAGCAGCGTTTCCAACCTAAAACCCGGCGACAGAGTCGCCCTAGAAGTCGGCCTGCCCTGCCGAACCTGCGCCCTCTGCAAACAAGGCCGGTACAACATCTGCAAAGAAATGCGCTTCCGCAGCAGCGCAAAAACATACCCACACCTCGACGGAACCCTAATGGACCGCACAAACCACCCAGCAGATATGTGTCACGCAATCCCAGACAGCGTCAGCGACGCAGCAGGCGCCCTTGTCGAACCGCTCGCCGTCTGCCTGCACGCAGTGCGCCGCTCCCACCCACCCACCAAAGAAGAAGTAGAATTGAACGCCGCGGCCGGCGAAGAAACAGCAGCGCTTGTCTTCGGCGCTGGTGCCATCGGCCTCTTAATCGCCGGTGCTCTTGCCGCGAGTGAGAACTTCACTTCGATCCTCGTCGCGGATATCGACGAGCGACGTCTGGAAATCGCCAAGTCCATGGGGTTGGGTCTTAAGACTGCCCTGATTCCCCGTGGTGATCCTTCGAATCCACCTCCCGCGAAGGATGCCCCGCATGCAGAGCAGACGGCGTACGCATTGTCTACTGCGCAATCTGTCGCTGCGACACTTACCGAAGCCGCATCCTCGTCAGAGTCCGGCTTGACAATGCCTGGTTTCAGCCGTGTCTACGACTGCACTGGTGTACCGGCCTGCGTACAAGCGGGAATCTACGCCTCGGCGCCCGGCGGCGTCCTCGTCCAGATTGGAATGGGTAATCCGGTGCAGACGGTTCCTGTTGGCGCTGCTGCGTTGCGGGAGGTTGATATTATCGGTGTGTTCCGGTATGACGGGGCTGCGTATCCTGCTGCGATTGCTTTGCTTGCTAGTGGGAAGATGAGGAGTGTTGAGGAGAAGGTTGTTACGCATCGGGTTCGGCTTGAGGAGGGGGCTAGAGCTTTCCAGCTTGCTGGGGCTGGCGTTGATGAGGATGGGAGACCGGTTGTTAAGGTCATTATTGAGAATCGGGGACGGGCGAACGGTTTGCTTTAAGCGTGGATATGGAATAGGAATAGTTTTGTGCTAGATACCCTTGGTGTGCTGTGGAAAAGTTGGATGTATATGTAGATGGGAATAGTGATAGTGAAGGGTATAATTGAGTCTAACGAATCAATATATTGCATTTGCATTTACATATTAATAGCAATATAATACTATATCCAAATTATCTACCTCAAAAGATATATATCCATAAATACAAATTCACTTCAACCCCCCAGCCAGCAACAAACTCTGGCCAGTCATATACCCCGTTTTAACCAACATAGTAACAACATTCGCCGTCTCCTCAGGAGTCCCCAACCTGCCCAGCGGGATCCCTGCCGCGACCTCCGGGATAGCGGCAGCATTAGGAATCATACCCGTATCACCAATCATAGCCGGGGCAACGTCATTAACACTGATATTGAACTCGGCAAGACGGGTTGAGAGGTTTTTCATCATTCCTGTTAGGCCGCCTTTTGATGCGGCGTAATCTATAGAAATATAATAGTTAGCCATGTGTAACGTATACTATAGAAGGATGAGAGAGAGAAAGGGAAGGATACGCACGACATCCATTGATCCCACCCCCCTGCGCAGCAATAGAAGACATAAACACAATACGTCCCCAGCGCTGACTCTTCATCCGCTCAACGACACCCTTGACAAGGATGAAGGATGCGCGCAGGTTAACCTGGAGCGTGTAGTCGAATTCCTCGAGGGTGCAATCCCAGACGTTGGGGACTCGTTTGCCGTAGCCGGCGTTTGAGACGAGGATGTCTGGGCGGTGGCCGTGTTCCTGGTCAATTTCTTGAAACATGCGTTCGATGTCGTCCGCGGAGCCGACGTCTACTTTGTGGATTGAGACGCGGAGTCCTTCGTTGCTGTATTTGCTTTTTAGGTCCGTTACTAGCTCGGTCATTGCTGTTAGGTTTGTTGCGTATGTGAGGGCGAGGTGGATGCCATTGGCAGCGAGTTGGTGTGCGCAGGCTGCTCCGATTCTGGGGGTTCGTTGTTAGTTTTTTGTTTGGTTTGGAGTTTGATGGTGGTGATGTTGGGGTAGGTGGGTAAAAGCTTACCCTCCCGAAGCGCCAGTGATGAGGGCAAGACGGCCCTGAACCTCGTTGAGAGACATGATGCGACTGATGCGACTGAATTGGAGGATGGATGGGATGTGAGTAAATAGAAGAACAAAATCCCCTCAAATCGAAGACGATGTTGCTGGCCTCGGCTACCGGGGCGATCTCCGAACCCCCCGCAGCCCCGCATCATTAGCCGTCGGAGTATATACGATCCGTCGGATTGGAAAACAACTAGAACAGAAGATTACTGCTCATATCACCCATCCAAGCAGACGGTTGCCACGCCTGCGATCGATCCTGGCCTTGATACATATCAGATGCGTTCTGGAATGCATCCAAGCCCAATAACCCGCCGGAAATCTGGTCTCCAGATACATAGTCGCCTACAGCCTCCAAGTCGAGCCATGAGAAATCGTTTGCGGGACTAAATTGCATGTAGCCCGGGTCTGCTACCGGGTTTGGTAGGGCTTGCAGTGAGAAATCGCTGTTCTGGGCCTCAGAGGGGTTGGAGTTGGCTGCTTTGGGTTTCCAGAGGAGTTCGAGGAGGCGGGCGTAGCGTGAGCCGACATCGTCGGTGCCGGCACTTGCTTGTTTGAGGACTTCTGTGGTTCGCGCCACGAGGCCTTGGACTTTTGCTTCTTCTGATGGGACCATCATCCCGAATGATCGGGCCTGAACTGTCAGCCGGGTTCAAGGGGCATTCAAGAGGGACTCAAGGGAGTGTTGATGGCTTACTTTGTAGAGGAAAACAGCAGAGTAGATTCCATACAGATAGAAACGGAGAGGCATGAAATGGAGATGCTTCTCCGGATCTACCGAGTCCACAAGGATGGTCAAGTATGATTTAGCTGCGTCGACGGATTCATAGATGAACCGCGAATCCTGCATCGAGGCCACATTCTTGAATGTTGATCGTAGTTTTTCTCGCTGGCCTTGCCCATCGGTCTTCGGCTGGACGAGCGATTGAGAGATGGCGGCTTGGAATGCAAATGCCGTTGTGTATAAGCGCAGATACTCATATGATAACTGCAGAGTTGCTCGCATGGGTGGTGAGCCTATAATGTTAGTCCAGTCATTTCCGAAGTCCATAAAGGTCAACTTACAATCCAATGAACCCCAAAGTGACTTCCACCGCAAGATAGCAAGACGGAAATCATCCACATATTTCACATAATCGCCCATCAACATCATCTGGTTACTGGCCCGCATACCAGAATACAAAACCTCATGAACATTCCCATAAAGCTGCGTCAAATCCAACATAGCCTGCCAAATCTTCGAATAATCCTCATCGCCCTCCTTAACAGGCTGCAACGAAGGAAAATCCTGACTGACAAGACCAGTCATCGGTCCAGGTCCTCGCGACCAAAACGCACGTCCAATACGCACAGAAATCAACCGATCAGAAACATAACAGCTAGCCCACGCCAGCCGGCGACGCGCCTCGCTCTCCTGATCACCGTACGGATCACCCCGGAAGGACGTGCGATCCATGCCAATAAAGTATCCCGAGCGCAAAGCAAGCCCGACATGCATCCACGCAGCGCGGTCTTCCTCGCCTCGTCCCACGCGCTCGATACGAGGTCGCAGACCTTGCGGTTCCCACTCTGCCAGTAGTAAGAGCGCCTCCACTGCTTCGACATCACACTCTGCGCCGGCAGCAATGCCAGAGATCAATTCGTGCATGTATTTCGAGCAGTACTCATGGATCTCAGGTTGATCGACCAGATCCTTAGACGCGATGGTCAGAACGGCGGTGAGCAAGTGCTTCTCATTACCAGCAAAGTCATCCAGGGCAGAGCGCACGAAATACTTGCGCGGCACGAGCGGGAGGTACGGGTGGAAGTTCTCCGCGTAGCGAGAAATAAGCTGCCACACCGTCTCCGGATCTAGTGACCGCGATTGAACAAGTCTATAAGCCCTGATCCCAGTGTTTGGGGTTGTAAAGTCCGACACTACACCAGCGCGCAGACCATTATATGTGGAGAAACTAGTCGACTCCGAGCGAACACGGTCCTGACGCGGTTCAGCCGTGCCGGCGCCCTGCGTCGCGATACCGGTCAGACATTGCCACGCGTCGGACGGATTGCGCGGAACGGAGTTTATAGAGGCATCGTCTTCCTCGACGGCGACGGAAGCCGGGGCTGGCGGGTTAGGAGGTAAAAAGACCACAGGGCCGGGGTAAGAAGGTTGTGATTGTGCCGGGCGATTATCTGAATTAGCTGGACTTGAAGCGTCGGAATCTTTGCTTGGCGAGGGATTTGCCGGAGTGAAGTTTTTGATCTTGTTCTTGCGGATTCGACGGCCCCCACGATTTGAGCCGCCTAAGATGCATTCGCGGTTTTCGCGGACGCAGCGCTGACAG
The DNA here is from genome assembly GCF_001773325.1 of Penicillium arizonense. NCBI lineage: Eukaryota > Fungi > Ascomycota > Eurotiomycetes > Eurotiales > Aspergillaceae > Penicillium > Penicillium arizonense. The sequence continues at coordinate 1,119,457 of NW_019173282.1, read as the reverse complement.
GGTGGTTTGCCTGGGTTGCCGTTGCTGTCTCTGTTTTCGATCAGCGGGATGAGCTGTAGATCTGGGTAAGGCTGGAGAATGTGAAATCCGGGTGTTCTTACAGGTCACATCGGGACTTGCGCTGTCTGCAGTGTAGGCAGGCTCGTGACACTCGTTTGGCGATGTCGCGCCTTGAGGTTTCTGTCGGAGATTCGTCGTCCATTGTTAAGACATCTCAGGCTGAAGCCGTGAAGCTGTGAAATTGGAATATGCAAAGATGCGAAAGAGCAGAACCCCCGCAGATGTACGGGGAGACTGTGGGGAAACGGTGAACTCTACATTTACTCTGTCTTTGTCTACTTCTCTGTCTACCAACTATAGATATATATCTTCTCCAAGTCAACCTGCGGAGAGTCAAGTCTTCTCCACGCGCCATTTCCTCACAATTCCATCTACAATTGCTTATATCTCTATGAGGGGAAAATTGTCAATTGCCGACGGCTATTGAGGCGGTTATAGGAATTGCCACATCGGAGAAACCCCGCGTCATTGGGGTCAGTTTATGTATTTCATGTATTCTTCTTTTCTCTTCAATTCTTTCATTACAATTAATTCACAGATACCACAATGGCAGACGTTATGTCCCTCTTCTCCCTAAGCGGGAAAACCGCCCTCGTCACCGGTGGCACACGAGGCATTGGCCAAGCCATGGCCCTTGCCTTGGCCGAGGCTGGCGCCGACGTTATCCTGGTTCAGGTACGGGAATCACCAAGAATGGAGGGATATATATGGATAATACACTAACACCCCATAGAGAGACAACACCAACACAGTCACTAAAGACGAAATCACCCGCCTCGGTCGTCAAGCCTGGATCCACGTCGCAGAACTAGGAGATCGCCAAGCTGTCAAAAACATCATCCCCGCCGTGACCAGCCAAGGCCTCAAACCCGAGATTCTAGTGAACTGCGCAGGGATTCAACGGCGACACCCGAGCGAACAGTTCCCAGACTCGGACTGGGACGAGGTAAGCCCCGCCCAATCTATTCTAGACACCCCCTGAAGACCCCCCTCGGTGTCTCAATGTCTCATTTGTGGAAAATCAGGTCCTAGAAGTCAACCTCTCCTCGGTGTTTGCGCTTTGCCGGGAATTCGGGGCATACTTGCTTGCCCGTGACGCCTCCGAGTTTCCCTCCGGCCGTCGGGGGTCCATCATCAACGTCGCATCGCTACTCACCTTCCAGGGCGGGATCACAGTGCCGGCCTATGCGGCGTCCAAGGGTGGCATTGGGCAGTTGACCAAGGCGTTGTCTAATGAGTGGATTGCCAAGGGGATTAATGTCAACGCTATTGCCCCTGGGTATATCGCGACCGATATGAACACTGCCCTTATCAACGATGCAAACCGCAATGCTGGGATTATGGCGCGTATCCCTGCTGGCCGATGGGGAAATCCCGAGGACTTCAAGGGTGCTGTGGTGTACTTGGCGAGTCGAGCTAGTAGTTATGTGTCGGGGGAGATTCTCACAGTGGATGGTGGCTGGATGGGGCGGTGAGAAGTCATAAAGCACTTATACTTGTATTTCCTGCATAGACACTTTATCTCCTATCCATGTATCTCCATGTCTCCTATGAAGTGGATGCGCCAGAGTTTCAGCAAGAATGACAGCTCCGATGTGAAACCGCTAAACAAAGCCAATGTCAGACCACAAAGGGGAAGTATCGACATCAGGAAATCTCTTACGCATTTAATTTATGATAATTTATAATGTCTCTCGTCTACTTCGAAAGGTGTCTGGGCGGCACGCCGAGCCCTGCAGGGCCGATCGACAGCAAATCACAGCGGCTGCATGGAAAATCCCTGGCAACTTGCGAAACACCGGCGTATTTGAGTGCAGAAGGGCGTTCGTCCCATAGGGTCGAGGTAGGCGCCTTGAACACCATCAGGCCATCGTCAACGGAGTACATGAACTGACAGGGTCCCTCCCCAGGTGAGGCCAGAGCTTTCTTCTTCCTTCTGTGACTTCATACTTCATTCTTCATTCCTGCGTTGATCGCATAGACCTTCGTTTAGATTCATTGTCTAGAGTTCCATTGTCTTTCTTTTTGATCTGATCTGATCTGATCTGATCTACTGGTTTCCTTGATCTAGTGATCTAGTGATCTACCGATCTACACTACTGGATCTACTTGTGATTCCACCTGTACGCTCCTTAACGTGCTATCCCTTGCATTTACATTCCAGTCAGTCTCCCCTCCCAACTCGATTCTTGGTGACGTGCTAATTTCTCTCGAATGCCTCAGATTCTGCCTTTGTTGACTTACAATCCTCATTGTTCTTTGTTGCGACAATGCTCCTATTATAGACACAGCGTCTTTGTTCTCAGCATCTATATCGAAGCTCCATTCCATTTCATCTGGTCTTTTCTCACTTCGAATCCTCAAGCGCTCAACTCCAGCCAGTATCCAAATCTCCTGCTGTTGACCGGCGACATACATACAACATTCACTACAATATCGTGGTACAACGTCGTCGTACAAGCCCACGGCAACATCCAATATTTCCTTCCCACTTAGGGCTCTTCAATGGCAGCAACCCATCCGCACATTGCGGTTCGAGGCTACGGATCAAATACAACATACATATATGAGTACTCCAGAGGACTGGGCGGCGTGGACGTCCCCCGCGATGTGATCATCACCCGAATCATCTACACATCTCTCGTCGTCCTCGCTATTGCATTATTCTGTGGCCGAATCGCCCAGATCAGCCATGCCTACCTCCGTCAAATCACCGCCTCTGGCACAACGAAACGGCAGCAGACCTTCTGGGCGCAGGAGAACACATCGTGGTGGTCCAACCTCAAGAAACACTTCTTATACGCCCCGTTAGGAAAGAAGCGACACAACCGAGAGATGCAGCTTTCTTCTGCTCTCAACGTCGGCACACTTCCATCCCGGCTGCAGGCCATCCTGGTCATCCTCTACTTCACCAGCCAAGTCGTCTACTGCGTCTACCTAGACTACAGTGTCAACGAAAAGAAAGCCCTGATAGCTGAACTCCGCGGCCGCTCCGGGACGCTGGCCGTCCTCAACATGGTCCCCCTCTTCCTCCTCGCAGGCCGAAACAACCCCCTAATCTCAATCCTGCACATCAGCTTCGACACATACAACCTGCTCCACCGCTGGCTGGGCCGCATGGTCGTCCTCGAATCCGTCGTGCACACAGCAGCATGGGCCGTCAACGCCTGCGAGGAGCAAGACTTAACCCACATGCTGGCCCGTCTCCGCGACACTCCCTTCTTCACCTGGGGTCTAGTCAGCACAGTCTCCATGATTTTCCTATGCCTGCACTCGCCCTCCCCAATCCGCCACGCCTTCTATGAGACCTTCCTACACCTCCACCAGCTGGCCGCAGTCCTAGCCTTCCTAGGCCTCTACCTCCACCTCCAACTAGACAGCCTCCCACAACGCAGCTGGTCCCAGGTGATAGCAGCAATCTGGCTACTTGAACGAGGCGCCCGTCTCTTCCGCCTAATTCGCCTCAACCTCTCAACATCAGGCACAACCTCAATGACAGTAACCGCCCTCCCCGGCGAAGCCTGCCGCGTAACCTTCCACCTCCCAAAGCGCGTCGCCATCCAACCAGGCTGCCACGTCTTCGCCTACATCCCAGCCGTAAGCTGGTGGATGTCGCACCCATTCTCAATCGCCTGGTCCGAATCAACAGACAGCCCCTACGCCCTCCCATCACCACACACGCCCCCATCCCTATCACTCAACACAAACACAAAACTCACCCCCAAAACCTCAATCTCAAACCCAATCCCTCTAACCCCCTCCTCCCTCGAAAAACAATCCGACTACTTCTCCCTACCACCACACAACAACTCCCCAAAAACCCAAATAACCCTCATAATCTCAGCCCGCGCAGGCATGACCCGCCGCCTCTACAACCTCGCCAGCCAAGCGCCCCAAAAGTCACTCTCCCTCCCAGGCTTCATAGAAGGACCATACGGGAGCCACCCCTCAAACCCATCCAGCTACGGCACAACAATCCTCTTCAGCGCCGGCGCAGGAATAACCCACCACCTCCTGCTCACGCGCTCCCTGCTGCAATCCGCGTCCGAAGGAACATGCGCCACCAAAAAGATCTACCTAATCTGGTCCGTTCGCTCAACGGATCATCTGGTGTGGGTTAGTTCATTCATGGATCAGATCCTACGTCTGCCCGGACGGCGGGATATACTCGTTGTCAAGCTCTTCGTGTCGAAGCCACGGCGTGCGGCGGATATTGTTAGTCCGTCTGCAACGGTGCTTATGCATGGTGGCCGGTGTCGGCCTGAGGTTGTGCTTGATGAGGTTTTGCCGGGGAGGGTTGGGGCGGCGCTTGTTTCGGTTTGTGGGCCTGGGGCTTTTGCGGATGACGTGCGGGGGGCTGCTAGGGGGTGGATTGGACGGGGGGCTGTTGTTGATTTTGTGGAGGAGGCTTTTACTTGGTGATTCTCTGTTTTTTTTTTTTTCCCTTTGTTTTTGGTTGAAGATACTGTGTTGAGTTGTTTTTTGCGTGCATTTCTCATCTATGGATGGTGTGAGCGTGTACTGTAATGTTTATATTGTTCTAATTATCTCTGGGGTTACTTCGGTGCTTAACAGTTGAAGAATCATACCATATCATATCTCTTATACATATTTACTCATACACAAGTAATATAGGATCATTGAGTCGAACCAGGCTCTAATATTTGACTATCTAGGGTAATCCCACTATAAAGACCCGATGTAAAGATCCAAACACACACATTCATAACCAAGGCAACAAAAAAGGCACACTTTGTACAAAATCCACGAAGAAAACAGTATAATGCACAAAGAGAGCCAAAAAAATAATGCAGGCGCAAAATCAAGACAATGACAAAAAGGGCAATCCCACGCTATCATAAAGATGAGATCTAATGCAGAGTCTTTTGGGGGGATAGACGCCTGTTCAATGGAAAATGGAGATGAAAGAGAGATAGAAATGAAAAGAGAGGGAGATTGAGAGAGAGTAGAGAAGTGAAAACCATGAAGTAAGGTCCAAAGACCAAAGGATATAAGATATAAGATAAACCAAAGATGCCCATCCTTAGTTCTTGCTGCGCGATCCCTTGGGGACACGAGCAAGCCAGTAGATGAAGACCGCACCGGCAATGTTGAACATAATGTAAACCCACATGAGACCAAAATTGCGCCAGGCGTCCTTGTAGTAACTGAGCACGCTCTTGAGGAAAGTATCCGTGTCACCGATAGCGCAGTAAGAGCAAGAATCAGTGGCATTGGGGTCGGTGAGATATCCACCGGTTTGCGTCATATACTCAAACAGGTACTGCTTGCAAGTCTGGCCGGAAGGAGGGGCGAAGTGCAGCAACTCGATATCTTCACAGATCACGGCGGCACCGGCGGTACCGGTGGACAGCATTGCCGAGACGAGATAGGTGAATGGCGAGACGCGATACATGAAGATCCAGAAGCGGGGCATGCTGTTCGGGGTTGCGAGGACACCACAGAAAATCAGACACAGGGAGAAGATCAGGTTGGCGATGTTTCCTCCCGTCTCGGCTAGGTCAATACCGGCGATGACCATGTGGGCGAAAGTCGAGGTGAAGAGGAGGAATGCCAGGATCAGCAGCCACATGAGAGCGCCGCGCTCGACAACTGCGTCTGCGGCTTCGGCGTTGCGGTATAGACCGATGGGGTAGTACCAGCAGACGAACATGAGGACGGACATCAGAGTGTTCCAGGGGAGTTCGACGAGGATGTTTGCTGTCATGAATGCTTGCCAGGAGTAAGACTTGGAGGGACGCTCGCGCACTTCGTAGAGGGAGCGCTGGGTGACGAAGTGAGGCATGATTTGTTGGACCAAGTTACCGAAGATGGTCATCAGCATGAAGATACTGAACATCTGGTTCTGGAGACCCTGTTGACTGTTCTGGGCGTGGAAGAATGAGAAACCGATGTAGAGGGCAGTCAAGATGCAAAGAGCTGCCTTGGAGTAGATGTAAACGGGGGTTCTCCAGTATTGACTGAAGACACGGGTGAGACATTCCCAGAGTTGAACGGAGAAGGGGGCGGCAAATTCTCGGAAGCTGGAGGTGTCGTTGGTGTTTGTCTCCACGGGCTTCAGAGAAAGATCCGACTTGAGAGTTGCGAGGTGGTTGTGGACTTCCTTGCGCTCGTCGCTCTCGCGCCACACAGCAGGCCAGTCAATATCACTGTGAGATCCGGGGGCTGCTCCAATAACTTCAAGCATCCATTCGGCGGGGTTAGCATCGGGAGACAGCTTCGGGGCGCCATTCTTCTCAAAGTAGTTGGACAGAGTGCGAGACTGTTCACCAATTTCACCAAAGTAGACGGTTTTACCACCTCTGGCGAGGAAGAGCAGACGGTCGAAACGCTGGAAGAGCATGGCAGAGGGCTGGTGAATGGTGCAGAGAATAGCCTGACCGTGCTTGGTAAGGGTGTCGATGAGATCGAGAATGGACCAAGAAGTCTGACTGTCAAGACCGGAGGTAGGCTCATCAAGGAAGAGAAGCAGTTGAGGCTTAGCAGCGAGCTCGACACCAATAGTGAGACGCTTGCGCTGCTCAACGTTAAGACCTTCACCGGGGACACCGACGACGGCATCGGCGTAGTGTTCCATTTCGAGAAGCTTGATAACCTCCTCGACGTAGTCAAGTTTCTCCTGGCGGCTGACGTGGGCGGGTTGACGGAGGACAGCACTGAAGCGAAGGGCCTCGCGGACGGTAGTAGTGTGAAGGTGAAGATCCTGCTGCTGAACGTAGCCGGTCTTACGCTGGAAGGACTGGTCGCGAGGACGGCCGTCAACCAACATTTCACCGGAAACAACACCCATAGTCACACGAGTGGCAAGCACATCCAAAAGAGTAGTTTTACCGGCTCCAGAAACACCCATAAGAGCAGTGCAGGTACCGGGCTTGACCCAACCGTCAACGTGGTCCAGAATGCGGCGCTCCTCGTTCTTGATCTTGATATCGTAGCACACGTCTTGCCAGTGGAAGATAGCGGTCTGTCTCTGGATAGCAGCAGACTCGCTGCCGGACTCGGAGCCGTCCTTCTTCTCGGCAGAGGACACGTCAGTCATCTCAATTTCCTCATCAATGCCACCGGTGCGCTTGGGAGTTTGACCGCGACGGAACAGCAGAACCTCGCCCTTTGACTTGGACTCGGAAATGTACTCAGTGCCGATGAGGTAGGTAGCCATGAAGAAGATCATAAAGGCAAACATGATACCCAAGTTTCTCCACTTGTGGCTGTTGGAATATTGGAAACTATCCGTGTAGTAATCAGTACCGAATACGACGGATAAGCCAGCCTTGGCTCCCTTTGTCGAGCACGCCATGTTGTCAAGCGAAGGTCCATTTGGCGGAACAAATGACTTGCACTCAAACGAGCGGCCGTGGAACTCGTTCACGATCAAAGACTCGAAACCGTAAGCGATCGGGTCGATGTAGTTCATCCAGCGAGACCAGCCAAGCATGTTACGAGTGGGAATGGTGAAACCAGTGTAGATCACCAAGCCGAGAATCAAGATGGCAGCGGGCACCAGAGCCTGCGATAGCGTACGCGAGTAAGATGCGATGGTACGGAAGATCATGGACATGGTGAAGGTGGTGACGATGGAGAAGAGGAGGAATGTGAAGAAAGCTCCTGGGGTTTGGCGAAGGCGAGTCATGAAGTAGAGTGGAACGTTGAAAGTGATAGAGTTGAGAAGCTTGTAGGGCACATCACACAACATGGAAGAGATCGCCTCAGCGAATGGATGGTACATGGCGTAGCGGGCCTGCTTTTCGACAATTGGACGTTGCGCATAGAGAGTCAAGATCTAGATGGGTTAGCGGGGCTTCGTATCAGGGCGGATCGTCACTTACCTCAAGAGCACTGGAGAAGGCGTTAAGCAAAACAGCGAAGAACAGAAGCGCACCACGGGAATAGAAACTTGTCGTGTCGTCGGGAAGTTGATAGAAGACGGAGCCAATAATCAAAGCCATAATAAAGTTACCAATAAGAGCAGACATGGTCAAACTGAAATCACCCTTCAGGCGCTGGAAACCACGAACCACACAAAGGTGAATCTGTTCCAAGACAGACATGGTGTAGGGCGACTTGACCCGCGTGTTCTTGGACTGCATTGCCTTGCGAGATGCGGTGAACTTCTGCAAAGCCTCGCCTCCAATAGGGTACTCCGCATCAAACTCTGCGATCTCCGTCATAAGTGCCTGGTAAGCATCACTGTTCTTCCAGGCGGCGGCGAAATCATCAGGGGTACGAGGAACCAGGTTCTCGAAGCCAGGCTTCACGACACGCTCAGCAGGGCTGGTAAGCGAGGTCAGGAAATCGGCGGTGGTTTGACGGTCGGGGCACTCGAAGCCCATAGTCGTGAAGAACTCCTTGGCCTCGTTGGTGCGACCGAAGTAGATCTGGCGACCCTCGTACAGGACGGTCACCTTGTCGAAGACATCGTAGGCACTCTGGGAGGCCTGGTAGATGGCCACGGCACAGGTAGTACCCGAGTACTTGGCCATCAGGTTTAGGGTCTTACAGAACTCTAAAGCATTGGCACTGTCCAGACCACGGGTACTGTTATCCCAGCACTGAAGAGGACTACCACAAAGGGTGGCCTCGGCGATACTGACACGCTTGCGCTCACCACCAGAAACACCACGGATGAAATCGTTACCAACCTGGGTGTTCATGGTGTGCGACAAGCCCAGCATGGCCATGACGACATCACGCATGTGCTCTGCGTACTGATCGCGGCTGACACCGGGCAGACGGTTACGCGGTGCGCGCGAGAGAGCGGCGAACTTCAAAGTGTCTCCCACAGAGAGCTGGGGGAAATGCACATCGGTTTCGGCCGTATAGATGGCCTCACCACGGAATTGGCTCTGCATCTGCTTGTCGGAAATACCCTGGTAGTTCATATGAGAGTTCTCGCCTTTGTGAATACCGTTCATCTCGCCAGCGATGGTCTTCAAGAAGGTCGAACATCCTGATCCCGGACGTCCAAGGACAACGAGCATCTCGCCACTCTTGACGAGACCATCGAAGTCGCGTAGAATCTGAATCTTTTGCTTTCCAGTGCCGGCCATGCTCCGGAACAAGGCACCAATCTGCAGCACCGAGTTGGCAACATCCTTCTGGTAATCTGTAGGGCTACCGAAGCCGTGTACGCTGAGGTTCTTGAATGCAAGACCAGCCTGGCGCTTGGGGTATCGTTCTTCATCGCGAGATTGGATGGCAAGGAAGTTCTTCATCCAGTTCTTGGCCTTGAAGTTCTCGCTGTGGGGGTTGAGGGTCGAATCCTCCTGCGTCTCGAGGAAGGTGTTCTCGGCGGTGTTGCCAGCAACAGAGAAGCGCGTCGATTGGCGAGTGAGTTCGCGAGCCAGATACGTAACCTGGGCCTCTATCTGCTCCTCATTCTCAACCTCGCTGGCGCTGCGCTTGCTCTTCCCGGCTTTCCCTAGCTTCTCGGACTTGTCGCTCTTGCCAGCCTGGACAGACTCGTGGTAACTGGCATTGTCAGGGACGATGGTCTCCTCACTGAACACACTAGGCGTCACACTGGCCCGCGGGTCGTGTCTGCGGGTCTCTCTCGTCGCAATATGCGTCTCGTCCATTTCGGAGCTGGTGGCATTGGAGCTGAAAGCCCCTGTCCCTAGCATAGACATGTCCATGGTGGCTTGACCACCTGTTTGTTGCCAAGGGGTGAAGTATGTGGGGATTCAAAGAAGGGATATAAGGGATATAAGGGATTAAGCGATCACCATGAAAAGAAGGGGGTGATCAAATATTAGAATATTAAGTATATGGCAAAAGAACGAGGGAAAATGGTTAGGCGGCCATACACGAGTTTTAAAGAAAGTGAACAGGATGTAAGATCTGGACACAAATCGGGAGCGGGAAAGATGCATCCTTCGCCTCCGGCACAAAAAATGGGGCATCCCGTCTATCCTAATCTGACCGGGGCGGAGCTTCGATCTTACCGAACATATCAGGGCTACTAGTGGTCGATGATCGACTCACACACGAACAGGTTTTGTTTATCTGACGCAATTATTGAATATCCAGTATTCTATCCAATGACTCTTGCTCTTACTCTTCGCATTGAATTACACATAGCGTAAAAAGCAAGGAAAAAGGTCGGAGGTATATGCAAGTGTAATGCAAGTACATGTTAAACAGGGGAAACAAAACTTTGAATACCGGGCCGAGCGCCCTCCGAACCAAGTCTCTGCGTGGCGTTTTTATACGCGCCGGATGCGAGTAGCTCCTGTATCCGTGCTGACTTAGCAGGTGACTCAGCTATCCCCTTTGTTTCACGGACCAAACTTGGGCAAACCGGGACTTTATCCACTGCATAACCTTATCCCCGACCTATTCGCAGTGACCAAGCTCCAAAACACTAAAGTAATTAAGGTATATTGGATTTTTTGGCCCTACTTCCATGGACGAATTCGGCCGAATTCGGCGGAGTCATACTCCGTACTTGGCATACTTCTGGGGTTTATGGGAAAATTCTGACGTCCATGCGAGGTGTCAGATTTCGCTACCCGTGCATACGGAGTACTGTAGAGGATTGGGGTTCGGTTCGACTTATTCTTGGCACGCCATCCACGCGGTCTGGCCGGATTCATTAGGTTAGGCTACCGTCATAAGGTACCCAGACATTGCGAAGAGACATTGCATATTCTGACTCAAATCGTGAGACGGACAAAGCCGGGTGAATGATCTAGACAGAACAGACCTTAAGCAGTGTGGGTTGCATACTCCGTACATACATGTGTAGAGGTCAATAGGACATATCAGTTGCTCCATCTTCGTCTTCATCCTCCTCAATGGGCTCCACTAGCAGATTTCCACCGCGGCCGATCTTCTCTCCAATGGAACCGCCTTCCTCCACGGGGTACACCGTCCGGGGCATCGGGGAAACCAATCGAAATGTGTATTGATGCTCGAACCCTTCAGGTTCAGTCGCCTTGGGTTGCTCTGAATCCTGTAAGACCTCGTAACACTCCACAACCGCATAGAGCTCTTCCATGTCCGCATTGGGAGAGAACTTGCGCATGATCCGCTCGCCGGATGGGAGCCGAACGCTAATCCGCACAGCATCCTTCACATCGGGTCCGGGCTCTGCGCTAAGGGACTGTGCGCGCCAAACCTTCCACTGAGCGAGGTCGCGACGCTGCCGCTCCTCCGCCGCCTGGCGGCCGACAGCTTCCTGTTCTTCGCGTTGACGCGCTGCCTCGGCTTCCCGTCGCTGACGGGCTCGCTCCCGGTCGATCGCCAGCGACCGCTCGTAGGCGGAGTCTTGTTCTTCGCGGAGGCTGCGCGAAGCTTGCTGCTCGGCGCGGGAGGATCGCAGTCGCTCGATTGGTTCTTGGTTCGAGGTGACGACTGTCCGGAGCTTGTTCACAACCTCAGATGATGAGGTGATACCTGCAATTCTGCCCACGACTGACATAGCGGTTGATGACACATTCGGGGTGTGGACGACGACTGCTGCGAAGGGGAATTTCGTCACGCGCAACGAATTGGCTACCTGGTAGGCCTCGGAATCCTGCACGTTACCTCCCCATACCAGCATGTTGTTTTGAGGGTCATTGATGAACTCCAACACTTCCGTCGCCAACAGAGTATCACGGACCCAGCTATTCGTATCATCGTGCTCTGGAGCCAGTAGAACGACCAGTAGGAACTTCAAGTCGCGGTGGGCCTTCTCTAGCGCCATATTGTATCCATTCTCCAGGAACGGGATCGGGTGAGAGCCATACTCCTCTTCAAACTCACGGATGAATCGTGCGGCTGTATCCTTGGGGGCCAGGGTCCGACGGCCAGTGGTATTCCGGCGGGCACCTTGCAGTGCGGGGTTTGCGGTCGCATTGAACAAGCGTGGCAAGAAAGGGAATAACGTCCCAAATAGGCGGAAAGAACTGCAGAGGAGTCGGTAGACTAGATTGAACGGGGTGAAAAGTAGGGCGAGGATGAATGGCGGACGGTAAACGGGTTGATCTCCGGATTGTGTGTCAACTCGCGGGGCGGGGTCTGTAGCACGAGCTGCGCGAGAAACCCGAGACAGCTGTTCAGTCAGGTCTTCAGTCATGAGGTTTTGGGTTCTTCGGGTTGGCTGCGGAGGCGGCGTCTGGTGAAGAGCTGAACGCGCCTCTTCGAGCGGATCGGGGCCTTCGCCGTCGAAGAACTTGGATATGGCGATCTAGTTGCGGGGTCAGTCAGGAGTTCAGTTCGCACAAGGATCAACCAACCTGAACATTCCATTGGGACCGTCGCAGCAGAGGAATTGCTTCTGAAGTTTCCTGGCTCGTCACGGCCATGTACGTCTCTAGCGCAGTTCTCTCGCTCTCCGAGAGCTGGTCTAAGTCGAGCTCCGAGGACATGGCGACGATGAGCTGTCCATACAAATAAAAGAAGTTGAAAGATCACAATGCATCCATGAAGACAGTAGACTGGCAAGTAGTAGACAGTAATTTGGAGAGGCAATGACGAAGCTGGCCTTGAGCTCATTGACGTCCTGACCGCCTGGCCCGTGCGCTATCCCCCTTCACTCGAGTTCGTCCCTCGCCCCGCGTCTTCATTTCCATCCGTACTGTCGCTCTCAATCATTCTCTGGGATGAGAGAGGGCCTTGGACTTATATTTATTCATTCATGCCTATTGTTACCGGCAGAGTTCCCGACCTCCGTGGGTGATCCCGGAATTGACCCGCCGTCAATCGTCGAACGCGTTGATATCAGATCGACGGGGAATGCGGTTTCCTCTCGATATCATCCTTTGCTCCACACCGAGTCTGGTTTCAATGGGGATCTTCTTGCGCTGATCCGCACCGTCTCGTGGACATCAGTCATACACCATGGCATCTGCCGGAAAACCTGCACTGGAGGATGCTCGTCGAACAACCGGTTCGCCGAAAATGAAGAGCCGAGGTGAGCGCAAAGTCATCGACAATCCACTCACTTCTTCCCGAAGGGATTTACCCAAGCGAGATGGCCTGAGCAATCCGGACGCATAAGCCGGCTTTGTGATGACGCTAACAAGGAGCTTCCCAGAGAATGCGAAAGACACTCTGTGTCGCAACGTGACGATATACGGGCGATGTCGCTATGAAGATAAAGGTATCGTCGACCCTGTTCACGCCATGGGTAACGTGAATGTTGAAGCTGATCTGGATTCCTCCAAGGCTGCGCTTTCAACCATGACCCAACAAAACTTAACGCCAATCAATCGGACAGGTGAATATGGCGGTGCAATATCGGTCATTCGATGAACAAGCGCTGACTGGACTTCTTGCGCTTGGTAGCAAGAAACGCTTCAATGTAGACTCACCCAGTTTCACACCATCCTTGCTTTCTGGAAATGGCGTGGCTGGCCCAAAGAAGTCGACTGCGATATCCCCCAAAGCTGCCAGTGCAGCTCCCTTTCAGCCTCGAGGTGCCTCATCAAGTATGTGATCAATGGAGAGAAATAGAGAGACATCGACTGACATGACAAAGGATCGAACACAAGTACGCCTGGAGTGCGAGCAGAAGCAGGAGGAGAGTGGGCAGTGGCAGACGTCCAAGAATTTGTCCCCCAGGGGTTCGAGCACGTGGTAAGTTGGAAGTCGAATCTCCAGTCGTTCTTGCCACCCTCGTCTTTCCTTTTTGGGAAACTGGTCTTGTTGTTGTTTTCTTCGCGCTCTCGATCTCCCTGCCGTCAGCAATATCATCTTCCCTTTGAATTGTTTCGTATCACTCCGTCAAGATGGATGAAGGCTTTCCCAATATGTCTACGAGCAGCCTGAATGTTCTGGCCGAGGATTTCGATCCTATCCCAGAACACCATCGTCCCAACTACCGCAGCTCCAGCCTCGATCCTAACTTTCGCTTTTCGAACATGGGCCCTCCTACTAACTACCCTGTCCAGGCCTCTCTTCCAGGCAATGGCAATGGTGCCATCACGTCCCCGAATGCCTTTGATCCCTTTGTGGCTGCCCCATCTCCTATGACCCCCGGAGCAGTCGGCCCTGTCTCGGCCAACCCTTACGCCCATGACCCTGGTGCCATGGGAGGCGCATTCTTTGCGAACCAAGCTGGGTTCCAGCAGCCGGTAAAGATGATACGCGTATTTGCCATGGCTTCAGATTACTTACGCTGCAGCAGGTCCAGTACCATCTCTATGCCCCCATCGGCCCTCATAATCAGAACACTCTGGGATATCAGCGAAATGTCCATGATCTCTTTCTTCCTAACGATCTCCGTGAAGAATTGCAGAAGAAATCTGCGGCGACCCTGCAGACCCTCCCAAGTATGTTAAGCCACCCCTCACAATCGGAATCAGACTAACAATTCTAGACACCAACCTCCCTCCTCAAGTTGACTACTTCCACTCCCTTGTTCCGCTGGATCTTAATCATCAGAAGAATGCTGCGACCTTTGGCTACCCGAGCTGGATCTACAAGGCACAGTCTAGCAAAGATGGTGACTTTTATGCCCTTCGGCGTCTTGAGGGTAAGAGAATATCCAATAGTATCTTTGATCTTGACTGACCAATATAGGTTTCCGCTTAACCAATGAGAAGGCTATCCGGTCGGTTCAGGCCTGGAAGCGTGTTTGCAGCGGAAGTGTGGTGACTGTCCATGATGCTTTCACCAGCCGGAGCTTCCAAGACAGCTCTTTGATTGTCGTTACCGATTACCATCCCCTGTCCAAGACACTTGCAGAGCAGCATCTGAGCGCTGGAGCCCGCTACCAAAACCGAGGCCAGAACGCTCCCATTCCTGAGCAGGTGCTCTGGGGCTACATGACTCAGATCGCGAATGCACTCAAGGCCATTCACTCGCAGGGTCTTGCTGCCAGAGTTCTTGAGCCAGGCAAGGTCTTGATTACCAGCAAGAATCGCATTCGCTTGAATGCCTGTGCTGTTCTGGATGTGGTGCAGTTCGACTCCCAGCGGACTGTGGATGACCTCCAGCGCCAGGATCTGGTGAATTTCGGACAACTGATTGTCACTCTTGGCGCCAACACCCCTACCGTCATGCACAACCCTACCAAGGCCATGGAGCATTTCACCCGTGCTTACAGCCCGCAGATGAAGAACTCTGTGTTCTGGCTGCTGAGTGGAATGCAAAAAGATCAGGAGCGAGCCATCGATACTTTTATTACTGGAATCTCATCTCAGCTGATGTCGACTTTTGACTCGGCTCTTCACATGGATGATCAGCTTACCTTTGACCTCAGCCGCGAGCTGGAGAATGGACGACTTGTGCGCCTGATGGCCAAGCTCAACTTCGTCAACGAACGCCCTGAATATGAATTGGACCGGCAGTGGTCTGAGACTGGAGAACGTTACTTCTTGAAGATGTTCCGCGATTTTGTTTTCCACCAGGTGGATGCCCAAGGTGATCCGGTGCTTGATTTGGGACATGTTTTGATGTCCCTGAACAAGCTTGATGCGGGAACTGATGAGAGAATCACTTTGATCAGCCGTGACGAGCAAAACATTTTCATTGTTACTTACAAAGAGCTCAAGAAGAGTCTTGAGTCCTCCTTCCAGGCTCTCATGAAATCAGGAAGACGGATGCATTAGCCTGGAACTCGACGTCTTCGGTGGTCTTCGGACACGCCACGCCACGATTGCGATTTGCTTGTTTTTTACCTCCAGACCGTTGCCATACCCATCCATGCTTGGCAAATGCCAACCCGGTGGATTGCTGTCTAGGATGCAAATGGTGTTACATGTTTCATTTCGCAACCAAGTTGCCATTGATGTAATGGAAATAACAACCACATAAGAATGAAGAAATTCAAATACTGCTTACAGGTAGACTAAATACTGTAGTGTCTACAGTTCCGAGTTCTCAATTGATCCACTCTGATCCGCCATCTAGAGTCTAAGAGGAACGACCCAGAACCCCATAGCAATATATAGTCCAACAAAGCCAAGATACACGGATGCACGGTACTACGGTCTTCAAGCTATATCCATATGCAAGTCTACTTTTGACTAGTTGCCTGAAGGGAACGAAAAACATCGAAGACAGTCGAAAGAAAGTACCACTTGCTCTGTTCAACTTACACGTATATTCAATTTCATAGCTCTATCTACACTTAATCCAAATCCGGCACAGGCAACCCATTAACAATCTTAACCTTCCGACCAAGCTTATCCAGCGCAACCTTGGAATTATAAGCGCGCAACTGGCTAGTCTCCTCATCGGAAACAAGCACAAAGTCATAAGTGAGCAAAGCATGTCCCTCAGGAACATCATACTTCTTCGACAATTCCGGGCCGACCTTTCCAATATCAACGGTAAGGGAATCCTTAACACCGAAGACAGCATCCGAAGTCTCATAAGGATCATTACGAAGGTAGAGAGCCCTGTATAAATCAGCAAATCGTCAATCCAAACGGAAAGAAGAGAGAAACCCACGTAATCAAATGATCATACCCCTCCTTCTCAAACATAAAATGCATATGCGAAGGCCGGTACGGATGCCGATGCAGCTTCTTCAACAACCGTCCAACAGGCCCATCATGCGGAATAGGATACGGCACGGGCGTAATCGCCTTAAACCAAAACACGCCATCACTCCCAGACCGCATAATACAACGCCCATCAGGACCCTCCCGTCCAGCATACTGAACATCATAATGACCCGACGAATCCGTCTCCCAGATATCGATCTTAACACCCTCAACAGGCCGTCCCTCCGTATCACGCAGGGTACAAACAACAAGCAAAGGTTCACCCTCGGGGTCATGGGACATGGAGTCTCCGGCACTCATTTCCTCGGCATCGTGCGTGTGGAACGGGCCGAGGACTGTGCCTTCTGTTGAGCCTGGTGGTTTGGGGTGGTCGATTGAGTCGACGAGGATTGAGAGGCCCAGCACATCAGACAGGAGGATGTATTCCTGTCGGACATCTGTGGTGATTTGGCCTACTTCTGTTAGGAAGCGCAGGCCGGTCATCCATTCGTCGCTGCTGAGTCGGGTTTCGCGGGCGAAGTCGTGCAGGTGAGTTACTAGGCGTTCCAGGATGTATTTCATGCGTTGGTCTTCGCAGAGGCTATTGATTCGGATTACATTTTCCGTTATGTTGTCCACTGTTAGGTTTTTCATGGGGGGGATCTTGACTTGGGAGGGATCCATGGTGTCGGGGAGCAATGTCGATGTCAATTGAGGGGTTGTAAGAGAGTTGAGGAGAGAAAGAAAAGAAGTCTGGAGGTTACAGGAGTTATATCATGACTTTTAGTTCGGATTTATGGCATTCGGCAGTTCCGACGGGAAGGAAAAAGCCGAATTGGTCAATCAGCAGCCGTCAAAAAGAAATCAACACCCCGCACCCCACTCGGGTATCCCCCGCCAAAGCTACACGTCCATCTGGTAGATATGCTGGAATTAACCAATCTAACCCTACATGTAAAACTATATGGATAACTTATATCCAGAATAAAGCCGGATATGGCAGAGAGTATATCCGGTCGCCCCACACTTGGTCATCACTCACTAAGCATTGCGGGGTATGATTAAGTTCTTTATAATATCAGTTAGGGCTGGGAGTAGACAGAGTACAGTGCATGTACTATGTAAGGAGTCATTTATACACAGAAGTGGAATGGAGGGTTATGACTAAAAGATAAACGCTAATGATATTCAGGGATATATGACACAGTACACAAACACCTAATCCCACCGAATTCGCCAAATACAACCTATATGAACAAAGAAGCAGAAGTAGAGAAGTAAAACATAGGCACAACGAAACTCAAACAAGGTAGGAGAGCTATGCCTGGACCATGCGACGGTCCCGGTCACGATCTCGGTCATGGTCATGATCGTCTACCTTCCGCGCTTGAGAGTGAGAATGGGAGTGAGAGTGAGAATGAGGATAAGCACCAGGGCCAGCACCAGCACCAGCACCAGCACCAGCACCAGCACCAGCAGTGACATCAAGAGCAGCAACGCCAGAAACCGGTACAGGACCACCCACACTCGAGTTCGAGCTCTGGTTCGAGCTCGGGTTCTCCACAGCGCGCTCGGCACCACGTTCCTTCTCCTGCACAGCAGCCGCAACACGAGTATGATGATCAACCGTATCAAGAATAGCCTGCATCAAACGCTGATTCGCATCAGGATCTTCCTCCTCAGGCCGAGGAACACGAGCAGCAGCGGGAACACGACGATCAGGATGATCCCGGCCCCTCCCCTCCGTCTCGCTAACAGCACGACGAGGCGAGTTATCCGTCGAGGGTAATTCCATGGGAACTTTAGAACCAGGAACAGGGTTTGGAGCAGAAGGGGCGGACTCGCGTCGACCGTTGTAGTAGGAATTAGCATCTGCGACGGAATCAAAGGGTTGTTCGCGGATACGTTCACGTTCCGCGGAGATGGGAGGCAAGGGACCGAGACCGAATTGGGGTGGGGTGATGTTTGCGCTGGAACGGTCTGTTTCCATGCGGTCGTGGGAGACGGAGGCGGTCGTGGTTGATGCGCGCATTGCTGCGACTTCGTCTTCCTTGACGTCGCGCCAGGAACACTTGGCGTGTTTCTTAGTGCAGCCTACGCAGGCAGTTAAGTTCTTAAGGCAATCCATATGGAGACGGCGGCAGCGGTCGCAGGGTGGGATGACGCGCTCGCCGCGCTGGAGTTCTTCCATGCGGGCGATCATTTCGAGCTTGAAGGGACCACCGTCGTCTTTTTCTTGGTGGGTTGCTTTTGGTGGGGGGAGGAGGGAGGAGGGCGTGCTTGGGATGGCGACTGGGACTGCGGTGGCGGCGGTGTAGGGGCTGAAGTCTGCTGAATCGGAGATGCGAGGTCGAGGGCGTGGTTGGGGGTGCGCTGGGGGTGCGCCGGTGTCGTCGTAACCGCGGGCTTGGCGGTCTGCTGTTGTGAAGAACTTCTTCATCAGGTCTGCGCGAGTAGTGGGAGAGGCGCCTTTTATCGAGGTCCCATTGATCATAGTTACATTATCCGTATTGGAGTGGGAGAACATGAACTGTGACGAGAGTGGGTTCTCTTCGTGCTCGCCTTCAGGACGGTGGGCGTTGACGGCGAGGAAACCAGCTGTGGAGGCATGAGAGGATGCAGCACCATTGCCTGGGCCATAGACGTTGGGATCACGCCAGATGTCGGCGCTCGGTTGAGTTGACGAATGCAGAGTGGCATCGTTCTCTCGGCGAGTAACAATCGCGTTACGGCGATTCTTCAGACGATGGTTAAGCTGTCTAGCTCGAGCAGACACTAGACGAAAGGTTGTCAGTGGACATCTCCAAACATGGCATGCAACACCTACCCTGATCAGCCATCTGAGTGATATGCTGCAAGTTCTTCTCAAGAATCTCCAGCGCACCCAACTCCTTCTCCTCATCCTCGATGATAGGCTGGGGCGGGATCATCTTCTGGGGCATGCCAGAGGCAATCAAGACGAAATCCTCCTCACTGATCTCCACGCGACACTGCTTGGTGTAAAACTGACACACTCTTACACCATTGCGCGACTTCTCTAGGTTGAACTGCTCCGGCTTATTCTTCGCAAACTCAACCACATCCAGCCAGGTCACCGTGGGACCGTCCTTGCCATGCGACTTGAGAACTTGCGGCGGGCCATCGAATAGACGCTCGAATCGCTTGATCAAGATCGGGCCCAGCGGACATGCGCCAAGATTGCCGGCGATGCTTTCATGGCGGTGTAGCACGCCGTCGTATTCACCGAGCAGATGAATGATCGCGGGCATGGTATCATCGACAGAAACCAGCGGGAGATTATCCGGGTATTGGCGCGCGAGGTAGTTGATCTGCAGGTGGCTCGAGAGGGTTTTCTGGACTTTCGACGAGGCAACATGATCGGCGGTGGGAGACCGGGGCCGTTTGTTAGACGGTTCCGGGGCGTGAGAATCCATCTGGGGATTGAGGTGGGCGTGGAAACCCGGGAGTGGAGGGCTTATCTCGGGGGTGGAAAGAATGGGGGGCGAATGGGGTGTAGGGAGGAAGGTGACAGCGGAAAGGGTATAAGAGCGCGGAAAATATTGAGCGCGCGGATAAAAACCGGCGCGAATTCAAGTTGGATCCGAAGCTACATTCATGGGTCAAAGAGAAGAGAAAGTAAGAGAAGAAAGAGAGGAAAGAGAGGAAAGCGCCTGTCTCGACGGAACAGCGCACGGGAGTGGAGAGGAAAAACGTGATCTTTGGCTGCCCCAATCCTTTGGCCCCGGAACTGATGGGAATTTGTTTAATTTTCTTTTAATATGGAAATTGTGGGAAAACCGGCAATTCCTATTGCAATGGCGCTGGACCAGTATCGTACAATAGGCCCTTTGGTACCTAGTACAGTCCCAGCGGAGTCCCGCCGGAGGGTTCCGCTGAGATGCAATACGCCCTCTACATGCACCTCTATAGCCTTACCTAGCCACTACACAAGCTACAAGTAATCCAGAACTGCCAATGCTCCCACTCAGTAGGTCCGTTCACATCCTGCCGATCCCCCAAAATCAAGCCTTGAGCCTTGTGGAGGTGTCCCCATCTCTGGTTTCGCTGATGCCTGAAGGTCCCTTACTGAAACATTACGCGCGGTTCACTCGGGAGCTCGGAAGAAATTGTCACAGGCTATATGTCAGTGGTGTTACATGTACAATCACAATGTAACTTAGCTTACAATGTACATTGTACATAGTTGTCGAACAGAGAAAGGTTGGAATGTCCGAGACTCCATGTATACAGTAACGGAGCGGTAAAATACCTCCGGGCGGGATCCCTCACGCGGGCGCAACCCTCAATACACGGTAATCTCCGTAAGGCGGGCAGAGTGTCTTCCCTGGTAAAATCCCTCATACACGCACCACCTTCCCTACACCTCTCCCCTAGCCATATCGACGGGTAATCGGAACTGCTCCTGTTTACCTCGCTTAACTTTATTTGTTTTTTTCCCTTCTCTTTTTCTCTTCCATTTCCAGTCATGTCCGAGCGAGGCTCGTTCCGCGGGGGTCGTGGTCGTGGTCGTGGCGGACAGGCCCAGCAGAAAAGTGGCGGTGGTGGCGCACAGGAGAAGCCTAAGAAGGAAAACATCTTGGACCTCAACAAGTATATGGACAAGGAGGTTCAGGTGAAGTTCAATGGTGGTCGTGAGGGTATGTTTAGTTGATTTTTCTTTTCTTTTCTTTCCTTTTCTTTCTTTTCTTCTTTTGTTTTTCTATTACTTGCATACTTGAACTATATACTAAACTTCACTTCTAGTCTCCGGCACCCTCAAGGGCTACGACCAGCTGATGAACCTGGTTCTCGACGATGTGAAGGAAACCATGCGTGGTAAGTTCCCACCACTTGAAGCTTAAGCTTAAGCTTCAAGCTTCCACCTTCACCAGTTAAAGCGATATACTAACCATCATCCCAGACGATGAGGGCAACAAGACCACCCGCTCACTGGGCCTGATCGTCGCCCGAGGCACTTTGATCGTACTGATCTCACCCGCCGACGGCAGTGATGAGATCCCCAACCCCTTCCTGCAAGCAGAGGAGTAAACCTGCACTCTCCACTCACTCTGTCTGGAAGAAGTCCGGAGTTCCAAACAGGAGTCTCCCTAATGTCAATTTCAATGCCAATGCCAACCCCTGACTTTCGGCGTGCGGCCGGAACTTTACGCTCATCAGTAGCTACGATGGGAACGAACGCAATATGATGGTTTTCACTTTGGTTTTCACTTTTTCCCCACCCTTTCTGGGTTTTTTTTTTTGACTTGGAATATATGTGTATGGTAGGGCTGTTGCCATAGGATGGGACAGGACTATTTTCTTTTATTTCTTCTCCCATGTCAAAAGGGAAGGATGGGACGGGATGGGATGGTCTAATTTTTGGGATTGGCAATCCCAAGCAAAGATAAAAAAATGAAAGAAAGAAAGAAAAAAGAGAGAAAAAGAGTATCAAAATCAACATGGAATTTCCAAGCAAACAGCATAGGTATCATAGATTCAAAAAACCAACGCACAAACTATACAAAGCCCTCTGCCCTTTCTCGGACAAATCAGCGCTCAGATCTACATTACTGGCCCACTTCCCCAGGCCCCACCGTCTCCCCAAACTCAGAGTCATCGGTGGCATCGTCAAACCCATCAGCCTGCAAGGAAACCTGTTTCGGCTGTGCATCCTTCAACCGCCTCACGCCCTCGGCCTCTTCAACCCATGGCCCTGCTTTCTCCATGCCATCGATGTACTCGGCGCCGATACGCAGGTTTAGACCTGCACTGAGGGCACGCTCGATGCGCGTCTCTCGTGTCTGCGACACGAGAGTTCGGAAGACGTGCACGAAGAAGCCGCCGAGGATGTCGACGCTCCAGTCCTCCGGTACGAGCTCGAGAACCTCACGGACGTCGAACCAGGCCGCGAAGCGGGCGAGGAGATCGCTTGTGCGCTCGATGCGGTCTGATAGGTCTTTGATTTGGAGAAATTCATCTAGCAGATGACGGAAGAGTGAGGATTGCAGGGTATGTTCTGCTAGTTCTGGTTGGGTTCCTGTTGAAGAGGGAGAGCTGCGCGGGCCGCCGAAGAGGCAGTATCGGATTGCGGAGTCGTAGTCGCCTAGGCCGTGGGTGAGGAGGCGGAGGGCGGCGCGGTGGTGGCCTTGGAGGCCGTCTAGGATGATGCATTCCGAGACGAGCTCGTTTTGGAATGGTTCGATGCGGGTTAGGACGGCGGGGATTGAGTAGCTTATTCCTGTTGGGAGGGGTTGGGATGAGAATTGGGAGCTGGAGATTCCGCCTAGGAGTTGGAGGAGGCGGAGGCGGGATTGCCACCACGGTTCTGCAGGTGTGTTTTCCGTGATGAAGTTCAGGTATGTTGGTTTCGGGGCACGTAAGGCCCGGTAGGTTGAATAGGAATCGGCTAGGGATGCTCGTGCTTCTGGGGATGACTCGAGAACGGAAATCACTGTGTCCAGGTAGTATGAGATCAGGTCGTCGGCATATTGTGCGTACTGAATTCATGGTTAGTTATGTTTATACAAGAGGGGAGGGCATCTCACATTCTTGGCAAACACCAGATGCTCCAGGTAGGCCTGAACAGCATTGGGGGCCCGCTCTTTGAGCAAAGAAACAACATCCGCTGGTTCCAGCCTGACCCGACTGGCATTGTCCGCAAATACCTGGATGCCCAGGGCGGGATTCCGCCCAGCCAGCCAAGCACCATATTCCTCGACCAGCTGTGCATCCTTGATCTTCACCAAGTACCTACGCATCTGCGTTTCCACGCCAGATGCGGAGACCTCTCCGCCGGCGTCCGTCTCCCCGTCCACAATTCTCCGCCAGGTCTTGAGGACATTCCGAGACATCTTTTGGCTCTGGTACAAGCGGCTTAGCACATATAGCCGCTTGTATGTCTCGAGTAGCATCACTGCCCGATCGAAGTTGCCCTTCCAGTTATCAACTAATCTGTTCAGCTCGGAGCGAAGAGGTGATGATGCGCGCTGGTCTGTTGTCAGGTAGGCATCTTGTTCAAGGGTCAAATGCAATAGTGCAGCATCAGTGCTGTCCAACACATATGATTCATCGGTAATGCTGCCGTATCCTCGCTTTTGTTGCCAAGACAGGAGGAAGCGCTTCACCATGTTAAGGACTGGACTGCGGGACGTATCCAGCCCAGACGTATCAACGCCTGTCTTTCCTACTTGTTGAGTGTACTTGACCGCCATTGATGCCAATCCGGCATGTATCCATATACCCTGCGGGCCCTGTAGCACCTCGCATCGTAGCAGGGGAATAAGCAGCAAGGCCAGACGAGGATCAAGGTTACCTGCCACCAGTGCTTGTTCGGTCTGCTTGATTGCGGAATCACTACGGTCGTTCGGCTGCATAGATAGAAGGTCTCCATAGAGTAAGAGGCACGCCTTTTGCTTCACGTAGCTGAGCCCAATGAACTCAGCTTCGGTCTTTGGCTCTGTGTCCTGAACTGATAGCAGCAAGTCCAAAACAGCATCTCTCTGTAGCACTGTGTGGTCGCTTTTGTTTGTCTCCTGCGCCTTCTGCAGAGCGTCCTCGAGTTGGACCACCAAAGGGTTCTGTAGGACACGCCATATTTGAGAGCCAGACCACAGAATGAGACTGCTCTGAGCCTTGCCTAGTCCATGTGCGAACTTTGCTTCTTCGGCATTCCGTTGAGCCTCCCAGGTTTGCTCTGATGAGGCCTCGCCTTTTTTGGGTCCATCAGAATCGGTCAAATCTTGTGAATCGAATAGTTCCTTTTCTTTCTGCAGCTGCTCGATGGATGCGTGTGTTCTTGGATCTGCCACCGGGACATGGGGAGATAACAGAGGAGTTTTGAGGCGGACCATTTGTAACAGCTTACCAATTTCATTAAGCTCGAGATGGCTGGGGCTGAGTGTGTGCTTGAGACCAACTTGGGCGGCTCGGTCTTCTCCAGGTGGAGGGATCTCGATCCATCTTTTATTCCGCTCGATCTCGCCTGGGTCATCATCCCAGCGTTGGATTTCAAGTCGCGTTCGAGACTCCCCCTCTTCATCGTCTTCGATGACAGCGAGAACAAACTCTTCTTTGGCATCTTCATTTGGTTGGAAGATTTGATCACTTTCACCCGTATCAATTACAACTGACTTGGGGAATCGGTGGAAGTTGATCGTGCCCCGAACCACTTCGCCGTCCATGTCAACGAACATTCCAACACCCGGCTCTGTTGCCTCAGTTCCGGTGACTAGTAAGAACTCTGAGGGTGTGGGAGACACCACATGAGGCTGCAGACGCTTCGAACTTTGCTTTGTTGGTGCCGGCACAGGTGGTAATGGCTTGAGGTTGTCGTTGCTTGCAGGGTGGTTGTCTGATTCTTGGTTTTCAGGCTTGGGGGAACTTCCACTTTCACGCTCTTCCGAGCTCGATCTTCGAAGGCTCCCACTAGATGTGAAAGGATCCGGTGTCCCTGACGGTGATCTGTCTATCTGAGCCCCTTGTGCATGCGGTGAGAGCATTCCCACGAAGGTATTTGCGCTACTGCTTCGACCATGCCCACGAGGATCAACTGGCGGTGGATTCGGGTAGGATGACGAGGGAGAACGCTTAAGTGGAGTCGGTGGTGCTGGGTTCATGTCTTCGACATGTCCCGACTCGAAGACCTCGCTCGAGGAGGAAATAGGGAAGAGGGGGATCTTCTGTTGGTGCGCCACCTCAAGCAATGAATATGAGTGTGAATCAGCAGCACAGGCGATGGTTCCTCGTCGTGCCGCAACCAAGCAACCAGGGAACTCGATCTTCTTGATCCGGCGCGCCTCGTCCCCGATTTGAACCAACATTATCCTGTTCTGTACGGCGATCATCACCGTCGGGTCTTCCTCTTCCTCTGCATCCCGATTGAGATCTAGACCACCGATCCAGCGGCATTGGTTGACCTTTGTAGTTCCAAAGGCCGGGCTGAGCTCCGGCAGCATGTAGAACGTAACAGTGCCATTGCAGAGAACACATGCTTTGCCCACTGAGGATAAGATAACTATTTGCCGGACGCCTTGTTGTTCACTCCCGGCTGGGGGGCTTTGGGCGAATAGGATAGGCAATCGGGATGCCAGTATAAAGGTAGGCTCGCTGGACTCGTCTGGGGAAGCTGGCGGAAGGCATACGAAGTGCAGGATCTCGGCTGCAGAGGTGCCGATGTATAGATTCTCATCTGTTTCAGGGTCAGTGGGCATTCAATTCACAGATCATGCAGCCTTTACAGCTCTAGGTGGGTAGAGCTTACTCCAGTATTCAACGCAGGTGATGTAGACGTCGGAGCTATGCTCGGTTGCCAACGGAACATCCTCGAAGAGGGATCGTAGGACATAAGGCACAGTCCCTGGAGGACTGATCCTCCGCCTCTTGCGGGGACCAATTCCATGGTCCGAAGCCATCATGAGGCTGTAGTTGACATCTCTCCCCGCGCGATTGGAGAGTGACCAGCTAAGGCGGTCACTAGCTGGGGCCAAAGCTCAAGGGGTTCAGAGACGGCAGAATATAACGGCCACAGAACTATTTGCCAAGTATCCATTTCAAGGATTCATAAAATACGATGTTTAGGGGCTTTTATACCTTCATTTACTAATTAGTTAGTTCCTGGACAAGCATGTTCCCAGACTGCCACATATATATGAAACACTACATTATCAGCCAACATCATGTATGTAGATTGCAAGGCGGTAACCACAATCTATGTCCGATTGGCCGTTATCGCCCACTCTGCTCTACACGGATACCTCGGGACAACAGCTGTCATCTTAGGGGTATCAAGTAGACGCATTGCACAGATGCTTCATTGACGCTCCTTTTGTTGAATCCAACTCCCGTCTTTCATACATTTGATCTAACCCGACTGTATAGTCCGTACACTCGGAACAACATCGGCCCGTGCGCCGCGTGTCCTGTTCGCGATAACAGATCTCCAACTTTCCCCTTGGCTACTTGATGTGGGGTGTGCTGACTGGGGACAATGGATTCTTTTGCCATTACAGAGGGCTTGGTTCCCCAAGACCAACCTGATGTGCCATCCAGCAAATTGACCGAAGAGACCAACAAGTTTCAACGCGCCATCGCAGCCTGGAGAGGTACGTCGCCAGATCAACAGACTACGGTTGTTTCTAGTTGGCTGTGCTAATCTAGAACTATCATAGGTATCGACTTGGCCAACACGATCGCGAAACTCGACACGACAGCTTCTGACATCGTCGAGCAGCAGCGTGATGCACTTGTGCAACGAAAAGACCTCGCCCAGAAGACAAAGGACTATAAGAAGCTTGATGACGAGGCGAAGCTCGCCGAGTATAAAAGTCTACTCAAGGCGTACCAATCCTTCATCGATCTTTTGACTAACCAAGGCAAAACGTCTTCGTCCTCATTCTTGCAACTATACTCGTCACTATCCGAGGCGCCAGACCCCTACCCGCTCCTCGAAGCTTCCGTCGACTCCCTCGTTCTATCCGAAGATACAGTCCCGAAGCTGACATCGGAGCGGGATCAATTGCAAAAGTCCGTGGATCGTCTCACCAAGCAGCAAGAAGAGACCGAGAAACGCCTACAGGAGGAACGCGCTATCCGGAAGAAGTTGGAAGAAAACCAAGAATCTAGGGCCAAGGAAATTGAGGCATCGTGGGAAGCTGTCTTGGCCGAAAAGACGAACAACTGGGCTGCCAAGGAGAAAAGCTTGGAGGAAAAGGTCGAGAACCAGGAACGCTTGATCAAGGAGCTCAAGGCAAGCTACGAGGTCTCCCAGCGCCTGGGCGAGGGTGAAAGCGATGAGAATGATGGCTCGCGAAGTGGTGCCACTGCAGCCGAGCTTGAGCTTGTTTCTGCTGACCTGGAGAAGACAAGCTTAAGGCTAGCGGATGTGGAAGCACGCAATGAACAATTGCGTATCGAGCTGGCTCAGGCTGCCTCGCATTCGCACTCTGCTCCAGTCTCCGTCGAGGATGACCCTGAGTATCTTCGTCTTCAGTCGGAGAACTCTTCCTTGTTGCGGAAATTGGATGCTGCGCGCTTCGATAAAGACTCCGAAAGACACACTTGGGAGGCTAAGCTACTTCAATCGGAGAGAACTGCATCAAAGGCATTGGTCGAGAAAGAGGAGCTGCGCTCGCGGTTGGCGAAGGTCGCTGATTATGATGAAATCCGCCGAGAGTTGGAGATGATCAGATCCGTTGAATTTGCAACTGGGGATGATGATGAGGCTGGAGATGGAGCTGAAGGCAAGGCGACTGGGGCTAACGGTGATGCGAGCAAATCGAAGGACAAGAACTCTCTGGAGCAACTCCTCATGGCCCGGAACAAAAAGTTGACAGATGACCTCACTCTTCTGCGGGTGTCCCATCGTGATATCCAAGGTCAGCTTGAAAACCTGCGGAGCGAGCTTTCCACCTCAAAGGAAGAGCTCGAGAAGTCTCGAAACCTTTCAACCACTCTTGAAAACGATCTTCTTCGCGTACAAGATGAGGCTGCAAACTCGTTCCCCTCAGGGGCAATGTCTGTTGCAGGAACATACACTTCCAGATACCCTCACTCTGCCCGCCGCGGTGCATCATCACCCACCTCCTCTATCATCTCCGGCTTTGACCAGGGCGCCGCATCCGCAAATACCATGGATGCAATTCGCGCAGGAGAGGCAGTAGGCGGCGGATCAGGGCTTCTACCAATGATCCAAGCGCAGCGAGATCGGTTCAAGAAGAAGAACGCCGAACTCGAAGAAGAAATGTCAAAGCTGTACGCTACCGTCAAATCTCTCCGACAGGAAGTTGCATCTCTCCAGAAGGACAATCTGGGCCTCTATGAGAAGACAAGATACGTCTCAACCTACAGCCGAGGCCAGGGCGCATCCACATCCGCAGCATCATATGCAAACACCCCCAGCTCCACCTCTGTGTATACATCCGCAGATACACCATCGGGACTATCCCTCGACCGATACCAGAACGCCTACGAAGCTCGGATCTCACCCTTCGCCGCTTTCCGAGGCCGAGAATCGACCCGTGCATACAAACGTATGAGCCTACCAGAGCGAATCGTATTCTCTCTCACCCGCGTCATCCTCGCAAACCGAACAAGTCGCAACCTATTCGCTGGCTACTGCTTTGCGCTCCACATTCTCCTTTTCGTGGTCCTCTACGTAATGAGTACCACGGAAATTGAGAAGCATAGCGCTATGAGCGCTGTTGGTAGCGCCGCCGCCGCTGCTTACGGTGGAGGTGGGGGTATTGGTAGTGGCACAGGCAGTGGCACGGGTCAGCTGCACGGCGATGACTGGCAGCAGGAAGGATTCC
The DNA here is from genome assembly GCF_001773325.1 of Penicillium arizonense. Taxonomy (NCBI): domain Eukaryota; kingdom Fungi; phylum Ascomycota; class Eurotiomycetes; order Eurotiales; family Aspergillaceae; genus Penicillium; species Penicillium arizonense. Next base: position 1,090,656 of record NW_019173282.1, on the reverse strand, counting down.
ACTAATGTTCTATTTCTTGTTCTCACAGCGAGGGTATCGGAGTTCCATTTCCTTGTTTCTTTATCGATCATCTGTGGCGTTTGGGATTGAGTGCTCTCTCTATTCTTGGATGTGGGTCTAGCTGCGTCCTGTGTAAATTTGAGTTCTGGCAAATATATCTATCTGTATGCCTGTGACTAAGTTGCGTCAGGCGACTGTAGACTTCCGCGTAATGACGCATGGGGCTGGCCATTCCTGGGGTATGCATTGAAGCTCTTGTGACATGATCATCTTTAGCCGATCAATCTATCAATTGAATTCCATTTTTGTAGCAGATAGATAATCATACCTTTTGGCCTTCGCTTAAGCGTGCATTCCTTATTCAGGTCCACTGGCAAGTATTATGAGTGGCTTCCGATGCCCATGTGCTTAGATATAGAAATCCACCCATGCTCGCACGGTTAGTGTTACCGAGTACAACACACTGAACCATTCGGTAGGACGAAACTAGGGGCTATCAAGAAATGAATTTGATAAAAAAAGGCCTTGCTAGTCCAGATTCTGAGTAATGCTAAACGAATTTGGTTAGGAGGCAAAAGATTGAAGGCCCGAGCCGCGGATCGAACGCGGGACCTCGCGCAGGAGTGCTTAGGTTTTGGATACCCTAAGCGCGAATCATACCACTAGACCACCCGGGCTTCATGAAGTAAATATATGCGAGTTTAGAACTGATGAGCGGATAGTGAAAGTACATGAGGATAGATCCATTCCCATGTTGATTTTCGGATATCAGACAAAGTATGTCTCATTCACTTGTAGACCCCGCAACATTCATGGAAGCGACTAGTGCAGATAAGCGTAGATTCGGACAATTTCCTCGGATGTGGTGCATTAGTGTCGACACTCTGCAATGCAAGTATATATATCTTGGTGGCTTGGGTCGGTTAAATGAACCGGGTCCGAAAATGCCTGTTGACAAAAGCAGGAATTGGCTTTGACATAAATAGGTTAATTAAAGCGGAATGACGGATCAGGACTTTTCGGTGTAAGAAATGGCGTTTTCTACGCGCCAGTGCGTTCTAAAGGGTGCGGAGTGAGCCCAACCCCTCTCATCCCCTCCTCAACCAGCCCCCCTAAGAACTCCAAGGGACAAGGACAGAATACTCAACTTATGGCAGTTGATGGCAGGGCTGAAGAATATCTACCTGATACACAAAAGTACTAGTATTAGCCCATGTACAATGCCTGCAACAATTCCCCGAGTCCTGCACAAGGGCTCTAGGATCATGACCCAGCAATACCTCCGCATCTCTGCACACTAGCCTACAGTGGCAAGAATCCTGCGCATCTAATCGCCTAGCACATATGCTCTCCTCTTCAGTCAGATTTATTAATAGCCCGGGGAATTAATAGAGGCCTCCACATTGGCCCTTCGGTGCTGGTAGCTCTGCCGAACCGCCATTGGGGAACCCCGTTGTTTTGCTTAGCGCGTTGCTATCCTGATTAATCCAAAGTCGTTTGTGGCCGAGGACAAATCAGAGAGCAGTAAGGCTGGAGGAAGCAGCCCTGGGCGCGTCCATCTACCAATAAGAAATCGCGGTCGAGCCTTAACCCTTGCTAGTACCTGCAGGTTGCATCGATCACTCCGTTTATAGATTCAGCATTGTTTCGAGTCAGACGTGTGTTACTATCTTTGATGCATGCTTGAATTAGAGGATTCTGCAATTAACATCGCTTCTATATGTATCTCTGCTCTGACCCGAATGGATTCATGTCAATCCCTCCCTCTCCTGTCACTCCTTTCTTCACCACGCTCATCCCCGTTCCTTCATATCCGACCGAGTGCTACTCAAGGCTTGCTGGACAATCCTTAATATTATTTAAAAAGCCACCGCCGTTAACGATCCCTCTCCTCCTCCCAGCGCAAGGTGTCAGCAATGCATCTCATCTCTCTTCTCACCTGCCTGGCAGCAGTCTCACTTGCTGCCCCAACGAACTTCCTAGACGATGCATACGATTGGTCAGATGAGCTGGCTGACTTCTACGGAACAGTGAGCCAGTTCATCAGCTCCGCAAAGCACAACATCAGATCACCAGATGCTTGCGACATCTCCAAGATTGCTCTGCCCTCCTACGCCTCAGGTCTTCCCGGCCCCACAGGCTTGAAGCCAGTCTATGTTGCACTTGGACGTGGCACTCAGGTACGCGAGAATCTCGAGTATTTCAATTGAATAGTATAACTCACAATGCACCCAGAACTATACATGTGCGAGCTCTTCATCCAATACCACACCAGTGGCAGCAGGAGCCGTCGCAAGGCTTTACAATGCCACATGTCTCGCAGCCAACTACCCAAGTATTGTTGAGAAACTCCCGAGCATCGCATACAAGATTACTCTCCCGACCAACGAACTGGCCTCTTTCCCCCCTGCCAACATTGAGCTTATGGGACATCATTTCTTCTTTGATGCGACGACCCCGGAGTTCAACCTCAACACTACACCAGACAAGCAGGACGGCATTGTCATGTCGAAGAAGCAAGGTCAGATTGCTGCGCCTTCTGATGCTACCTCCGGGAAGTATGGCGCCGTTGCCTGGCTCTACCTCACCACCACTGATGGCACCATTGGCAACTACAAGAGTGTCTATCGAGTTGACACTGCGGCTGGGTCACCTCCAAAGACCTGCAAGGGTTTGCCTGCTGCATTCCAGATACAGTATTCTGCAAACTACTATTTCTTCGGGGAATGATTGGAATATTCTTGTTTTGTACATAGACCTCAATGGAGGTTACGACTATGAGTCTTGCGGGTTGGCCTTTGTCTCTTGTTACTTTCTATTCTAATGCCCAAGGGCGAAACCTGGCGTTATTTACGGAATATAACTACACTTTCAATTTCAATGATTAATCAACAACTTCATGCAGGGCTAAGATGTACCACGTGATCTCGCTATCGGCGACAGAGTATCACGTGATGATTCCACACGGAAGAGGAGCGCTAGCCCTAAAACAGACTAGCGCAGTTCTGATTTTCTGAAAGATCCCAAAGCGCAAAAAAATCTCGACCGCATCAACGAGCAGCAACGGTATCGACCCGCACCCGACAAACAGTCAGCGGCCAATTCTGTTCTAACTGCTTGATCCAGTAAACTCGGATCTGCAATCAATTTTTTTCATTCCTTCCTCGCCTCTCTTGGGACCGTTTCTTCTCAGTTTCCAACTCTACACCGGTTTGAGCCTTCGGAAACGACAGCTCAACCTCCTACCTCCCCTTTAACTCTTTCCAACCGAGTTTTTCTCCAAACCTATACAATGGCTTTCGCTCCCCGTGGCCGTGGTGGTCCCCCTCGTGGACGTGGTGGATTTGGTGGTGGTGACCGTGGACGTGGCGGTGGTCGAGGTTTGTTCAGTCCATCCGTTTGAAGCCGCAAGCTTGCGCATCGTTAGTGTCGCTGGTTCTACCAACTCGACACTCACGATATGCACACCGACTTGCGGGTATAATTCAGTTCACTTTGCTGATTCGAGTTCTTCAGGCGGTGGCCGTGGTGGTTTCGGCGGTGGTGACCGTGGCCGTGGTGGCCGTGGTGGTGGCCGTGGTGCCCCTCGTGGTGGTCGCGGTGCTCCCCGTGGCCGTGGTGCTCCCCGCGGTGGCGGCGGTGCTCGCGGTGGTGCCAAGGTTATCATTGTAAGTTTCTCAGAAAAATTCTCAGGGACATTGAGATCAGTCACTAACCGGGTCTTTTTTTCTTCTACAGGAGCCCCACCGTCACGCTGGTGTCTTCGTCGCTCGTGGTGGCAAGGAGGATCTGCTCGTCACCAAGAACTTGACCCCTGGTGAGGCCGTTTACGGTGAGAAGCGTATCTCCGTTGAGGGCCCTGCCAACGAGGACGGTGCCGTCACCAAGATCGAGTACCGTGTGTGGAACCCCTTCCGTTCCAAGATGGCTGCCGGTATCCTCGGTGGTCTCGATGAGATCTACATGAAGCCCGGTGCCAAGGTTCTTTACCTCGGTGGTGCCAGCGGTACCTCCGTCTCTCACATTGCTGATATTGTCGGTCCTACCGGTAACGTCTACGCCGTCGAGTTCTCTCACCGCTCTGGCCGTGACCTGATTGGCATGGCCACCCACCGTACCAACGTCATCCCCATTGTCGAGGATGCCCGTCACCCCCTCCGCTACCGTATGCTCGTGCCCATGGTCGATGTCATCTTCGCCGATGTTGCCCAGCCCGACCAGGCCCGTATTGTCGGCCTCAACGCCCACATGTTCCTCAAGGATGAGGGTGGTGTCATTGTCTCCGTCAAGGCCAACTGTATCGACTCCACGGCCAAGCCCGAGGTTGTGTTCGCCCGCGAGGTCCAGAAGATGCGTGAGGAGAAGATTAAGCCCAAGGAGCAGCTGACCCTTGAGCCTTTCGAGCGTGACCACTGTATCGTCGCTGGTCTGTACAAGCGTTCCGCATAAAGGTGATTTTTAATCTCTGGTCATGTCCATTCCCTTTTGATGTTCTCCTCGGCGTCTCGTGTTGTGATGTATCGAATTGTTTCCCCGTTTCTTGTGACAGGTTTTTACTGCCCATGTACTTTTGGCTGCGTCTCAAAATTTAGTTTCCATTTTCGAATTGTACACGCTGGAATGTGTCACTCTGTCTTGATCTGAGGTGATGAGATGGCTCTGGATGAAGTATGATATCCGCAGTAATTAGTGTCCAATTCAAGTGATTCCCAGCCTTGCTAGCCACTTCTATGCTTTCATGGTGTATCCGTAGCTTGTGTTGATAATGACTCTAGTCTCTTCAAGCTTTCCTGATCTACCGACTCCACATATACAGGACCTAGAATTAAGAGAGAAATTACCAATTGTGTTACAAATTATTTGGGTCCTTGTTGAGAACCTTCCTAGTACCTAATTTACCTACATAGACAATGCCTAATTGAATGAAATGACAGACTAATGCCGGTCAGATCACCCCTCAACTCTTCACTTTGCCAAACAGTCTTGACAAAGCAAACAAAATTCTTCTTCTTCACGAGGTAGTATAAGAGAACGCTTTTCAACCAGCTGATTGTTTGATCGAAGTGGTGTTCTTATGAATGCCCATCTTGTTCAAATAGCCACCACGATCCTTCATACCAAACTTTACAGATGCATCTTACCCACGGCTGAATATCAATATAGCGTATGAAATAGTGAAATAGATGAAATTACGGCCATAGCGTACGCTGATTTAGCCCAAGTATCCCATAACTTACCAAAGATCTTCATGTAGATCTTCCTACCATGATAGTAACTTGACAAAAGGATTCCTAGCCCATAATGCAGACCGAATCGTGGATGTTATAACGACAGAGATTGAACTGGCTGTTCAGGTGATGCTCGCTGAGTTTGCGACGGGTTCTTCTCTCTGCTTGCTCCTATATTTCCGAGCATCTTTTCCCATAGAACATTCAGCGTATAACGAATAATTTACACTATTGAATTAAGCCCTTGGGAGTTCTTCCAGTAAGTTGTCATTTTGTCAGATTAAACTATATGATAAAAGGTATGCTCTCTAACCTGAGGGTTGTCAGGGCTAAGCGTTGCTCTCACATGTAGACATCTCGGACTTGCGCCGGGCCTCCCGGCAATCGGATATCTCACCGAGGATCACCACAAAATGGATCGGAATTGATGCGTAACACTTGGCTCAAGTGGTCAAATGAGTAAAACATGATTCTATTATTGGTGGAGAGATATGTTGAAGCTGGAGCGTGGGGGAAGAGATGAACTCCGCCCCAACCCCGCAAAGCGTGGACGGCGACTATATAAAGGCCGAAAGGATGCCATGGTTTCTGGATCTACATAACTTATTCTTCTGTACTAATATCCTTGACCCGAAGATATAATCGATAGAAAGTACGTTCAACATGTCCATCCTCATCACCGGAGCTGGGGGCTACGTCGGCCAGGAATTGGCCGCGGGTCTGCTTGCAAGCACACCTGCTACAACAACCGTGACCATAACCGATATGGTCGAGCCCGAGATCCCAGAGTCAGCTGCACAGAATGCAAGCCGCCTGAGCACAGTCAAGGCAGACCTCACCTCACCCCAAGAGGTCGACGAATTGATCAACGAATCCCGCCCCTACGAAACAGTCTACATCCTGCACGGCATCATGTCCGGCGGCTCAGAGGCCAATTTCGAGCTGGGAGTCCGGGTCAACCTCGACTCTGTGAGATACATTCTCGACCGGCTACGCAAGACCATGCCCGGAACGAAAGTGGTTTTCACATCCTCATTGGCAGTCTACGGCCCTGCAGCCCCAGGATTCGTCATTGACGAGACAAATTTCCCACCCGTACCTTCATCTTCATATGGATCGCAGAAATTGATCGTCGAGACTCTACTGAATGACTACTCGCGCCGAGGATTCCTAGACGGCCGATGCGTGCGCCTTCCCACAGTCACAGTGAGAGCCGGAAAGCCTACACAGGCTGCTAGCAGCTTCGCGAGTGATATCATTCGTGAGCCGTTCCATGGCAAGAAGGCTATTCTCCCCGTAGCCAAGGAAACGGAAATGTGGATTTGCTCGCCGCATACTGTGATCAAGAACTTGATCCATGCTCGTACTGTTCCTAAGGAGGCATTTGGCGAGTCCAGATCTGTTAATCTGCCTGGATTGAAGGTCAGTATTCAGCAGATGTTGGATGCGCTACTGGAGGTCGGTGGTAAGGAGCGTCGGGCTCTTGTTGAGGAGAAATATGATGCTGCTACCGACAAGATCGTGCAATCGTGGACTCCGCAGTTTGATACTGCACGTGCTTTCAAGTTGGGATTCTCGGCTGATATTTCGATGGAGGAGAATATCAGACAGTTTGCCAGTCGATTTGTATAAGAAGTGGCTTTGTATAATGTAGCCAATCAATAGACATGAATTTGGATCGAGGGATATTGGTGATATTGAGGGAATGGAGCTGTAAAAGACATATAATATAATCCCCAAACCCAACCAAGCATAAACACAAGCCATTGAGATCATAAACATGCTCTTTGCCCCATAATGACAGCGCAAGGAAGTATTCGGGATGGGAAGGGCGGTTTGGAAAAGCGGGTCATGTGATTGGCTGGCGAAGACGAACAATTTCAGACTTCCGAACTTCAACCTCAGGGCGTCTCCATCAGCTCTTTTCTCCATCTCTTCCCCTTTCCCCTCCCTCTCACCTATAAAAGTCGTTCTCAATGGCTTCTCGGCGCCTAGCTTTCAACCTGAACCAGGCTCTCCGCAGCCGTGCGGCTCTTAAGTCCATCCAGCCCGTGAAGCGTGGCTTTGCGTCGCCGGTTGCGCTGCCGTCCACCACCCAGTCCACCACCCTCTCCAACGGATTCACGGTACGCCCAATCTTATCAATGCTATCATAGACTCGCTAATATGTGTCTAGATTGCCACTGATCACTCGCCATGGGCTCAAACCTCTACGGTCGGCGTGTGGATCGATGCCGGTAGCCGGGCAGAGACTGACAAGACCAACGGAACCGCGCACTTCCTCGAGCACCTCGCCTTCAAGGTCCGACACCCTCAGCTACAATCCTCGAAGCGATCTTCTGATGAATATATTTAGGGCACCAACAAGCGCTCCCAGCACCAATTGGAGCTTGAGATTGAGAACATGGGCGCTCACCTCAACGCCTACACTTCGGTACGACCGGGAAACCATCCATCAACCTATATCGAATCAATACTAATTGCGACCACAGCGTGAAAACACCGTCTACTACGCCAAGTCCTTCAACAACGATGTCCCCAAGGCCGTCGACATCCTCGCCGATATCCTTCAGAACTCTAAGCTCGAGCCCGGTGCTATTGAGCGTGAGCGTGATGTGATCCTGCGCGAGCAGGAGGAGGTTGACAAGCAGCTCGAGGAGGTCGTCTTCGACCACCTGCACGCCACCGCTTACCAGGGCCAGCCCCTTGGCCGCACCATCCTCGGCCCCAAGGAGAACATCCAGACCATCTCCCGTGACAACCTGACCGACTACATCAAGACCAACTACACTGCTGACCGCATGGTCCTGGTCGGTGCCGGTGGTATCCCCCACGAGCAGCTCGTCCGCCTTGCCGAAGAGCACTTCGGTGCCCTCCCCAGCAAGGCCCCTACTTCCGCTGCCCTCGCCCTCACTGCCGAGCAGAAGCGCACCCCCGAGTTCATTGGCTCCGAGGTCCGTCTCCGTGACGACACCATCCCCTCCGCTCACATCGCTCTCGCCGTCGAGGGTGTCAGCTGGAAGGACGATGACTACTTCACCGCCCTTGTCACCCAGGCCATCGTCGGCAACTGGGACCGCGCCATGGGCCAGTCGCCCTTCCTCGGCAGCAAGCTCAGCTCCCACGTCAGCCACCACAACCTCGCAAACAGCTTCATGAGCTTCTCCACCAGCTACAGCGACACCGGGTAAGTCACATACTTATATACTTAAACATCACACGCTAACTTGATACAGTCTCTGGGGTATCTACCTCGTCAGCGAGAACCTGACTCAGCTCGATGACCTGATCCACTTCACTCTCCGCGAGTGGTCTCGCCTCTGCAACAACGTCACCTCCGCCGAGGTTGAGCGTGCCAAGGCCCAGCTCAAGGCTTCCATCCTCCTGTCCCTCGACGGCACCACCGCCGTCGCCGAGGACATCGGCCGCCAGATCATCACCACCGGCCGCCGCCTCAGCGCCGAGGACATCGAGCGTACCGTCAGCCAGATCACCGAGAAGGACGTCATGGACTTCGCCACCCGCAAGCTGTGGGATCAGGACCTCGCCATGAGCGCCGTCGGCAGCATCGAGGGTATCCTCGACTACCAGCGCATCCGTGGAGACATGTCCCGCATGATTTCGTAATCTTGTCTAGAGTAAGATCGCGTTGTGAAAGATGACTGCTGAATGTCCCCTCGTGGATATCTTGGCGGTTTTGGTTTGAATGTACTATCAATCATTGCCTTGGGCTGTTAGATCCCAAATTCTGTGTGTGAAATAGCAATTAATGGTTTGCCATAGTAGACTATATAGTTTGTTGCCGAGGCAGCAAACGCACCAATTATTTCCTTTGTTTGTTCTATTTCTTTGGACTTCGTGTAGCTGTGTTCGCTGTAGTCTAGTTGTAATAGTAGGAAAAGGTAGCTAGTTCTAACTAGGTTAAAAAGCGAAGGTCGACCAGAAGGCTGTCTCGTAGTATCAAGTGATGTAGTTAACCCAGCCCATCCCCACTTTTCTCACTGCTTGAAATGCTTGCCTCGTCTTAACGTGGGCAATTTGCAGATGTAGATGACCATCCTGTGTTCTCTGCGGTAGTTGCAATATCTAGTGTCTCGTCAATTGAGTGTGGAGGCAGTGAGAATGCCGAAAGCCCCTCGCAGCTTGCAAGCTTGCCAAGTATGGTGTGTCGCATGGTCTCCCCGGATTCCCATCTCGGCATTTTAATGACATTGTATGGATTTCGTGCATCAGCCGCAAGCGCAAATCCAGATGTGATGGCGTGAGACCTCGCCAAACTCTAGCCGGCGACAGCTTGCTGGCCACTCGCATCTCGCTTGTCCCTCCGTTACGAAGAAAATTTTGATGTGATAAGACACCGAGATCTGGAAGATCACCGTAAACATTTGTCGTTCAATTCTCATAGAGCGCCTGTTGGTCGACCCACATGAGTCAACGATTCTTCCGGGCACGATGAAACGCGGAGCAGCGTAACATAGCTTCGATAGTACGATTTATATTCGATATGTAGACCTGGAGACTAACCAAGGCTCAAGGCGCAGGGCAAACATGTTGGCCAAAATGCAAGGCAGCACGTAAGTCAACGTCTCGAACTTTATCCCGCTCTAGATTGCCCCCGTCGGTAATGACTAAGCATGATAACGGGAGATTTTTTGACAGCAATTTCGGTCGGAGTAAAACGTCTCAAATCCCATCACACTTGAACAATGGGCAAAAGAGGAGGCAAGAAGGTATGGTTCAATCTATATGTCAATTGAGGGGCTCGACTGACCATCTTTCATACAGTCCGGTAGAGGTCGCGGCGGCGGCGGTGGTGGCAGTGGCCGCACGCGCTCTATTTGGCAGGATATCAGCAGAGAAAACGAGAAGTTCGAGCGCTATTACAATGAGCCTGAATTCCTCCCAGAGGAGGAGAGAGAAATCTTCTGGGCTACCATGAAGAAGGATCTCCCTAACAGCTTCCGTTTCACAGGTTCTCGAGGGTAGGCTATTACTACTTGCGCCTCGCGGGGACCAAGCAATACTGACTAACGCGCAATATACAGACACGCATTGGCTGTTCAGCAACGTCTCATTGACCACCACATTCCCGAGATCACCTCTATTAAGTATGAGGACCAATTCGTTGAGCCTCCTACCCCAATCTCGTGGTACCCGGATCAGCTCGCCTGGTCCATGACCACTCCCAAGAACATCATTCGACGATTCCCTCCTTTCGCCTCGTTCCAGAAGTTCCTTGTCGCCGAGACCGATGTCGGAAACATCAGTCGTCAGGAAATTGTCAGCATGATTCCTCCTCTCCTCATCGATGCTAGACCTGGAATGACCGTGCTGGACATGTGCGCCGCACCGGGCAGCAAGTCTGCGCAGCTTATGGAGCTGCTTCACGCAGGCGAGGAAGACTCCGTCGCGCAGGTTGCCGAGCAGGTCAAGAAGGGTGATGTTGGACCCGAACCCCTCGGCCCCGAAGGACTGAACGATGATGGCCGCAGCACTGGCTTGTTGATTGCCAACGACAGTGACTACAAGCGCGCTCACATGCTGATTCACCAGATGAAGCGCCTGAGCTCGCCTAACCTGATTGTTACGAACCACGACGCTACAATGTTCCCCTCCATTAAGCTGCCTCCTACGACCAATGCTGAGGGAAAGACCCAAAACAGATATTTGAAGTTTGACCGCATTTTGGCAGATGTCCCTTGCTCCGGTGATGGTACCGCTCGTAAGAATTACGGTGTCTGGAAGGAATGGATCCCTGGCAATGCTTTGGGACTCTACTCTATCCAGGCCCGCATTTTGGTCCGTGCTCTGCAGATGCTGAAGGTGGGTGGACGTGTCGTCTACTCCACTTGCAGTCTGAACCCCGTTGAGAACGAGGCTGTTGTCGCCAGTGCCATTGAGCGCTGCGGTGGTGCCGCCAATGTCAAGATCATCGATTGCAGCGCCGAACTACCCGGCCTCAAGAGAGCTTCTGGCTTGCGAAACTGGAAGGTAATGGACCGTGAGGGCCGTCTGTGGAAGAGCTGGAAGGACGTCGAGGAGCACCGTGACCAAGAAGGCGTCGACGGTCTTGCCAGACTCGCTGAGGGCATGTTCGCTCCCACTGGTGAGGGTGCTGATCTGCCTCTCGACCGTTGCATGCGTGTCTACCCTCACCAGCAGGACACTGGTGGTTTCTTCATTACCGTTCTCGAGAAGACTTCTGAGATTCGCGCCAAGCCGGAGAACACCAACGCCATCCCCAAGGCTTCTGTTGCCGCTCTCGCCGCTGAGCTCGATTCCAAGAAGGGAGACGGTGGAAATTCTCTGGAGAAGCTCGATTCTCTGGATGACCTGGTCGCTCCCGACCCAGAGGCTCAGGAGGAGGCCGCAAAGAACGCCAGCGTTGCTGAGGCCACTCACCAACTTCCTTATTCTGCTACTCTTGACGCGTCTGATACTGTCTCTCTCCCCAAGCGAGATGCGGGTGATCTTGAAGAGGAACTTCCTGCCAAGCGCACCAAACTCGATGATGGCAGCGAGGTTCTCATCGGTGACCGTCCAGTTCACCGTCCTGCGCCCTCAATGGGAACTGGAATCCCCGATGCTGGCGACAGCACACCCACATCCGCTGCTCCTGAGCAGTTGAAGAAGAAGGGACCTCGCCAAGAGGAGCCTTTCAAGTACCTTGACCCCAACCACGAAGAGCTCGTTCCTGTCTACGACTTCTACAAGCTTTCTGAGCGTTTCCCCCGTGACCGTTTCATGGTCCGCAATGCCGAGGGTCTTCCCACCCGGACCGTCTATTACACCAGCGCGTTGGCTCGGGATATTCTCGTCTCCAACGAAGGCCAGGGCATGAAGTTTGTCCACTGCGGTGTGAAGATGTTCGTTAAGCAGGACGCGCAGCGCGAGAACGTCTGCAGGTGGCGTATGCAAACGGATGGTCTCAAGATCGCCGAGCCTTGGTTGGGCCCTGAGCGCACCGTCACTCTGACCAAGAAGGAGACTCTGCGTCGTCTTCTTGTGGAGATGTTCCCCAAGGTTAACGATGATGCTTGGAAGGAGCTTGGCGAAATTGGTGAGCGCGTGAAGGACATCGAAATGGGATGCAGCATCCTGCGCGTTGAACCAACCGGCGAGGAAGACGGTCTCACGTAAGTCTTTTGGAACATTCTATTTTTCCGGGGCTAGTTATGCATTTACTAATATGATTACAGTGAGCGGATGGTTCTGCCCCTGTGGCGCTCTGTCCATTCTCTGAACCTCATGCTTCCCAAGGAAGACCGCCGCGCCATGCTGCTGCGTATTTTCAACGACTCCACTCCTCTTATTAACACCACCCAGAAGAAGGGTGGCAACAGCACTCCCACTGCTGGAGCAGAGGATGAAGTCATGAAGAGCGAGAATGCCCAGTTGGGAGAAGATGAACAGGAACAGATGGATACACGCGAGACATACACCAAGGACGGCGACGAGGAGGACCGTTTCAATACCACCGTCTAATGGACCCTTATTTACATGCAACCCGGGATACATGCAATGTACTAAAAAGCCAATCTCATGAATTTTGTCACTTTTCTGATTTCTGTCACTTTTTCCCTAAATCTAGGGATCTGCAGTCGTAAGATGCCGGAGAATCGTCGGCAGCAATAATTAATGCGCCGGTTAAATTCCTCCAGCTTCCCCGCAGCTTTCATTCTCGAGTTTAACGGAGGAATGGCGAAATGGCTAAATGACGATATTGACCATTGGGATCCGAGCGCGGAGGCTGTATACAGCTTAACTTTCAAGATCTCACCCTCACCAACCACAGCCCCAGCCTAAAACTCCAACCATACGGTATACGGAAAAATCGCGGCGGTGGCCCGCCTTCTACAGTGTAACAATGCAATAAGCTTAGGGATCATCGCTCCGGTTGCCCTGTGAGGCTGGTCTCTCTCCACACTATGCAACTATGCAACGCTGCATCCAACCCCTCAATTTCAAGACCCCTGCAAATGACGAAAGGGACCACGGAGCCATGGAAAACAGCACTGATCAGTACTAGAGCAATTGTCAATTGTTTGCATATGGCATGGTCGAAAAATTCCGGTTATTGGTGTCGGTCAATGATGTCCCGACTGTCTACTAGTATATGAATGTCTGTCTGCCCCTGGATTGAGGATTCCTCTTCACACTTTGCTTTCCCCGCGTTAATTGTGAGTGAATTGTGAATTGTCGAGGCTGGGATTATGAAGCTCTCGTCTACTTGGGCCATTGCCTGTTTGGCGGTCCAGGCTGCTGGTGCTGCTATTAGCCATCAATTGAATGGGTTGACGATCACCGAGCATCCGGATCCTGTTAAGCGGGCTTTGCTTCAGAAATATGTATTTTTGGCTCCATTCTTTCGTTAGGGTGGATTGTTATGCTGACTGGGTTTTGTAGGTGACGTGGGATGAGAAGTCTATATTCGTCAATGGCGAGAGGATCATGTTGTTCAGTGGTGAAGTCCACCCGTTCCGGTGAGTGAGACATGCGATGAATGTATTGTTTTGTCAAGGGCTCCTTACTGACTCATATTCTGTATAGTCTGCCTGTTCCATCTTTGTGGATTGATGTCTTCCAAAAGGTCAAGGCTTTAGGATTCAACTGTGTTTCTTTCTACGTTGACTGGAATCTGCTGGAGGGCAAACCCGGGCAATATAGCGCCGAGGGAATCTTTGCGCTAGAGCCTTTCTTTGATGCCGCCAAGGAGGCTGGTATTTATCTGCTTGCTCGTCCTGGTCCCTATATCAATGCCGAAGCATCGGGTGGTGGTTTCCCAGGCTGGCTTCAGCGTGTGAATGGAACGCTGCGAACTAGCGATGAGGCTTACCTCAAGTCAACTGATAAGTATGTGATAGACCATGACACCGAGCTCAAAGATGACATTAAGACTAACTTCTGTCTAGCTACATCGCAAATGTCGCGGCAACAATTGCCAAAGGCCAAATCACAGAAGGCGGTCCGATCATTCTCTATCAGCCCGAAAACGAGTACAGCGGTGCCTGCTGTGGATACAATGGTTTCCCAGATGCAGTCTACATGCAGTATGTCGAGGACCAAGCGCGCAATGCTGGTGTCGTCGTGCCTCTGATTAGCAATGATGCCTGGGCTGGTGGCCACAATGCACCTAGCACTGGCAAGGGTGCGGTTGATATCTACGGTCATGATAGCTACCCCCTCGGCTTTGACTGTGCCAACCCTTCTACTTGGCCATCTGGTAACTTGCCCACTGGCTGGTATCAAACGCACATGAAGCAAAGCCCTGCGACTCCCTACTCTCTGGTTGAATTCCAAGGTGGAGCGTTTGATCCTTGGGGAGGGGTTGGGTTCACGAAGTGTGCTGCTCTTTTGAATCATGAGTTTGAGAGAGTGTTCTATAAGAATAACCTCAGTTTCAGGGTTGCTTTCCTGAACCTGTACATGGTATGTTGCTAACCCCTGCAGCCATGAACGTGAACTAACATCTGTAGATCTTTGGTGGTACCAACTGGGGTAATCTTGGTCACCCAGGTGGCTATACTTCCTATGATTATGGCTCTCCTATTACTGAGTCTCGAAATATCACCCGCGAGAAGTACAGCGAGCTTAAGTTGATTGGAAACTTTGCTAAGGCGTCTCCGGCATACTTGCTAGCGACACCAGGAGCCTTGACTACTTCCACGTACACTACATCGTCTGATATTGCCGTGACACCCCTGCTCGGTGGTAACAGCACAGCTTCTTCCTTCTTCGTGGTCCGACACAATGACTATACAAGCCAAGCTTCAGTTGACTACAAGCTCAAGGTTACTACTAGCGCTGGCTCGGTCACAATTCCCCAGCTTGGTGGAAGCTTGACTCTCAGTGGTCGTGATTCCAAGATCCATGTTGTTGATTATGATGTTGCGGGTACCAACATCCTCTACTCTTCCGCTGAAGTGTTTACCTGGAACAAGGTTGGTAAATCCAAGGTGCTTGTACTGTACGGTGGCCCTGGTGAACACCACGAGCTAGCAGTCACTTCCACGTCCAAGGCGTCTGTTGTCGAGGGATCCTCGTCGGGTATCACCACCAAGCAGGTTGGAACGGCCGTTGTGATCGGCTGGGATGTCTCCACCACTCGTCGTATTGTCGAAGTAGGCGACTTGAAGGTTTTGCTTCTTGGTTAGTAATTCCCTTTCCTTGGATATTCATTGTACAATATACTAACATGTCTCAGACCGTAACTCTGCCTACAACTACTGGGTCCCTCAGGTTCCAGCCTCAGGTACTAGCCCTGGCTATAGCACCCAAAATGCCGCCGCATCAGCTGTCATTGTCAAGGCCGGCTACCTTGTGCGAACTGCTTATCTGAAGGGCAGCGACCTCCATCTCACGGCCGACTTCAACGCCACCACACCCATCGAGGTGATCGGCGCGCCATCCACCGCAAAGAACCTAGTTATCAACGGCAAGAAGGCCCAAGTCAAGGTCGACAAGAACGGCATCTGGTCTAGCAGCGTTGCATACAGTGCACCCAAGATCAAGCTCCCAACTCTCAAGAGTCTGAATTGGAAAGCCATTGACACCCTCCCCGAGATCCAAAACACCTACGACGACTCTAAGTGGGTTGCTGCCGACCACGCCAGCACCAAAAACAACGTCCACGCCCTCCAGACCCCAACCTCCCTTTACTCGTCCGACTACGGCTTCCACACCGGAACCCTAATCTACCGAGGCCACTTCACCGCCACGGGTGACGAAAAGACCTTCTTCGTGCAGACCCAAGGCGGCTTAGCATTCGGCAGCTCAGTCTGGCTAAACGAAACACACATCGGGTCCTGGGGCGGAATCTCCATAAACAGCAACTACAACGCAACATACACCCTCCCAACCCTAACAAAGGGCAAGACCTACGTGTTCACAGTAGTCGTGGACAACATGGGCCTGAACGAAGACTGGACAGTCGGCTCAGAGGAAATGAAACTCCCCCGCGGTATAATCGACTACAATCTCTCCGGCCAACCTGCCGACGCCATTACCTGGAAATTGACCGGCAACCTTGGCGGCGAGGATTACATCGACAAAGTCCGCGGCCCACTCAATGAAGGCGGTCTCTACGCCGAACGCCAGGGCTTCCATCAGCCTTCGGCGCCAACCAAGGACTGGAAATCGGGTAGTCCCTTCGACGGCCTCTCAGCGCCTGGAATCAAATTTTACAGCACGAGCTTCGATCTCGATATCGAGAAGGGCTGGGATGTTCCCCTCTACTTCAATTTCGGAAATAGCACGGCGTCGCCTGCTGCTTATCGTGCCCAGCTTTATGTCAATGGCTACCAGTATGGTAAATATGTGAACAATATTGGGCCGCAGACTAGTTATCCTGTTCCGGAGGGAATTTTGAACTATCGCGGGAGCAATTATATTGCCTTGAGCTTGTGGGCTCAGGAGAAGGATGGTGCTAAGGTGGAGAGTTTGGAGTTGGTTTATACTACTCCTGTGTCGACGGCATTGGATGAGGTTGAGGCGGCCGGGCAGCCGAAGTATTCGAAGCGGAAGGGGGCTTATTAGGATGTGATGAGGATAATTTCAAGTGAATTTAGGAGTATTCACTGCAAGAAATATAACAATTGAGGTTATGAAGTGAAGTGAAGAGAAGTGAATTGTATACATCGTAGATCGCTCCACTTCTCCGCAGATCCCAGCCACCCCCCAACCTCCTTCGATTTCTGTTTCTTTCCTGTTTATTATTCTTTTCTTTTCTTTGCAGTTACAACTAGCATCTTCATTCTTGAGCTGCCAATATTGTCCAACTCCACTACCCACGTTTATAGCATCAGCCCTTCTAAGCGCCCATCAGCTTACACCGACTCATCCACTCGCTCGAACTACAATACCAATCTTACATCTGATTCGCACAAGCAATCCTCCAAATTGAACCCCTACCTCGAACCCAAACCCAAACCCATCAAGTCCAAACAAACCAAAGCAATGACATTCAATTCAACCCTCACAACCGAACCAAACGACCTAACCTCCCACCTCCTAACCTCCCACCAAAAACGCTACACAACGATCTCCATCCCCTCAACCTACGGCCACCTCCACGACAGCCCAGCAGCAGGAACAGTCGTAGGAATCGTGCTGGGCAGCGTAGCAGGCTTCGTTCTGCTAATGTACGTCCTCTTCCTAGCAGTGAACCCAGGCGGGATCGCACGAGGCGCAAGCAGCGGGCCCGCACCAACAGTCTCGTCGTCATTATCAATGGACGAAGAAGAGATCGTCGATGTACGAGCGAGCCGGCGGCCGTCTCGACGCCGGCACAGCGATAATACTATCGAGGTTATGGAGGAGCGGGAGACGTTCCGGGATAGTTATCGGCGCAGGCCTTCGTCGAGACATGATCGGATTGTTGTTGAGGAGTCGCTTGCTACTTCTACTTCTGGGGGTGGGGATGTCGTTGAGGTTTTGGAGGAGGAGAGTAGTGTTCCATCTGATGTTTCGCCGCGGCCGGCAAGGAGGTCGAGGAGGGGGGTTAGTCATGTTGATCCTTTGGCTTATGGGGGTGGGAGTCAGTATAGTCGGAGGTCTTAGGTATGGGGATGAGTGGTTTATTTGCGATACCCTAATGTTTATGATGATGGATGTAATGTTTTGACGAGATAATATACAGCTGTTTGCACGTAAATGTCTTCGCAGGTGTTGATCTTGATAGCTACTATATACCGCAAACGGATATTCTAGATACGGTACCATGGAACAACCACCACAGCGGGAAAATAGAGAGAGAGAGAGAGAGAGAGAGAAAGACAGAGAAAGAGGACACGAGAAAAGAGTGAATAGTACAATTGAGGATAATATAAGACCAACCCAAAACACCGTATCCTGTTCTTGCGCCAATGAAAGCAAAAGAGTCAAGGATATATATGAGGAAACAATAAAACACCCCGATCAAAGAAACCAAATCCAGCCTCGATATAGGGAAGCTCAATCTCAACCCCAAGCACCCCAAGGAAGCAAGAGCAAGACAACCAACTCTCAATCCCAACCCTAGAACAAAATATCCAAACAGCAACAACAAGCCAAAGCAGCCATAATACCCGCACAAATCCCACCAGCCCCACCACCAGACCTGTCCCCCCGATCATTAGCATAATACCCCTGCTGCTGCGGCGGATAGCCCTGCTGCTGCGGCGGGTAATACATAGGTTGCTGCCCCTGATTATAATACCCCTGTTGTTGCTGCTGCGGGTATCCGTAGCCCTGCTGCTGTTGCGGGTAATAGCCCTGAGGTTGGGTCTGGGCGCCGCCGTAGTAATCCTGCGCGGCGCCGGGGCTGGGACCTTGCGGTGGAGGGGAGGCCTGGTTGTAGGGTCCTGCGTAGGAAGGTGGGGGACTTGTCTATATCAGAGAGCGATCAATTAGTACTTTCGGGCTATATTTGGGGGAGAATTGGGGGTTGCGACGTACGGGTTTGTTGTAGGACATTTTTGGGGTTGGGTGTGGAGTTTCGGTTATGGAGGTGGAGGAGGATCTAGCGCCGATCTGTGCTGTATGTCTGATCTGGGGTGCAGATGTGTGTATGGATCCCGGGGTGGTTGGATGTGTTTGTATGGTGGGATATATATGGATTCAAGGTGGGATGGTGCAAGGAGTGTGCGCTATGAGGGATTTGGGTGACTTGAGAGAGAAGAGTAGAGGAAGAGTACGTAGAGAAGTGGCGCAGTTCCGGGGGTCGGCACGCTTAGTCAGTTCCAGGCTTGCCGGTCCAAGTGTATAGGCATCAGGTTTATTGTTTTATTTTTGTTTTAGCCTTGTTTCATAGTAAATTGAATATGACTTTTTGGAAACCATTTATAAACAGAATGCATATGCAAGAGCCAAAAAATGAAAAATGCTAGGCAAACGCTAGACTGTACGTTGACGCATATATGGGAACTCCCTCTCTATGCCTTCTCCTCGATCGAGGCCTTCTTGAGCTCATCAGCGGCGTCGGCTGCGCCATCCTGCTCCTGGGTAAGCTCGGCCTCTGCTGTCGGGGCACCGTTCTCTTGGGCGGGCTTCTTGGCAGCGTCGGTGGCCCGGCCGTTGGACTGGGAGATGTTGGCCTCCTCCTCTTCGAGGCGGGTGATCTCCTCCTTGGCCTTCTTGATGTTCTACAATTTGTGAGCGTTTGATGTCAGCGGTTGAGATCTGAACCTTACCTCCTCGGTCTTGCTGGCCTGGTTCTTCTTCCACTCGGAGATCTTGGCGGCCAGCTTCTCCACAGCAGCAGGGACATCGGATTGGTTCATGGGAGGGTCGATTTTGACCTTGGAGAACTCCTCGATGATACCAACGTTCATGTTGAACTTGGAGCTCTCAGCAGCAGGGGCAGCACCCTTCTTGCCGCCCTTCTTACCCTTCTTACCACCGGTACCAACGAAGTAGTCCTCCTCGTCGTCCTTGCGCACAACCTTCATACCCTTAATCTCAGCAGCCTCAACAGTCCGGCCAACACCAGCGCGGAAGTTGCTACCGGCATCCTTCTTCTCGTCCAAACCAAGAGCGGCAAAGTCATAAGCAGGGTCGAAGTGACGGATAAGACCCTGGGCGGTAAGGATCTCATCGTGGTAGGCGGGCTGCGAAGCCTCCTCGAGCTTCTTATCAGCGACCTTCTTGCGCTTCTCGCGCTCAAAGGCCTCGCGCTCAGTCTTCTGGCGCTCACGGCGCACGCGCCAGGCCTCATCCTCGTACTCCTTGTAGGCACGGCGGGCCTTGTAGTAGGTGTCCTTAATGGTGCGGATGGCAGTGTACTTCTCCTGCTGGTCGTTGCGCAGCTTGGTGCGCTCGTCGCGCAGGGAGTTAAGGTTCTTGAAGACGCTGTCCTGCTCGGCCTTGATGGTGTCGAGCTCCTTCTGGATCTCGTTATACTTGTCGCTCAGGGCCTTGGCCTCGGGGTTGTCCAGGGTCTTGCGCAATTCGGCGATCTGGGCCTTCAGCTCATCAATGCCCTTCTGGGCCTCGTCCAAACCGGCGAAGCTCTTGCGCTGCTTGCGCAGGTTCGAGACATCGCTGAGGGCCTTGCGCTCGTCGACCAGACGGAGAGTACCGGAGTCGACCTGCTTCTCGAGACGGGCAATCTCACGGTCAATCTCATCGACGCTCTTGAATGAAAGACGGCCGCGGGAGTTGTTCTGCTCGCCAATGCGGGCCTTGAGGTTCGAGTCCAGAGCGTTGATCTTCTCCTGGGTGCTGGAGCGGCTCGACTTGAAGCCGGATTGCTTCTGGCGAATGGATGAGAGTTGGGCGCGGAGTTCCTGCTGCCTCTTGGCGGTTGGCGAGTCCTTGTTGTTGGGCTGAGCGTTGTCCAATTTGGCCTTGATTTGGTTCTGCGCATATCAGTCAGAGGGGTAGCGGATACAACCAACGGACATAACGGCATAACGGTGTGGGTCGAGATCATCGCAATGCTCTCAATTCCAATCCAAAGCGAGAATAGGAGTCCAAAGAAACGAAAAGAAACAAGTCATACCAACTTCTCTTGAGCAGCAGTGTGCTCCTTCTCAGCCTCGGCCAGGCTGGCCTTGTAGGCAGCCTCATCGGGCTTGGTGGGCTTAACCCGGGGCTCCTCAGTAGCAGACATTGTCGAAATAAAACGAGAATGAAAGTAAAAGAAAGAAGAAAAGAAGGAAAGTGTTCAATCACCAAAAGGGGAGTAGAAAAGGGGAATTAATTTGGTTCGGTCGGTTTCTCCGCTTCGGTCGTTGGCAGAAAGTTCCCGCCGATTTTTCGACTTCACTTTCTCACCTCGGAGCTCTACCCGTTTTTCACCTCTTTCTTTGAACACCGCAGTCATGGATGGCGAAACACACTCCGGCGAGGCCGAGCAGGAGATGACCCGGCTCTGGCGCACCTTTAAAACAGTCTATGAATTGCTCGCAGACCGGGTAGGCACAGCCAGATTCCCATGCCTTGACAATGCTAACCATCGCAGGGCTACGAAGTATCTGAGGATGAGCTGGCCCTCGATCTCAACGAATTCCGCTCAAAATATTCTGACCCTCTGGGCTATCCTGAGTATGCGAAAACCCTGCGCCTACCCTCACACCTACACACCTGGACACACGACAAAGCACCCAATTGAAAAACGAAAGCTAACAAACCTCTCTGTAACAGCCGCACCAAGATGAAAATCCAAGCCCGTCCCACGGAAACCATGAAGATGAAGTACACACCACTTCCAAGCAAAGCAAACCCCAACCCCCAACCCGACTGCGGCACAATCTACGTTGATTTCTGCCCGGACGCCTCAGGCGTCGGAACCAAGCAAGTCCGCGCCTTCAACCACCTCGTCGACGAGAACAACTTCCACACGGGTATCTTCATCACGCAGACACCGATCTCGCCTTCAGCCGTGCGCCTGCTGAGCGGAGTCCCCGGCCGCATCTGCGAGCACTTCCAAGAGCAGGATCTGCTGGTCAACATCACCCGCCACGAGCTGGTCCCCAAGCACGTCCTCCTCAGCCCGGAGGAGAAGGCCCGTCTGCTCGAGCGCTACCGTCTGAAGGAGTCGCAGTTGCCCCGTATACAGGTGTCCGACCCTGTCGCGCGCTACCTTGGTCTGCGCCGTGGTCAGGTTGTTAAGATTATTCGCAAGAGTGAGACTGCCGGTCGGTATGCCAGTTACCGCTGGGTCATCTAAGCCTTTCTTTTTTCATTATTAAAAATGAGAATGGAATGGCTGTAAAATGGGATTGGAAAAATGATACACAGCTGCACCGGTCAATATGAAACGATGTCAGGCCCTTCTTTTTAATTATCTTTTTTCCTTTCCCCTTCCTCTTTTCTCCTGGGGGTTTCACGCGATGAGGAACCCGGTTTTACTTCCGAGCTCGGGTTCCTCTAGAGCTACCTCCTACATATCGCATCCGGTCCACTTCCACCGATCTGAGACCCCTCCATGCTTGCTACTCGCTATTCTCCGGGGCATACCACTGCGAGAGAAAAGAGCAGCACTGGATTGAGATACAGTACCAAGAGAAGTGGACACCAGGGAGTTGTTATCTTTTTCTTTTTTTCTTTTCTTTTTTTTGGTCCAATTCACGCCCCAGCCTACACAAACATACTCGATACTCGATACTCAGAAAAAAAGATCGGTCCACCACCCCTCCTTGTATTATGGGCAGCATGGCGTACAGGCGCGCAACGTTTCTCTAGCTTTGGGTGGTTGCGGTTGGTAGGGGTTACCTGTTTCACATAGTTAATGGTTACCCTTTTTGTCTGTCTAGATGAATTTGATCTATTATGAAAGGAGTGTTTATTAGATGTAGATCTAGATCCTTATGTTCAGTATTCAATATGTCAGGGTTATATAGCATCATGTGATCAAAAGAATGAAGGAATATATGTCAAATGTTCATTTCATTCATAGTATGGTATGTATGGTCATCTCGTCTCATCTCATCTCATCTCAAATCTTGAATGCATGTAATGTAGGTGGTACACTATTAACAATTCCGGACCTCAAGAACCGGAAACAGACATCTCGAGTCCAGGGTACAGTATTGCAGGGGAAGGGAAAGTACAGGGTAACACCAAATATCCAACGCCACGCTAGGAAACGCAGCAGGGGGAATACAGCAGAGATCACGTAAAGAAAGCCAAAAGAAACCAATAGAAAACCAAATGTAATAGAAACAGAGAAAGCCAAATATGGGCATGGGTATGGGTATGTACCAGGACTCCTCCACAAACAAAATCAAAAATAAAATCAAAAAGAGATGGCGTTATGTCGTTTCGTAGATCGCATAATATCAAGAGTTGTCTTGGTCCCGGTCCCGGTCCTGGTCCTGGCTCTTTCTCTGGTGTTGCTTGGAAAGCAATCCACCAACGTCCTGTAACTCGACATCTCCATCAAGCGTGATATCAGAAGAGGAGCGGTAAACATGAGACTGAGGCCGAGACTGAGGCCGAGACTGAGGTTGAGGCTGAGGCTGAGGCTGAGGCTGAGGCAGCGTATGAGATCTACCAATCCCAGGCCTAGCATGTCCATACAACCTCGAAGAAGAATGAGGGGCAACAATCCCCAAATCCTCCAAAAAAGCGCGACTCCCACTTCTCCACTGTGAAGCCTCAGCAGGAGCAGGAGCAGGAGCAGGAGCAGGAGCAACAGTATTCAAAGTCGACGTTGTATTCGACCTTGAAACCGGCGGCCGAGTATGAGGATCATCCGGCAAAGCCCTAGTCAAAAGCCCACCGACATCGGAAAACGAAACCCTCCGCGGAGCAACAGCCGCCGACTCCCGAGGCGAAGTATTCGTACGTAGATATTCGCGCGGACTGATTTTGATATCGAGACTATCCGTCGCGGATGCACGATCATCATCCGAACGCCGACTCGTCGCGAAAGACCAGGATGGATCAATAGACCCGGTGCGCGCGACTGAGAGGGGCATATGTGGTGATAAGGCGACAGGAGGAGCAGGACGGGGGAGAGGTGTTCCATCAGCGGTGGTCGTTGGGGAAATACACATATCTGGATCGAGGCGGATGCATAAACCAGTAGCTAGATCCGAGTCGCTGCCCCATTGGTTCTGCATGACGGTGTTCCTTCTAACGAAGGATTTATCCATGCTCTCTGAGACCGAGGCGGAGCCTTGATCGCGTTTGTATTTCAACTTCTTGACGCCGCGGTCACGGACGAAGGAGCCGATGACGAGGGCGTTAGAGACGGCTGTTGCGGCTAGGATTTCCAGGCTGGCGAGGAGGGAGCGGTATTGCTGTGAGCCGCTGTGTTGTATGACTGACGGGACGCGGTAGCAGGTTATTGCTACTAGCAGGAGGGAGAGGCAGAAGAGGATGACTAGGGCTAATTTGCGTTTTAGGGGCATTTGGGCTAGCATGATGATTGGGACGGGGAAGGCGATTAGGAGGAGGTCGGTTATCACGTCGCAGGTGCCCATTGTTATTAGGTTCACGTAGCCTGTTCGGCATGTTGGGCCTGGGTCTGGGATGACCTGCCAGTAATGGTTGAAGGGCTGGCATTCGGCTAGGGTTGCGATTACCACTGCTACCAGGGTCGAGATGAGGAAGAAGGTGATGAATCGGAGGAAGAGGGCCACTGAGCGGCGCCAGACGAGGCCGGTTACTCGTTTGAGGAACTCGCAGACGGTGAGTTTTGCAGTCCAGATGCTGGGATATAGTTAGTTGGTGTCTCTCACACAAACATCACTGTACAAAGATCAAGGCATTGCATCTCACAAAATGGCATAGAAAATGCGCGCAGCAAGCACAAGCTTACTCCCAAGCTCTCGATTCCTAATCTCCTGCCCCGTCAACTCCCCAGTAGTTGTGTTATTGGTCCCAAGCACCAGCACAAAATGCACCAGCACCATGCGGATCACCAATGGAACAACACTGATCATAACCATCTTATCTTCCGGAAAGAAGCGCTCGATACGAATGTACCGGCCACACAGACGGACGACAATAATAGCCAGCGAAAAACCCGTCGCCCACCAGCTCATCATCAGAGTCGGATTGATCTGGTCTCTGGTCTGCATGGCGGGCGGGTAGTCTGGGTAGATGCCACGCGCCAACATGGAGTCAGCCATCCTGACCGAGGTCACAGCAAGGAACTCAGAGACACGCGATCCTCGAGTATCGAGTGGTGGTGAGGTTTACATGGTCTGCACGTGCCGAGTGGGGAGTGGATAGGGCAAAGTGAAGCTATGGCGATCGCAGGAGATGTGGATATTGATATGTGCGAGAGTTAGGAGGTCTCAGGTCAGTCAGATCAGAGAGAGAGCAATGCCCAGATGGCCAAAGAGGGGAAGCCGAGACGAGTAAATAGCCACCAAAGTGCAAAGATAAGCCCAAGAAACCAGCCAAGAACCAGTGATATTAACCTCGCTAATCTTGCTCATTTTACTTCTTTAATTACCTGTCAGATCCTTGTTAGCCAAGCGCGTAATCCTGTCACATTTGAGTCTCAGTCTTGGACAATGGAATGATGCGCCAACAAAGAAACAAAGAAATAACCTCTCATCGGTCAAGGCGCCAGGAGCTAAAGGAGCTCACCGTTACACGGATTCCGGCGGAGTTAACCTTTTGGGAGCGGAAAAGATCGGCCTTGGCTATAAAGTATAATAGATTGACACTTGACAGATTACTCAAGTTACTTAGTGACCTAGTTCCCTAAGTAGTTAGGGATTAGGATAGGGGTAGGCACTTAGGGATGGAATACACGTGGGCTATTGCCTAGATAAGCCTGTGACTCGATTTAGAACAAAAAACAGATTTTTTATACAAGTACGAAGTATATGATAGGCGAATATCTTCCTATATCTCTATATCTAGTGGCGGTATTTTAGCCCCCAACAAACCATGGGACCTTATCTACATCACGCAACACGTCTAACGCAGCCCCCCAAGCACAACCCGCAACTCCTGCAGGAACTTCGAGACCTCAGCCTCGGTACCAACCGTAATGCGCAAACAGCCCTCACACCCAAGCTCCTTACCGCGGAACCGCACAACGACGCCACGCTTCTCCGCCATAGCTTCATACGCCGCCAACGCAGTCACGTTACACGGTCGGCCCTCGCCATCCAGAATTTGCACAAGCAAGAAGTTGGCGTCATACCCGCCAAGGAACTGGCCCACACCAGGGATAGTGGGTAACTCGCGCACGAGCCGGTCGCGCTGGGCAATGATCTGCTCGCGGTAGTGGCGCATAACGGCCATGTTGGGGCCTGTCAGGGCGGCCGAGGCGAGCGCGCTGGTTGGGCTGGAGATGTTGTAGGGGGCTTTGAGGCTGTTGAGGAGGCGGGCAATCTCTGGGCTGGTGTAGGCGACGCCCAGGCGGATACCTGCCAGTCCGAAGGCTTTGCTGAGGGTTTGCATTACAACTAGGTTGGGCCATTCGGTGACCCATTCTGCGAGGCTGGAGCCTTCGGGCGCGAAGTCGATGTAGGCTTCGTCGACGACGACGACGCCGTTCCACGTTGGGTGCTCGAGGACTTGGCGGATGTCTTCTTTGCGGATGAGATTTGCCGTTGGGTTTCCTGGGGAGCAGATGTAGGCTAATTTGATGGATGGGTCGGCTGTGAGGGCTGCGTTGATTTTCTCTGGTTGGAGGTGGAAGCCGTTCGAGGCGTCGAGGGGGACTTTGACGATCTCGACGTCGTTGACTTGCGCGCTCACGCTGTACATGCCGTAGGTTGGGGGACAGGTGAGGATTTTGTCTTTGCCTGGGACGCAGAAGCATCGTAGTAGGGCGTCGATGGCCTCGTCGGATCCGACGCCGCAGAACATGTGCTCGGGGAGTAGGGTCTTGGGGGTGTGGTGGTGGGTGTTTCGGAGGTTGCAGAACAGCTGCTTGAGTTCAATTTGGTGACTGGGCATAGTTAGATCGGTATACTGTATTCGTTTGCAACGGAGGTGCACTCACGGATCGGGGTAGCGGTTCAAACCCAGGAAGTCGATCTCGGGCTTGGAGGCTCCTGTCGCATTGCCGGTCTGGGAGGCCTGCAATGCGCCCTCGCTGTTCAGCGCAAGACCAGGGCCAAAGGCATTCTCGTTGGCGTCGAGGAGCACGTTCGTCCCATCATCTTTGTAGTCACTGACTCATTAGCTTGGTTCGGACCTATATCGGGTCGACATACTCTCGTGCGCATCGGTATGGCTGCAATTGGAGGATATTAGGGCGGGCACAAGTGGCCAGGTTAAAAGGTGACGTTGAAGCCATTGTGTGAAGAATGTACAGTGAAGAATGTAGGAAGCGGTGGGGTGGCGGGGAATTTATCGGAGTTGAAGCGGGAACTCTTATGAGTCAATGCCGCATCTATACACCAGGGTACCCATCACAGAATTGAATACAGTCCACTACATATACGTCTTTCCGATTCAATTAGTCGTTTCTGTCAGAATTTACTCTAAAAGACATCCGGCAGTATTCTGCTCTAGACCTGGATCTAAAGTGAGATAGCAAGCATGTTAAGTAGTGTTCAACAACATTTATAGCATAAATAACATCTCGATAAAGGTCTAAAATATATAAATCGCTTGTCTAAAGCTTCTCAAAGACATCGACAACAGCCTTAGCAGTAGAGGTTGCACTAGCAGGGTTCTGGCCAGTAACGAGACGACCATCAACCACATGGAAGTCATCCCAGATACCAGCAGAGCGCTCATCTAGGGTAAAAGTTAGTAAAAATTTTCCAAAAGTCTTCCAATGTACAGGGAACACTCACACTTAGCACCAAGACGAGCAGCAAGCTCCTCACAAAGTTCAACATTCCAACTCCGCAAATCAGCAATGATGCCCATAGCATTCTCAGCCTCAGTAGTAAAACCAGTAAGTCTCCGACCCTGAATAACAGGGCTACCAGTCTCGCGATCAACAATATTGGCAAAGATAGCAGGACCATGACAAACAGAAGCAACAACACCACCACTAGCCCAGACCTGCTCGGCGATCTTCTGCAGGGAAGTCGCAGTCGGGTAATCGATCAGAGCGGCGTGGCCAGCCGAGGCGTAGAACACTCCATACTGGGAAGCGTCCAGGTCAGCGGCTTTGGGCATGTTGTCCAGCTTCTTGCGGAAGTCGCTGTTGACGTCGTTCCAGATTGTGAGGTCGTCGCCGTTTAGGAAGTCTGGGGTTTGGGAGAGCCAGTCTGCGGTGTAGGATCCTGTTTCGGAGGCCAGATCGACTTCGAAGCCTGCGGCGACGAGGACATTATAGGGGTGTAGGGCTTCGCTGATGAAGAGGCCGGTTGTTTCTTTGTTTAGGGTGGCTTTGGCCGAGGTGATGGCGATGAGGGCTTTGCGAGCGGGAGACATTTTGATTGGTTTTTGGAGTTGGGATTAGACTGGAATTGCTGGTTTGGATGGATGCTTGTGATGATGGTTCTGGAAGTGGCAGTTCATGTGGTATTTATATCCAGACGACCTGCAGCATCTGGGACTTGGATACTCTGGCCCGGTCCGTGCGTTGGATGAACTCCGCGACTCCGCAACTCCACCACCACCACCACTCCGCGACTCCGTGAATCCGTGAATCCTTGATAGGTGGCTGTTTCAAGGCCTGATCATTAGTGGAGAACCAGTTAGTGTGTGAAAACAATCAAATTTTGCTAGAGCTCCGCAATCCGTCCCCAGAGCTACGTAGTTATCAAGTTTGAGACTCCGCAACTCCGCTGAACCATCTTTGGCTTCAACCTTGGAACTTTCATAGTCATGATTTGTCATTGTAGGCTTGGTCATTATGTTTCCGAACGAAAATTCAGATCCTCAGATCTCCGATTGGTATTGAGACAAATTGTCAGCTCCCGGCCATAGCGCATCAAGATTATTCCAGAAATCAACATCAACAGCCATGTCGAACAAGCTCAAATCTGGTGCAGTTGGCTCATTCGCGTATGAGCTCCAATCTCTTAGTGTTGAACTTGGGGAAGAGACAAAAGAAAGATCTTGCGGGATAGAACCATCCATAGAGATAGTTTGGAGGCCATTCAATGAATCACGCTGGGACTGGTTATGCTTTGCCAGAAAATCAACCTTGGTGCATAGATCTCGCATAATCTTGGCTGCATTCGCCGCAACAGCAAACTTGGCACCGAAGTTATCAAATACAGCGACTGCTAGGTCGATCGCGTTTCTGGCTTCGATGGTCAATGTTGCATCCGGATACACCATGAGAAAGCCAATGAGTGTCATAGCTGCATTCCATTGGCAGTGGAAAGCCTCATGCCACCCATCGAGGATGGAAGTATCTGCAAGGACCTGTTGCGTAATCTTCGATAGCATGATAGCATGGGAAGCACAGCGCATAGCGATCTCCTCCGCTCGAGATCCTGGAGACGGCTTGGAAGAGAAGGAGATCAGCGGTCGGTATAGGTTGATGCTGAGGTGGTGATATGAGTGTTCGAGGAGAACACGCTGCCGTTGGAGCCAGAGTGGAGCAAACTGCTCAATTAACAGGCGTGTGCCATCCGTGGAAAGAGGATTGCCATTGTTTTGACGCTTCAACTTTAGAGCCTCTGGTAGGCTGTCGGTCCATTCTTGGAGGATCTGAATATGCGGGAACAAAACTTCTGCGCTGGCTTGGAGGGCATGAGAATCATCCCATATCGCCTGACCATCCTGCAAGTGAAGTTCCTGGTCATAGAAGCTCGTGTAGGCAGCTCGTGCTTTGATATATAGCTCAGTCTGGTGGAGGTTGAAACTCAGCCAAGTAGAATTGTCGCCAATGGGTGCAAAAGCGGACCCCGACATCCTTGCAGCCTCGAAGCTGTCGCTTGGTAGGTACGGCATAACATGAGAATCACGCAGCATGAAGGGGCGACCGAGCTTCATTCCGGCTTTACTATCCATAAGATAGACCGCCCACCATAAGCGTCTCCGCATCTCGCGGTCTTGCTCAGGCATGCTCGGCGAGGGGTCCAAATGAAGGCCCAGAGCGTAAGCGGTGCGCACAGCTTGACCGATGGAATTGTCCAGCATATTGTGGAAAGACCCACCGCACAGATAGACTGAACAGAGTAGATGGCATTGCAGTGTTGATAGCGAGGGACTTTCAAGCTCGTATGTGAGCAGTGTCTGCCCACGCCAAAAGTGCCATCGGCCGGCGACCAAGGCATCTTTACCTTCTACGAGGAGTCCCTGGGTGTCTGAGGGTAGGGCTGAAATGCCATATTGCATGCACATGGCAATGATGACATCGACGAGGGCTGATGGCTTTCGTTCTTTGCCACCAGACACCCATAGAGACTGGTAATGCTTCTTGAACTGGGTTTCATCCAATATGGGGAATAATGAGGTGTGATATGTTTGCCAGAAAAAGTTGATAAAATATTCCTCTTGTATCGGGTTTAGATAGACACCAGCAGTGGAGAGTTTCCCCGTTGAGACCAGCCGACGGACTGGGTCTATGTCGGGACCTGCTGGTCTGTCCAGCAATTTGTTGTCGCTCGCTGAGATGGGAAATAATTTATTTGCAGAATGTGTCTGTCGAAGGTTGAGACTCAGAAACGCGCTGAGACGCTGGATGAAAGAATGCAGTGATGACGGGCCAAGCCATGTATCATTGGATGATCTCGCAGGGCGAAGCTGTATGCCGCCCCAGTATTTTTTCAAATCGCCCGAGTCGGCAATTTCAAAGTTCCTTGCAGATGAAAAGACCTGAGGTGGCGATGATGAAGACCCTGTTGGCGTGGGAAGATTATTGCCCTCGTTGGACCGCTGTTCGAGCTCTGCTTCTAGCTGCTGGACTCTCTGCTTGAGCCACTCAATCTCCTCGGAGGCTTGAGTAAGCGTTGATGCTTTGGGCGCTCCACTGTTACTGCATATTCGTGCCTTTGCCGTACAGTTTGAACAAGGAACTTTGTTATCGCATTTCCTGCGTCGGAGTCGGCATTCATCGCATGCCCTAGCCACCTGGACCCGCTTCTGGCGTCGGGGTGCCACTTGATACCCCGGAAGACCAGGCACCGAAACGCTCGGTTGAGTAGTCATGGAATGTCACTTGATAAGCTGGGAGAGACTGAGACAGATGTTGCCAAGATGTATATCCTGGAAGTGAGCAGGCACTCGGGCAGTCAAATCAGTGCCGGAAACACGTGACGACTTATCCACAGCTCTTCTTAATCGGGAACAGCGTCTATGAATTTGGCTTCATCATCTAGCCCATGGGCTTGGCTCTAGTCATTGGCCTAAGTCTACTGAAATGTGCCATAAATAGAGGATTGACGTGGACCTACAGGGTGTTAGTTATATCTAAAAGACAATCGTGTAGAAGTATATACATTTCGAAAGAGGAGCCTGTTGATCAACAAACAGGCCACAGACTCCTCGAAAAGTCCCATTATAGTATACGATAACCAATCAACAGATACATTATTACCCCCGATAGAACTGCCACAACAAGTTCAACAGAAAAGCCATAGCCCCAACGATAATAGCTATGAAATATCATCAAATCAGCCATCCAGACGCAATAAGAAACCACATAAAGAAGAAAACAAACAAACCTTCCTGCCCCCAAACTCCAACCATTCTCACAGTCCTCCTCTTCCCCTGCATCTTAATCCAAGCGGGCAACAAATCGGTCTGACAAGTACCCCCATAAATAACAACACAACCACCCCTAGCCCGGCGACACTCAAGGTGCCAACGGCGGCGCTCCATAATACGACGAACACGCCGATTGCAAAAGGACTCATCGGTACGAAACGAGCATTTCTCCATGGGGCATTCGAGTTTGCGCTCAAACCGTTCGAGCAGCCAATCCACTTTGAGATGCACGCCTGTATAGACTATTGAGTAGAAATGGCGGCTGCTGTGTTTTAGGGCTAGGGCGTCTGGGTAGGAGAGGTATGTGCTTATTTGGATGTGGAGTTCTGATGGGAGGGCCATCAGATTTAATCTGTCGGGTCTGAGGGGTGCTATCTGCACTGGAGAGTCTGATTTTGCCATGGTTGTTGATTTGCGTTGAAAGTGTTGGTTGATATGTTACTTGAGGATGTGCCTTGTTTATAGAGCTGGGTCTGAGTTTGGGATAAGCTGGTGCCTAACTCTGCAGGTTCCACGCTGGGTTCTTGAAATGATAATTAACACTGGCCAGAATTGGGAAATTTGACTTGATGAAGTTGATGTAGTTGCCTATTGCCATGCTTATGCCGTGTTCACTGTGTGGATCCTGCTTACTATGTGGCCTAGGCAACGCCTGAGTTTCAGGCACGAGTGAAAAATAAACACTTATCGTATCAAGAGGAAGAATTGTTTCATAGCCACACTATTGAATCAATGAAAAGCTAAATAGAGACAGAAGCTCTGTTTGATGACATTGGAATGACCGATCAGAAGCTTATGTAATCACCACTACCTGCCCGAAGCTTCGACTCCAACTTTGAGATCGCCACTCAGCAAACCTCCACCTTCAAACTCACTCAAACCCCAATCAATCCACAAAAAAAACCACAGCTATGTCTGGCCCAAACGCCTACGGCACCCCGGTGTCCGACACAGCCTTCCGCAAAACATGGGACCGAGAAGAATACACGAAAAAAGCAGCGGACGAAGAAGCCAAGCGCAAAGCCGAAGGCAAAGCACGATACGAAGCCAAGCTCCTAGGCAAGAAATACCATGCTCCGGTCGATCTCAGCACGCTTGAAGCGACAACAGCGCGAAACCAGCGACTGGACGTGGCCTCGATGGTGGGCAAGACGACAATTGTCCCAGCCGGCGCGTCAATGGGCAAGCGCGGAGCCGGCGCTGGATTCTACTGCAAGGACTGCGATCTTACCTTCAAGGATAATCTGCAGCTTGTCGAGCATTTGAATAGCAAGCAGCATTTGATTGCGACGGGACAAAGTGGGGAGGTTAAGCGGGCTACAGTTGAAGAGGTGCGGATGCGGTTGCGGGCGTTGGCGCATCGGAAGAGAGTTCGGGATGAAGAGGAGCGTAAGGCTTGGCAGCTTGATCTTGGGGCTCGGTTGAAGGAGCGGGAGGAGCAGGATGCGAAGGAGAGGGAGGAGAAGAGGCGCAAGCGGAATGAGAAGCGGCGGAAGGTTAAGCAAGAGGATGATAGCTGGGAGGGACGGTTGGGCATTATTTCTTGAGAGATGTTCTATGTGCTTGGGGTGCGTTCTACATTTGATACCCATGGTGTTTTGGCATGTTTCTTTTCTGTTTACTAGCATGTTCTTCGATGTGCAATAAAATTGCACTTGGCAAAAATCCAAATTGAGACCGAAAGATCTAACAATGATTCCCCAGAACGCCTAACATGCAAGTTCATTTCATCCAAAATAATATGGCATCACTCATAAGTTAGTCGACGCACTCAATCGCTTCTATCCGTTGCATTGCTCGGCCACCTTCCTTCTCAAATTGACCGACAAGTCGTTCGCATTCTCTTTTCAGGCGTTCTTCACCGTTCTTTGCATTCCATGCGATCCATTCTTGGACCGTCATCTTCTTCTCCGGGCTGGTCAGTCCGCCCTTGACACCCTTGAAAAGGCTAGCCAGGTCGGCATTCTCCTTGTCGCTGTTGTCTCCGAAGAGGGCTTCATCGATGTCGATTGGGGTCCACGGATGACCTGAAGGCCCAAATCCAGCATTGGCATTACGCTTAGATGGCGATGGGGTACTGGCTGTGAGAGCGGCTCGGAATTTGGGCTCCTTGGGTGTTGATTGATCATGTCCACGAGATGCCGAAGGTCGTGATGATGGAGGCCTGTTCTCAGCATCTGATGACTGTGGAGACATCGAGGGCGTGCTCCGGTGAGCCGATGGAAGTGGAGAGACTGCCCGGTTAGATTGTCGAGAGTTGCGCAGTGTATCATGAGGGGAAGAATGGGCGATGCTTTCTGCGAGATGCTCTTCCTTGGGGATATCACTATATCTTTTCGCGGTTTTTGGTGGCAAGTTGGGTGTTGTTCGATGCCATCGTTGCTGCTGTGGAGAAGACTCCTGAGGGGGTTGGACTACCTCAAGCTGATCAGGCAAATCATCCGCTGTCTCAAATCCATCATCTTGTTCGTCAACTGATAGCTCGACATCATGTTGTTCCAAGATCGGTGATTTGGGGGGCGGAGTTGGCTCCGCCTTCTTCTCAAGTTTCTTGGATTTCTTCTCCTTAGCCGTTGATGCGTCTTTCTTCTTGGAGCCTTTCTTCTTCGGTTTAGCAACAGGTTCTTCAGGCTCGGGAGAAGGTTCGTGCTCCTTGTTGATAATTTCCACAGAGATAAAAGATTCATGGCGCTCCGGGTCATTTCTGTCATCAGCTACCATAGGCTCCAAAGATCCTTGGAGTTCTGGTGACTCTGCTTTTGTCTCTTCGGCCTTTGCCTTCTTTGTCCCCTTCTTTTTGGGTCCTTTAGCTGCCTTGGTCTTGGGAGCTGGCGGCTCAGGTACCTCCTCGGGGACTGGCTCGCTCTGAGGTTCCATATGATCCTCGTCAACAGCATCGTGTATCTGCTCCTGCAGGACAGGTTCTGGGGATCTGGCCACGGCCTTGGGCTTTTTGGTTGCTTTGGCCTTTTTTGAGGCACGTGGCTGCCCGGGCTCTGGTCCTACCTCATGCTCTGGCTCGGGTTCAGGCTGAGCCTCGAGAAGTTCGGGGATGTCAGCATCGAGGCCTGCTTCGATTTCTGCTTCAATCTCCGAATCACGAGGAGCACGAGCCTTTGACGGGGCTTTTGATGTAACGGAGATATCGGAGACCTTGCGGGCCTTGGAAGATGCCTTCTTTGTGGGCTTGCGGCCCCTCCTGGTTTCTTCTTCTGAAGCGCCGTCATCCACAGTATCTGCATCTGGCATCGCTGAGTCACTGCGTTCGTAGTTGTAGTTACGAGAAATGCTGCTGCTTCGCGTTCTTGTTGCCCTTCTCTTGGCAGGAGGTTCTACAGGCGGCTGTGCCTGCTCTGGTTCCTCCGAGACAATTGGAACAGGTTCTTCCTTAGTGATATCCTCACTGGCCCTCTTCTTTCCCCGGCCTGTGCGTTTGGCCTTGACAGGCTCTGGTTCGGCAACCTCCGCACTTTCGGTCTCTATGTGGCTTTCGACCTCCGCTGGTTCTTCTTTCCTGCTTTTAGCTCCTTTGCCCTTTCCCTTGGATGCCTTCTTTGTAGGTTTCGATTTCGTGGTGGATTGAGACATCATACTCTGGTCCATTGAGTCGTCCATGTCCACCTCGGGCGTTTCGGAGGCAACTGTGCCAGCTGATTGAGTTGAAAGTCGAGAAGATGCCTTAGAAACACGAGGTTTCTTAGCACGACCTTTGCCCTTCTTTCCTGGGGGCTGGGCAAATACGAAGAATGAACAATCCGAAGAGCGGCGGTAATGTTCCTCGCTGGACAAGTTAGCAAGATTCACCCGGAAAGAGCGATGGACACTTACAAAGGATCATCCTTGGGTTCCCATCCGTCCAGAGACAGCTTGCAATAAGCGCAGCTGGCCAAATCATTGCTCTCTTCCGTCGGGCAGAAATACCATCCACCCTCAACCATCTGTGCCATTGTGAGCTAAGAAACAACAGTTTGACTTGGCGCATTACCTTCTCTGATTGGCATACCCATCCTCGCTTCCCATCATGGGGCCAGGCTGACCCGAATGTTGACGCTCGTGCTTGTGTGATGCGCTCGTTTGTGGGGTCTTCGATAGAAGAGGGGTTGGAGCTGTTTTGTTGAATGTCCATCATAATAGCCCATCCACAGTCGGGCGCATGCTTGAGATGTTCGGTGATGGGGTTGTCTTCCTCCTCCCAGCCATCCAGCGCCCTGTGGCATTCGAAACATGTTGTGTTGTCGGGATTTGTCTCGTATGGCTTGTAGAAGAATCCGGCGTGCGCCAACTAGAATTCCGTCAGTCGATCATCTTAGTACTGATACACATAGTGCTCCAAGACTGCGCACCTCAGCTGGCGAAGGTCGCTGGTGCGGCCATGTAATCGCTTTTGGTGTTTTTGCGCCGGAAGATCTGCGTTTCTCAGGCTTCAGCACTAGATCGAAGCTGGCTAGGCGAGCGGCGAAAGTGTCCATTTCCGAGCCCATGGCGAGGTATCAAGCAATTTGAGACAATTAGCCCCAATATGTGATATGCAAGGACGCCTTCGTGGGGGAGGTAGGCGTGGTTTTGTCGAAAGTGTCGCTGTTGTTGATCCTCCGCGTCTGTTTACTCCGTTGTTATGGGCGCGCGTAATCACATGACATCTTACTCAGCACCCGAAGTGGAAGGCAGGACGGGGTACGTCAGAACCGGGAATGTTGACGGATAACTTCAATCCCTTTGCCTCTCCCTCTCTCTCTCTCTCTTTCTGGAACATCAATGTTCTGATCTGATTCAATTTCTGCGCTCTGCGCCCCATTCCCTTTCATCTTCCACTCAGAACCATGCCGGGAGTAACAGTACGTCCGATCTCGCCCGGCCCGAGGGATCTCACTAACTTGTCGGCTAGATGATTGCTTCTCGGAGAGCCAGTCCCAGCTCTTTCTGGCGCTCTCGCACCCTCCTTTCGTCTCTTTCTTTCGTTCCTGCGTCGGCCCACTGCCTGTCGATCAATTGTCGCCCGACCTCTCTGTATCATAGCCGACTGTCGGCGAATCACAGCTCATCGACGTCGCATCTGTTATGCAAGGCCACCGCCGGCCGCTCAACCGCCTCATTCTCGACCTCTTCATTTTCTTCGCTGCCCGATTCAGACTGGGACCATAACCCGAACTTGGCAATCTCCAACTTCTCGGAACTTCCCTCCAAGGATTTCGGAGTTAACCAGCATATGATTATAAACCAGGAGTTCAAGGAAGCATTGCGACAGATCCTTTGGCAATTCAAAGCGCCAATTCGATATGCATTTGCCTATGGGTCAGGTGTTTTCCCGCAGAGTGGAAGTGCAACCCCGGCTAGCTCATTACATCCTTCGGCACCCACAGCCATCTCAAATATGCAACAGGGCTCTGGAAAAATGATTGACTTTATTTTCGGAGTTTCATACTCCCAACATTGGCATGACCTGAACTTGCACCAGCATCGGGATCATTATTCTGGAATGGGCTCTCTTGGGTCATATGTGGTATCTCAGGTGCAAGACAAGTTCGGTGCTGGCGTCTACTTCCATCCCTATATTACAGTAAACGGCACAATGATCAAGTACGGAGTGGTTAACTTGGATACGTTATGTCGGGACCTCACCCAGTGGGATACCCTGTATCTTGCTGGTCGGCTACACAAGCCCGTGAAGATCTTACGGGACCACCCGAAGGTGCGATTGGCAAACCAGATGAACTTGCTGTCTGCTCTGCGAGTTGCACTTCTCTTGCTCCCCGAGAGATTCAGCGAGTTTGAGCTTTACAGCACAATTGCCGGTATGAGCTACATGGGAGACTTGCGCATGGCACTCCCGGCTGAAGACCCCGGCAAGGTGCGCAACATTGTCTCTGGACAGATGGCACACTTCCGCCGTCTTTACGCGCCCCTCATTGAGAATCTGCCCAACGTCACCTTCCAGGATCCCCGCTGCAGTAGCGAAGATTGGATTGATGACCCGAATGCCATCCTCGCCATGGCGCAGGATATGGATCCAGTGAAGCGTGGCAACATGGTTCGCCGCTTGCCTGAATCATTCCGGCAGAAGCTGTACTTCCAGTACCAGTCCCGCTTC
Organism: Penicillium arizonense; assembly: GCF_001773325.1. Classification (NCBI taxonomy): domain Eukaryota; kingdom Fungi; phylum Ascomycota; class Eurotiomycetes; order Eurotiales; family Aspergillaceae; genus Penicillium; species Penicillium arizonense. The sequence goes on along the minus strand of NW_019173282.1, from coordinate 1,053,321 downwards.
CAGATCCCGCGGGTCGACTTCGACAAAATGATGAAAGAGAACAATGACGCTCAAGATATTATTCGCCGGCCCCAGGGAGGTCCTTTCGAACAGCGGATTGCCGGAGATGACTCCCTCCAGGAGGAAGTCTCCAAGTCCATTGAGAAAACTATCCGCTGGCCCAGTACTGTGCAGACCATTAAAGCGCCCCTGACTGCAGGAATCGGTAAGAGCTGGACCTACATGAAGGAGAAGCGAGACAAGCACAAGAAGGCCCAAAGCATGGCGGCTTCGGGTGGCAAGGCGGCTCCGGGTGAGAAGCCGTCGGCGAGCAAGAAAGAATAAGTGTTCATACGCATATCTTAAGAAATAGCCCTACATGAGGCATACGGAGGCGTTGTGGATTTTTTGTGACCATGTATCAAAATCATCAATGCATCGGCAGGAAATATCTGACCCAATACACAGACTACATAGATTTCAATTTGTCAAATAAATATAACCAGCTTACAGCCTTTGGTTTCTATGTCATTCCAAATGCGGTTCTGCTTCACTAGTTAGAATTGCAGCCCACTGAGACCTAAGACCCGACTGTAATATAGTTAGGGCCCCCCAGCTCAGACTTAAGGATCGACGCTTGCACTCCAGACCCACATGGTGTAACAACCTTAAACTGAAGTGCTTCTAGGCGCAAGCATAGTACATGTTACTCTCTTTCAATTGTTGTCCACTGGTTCTTGAAAGAAATTAATATTCATAGTCAGGATTATAGTCGGGGTATCCATGTTGACATATATACACGGATGACGTGGATAGCTAAAGACTTCCAAAGTTATACCTTAGGCACCCCTAGGATGTTCTCTAGGGTAGCTGAGAGTAGAACTGGGAGGGGTTCTATTCGCCATTGTGATTGTGAGCGCCATGTAAGAATTGTTTCAAGGAGCAATAGAAAGTAGCTGGCCTGTTTCCTTATTGGCTTGAAACTAGATTGCCACTTTTGATGAGGCATTGCGATTGGACGTACATATCTCATTGTAAGTGAGGTTGCTTAGCGTGAGGTAAAGAAAAGACAAGAGCGTAACATATATTTTACTTGTCAATTCATGTTCATGATCGGAATTGTGAATGATGTCGAAGTAGACGTGAGGTTGAGGCCCTAATCCGGATCTTATCACTGACGTCACATTGACGAAGCTGTGTATACTTCCAAGAAAACAGCAGAGCTTTCTACCTATATATACATGCAATCTCCTCCAATTCTCTGCTTGAACTCTTCAATATCTCCCCTATAATTGAACATTGAACAAATATGTCTGCCGATGCCTCCATCAACACCTCCACGGGCAACCACTCCGTGGACCCATACAAGACCCAGAACTTCGAAGACCCTCCTCTCCCCCAGAAGATTGAAGATCTGGTGAACTTCATCTCCGAAGTGAAATTCGGCATGTTGACAACCCATCAATCAGAAGGCGACTACTTAACCTCACGATGCATGGCCCTCGCCGCAAAGGTACGACCAGAGCCAAGCCGAGAGCAACCATCCCAAGCTCCTCCAGCCCTCCAAACTACAAAAGTCATACTAACCAAATTCCAATAGGAAAACGGCGGCATTGACCTAATCTTCCACACAAACCTCTTCTCAGGCAAAACAATGGACCTAACCGTCCACCCCAAGGAAACAAACATGTCCTTCCTAGATCCGGTCAGCGGCGCCTGGGCCTCAATCTCAGGAACAGCATCCGTAATCGGCGACCCGGCCATCGTGGAGAAGTATTACTCGCCCATGCTGAAGGCGTGGATTGGCGACATGGGCGATGGCGTCCACGACGGCGGGCCGTCCGACCCACGCATTGGCGTTATCAAGCTGGAAGCGAAGCTGGCTACACATGTTGTTGCCCAGAAGGGGATTATTGGTCGTGCGTATAATACTGTTAAGGGTGCTGTGCAGGGTAATGTGCCTCACATTAATGGGATTCGGGAGTTGACTGGAGAGGAGTTGGCTGAGTGTATGTTTTTTCCTTTACTCTTTGCTGGATTGTTTTGGACGTTGTTTTGCTAACTTCGATGATTATAGGGCGCCGTACGCATCAGAACTAAGACCTTTTTGCCTTCCATGTGCCGGAGGAACTTGGCTTGAGTTATGTTGCATGACTTAATGAGATATCTACTATCAATCTACGGCATAGTTGCTTACTTCAGCTGTCATCGCATTTGCATGGTCATCATATTTTTCTTACTGCTTCTTAAGATGTAGCTCCGTTTGTAAGGATTGTATAGTTCATTGCGGGGACATACAACAGGGGTCATAAGTCCTTCTACATCCTCACCTTTATATGAGTCAGATGATTAACCCGAGGCACTCGAAAATGAGCAAAAAAGAGGCGAAAAAAGAGAGGCTAAAGTAGGGCGAAACCTCCCCCCAGCGACCCCCATCCTCCCCATGACCCTCCAACCATATAAGACCACCCCATGGCTCTCCATCGCCCTTCGGAAGCAGACCTCACTCTACGTCAAGCCTGAAGTTGAAGAGTCCGAGGCTTCTTGCGCAATGGGTAACAGCCCCGATGTCATCGATGAAGTTGAAATGTCTGAGGCTTCCTGCACTGATACGCCTACCAGCGCGCTTACTTTGGCGTGTATGATCTGCGTATGCGGCGCGTTTTGCCTAACGCTGAGATTATTGGAGGTCAGATGGAAATGCCTCCTGGCACTGAACTCCAGGATTCGGATCTTGAGCACGATGGCGATGAATCTGTGACTGAAGGTGCTACCTCTGGGTCTTTCTACATTGTGGAAAACAGCCCTGTGTCCACCGACGCCGTCGGAAACAACCCCGATGCCTAGGCAGAGTTGAAGAGTCATAAGGCTTCCTGCACTGTCGGCAACAGCCCTGATGCTATGTGGCCTTCTCTTTAGAAATACAATCTTCTCTGTTATACATAGTGAAGCTCTCTTATCTAAGCCTTGTTCATATATCTCTTACTTACCAGGCACCCTACAAGATAAGTTAATGCTTACTTAGGACTTACACTACATTATTCACGAAGGGAGAATTTTTGAGATCAAGACTGAAGGTCGGACCTATCAGGTCTAACGAGGATCTAGACAGTAACTGAAAGCCGTGACCAAGGCAAATAAAGGAGCTCACCCTCCCGAACTGCCACAAATAAAAACAAATACTAAGAAAGCAAACCCTGGGTATCTCCTTAGCTGACCGCGAAACTCCCGCTACCGAGCGCATAAATCATGAAAAGCGCCTAATGACGCCCAAGTATGGTTGTCTTCCCCTCAGATGAGGACGAGAGGCATACGGGCAGGGAGTCTGCCGTTGTGCAACAGCATGGCAGTCTGCGACCGAGGCGTAGCCTGCAGCTTACGGTAGGCCTCCCGCACATGGCGGGGCTCAATGGGGGTGCGTCCCTCCTCGGGGGGGTCGAACAGGCCGGTCTCGCGCTTACGCTTCTTCAAGTTTTCGCCGGCGTCGGCGCCCCCGCGGCGGTTCTTCTCGTTGTCCTCGCGCTCCTTCACGCGCAGAGCCTGCTCGGTCAGGGTCTGGACAATCTCGAAGGTGAGGAAGCCGAGGATGTCGACTATGTCGTCGTTAGGCTTGGACTCGGTCACCACTCCGAATCCAGCCCACTCGCGGAACCGCTTGCTCTTGCGGTAGGTGAAGGATGCCTGGCGACATTCGGACCAGAAGACGTACTCTTCCTTAGTCATGTGGCGCGTGCGCTCGTCGGCGGCGGCCAGACGCTGGAGGGTGGCGTAGTTCTGCTCTTCCTCTTCTTCGTCTTCCTCGTCTTCGCGCTCGGGGATCTGGACCGAGTAGAAGCTGTTGACGTCCCAGGCAAGTCCGACACGTGCTTTCTTGTTCTTGGGCTTGGAGGCCACGTCCTGAGGGCCAGCAACAACCCCAGCCGCATCGTCGGCGGCGGCGAAATCGGCGGCGTCACCACCACCCTTGTCGTCAGAGTCCTTGACGTTCTTGCGGACATCTTTCCAGGAAAGGAAAGTTCGGAGGCGAGAGACCTTGGCCTTGTCGTGGCGGATCAAGAAGATAAGGTCATCAGTAGAAATGGAGCGCACTCCGCGGCGAGTTGCCAAAGCGGTGCTGCGAGAAAGCTATATAATTGTTAGTGACAGCGCGTTAAAGGTGAGATTCTTAGTACTGACAATTTCAAGGACCTGCTGGCGAGTGATGTCTTCAATCAAAGTAGTGGTTTCAGTGGACGGTTCAGCAGTCTCTCCAGAGACAAACATCATCTGTACAAAGTCAGTTAGCATTTTCCGTAAATTTTCAAATTCCTTTCCCCTGGTTATCTTCTGGTTTCTGTTGGTAACCTCCTGATTGTTGGTGTTGCTAGAGTTGTTTTCCGATGTCAGTAGTAGACACGGGACTGTTGCCGACAGTGCAAGAAGTCTCAGACTCTTCAGGTTTAGGCATGGCATTAGGGCTGTTATCGGCGGGGATAGAAAAAACAGAGCTGGCAACTTCGGTCATAGTATTAAGTTGTTACCAACACTGCAGGTGGACTCAAAAATCTCAAATTCATGCACGACATAGGGGCTGTCGCCAACGGGCCAGGAAGCCTCGGACTTTAAACTCCAGGCATAGTAGGGCTGTCAGCAACGGTGTAAGAGGACTCTCAGATCCTTCACTTTCAGACACGACACCGGGGTTGTTCTGACTGTGCAAGAGGGCTCAGATCCTTCACTTTCAGACATGACACCAGGGTTGTTTCCGACTGTACAGAAGCCTCGGACTTTAAAGTCCAGACATAGTAGGGCTGCCAGTAACGGTGCGAGAGGAGTCAGATCCTTCACTCTCAGACACGAAACCGGCGTTGTCTCCGACTGTGCAAGAAGCCTCGGATTCTCTGGCTTCAGACATAACGTTAGGGCTGTTGCCGACAGTGTGAGAAGAAACAGAGCTCGCACCTTCAGTCACAGACTCGACGTCATCGTGGCCATCCGAATCCTGAGTGCCAGGAGGAAGTTGGATCTGTCCCCCAGTAACCTCAGAAGTGGGCATAATACGCCGCATACGGAGATCATACAGGCCAAAATAGGCGCGCTGGTAACCCTTGCCGACGGAGTATCCCGATTCAAAAGCGGCAGCAAGGTTGGTGTCATAAAAGGCTGCGAAGCTGGACGGGGAATTGGCGCGAGGAGTCAAGGATTCATCCGAGTCAGAGTCCGAGGACAGGTCGGCGGGGTCTTCAAAGACAATAAGAATCGGCTGATCGTAGACTTCGAAGGGCGCAGGACGCAGGTCCCCCATCGCGTCAGACGCAGAGGGATCTCCGGGGACAGGGTTGCGATCAGACATGGTAGATGAAGATCAAACAGAGATACCGAACGGTGGATAGTAGAACAGTGGGAAGGAGAACGCGTGGAGGAGTGGGCGTTCAGGGAGGCGGGAGAAAGAAGAAGGGTAGAAGAGAAAGGCGAGTCTTTCCGGTGGCGAGGAAACAGCGCAACCAAAGGCATAAAACGAAGCCTTGCTACCACCCTCAACCTATCAATCTTCCCCCAATACCCCGCAACCATTCAGATACCAAGCTTCGACATTCACAGATGTCTCTGAACCAGTCCCGGAAGAGTTGAAGCTTTGACCTTGTCGCCATAGCGAGAGAAGTTGTACTCGCACCTCCAGAGCGCTATATCGAATCTGAGCTGGGCAACCGCGCGTGGAACCCTCTCAAAGGCACTGAAATGCCCACAAATGGCGAGGCAAGGCATTCAAAAGATCAGACTGGTTCCAAGCAATTCCCAGTGAATGAATCCACAGCATGAAGCTCCTAGCATAGCCTAGTCGAGCAACGGCTTTTCGGTATGCCCTGAGAAAAGGTGTGATATTCGGGCACAGCGACACGCGACATTGCGTATTGAGACAATTGCAATGCTGCTACAATGCAACGAATATGCTTCGGTTCCCAAGCTTCTCGTTGCAATGAAGACGAATTTGATATGCACGAATGAACATCCAATGTCTGAGATGGATCGAAGTATTGGCATGGTATGTCCGCCAAAGGAGCAGTGCTCTTTTGACGGCTTTGTGCAATACCGCAAATCGAAGCGGAGCAAGACCGAACGCAGAGGATGCGACGAAAGGGAGTCGGGATGTTGCCAGCGCGAAGACAACGTCGATATATGAAGCTGGCCAGACAGGCGCATTGAAGAACCGACATGGCGGACTGATGTACGCAACGTCGGCCAAGGTACGCGCACATGAGCGGCGCACAGGCATAGACCGCAATGCCACGCCGAGCAATCGCAAAGTCAAGAGTGGTCCCGGGCACCTCGCTGGCGCCAGGAACTCAAAACGCAACAACCAGAAAGCTTACCAAGAAACCAGAGACCGAGAGGAAACAAGTCTAACCAGGGAAAGCGCTCACCTGCTGGATCTCCTGACGATACTTAGGGTTTCGATCAGACATGATGGACGGCGGAAACCCTTCCGATGGGAATTGAGATCAAATGAATGACGAACGAAGCGAGTATGAGCTGATTTCTGAAGGCGATGAGCCGAAATGAAGGGGACTCGCGGCTGCAACTCGCGAGGATGCAAGGAAGAAGATGCGGAGCTTGATTGAGGAGTTGGTCCGATAGCGATAGCACCGATAACGGCGATATTTTTATCCGGCGGTGACGCGATTCTGCCGGTGTCGCGGGGCATTGTTCACTTTTTTATTTTATTGACTCTATTGTTCAATTTGTACGGCATTGTCTTGTTGAGAGCTTGTTCAATTGTTCAATTGAGCTTTTACTTCATTAAATTGCTCAATTGTCTATCACACAGCGAACATGTTGCACCTCGTTGGTCTAGGTCTCGCCGATGAGACCGATATCACTGTCCGCGGTCTGGAGATCGTGAAGCGGGCCGAGCGAGTCTATCTGGAGGCATACACGAGTATCCTGCTTGTTGACAAGTCCAAGCTAGTGAGTTAGTCCTTGTTCCAGTCCCTATTTTCACTATATCGAAACATGACTACATTGAACATAGTTACTGATCAGTATGAACCCAATAGGAAGCCTTCTACGGCCGTCCCGTCATTGAGGCCGACAGAGAACTCGTGGAAACCGGCAGCGACGACATCCTCGCTGGAGCCGACAAAGCAGACATCGTCTTCCTGGTTGTCGGCGATCCATTCGGGTAAGACATCCCCAATACCCCAGATACAAACGCCCAACTAACCCAATCCCACAGCGCAACAACGCACACAGACCTCGTTCTCCGCGCTCGCGAACTAAACATCGAAACAAAAGTCGTCCCCAACGCCTCAATCATGTCCGGAATCGGCTGCACAGGCCTCCAACTGTACAACTTCGGCCAAACAGTAAGCATGGTATTCTTCACAGAGAACTGGAAACCAAGTTCATACTACGACCGCGTTCGCGAGAACGTGCAGATGGGCCTACACACGCTCGTGCTACTAGACATCAAAGTGAAAGAGCAATCCCTTGAGAATATGGCTCGCGGACGACGGATCTTCGAGCCGCCACGCTATATGACTGTTGCGCAGTGTGCAGCGCAGATGCTTGAGACGGAGGAGGAGAGAAAGGAGGGTGTTTATGGGCCTGATAGTCTTGCTGTTGGGGCTGCGCGGGTTGGGGCTGCTAATCAGCAGCTTGTTTCGGGTACGCTGAAGGAGTTGGCGGGTGTTGAGATGGGGGCGCCGTTGCATAGTCTTGTTCTTCTGGGACGCAGGACGCATGACCTGGAGAGGGATTATATTCGGGAGTATGCGGTTGATAAGGAGACTTTTGATGCTAGTTATATTAAGGGGTATGGGGCTAGTTTGTGAGGTTGGGTTTGATTGAGAATATGGCAGAGTGTTTGCTATGAATCAAGTCTACTTATGATGCATGAATATGGAAATAGCATATGGTATATGGTATATCGTTCACGGTTGATTAGATCTAGATCAGGTGGACTGACCAGGCAGATTGTCTGGCAGCTCTCTATTCCAATGTCACAGTTAAACGCAAAGCTGGCACCGTGGTGACAGCAAGACAAAGTAAGAAACGCAAGAAAATGGTATCCAAAAGAGGGGAAAATGACAGAATGCAGCAAAGCAATGCAGCAAAGCAATTAAATATGCAAAAGAAATCATTGTCCACCGGTGCAGGTATAGAAATAGAGGTCATTGAAGATTTGAAGTAGATGTGAGTGACCTGCACCGGTAGAACACCGAGAAAGTAAAAAAATAACAGAAACCCAGCCAACGACACCGATGATATGCAAAATGTTGAAGCAATGTACAATCCAACTCTAGAACAAAAGACACGCTGAGATCGTATCACATCACTAATGGGCATGCTCGACTTCATCTTCCTCACCTGGAAGAAGAATCTCATGCCCAGAGCCTTCGTATACGAAGATGGCAGCCACACAGCCAAAAATGGATACCAAGGCAATCAACCACCAAGCAAAGCCGACCATGCCAATATCCAGGCCATAACCGTACCAGGCACCTGAGAAAATAGGTCCAATGGTTCGGAAGGCGGAGGACACGGACTGGCCGATGCCGTGGATTGTGCCGAGGACCGATGGATGTGGCGAGCAGTTGTTCAGAAGGATGATGGAGGTTGGGAGGGTGAATGTTCGGGCGCTGACCTGGAAGAAGAGGACGATGATAATCCAGAACCAAACCCAGGGGCCGTTGGCTTGGCCAGGTGGGGGGATTGAGGAGGGAGCCAGAGAGATATACGGCGCAATGAAGTATGCAACCGGGAAGAGAGATAGGAAGTATTGGTAGCTTTTGGCTGTGCCCAAGCGGCCGTTGATGGAGGGGTAGATGGTGAACTGGAGGAACATGCCAATCACACCCAGGATGGCGGTCGCAAAGCCGACACTCTGCGGCAGCATACCCAGTCCACCGGTGAACATGAAAGGCAGGCTCTGCGCGGGGCTGGCAGGGTCATTGGTATCGTAGCGAGGAGTAGACAGGAACAGGAGCCAGAGGTTGTTGAAGGCACCCATTTGGAAGTCGAAGAAAGCCTGTGCTCCAAGTGTGCACAAGACATTCTTAGTCCAGATTCGGCGGAAGGGCAAGACACGTTGGAGGCGGACAGGCTTGTGTGCCTTTTCTTCGAGCTCGTAGCTTTCCGCACGCTCCAAGCCACGGCCTAAAAGAGGCCCGTCCTCGTCATAGTCGCGGAAAGGCAGCCTTGTGTACAAGGTCGATGAAGAGGGAACAACCGTCTTTACACTGCGCGCAAAGAGCTTCATGGCGAATGAGCCCAGACCGGGCTTACCCTTGCAGGATAAGAGGGTCTCTTCCAGTCCATACGCCACCAAGGCAGCAGTGCAAGAGAGGAAACAGAAGTTGGCGAACATAGGAAGTGCGTAGGGGTACTTCTCGAGCCATTGCACTCCATTCTCACCCCCGAAAGACGAGTTGGGACCAAAGAGGCGGGGATAGCTTTTGACGGGGTCGGCCAACATGCCACCCATGACTGCACCAGTTAGCACCACCTCGCAACTCGTATTGATCAAGAAAACTCACCAGGGCCAAATAACGAGGCCACATTGAAACCAATAGGCAGGATCAAGAAAGCCCGCGAGTGATATTTCTTCTCCTTGACATTCTCCGCAATCATAGTCCGAATGATACCGACAGTACCGTTGATAGCACCACCAAACGAGCGCCAGAACACAGCCTGCGCGAACGACGTCGAATAGGCAACACCCAAACACGACACAGCAGTCCCAACCAGACCAACAAGCAAGACAAACTTCCGACCACCCCACTCCGCATCGGCAACACGGCCCCAGGGAATAGCCGTCGCAAACTGGGCCGCGGTAAACGCACCCTGAAGAATGCCCGCCTGAGTCGCAACATCGGAGTCGGAGAGATTCTCATCGAAAGACTTAAGCTGGTAAAACATGTACGCCTGCAACGAGGCCACCTGCAAGAAATCAAAGACCCGACAGAGTCCCAGCAGCGCCAATTGACCCTTCCGCGGCAGCGACATCCACGTTACAGGCGCGGGCTTGACAGGAACAGCAGGGATTTCCGACTCCTGCAGAGCCAGCACGGCACCCTGGCTGATGGAGCGACTGCGTACATGCTGGCTTTTGCGTTCACCACCCATATCCATCGAGGTGTTCCTTAGCATTGTATCATCGGTGGAATCGGAGTTGGGGGAGGAGGTGCCTTCTTCAACGCTGGCGAGGGAGAGGTTGGACTCGCGGCGGCGGCGTTGCGGGTTCTCGGAGGATTCGCCGGGGGCCTGGGTCAGATGGAAGCCACTCGACCAGGAAGTCGTACGCGCGTGGCGGGCATTCGTCTTATGGTTCCTGGCCATGAAGGAATGTGTATGTAAGCCGGAGTAAACCTTTGACCCCTTCGGTTTCGTATTTTTAGGGAGGAGAGGAGTACAGTAGAAGGGACATTAGCCTAGTTAACTCCCGGCTGATCTGTAATTTTACTCTACTCTTTAGGGGGATGACGTCCATCGCAGTTAAGGCCCACATTGTATCGTTCACATTTATGCCCGCTATACCTATACGAAGTACATAAAACATAAACATAAATACTATATTCTTTCTCTATTCTTTGACTTTAAATAGTATAATATATCAATCTCTTTCATTATACTGTACAGACATTTACGATAAATCACTTGCCACAATACAGTAAACCGGCTTGCGACGACGCTCCACAACACCCGAGCCCACCGTTCCCCCCTGACTCGTCAGTCCTCACCCGTTCTGACGACGGAAGTCTTGGCACTCTGTGACAGCTTCACCAGTTGCTGTAGCCATACTCGATCCCCTAATTTACAGACACGTATATGTATCAAACAAATATAACAATCTATCCGAAGCAACAGGGTAACTCCGTAACAAATAAGCTTGAATTTGAAACACATACAAAACAACATACACAGACATACCCAAACGTTCTAGAGCATCCGGCAATAGTCGGCGCTAAGGAAGTTAGCGTTTCAGCCCCAAATCCACGTCAACAGCCACCGTACACAGTATACCCGTGTTACTGTATATGTATACTTTCATACATTAGCGCCTAGGCACTCCTTCACATATACACTACCCTACAAGGCTCGCCAAGAGACGAGTTATGCATATGCCTAGCGTACAGTACAGTACATGAAATCTTGCGGCAGGGGATCAAACAATCCCAGCTTCCGTTTTGATGTATGATCGACACAGATTAATCGGGAAGGATAATGTAGATGATACGTGTACTCTACTTACACTCTGTATTAATATTGATTACAATGTTCACTGGTGTATGTGTGTATTAATCGTATAGATCTAAAGAGATTCCTACCCCATCAAGTAACTAATACGAAAATAGATAGAAATATCTGCATCCGCCTCCGGGGTACGTATACACACTGCGTAAGGGTCAGTGTCGGCTTTATGTACTTGTTATTTTCGGGTATGTGTATTAGGTATTTACAATTTCAAGTTACGGGATACGCCCGTGGACGGGATGGGTTTTTTTTTTGCGTGGCGCCGCGTGGGCTCCATCAGTATATCTTCCATGTGGAACGATTTACATGCTTAGATCTACAACGTGCCGAAAAAGATGGAGAGACATTTATTGTCTTGGACATATGTATGTACATGTTTTAGCTAAACCCAACCGAGACCCAGGTATAGATGCAAATGGAGATAACGATAATGAAAAGAAAGAAAAGAGTGTAAAACAGCGGGATCAGTCCGCCCTCTCTCTCCCATACGAACACCCCTCCTGGAGCGGGAAATAGTTTGAAGGTTCACCCTCCCTGGTCCACCTGCGCCAATTCCACCACGGAAGATGGGTGGCCCGAACTCGGTGTTCCTTCCCCTCTGCCATACTATTGAGAGGCGCAGAGGACTCCTGGTCCTGCAGGTGGTCGTGCTGATGCTTGCTATAATAGCGATATGCAAAGTGGATACCGGTAAAGAAGGGGATCGCCACGAGACAGACTCCGCCCCAGGCGAGTAATCGGCCAATGTTCCACCCATTTGAGTAGGTCATTGTGCCTGATGTGTGTGGATAGTTTGTGGGGTATGTCCAGATATTGGAACCTGGATTGTCGGGGTCGATCCAGGGGACGGTATTGACGCCGACCGGCGGGATGAAAGGCTGGGCAGCTTCTTCGCCTGGGAATCCGTAGCCTGGGGCATCGAGGCAGGTAGAGTCTGCGCAGAATTCGCGCAATTCGGATGAGGGCACGAAGGTGTACTTTGTTTCGGACTTGCCGAGGACTTTCCCTTCGCTGTCTATGCCCTCGACTTTGGACCAGAGGTAGAAGCTGGCGTTTGTGTATTCGGTCTCGAAGCCGGTTTTGGCAACATCGTCCAGCAAGGTCCACGGCCCGGTCAGGTTCATGGCGCCGTAGAATCGCCATGTTTTGACAAGGGTCGCCCCGTTCCAGCTGACGTAGAAGCTTGTTGGGGAGATTGGCTCGGCGGTGCGGGAATAGGTCCATAGAGCTGGTGAGTCGGTTGGCATACCATCCCATTCAAACTTCATGGCGCGGTAGTTCATGACGGTGTCTTTGGCAAATGCACCCCAGAACAGCAGATTGCCTGCCTCGTCGTGCTCAGATACAAATGGATTGTTGCCCCATCCGATAAATACATTTCTGTTCGGTAGCATCTGTAGGTTTCCCTGGCTTGAGCTAACCAGGTCATGTTGAATAGGCGCATAATCACGAAGCTGGAGCGCCGTGTTCTCCACATGGTCAATCAAAATAATCATACCAGATGAATAAGTATGAGTCCTGTTGAAGCCATTATAGCCATTGTTATAAAGCGAGACAACGGAGTGTGTTGCGTTTTCGAATAACCACCGCGCATCATGCTGCTGCGAGAAGCTAAAGTTGATATTCTTGAACGTCGGCTGCGCGCCATGTAATCTCCAAAGAACCGAACCGTCTTTTCCAGAAATCTTGTAAATGGCACATGTATGCCGCGACGAAACCAGATAGTCACCATCGGCGTTCTTGTCGATAGAATTGATATGGAAGTAATCCCACGGCTCGTGCACATTCAGTCCAGTCCCAGAGGTATCCGTATGCGCAGGCCAGGTATAACTCATAGAAGGATCAACATGATCAAGCGAGCGCCACTCAAACAAGACCTTGTTAGTCTCGACATCCACTTCCTGGAACACACTCTCCATCAACCATCCAACGCCGGTCTTGACGTTCCAAGGAGTCATATCGAACTGGCGTTGTTGGTAGATAGTCATCAACGCAGTCTTGCCACCGTTGATCGGACGGAACTCGTGCATGTCACTGGAAGCCATTCCTCCACCGGGCTGCACAGATCGCACCACCCGGTACTGCTTGTTCATGATGATGCCATGACCACGGCAATATCCTTTCTGTTGATTTCCCTGGAAAAAACACAGGTGATCGGCGCCATTGTATTTGCACACGTGCATGCCGTGCGCATTACCGGGCCCTGAAGTACCCCAGCCACTCCATACCAACTCCTATGTCGCCTGAGTCAGCTTCTCCGTGATCTGCATCCCGTCCCCGCAATTCAGGACCTACCCCTGTGTTGTCGAAAATATAAGGGCCGGGGTTTGACAGTTCATATGGTGTGATGAAGATATAGCCCGGGCTCAATTTATTCGGGTCGGACTTTTCCACCTTGAATACGGGAGGATAGATATCGGGTCTCTGCGTATGATAGTTAGAAAAGGGCCCGAACGTGGCAGTCAGGGGGTTTTGCAAACCCACAGATTTATAAAAGGCGGTTTCTTCCCCAACCACGCGGTCAGCGCATAACCACAGTAGAAGCAGCAGGAACAGCGAGGGGGTAGTCCTCAGAGAGGACATGATAGACGCGACCATGAGTCCTCATCCCCCAACAAATGAGAGGCAAAAGCAAGACCAAAAGTGACAAGAATGTTCATGCAAGGGAGAAGGGAGAGTTCATAAAACATGAAAGCCGAATCCAAAAAGTGTACGAATCCCACTCCACCTGTCAACACTTGCAGGTGTGGACAGTAAGAACTCCGGCCTGATTGGCCGATAGCTGTTTAAAGCCGAAGGAAGGTGCTTAGTCACAGACAAACCAGCCAACACGATTCAACGCCAAGATGCCCAGTCCAACTAACTTGCGGGGCGTAAATAGTAAGTTAGACTGTTATACTCTGTAAACTGTTGTTATATAATGTCAGCTGGTCACCTTCCTAGATACCTGTCGATCGACTCCCTATCATCCTCAAAACTTGATTCCCCTTGACCACATACACGTATTACTGAAATACAAAATACAGGTAACCAGTTCCCGAATCGCAGGCCACGTCATGCCCAACTAGTCCAACACGCTAACCCAGCCCCGAACACCCTAAGTCCGAGGTGTACGTACGATCAACCCCGTAAAAAAGGGATCCATAAACAGCCTCAAACACCTTAAACGGTTCCCAAAGGTAGCCCAAAACCCCGGGCCCGACGAACGTACCCCCACCAGGTTTTATTCCGTAGTAATTGCTCAATGGGGATGACGAAGTTTCTTTTTCAGCTAGTGGCACCCTAGATGGAGGTGTAATGGGCCGGATAGAGTCTGGCCACGTGCATGTGGCTGAGAAGAAGCATCATCTCTTACGTATACCACAGATCTGGTGGCTTTGGCTTTGTTTAGGTGCATGTGTGCTTCGTCAGAGTGTACGCAGTTTGTGTTAGTGCTTAGTTGAGGTGTCGGCTATTAGCTTTGATTCTTTGATGTGAATTGGTATCAATGATTACGGTAGATGCACTTGTATCATGACGTACCTAGACTACGTAGACACATCTAGGTAGTGTTTAACGTTGCATATCGGATTTTGAGCAACACTCAGCAAGGATAACTTCCAAGGCAAGTAAGTTAATTTACATTAGAGTACATGTACAACCAAGATCCAGTCCGTGTCCACATCCATACACGATGATACAACGATTCAAGTGAAGATAAAAGATAAGATCCAAAACCACACCTCCACACCAGGTATGGCCGCGGGGATAACACATGTGCACTCGATTGGACATCGCCAATCAACCACCCCAATACATTTCTTGGTTGGTCTGATGGAAGCAACTTCCAAGTTATTATGATATGCACATGCACATGTACCGGAGAAAAAGGACACCGTGCACGCACAACACCAGCCCAGACTGATAGCTGCCGTCTCCGATGATCACAGGGAACTAACTATGCGCGAATCGGAATTTACAGTAGGTCTAGATTTAAAACTAACTTGATAACATGTAACTCGAAATGTTACAGAATGGGGTTTTTACTATATTTAATATTATATTTCAATTGGGTAGAGTCATATCAACTAGTATATGTGACCTCAATCTATATCCATGATGTTCCGTAATGTACCGTCTGTATTTAAGTAATACCATTATATCTGTATCATGGAGCACTGTATGGTAATAAAACAAAATACCACTCCGCCAAGATACTAACCAGCCAAGAAAATCTAGAATCTCCCTCCAATCGAAAGAGCCAATCCTACATACAGTACGAGTACGAGTCTGCGTATCGAGTTCCGTTGCGGGTCGGGAATAGTGAAGGTTTTCCTTTACTCCGATTTACTTACTTACAGTACTGTACAGTAGGTTTGTCTGTTCACTAGATTATTGGACTGTGTATGCTTTCTATTCCAGGATCTACATGTGCATGAACTTGTGAACAAACTTGTAAGATGAATCAATAAATGCTATTTGTGTTGGGCGACTAATGTTTTTCTTTTAAATTACCAATATCACTCCAGGTGCGCCTTGCCTTGGTAATGAGAAATCAATCCTTGCCACACATCCAAGCCATTTCAGCGGTGAGGGGTCCCCTCTTCGCCCCTTGCATGTCTGCAATGTAATAATCATCCCTAGATTTGTGTGGCTTGTCCCACAATGTGTAGCAAAGAGAGAGGAATGGAGCCCCTGAACACTGAACATGGATGGTGGGATGTGAAAGTAGGAAACAAAAGAAATGCGAAATAAAACAATATGTACTGAAATATTACCGAAATGGCTCACGGTGATCTTCCTCCAAGTGATTTGGATAGGATGCCCGAGATATGGGTATTAGAGACGTTGATAGATATAGTGGTCTGCCCGAAAGACAACCACGGACCTGACAACCAGCGACGCCCGCGCACACTAGCAGCCAGCGAACATAGAAAAAGACAAGTAAATGCTCAGACCATGCCAAGCATTAACGAGAAAACCGCTTGAAAGCAACCGTAGCAGCAAACCCAGCAGCAAGCAACGAACCACCAATAGTAACAGCCTGCAGCGCAGCGTTCATCATCTGGTGACGGTTACGGGTACTGCAGCGCTTGTAGAAATCGGCCATGTCGTTACCGCGGGGGAAAGGCGTATCAGGAATTTCCTCCTCGAGGAACTCGCAAAGCGGGGCCCAGCCGTCGTTGATGTTGTACTCGAGCAGACGCTCGGGGGGAACCAGGCTGCGCACTTCGGCGACGTGGTCTTCGTAGACTTGCTTGCCCTTTCCGGGGAAGTCGCCGCGGAAGAAGGTCTCAAAGAACTTGTTCAGCATTGGGTAGTACATTCCAGCGGCCCAGCTGAAGTTTGAGACAAACTTGTGCTCTGGGTCTGAGACGCGCCAGTAGACGGTCTTCATGACGGATGCGTGCCATGGGTCGACGTCGCGGGTGGTCAGGATGACCTTGGCGTTAGGGTATGCCTCAATGAGCTCCTTTGCAAAGGCACAGGCGGGCCAGTCACAGACGGCCTGGCAGTCACCCAGCAGCTGGTCCCATTCCTTACGGCCGAACTCGCCCTCTCCCTTGTACTTTGCGTTCAGGGCATCGTGCCACATGAGACAATCCGGTGGGTTCTCAACACTGGCGCACATCATGTGGTAGCACTTGCCATAGCCCAGACGTTCGAAAGCTTTGCGCAGAGCTGTCGATCCGAGTCAGTTTCAATTTCTGCTTTTGTATACCCGGCTACAGATCCAATTCCGGATCCGCAATACTCACAGGCAGTTCCGGTTCGGCCAACACCCAGAGCGAGCACCTTCATAGGCACTGTGCGGTGGCACTTCCGGCGATCAATGTTTGTGTCATCGGTAAAGATATCAGTCATGGGCTGAGGAGGCAAGTTATCGGATAGCGCGAGAGACATGATGTATAGCTCAATTGCAGTATAGAAGTATTGAAGAAAGCAAGAGCAAGAAAGATAACGAAAGGACAGACTGGAAAAGTCTAGAAGGAAGGGGGTCTTTAAGAAAGATAGATAAGGGGGAAATCATTGAAGTAATTAAAAAAAAAAAAAACCAAACCCAAATTAAGCATGCGATGTTCTGTCAAAGGTGGCTGTTCCTCCCCACGTAATGCACGTTGCCGTATTGTAAACAGCGACGTCACAGGCTGACGCACAGGGACGTCCAGGATTGTCAGGGGAATGTGGAGATGTATCAGCGCGTAATGAAGAATACCGCCCTGCCAAGCCTTCGATCCACGTATACGAATGATTTCTGCCGTTAGACGCCAGAACTGCCTTGACGATCCGTGCATGAGCCAACCCTCATTGGCGCAGGCTAAATGGCAACGCGTACACAGTGGAACTGTGCCACTTTGATTGCATAAATGTTGTAGATTGAAACAGTGCAATGTGTTGCATCACATTCATCTAGAATGTCCACGCGGTGTCCAAATAAATATACGCATAGGTACATATAAATAAATGCATGTACTCAGTCCATGTATACAAGTAAGACAGCAGACATCTGCCGGGCCCCACCATAGCCAGATTGCTCAGGGGCTCGGGGCTTGGACATTGGGCTTGGTACTCGGCAAGTAGCGTCGAGACATGGTCGAGACTCGCCCGTAACAATTACAGGTCCGTATCCACAACGCCAAGCCGCACCCAACAGACAACGGATCAACACTGAAAGATAAATGAGACCAGTGCAGCGGTCAAGATGGAGCCCGCACCTCCTGGATCGGCCGCGCACCATCGTATCTCGGAAAATACTTGCACGTATGTGTCAAATGTGTCGTCTTGAGGGCGGGACCATGGTTTAAGGGTATTGGCGGACAAGGAAGTTGGCGTTGGCGTTGGCGTTGGCCGGTGTACGAGATTTGATCTCTTTTTCCAGTGTCCTTTGCCCGGTGTTTTTCGCTGGTTCGGCGTTACATTGTAATGTATGGTGCGGTGAGCTGAGGTGATCGTCCCGTGTGAGAGATTTTTCCATTCGGGGATGTGTGCTCGTGGGTCGGACGATCAATGCCAGGGTCGTTACTCTGAACAGGTTCTGAAGAGTTGAAGGTTTGGAGTGAGCTGATATTGGTAGGCTGTGTTGTGGTTAGACTATGGCGGATGGTGCTGGTCCGAAGTAACAGTCAGTAACAAGATCAGTCATGATACATGTACATGTATCAAGTATCAATGTATTGGTTGACGCTGGAGTATAGTTTCCATATGGAGATCAAGTTGATCACACTTGACAGTAGCCAGAATAGTCATGAGAAATACAAAGAATGGCCAAGAAGTAAATAAAGTAGACCCTTCAGGGTCAGCAGTGGGCAGGCACAGTTTAAATGCCCAGCGCCAAGACTTCATAGTAGCACACCACCGTCTTCGCAATCGATGACAACGATCACCTCACCCAACCTTAACCGATTAGGAAGACCCTCAGACGACACGAACTCCGCTGTGCGATTAACATTGCATCTAATCTAAGCTTAAAAGCTCCTTGGTCCATCGTGCGTGGAATCCTGTCCCCGCCATGCAACGGCAGTGTTTGTCGGCAGTTGGTGTTGCGTCTGCGACGGGGGCCAACACAGTACATATCCCGGGCCAGAGAGAGAGAGAATACGAGTGGAAAAGCTTGGCACGACTATAGATTGGTCCGTGATTTCGACATTGGGGCCAAAGTGGTGGAATGAACGGTTTGATATTTGATCTTTGATATCCCCTGAATTGACCCCCTTGAAATGAATATGAACATGAACATGAGTAATAACGTTGTCCAGTGAAAGCCACAATACCCCTGAAACTCCATGCAAATGACTGTGCTGTGTCAACCGACGCAGCCTGTAGTGTTGATAAGGCATCGAGGCCGATTTCAATCGATGCCGGGCACTGGCCACTTCCACTACTCCAATTTATCAAGATGCTCCAGTCGCGTAAGCACGACCTGTTTGCTTGTTTCTTCGATCTCGCCGGCGAGAAAGACTTCGTCCAGGATAGCGTAGACCTATCATCGGAGTCAGCACCACAGCTCCATGCACACTCACTTCGACCCTCGCATCTTCACACGCACCTTGTAGAAATTGAACACCAAATCCAGCTCGCAAACATTCCCGAAGAATTGATCTAGCACTTCGACGAAGAAATGGATAGCCTCCAGATAGGCAAGTTCATTGTCATTGGCATCGACACAGACACAGAAGAACAATCCAGCATACCGGCGGTAGACGACCTTCGTACTACGCCGGAACTCAACAAAATTCGACTGATATTTCTGATCTCGGGGGGCGACAAGGCGATGAACCTGGGCGGTGGTAGGTGGTTAGCTAGAACGCCGGCGGTACTGCGGTGCAGGTGATGGGTGATGCGGAACGAACCTCGCCTTTCAGTTTTACTTTCTCCTCATCCTGTAGCGAATGTTAGCACAATCCTCTCTTTCTTGTTGGGTTCTGGTATCACTCACACTGTATGGGGCGTACCACTTCGCCAGGCGCGTTTTCCCCCTATACCATCGTCAGCAATTCAATTGGAAATGACATCCGTGGGGCAGCCACTCACTGGCGATTTTGAACCAGGATGAATGAGAGGACCATTGTGAGATAAAGCCAGGATGTTACCTGGTCTGCATTCGTGAAACCACTCGGGGAGTGTTGCGACAAGCTTTGGTGATTTCTCCGCTGCTCCCGTTATCGAAGCTCCCCCTCGAAACCCCATATTGCCACTGTTCACCGCCCGGGCAGATTCAATCTTATAGAGAGTGTGAAGAGTCGGGTCTCTGTTAGATTTTGGGTAGGAGGGTTGTTTATTTGGATTGAGTGGTCCAAAGATATCAAATATAACAAGTGGCTAATACAGTATTTCACAAGACAAGAGTATCAGACATAAAGCGTAGACTTCGTTAAAGCTCCAATCCCGAGGCACAACCTTGGGAGGTAGATATGGTGATGGATGATGAGATTATGCTGTTGCAATCTTCCACCAAGTTCCTGCAGCGCATCCATTACCCCGAGCTCATCCGATTGAAGAACCTCGTCAACCGAGCCTATAGACAACGTTAGCACCCGACCAACACGCAAGTCCAGACATAGACAGCATAAGCAATATCCAAAGTCCAAAGAACATACCGTAACGCTCTGCGGGCTAGGAGGCTCAGTAGAACTCTCTCCACGCCCATCAACACTCCCTTTCCCATCCCCATCCTCCTCATAATCCTCATCCTCAGACTCAGACTCAGACTCAGGAAACCACCTCTCAGGATCTCCATTATAAACCAAATACCACCCAATCTTCTCACCAGGCGCGAGCCGATCCCTCAAGGTCTCCAGCGCAGCAGTCTGATCCTCCGTCAAGCCAGATCCCTGCTCAACAACATCCTCAATATTCTGTCCGCCCTGCGCCGTAGCTCCATCTCCGCCGTCGGGAATAGTCAGTACCCGCGCACCGACATATGCATAGTCCTGACTGACCGTCCCGCTCGTCTCGTCTGCTGGATCGTACTGCTCGATGAATTGCAGCTCTGGTAGGCGGGGTAGGAGGTCTGGGTTTGTTTTGTTGAAGGAGTCCATGATTAGGGATGTGGTTAGGGGTTGTTGGATGTATTCGGCGGCTGCTTCTTCCAGATTGTGGAGGACGATGTACACGCGGATTCCGGTGAAGCCTGCGCGTGGCCAGCGGAAGCCGTGGAGCATGTATACTGGCATTGCTGGTTTCTCTTTTTTTGGTTTTTTGGTTTTTTTGGAGGGTTTGCGCGTGGCAGGTGCCTAGGTAGAGTCGCGACTTAGAGAGTTGAGGTGTCGGTTCATATTGTGGAGGGCGGTGATCGTTGGGTTTCGTTGGGGTTTCCCCGTTCCCGTTTGGCGTTTTGACACTTATGTACAGGGGAATAACTGTCTCTCTTATAAAATTTATTATTAGCGTCTATGCAGCCTATTACTTTTATCAGGTGGAGAATTGGTGCATATAGTCTGCAAGTTCCTCATTTCGGGTAGATCTTGCTTTGGGGTAATCGGAAAAAGTATTGATCCAATCTATAACTATAGCTATAACTGTACAACTTAGCAGGTTTGTGCGTAGTTTCATGGCTACAATCTTTGCTTTACTTGACCATGTTTTCTGTAATATGGGCTCAGACCAGTTTACAAGTTAGCAACAGGCAGGTGAATTTGAACCGTCAATTCGTGAATGTGATCTATCATGCGAGCAGAAACAAACTCAATCTAGATCACAAATATACCCTGAAGAAAAAGACACAGACACAACAGCCAGGCAAGGCTTGTATCGAGCCCACTATCCATGGCTTATTTGACAGATCCCAACTCAAGGGCGGCGCTTCAAATCCGCAAATCTCCGAGTCAATTCATCAAGCTCTGGTATCCCGTTGTTACTCTTCCCTTTGGCGGCAGCCCCACTGCCTTCTTTAGAGACCCCTTCATCTTTCCCTTCTGTACCGGGAACCTTGACTCGAGGATTGGGATTGTCCGTCCTGGGAGCCGGCGGCGCAACACTAACAGGACTCCGACCCGCAGCAATTCCTCGCGGAGGCGTAGCTTTGGTCAATTCACTGGCCTCAGAAGCACGTCTTGTTTCAAGATTCGGACTCGAGCCATCCTGCTTGCTGGGAATTTGCGGTAATGCAGCTTCGTCACCGTCACCGCCACCACCCTGAATATCGTCCACAAACTCCGGCGGCGCATCCCCAAGCTTCTGCGTATTTATCTCTTCCTCCCCTCCAGCCCATTCCACCCCATATGCCTTTGCAATCTCCCGAAGATAAAGCTCAACAAGCTCCTGTCCGGGTGGGCGGACACGCAATCCCTTGAGCAGCCGGTCAGGCACCTTAACAGTATCGACCTTATTATCCTGCGCCAGTGTCATAAACTCCTTTCCATACCGCTCACCCAACATAGTGCGAAGCATAGTAAGCTCACGCAGCTCATGCGGGAAACGATGCCACGCGTAGAAAATCACAACAGCAGCCTCATCAAGCGCAGTATCCATATAAGGGTTCTCTTCTTCAAGAGCAAGAGCATCCCCAGAGTCCTCCGCAGCCCCAGCCGCCGTAACAGGCGTACCCGACCGCTCGGCCTCCTTCTTCTGAGCACCACCGCCTAACCACCCAAACCCAAAGCGCGACCCAGAGCTCTCACTCTTCCCAGCCGTGACCGGCGCGGTGCCGGCCTGAGCCTGAGTGCGCTTCTTGAGCAATTCCTTCGCGCGGATGCGGGCGCGGTTGCCTTGGTCTGCGAAGGCTAGTTGGTCGAGGACATTCGCACGTGCTAGGAGGAGCTCGCAGTATAGTTCGACCATTTCCATTACCTCTACGGCGACGTCAGTTGCGATGACATTTTCGACGCGGATGCGCGCGGAGGCTTCGCGGCCTTCGCTGAGGAGTTGGGAGAGTTCGCGACGCTGGACGACTGACGAGGCGTTGTCTTTCTTTTGAAGTAGGCGGAGGCGGGGAATTAGGAGACGGAGTGTGGATACTAATCTGGTCTGTTCCATGTTAATTGTGTTTCCGGGTTGTGTTTGGGGTTGAGACGAGGAGGACAAGATGCGGTGATGCGGGGTAGTCTGGAGCTTTAGGCAGCGAGGTTTGGAGATGTCATCGGGAGTATGGAGGGCAGACACAAGACATAATGAAATATAGGATCTCTGGAGAGCTTACCGTTTGCGCTGAAGGAGGCATCTTGACGGTGGTGTGGTGTGTTGGAGAGAGAAGTCAAGCGGGGAGAGGAGAGTCTCCAAGGTCGGGGATACCCACTCTCTTTTATACCACAGCCAAGTAACGTTATATCTTGTTGACTTTGACTTATTTCAAGCAATTCCGTGCATTCTGTTCGGATTTAATTTCGATTGTTTCATGAATTTTGCGTCTGCATATGCACTTGACTGGAATGACCAATTAAAGCCTCTTTTGCTTTTACTACCCGGCTTGTCCTTGAAGTGTGTATTATTATTTTCCCAAATGACCTAAGAAATGATCAATATGTTTTACAAAGGACGTTGGCCTCAAATGCGCGGACTTGGAGTATAAATTGCCCCACCAGCCCGCTCAGTCAGCAACCCGTTATCTCGAACCGCAACTCGTATACAACTTCACCTTCACTCCCATGTCACATCCAGATGGAGATATGCGACCCATGCTGGACATGTCGCAACCGGCGCATCCAATGCGACCAGTCTGGCGCACCATGCGCCAAGTGCGAGAAAGCCGGACTAGAATGCTTCGATAAACGACCATTTAGATGGGTCAAAGGCGTGGCAATCCGTGGCAAGATGCAAGGCCGTTCATATGAAGGCAAGACAGGAGATTCACCCTCTGCTGTGGATCCCGTACGGTCACCAGCCAAGAAACCTCGCGCGCTGGTCAAATCCATAGCCAGTGGCGGAACCCTACCTATTGCCTTACAAGACCCATCTACATCGCACTTAGATCAAGTTTCGAAGTATTACATAGATTACTGTGAGTATATCATACAAAACACCGAGGAATTCAGGTATACTAATACTAACCCAGATAACGAACGCATATGCAAGCTATTCATCGTCTACGACAGCGACAAAAACCCACTCCGGAGTCTGATCCCCTTCGGAATGAAAGAGCCAATCTTACAAAAGGCCATTCTCGCTCTCGCGGCACGGCACCACGCCAACTCAGGTCAGTCGTTTTATCAGCTTGAAGCGCCGACATCTCCTGGCCTCATCAATGCCAATCGCGACGCACTGCTGTTCAAGCATCAAGCTATGGAAGCTCTGTCCCGGGCTTTGGGCAATGCAAATTCAAATTCATCCAAGAAGGATACTACTGTTGCTAGTATATTTCTGCTTATCTTTTTGGATCTTCTGGAGTCTGGGAGTGATGGCTGGAATTTCCATCTCGAGGGCGCTAAGAGTTTGATTTCTTCTCAGCGGTTGCTCTTGGGGGATGCTGGTGTCAATAATGGACCTGGTCAGACGGTTCGGGAGATCCGGGGATTTATTGCTAAGCAAATACACCTGTGGGTTATCTTTTATACTTGATGTTCCCAGCTGGTTGAAGGGGTGTGACTGACCAGGACACAGGATCGAGACTCTGGGAGCAACCTTCCTACGACCTAAGTTACTTTCTGAATTCATTTTCGCCGACCAGGAAGAATCTTCATCCCAAGAAGCTATTGAGAAATCCTTCCTTGGATGTCCGGAATACCTATTGACAGCGATACAATTCCTCTCGAGCGAACGAGACACCATCGCGGGATCGAAGCTCGATCAAGCTGCCATCCAAACACATATCCAAGATACAACAGCCATGCTATCCCTCATCCAGAACTTCGATTGTTACGCCTGGGCCTCGAGCCTTCAACACTCCAGGCAATCATCTGCAAAAGAAATAAGCAATCTCTGCTCCCTATCGCAGGCATACAAGATCGGGGCTTTGGTATATGGCAGACGAGTCCTGGATGCCCTCACAGAGGACGTGACCCTGCAAGATGACTTGGTATCGGAGTTACTTGGTCTGATTGATGCGTTGAAAGAAGACGAGGCACTCTTCAAGTGTATTCTATGGGCTATTTTTGTTGCGGGTCTGGAGTGCCGCACTCATGCACAGAGGGATTTCCTTGTTGGGTGTTTGGAGCAGTTTTGGGTAGCGACCAGTTGTTTGAATGTGGTTAATGCGGCGAATATCTTGCGCGATTGGTGGCAGCAGGAAGACAAATTGGAGGTATCGTCGCGGTGGATCTTTGACATTGGTCGTTTGGGTCGGGACTGGCTTCTAATATAACACGAAGATAGCATAATCATGCCAAAAGCGACTTGAACGCCTGCAGCAAATCCTCCTTCAAGTCCTCCCAGTTCTCCAATCCAACACTAACCCTCAATAATTTCCGATCAACCTTCGAATCCGACAAAGCCCGCCACTCAATCAAAGACTCAACACCACCCAGACTAGTAGCATGATGAAAGAAGCAAAGCTTAGTCGGCAAAACCTTTGCAAACTCCTCCTTGTGCAAAACAACAGAAAATACAGGCCCAAACCCATTAGGCATCTGCCTCTCCAACCACTCCCCATCCTGCAAACTAGCATGATAAATCGTCTTCACAACGGACTGGACCACCATCTCCTCACTACCAACAGCAGGAGATTCGGCCAGCATAGCACTGTGCATCCAAGAAATCAACCTCGCAGAATTCGCACTCGCCCTCTGCACACGAACATCCAACGTCCTCAAACTCCTCGTCCCAAGCCAACTTTCCATACTCCCCATAACAGACCCAAGCGCAATCCGATCCTCAAACAACCGTTTCGCCCAATCACCCCGTTTCACAGCAAGAACCCCACAAAGCAAATCACTATGACCGCCGAAATACTTCGAGCCGGAATGCATCACAACATCCGCGCCCCAAAGGAACGGATCTTGCAAGCCAGGCGGGGCAAAGGTACTATCAACAACGAGGAACGCACCACGAGAATGCGCTTTCTTTGCATACTCTTCAATACTAAACGCCGTTCCGAGCGGGTTAACCGGCGTCTCGAGGAGGATGACGTCGCCGGCTTCTAGACTCTCGGCCGGGCAGTTGAGAGGTAGCTTCTGGAGTCCTGATAGACGCGATATCACGGAGATTACTTCATGGCTGCCGTGGTATCCGTCGCCGACGGAAATTCGGCGTGGGTTTAGGAGGGTTAGGGCTGCGTGTAGGGCTGCTAGCCCTGTTGAGTAGCTTATTGCTTGGCCTCCTAAGAGGGATGACAGAATTGCCTCGAAACGGGTCGCATTTGGGGCGAATTCACGGGAATAGACGTAGTTTTTGCCGTTAAATTCGTCCTGTTGTGGTTGTTAGTTTGGGATTGACCGGTTGGTTGGCTAAGTTGTTCTTGGCTTGATACGTACCACTGGATCTTCGGAGGGAATGAATTGATCTGGGTCGTTGGGATACCTGAAGGTTGTGGATAGATGGATTGGAGGTGCGACGTCAGTCACTAGATTCAAGGCATCGTCTGCGTGTAATGCTTTGGTGGAAGGGTGGCTGTCATGCGTTGGTGCCATTTTGTCGGTGGTGTTGAGAGGTTAATAAAAGTTTTCTTCGTGTCTTTGCTTTGATATTCTTCTCGATGCCAGATACTATCTCCACTCCCATCAAGTTCCTAAAAGGGCGTCCAATTAGACTCAGATTCAGGTAGACTGCGATGCTGAATGGTGGCAGGTCGGGGCCCCACTCCCGTCAACTTCCGGAAACGGAAAGGTTCGGGTATATAGAGAACTACAATCAATCCCGTCGTCGCTTTTGAGAGCATATGACTGGTTTGTAGGACAATGCCAGAATAGAAAAAGAAGGTGGCGTAATCATCTCGTGCATATGCATGATCACTACTTTCTCCATATTACGTATTTCTACATCAAGTGAAAAAGACAAGATCTTCGAATTCAGAGTACTACCGTCATAGGCCAAAGTCCTTTAACACCCCCAATTTACATGATTAACTCGAGGCACTCGAAAATGAGCAAAAGAGATGTGTAAAATTGTGATAAAAGTAGGGCGAAACAATGGATGAAACGGTATACTCGCTTCGAGGCTTCTGTGTAGAAGGTGTCCAATACTTAACCAGTAGTACTGTATACTCAAGTTTGATCTCTTTTATAGTATTAGCAGATATGAACTGAAAGAGAAATTCATGGCCCCTTAGCAGGTCTCTAGGCAGACCTGTGTGCTGTCAATGTTAAGTTACTACCATCAGCTATCCACCAGCCAAACCAGATTCATTTTTCGCTGCAATGGTAAAAAGTGCGTTGAGACGCTCTTAGAAGAGCTTTAAACATGATAGAGAGGTGGATAGCTTATATATTGCCTGGTGAAGTTGAATTTATGTAGGGAAATTGGAGAAGGGAAAGGATATCACACCTGGGCTGAACGACCTTACCGGTTGGGGGTGGATGACGTAGTCTCAGAATTTTGGGAGGGAGGAGCCCAGTAGTCTGGATGAAGGCGCGTGAGATGATGTTAAGATTGATTGATTAGATCTTAAAGTATTTGTCTTGTTTGCTACCCCGGATTTCCTGTTTGGACCGACGTGTTAATTTCGCGATGTTTTCCAATTATTAGGAGGGAGGAATTCTAGTCGCTGACGTAAAAGCGCGTCCTTGGTAGTTTGAAGACGCGTTGCGTAAACCTTAAACCATTTAAACTATTTGGCTTGTTTGTTCCTTACCCTATGCCCTACGAACTGCCTGTTAGGGCTGGCGTGCCTGGCATTGCATGATTGCCTCGGAGATCAGGCCACCCTTGTTTGCTTGCCCTAGTCCATAAGGCCATCTAGTTTGCTGCTCTTCCATAGAGAATCATCATCCTCTTCTCCCTCTCTCCCCGTAGGAGTCCTGCGTCCATCAGTGGCTATCTGCATAAAATCCCATCTTCGAGAGGGTGATACTTAGCCAATCAATATTAAGACACGCACATTAGAAGATGTCTATCCAAGCCTTTTACGTTGTCTATCACGCGTATTTGAAGGGTTACTTCTTCGTGTATGTATGCCATTGCCCGCAGGATTCGGACCTTTAAGAACATTTCTACGCATAAAATTGTACCCACACCAAATATTTCATGTAAACAGGAGTTCTTGATTTATACACTTGAGTTGGTAGATCCGCAGACTCTGCCACTTTCAGCTCGGAGATACCGACTACCCTGCGGGTTGTGCCTCCCCACCCCAATGTCCCTTTTGACTGGTGGTAAATCTGAATTAGCCCGTACTCCGGCAGTATGAATGAGCATTATGTAATAAAGCATGCAACTGGGTACGGATCCTACAGTAGGCCGAGGCATTCATACTAGCAACAGGTCTCCAGCGAGGGCAGTGGGTCCTCACAGTGCAATGGAGACGAGTACCAGCAAATCAATACCATGGAGTCTCCAGGTCAGATGAGGCAAAACTAGAGCCAAGCAAACGAGATGACAGGCACGGATCAATCCTAGATTTAGTGCTACTAACAAGAGTCCAAGACCCAGAGTGGAAATCACACGTCCAATGAGGAACAAAAGAACCCGAGCAGACCAATAACACACCAGTGTATAAACCCACCAGATCTGGCATTTAGGGACTAAGAGTGGTTAAAAAAAAAGAAATTGAGACTTAGCAGTCACGTCTGTATATTTAGAACATTTAGATCAACCCTAAGCGGCCGACCCACCTGCTAATTGCGCACCCTTATTGGCCTGCTCGGTTTATGACATCATCTACGTGAGATCCTTGGTGCCGCCATGCCTAATCTGGAATAAAGTCAACTGTATGGCTCATTTTAGTACTTCCGTTGCGTTTCACTATCTGTAGGTGTAGTTATAGCATGAGAAGAATTTAGCGGGTAGCTTCTTCCCCTGTTGTCTATTTAGTGGATCGGGTTCGCACTTTTATATTCTGTTGTATACCATCACTGTCTTTACAAGCCAATTGTCTTCGCTACCACTTCGCACTGAACTATACCCAAGAGAAGAAGAGACCTCGACACTAAAGTCTTATTTTACCCTGCGTATGTCTCGATCAAGTCACCCTCATTCTCTTCTGTTCTCTCTAGGCAATGACTAACCCAACGCTATCTCCCTACAGATCTATCTCATCAACCCACCGACATGCCTTCAATCCCACCCACAATGGAAAACACAAAAGCCACCACACTGGACATAACCACAAACCTCCTAAAGCGAAGTTCCCTCAGCGATCCCTCCAAATACCCCCTCTGGGTCTTCCTCATCATCGTCGGCTGCATCGTGGGTGGTCTCATCGGGTTCAGCGTGTGGACTATGTACCACGGACTAGATGATAACAATACATTCAAGGATGTATCCTTCGAGCAAAGGAAATACATGCGCGAGGCTCGGCAGCGCAATTTGAATGGGCTTGCTGTCGAGGCTAGGAGGCCTGATATGATTATTCCGATTGATCAGTTGAATTGGTAGATTGGGGTCTGGCTGAGAAGGAGAGATGGAGCAATACTTTGGATGAATGGTTGCATTGGTTTGGGTGTTATGGTTGTATGAATTGTATACAAGATGGCTGGCTGGTTAGCTAGCTCTGGGAATTAACGTTATACTTGTATATTACTATGTCCGCGGTCATATGTAAATGCTTTCTTTTTTCTTTTTTGTTTCAATAAACTATCCCAAGGACAATATGCGATTGATTATTCAATTAAGAGGCAGCTGAATGCTGGCCTAAGTAGAAGAGAGAGTATTCAGTGAAAGAGCGATGCATAATCTACAAGGATTTGGAATCCGAGAAGTCCTAGCAGTAAATACATCACAAGGTTTCACAAAACAAAAAGAACTTGTGTTTTTTTAAACTTATGATCAACAAACAAGATCCAACAACCTGGCCTGGATGGGCCATCCAATGTGAAAGCAAAACCCCAATGCATACCAGAAGCAGAGAAAGGGATATCCAAAGAAGTAGAAAGAGAATAACAGTGCTGGAGAGCCAAGGGATATATAAGTCATGAAGCGGAAAGTAAAAAAGGCCAACGTTGAGCGTCGTCAAGAAAGGGCATCCAAGGGATGTGAAGAACCGTAAAAGGGGGGATTATGTAGAAGAGAAATTAAAATGTGATGAGAAATGAACAAAATGCCGGTGTAGTGATCAGGTTGATCACCGCAGTGGGCAAATGGTGCTGAATGGATGCCCTGGGGTGTTTTCAATACACACCCTCGTACACGTATTTGCAGTAATGTACAGTGAATACAGCTAAATCAGTCTCGACTGATTTAGAAGTTCACGGCCATGGCAGCGATAGCGCCAAAGGCCAGGGTCAGAATGGAGACGGCAGCGCTGGAGGCACCGCTGGTACCGGTGGACGAGGATGCGGCAGCAGCACCGGTAGTAGAGGAGGCCATGGAGATGTCGGCAGAACCAGTGAGAACGTGGGGCTGGTAGGTGTAGCTCAGAGTGGGGCTCGACTTGGACAGGGCAGTGCTGGAGGCAGCGCTGGACATGGGGGTCAATGTGGAGCTATCACTGGCGGTCGAAGTGGAGCTAGGGGTGGGGGTGGAGGTTGGGGTTTCAGTCGACGAGGGAGTGGGTGTAGGGGTGGAGGTGGGAGTAGGAGTACTGGTAGGTGTCTCGGTCGAAGTGCTGGTGCTAGTCGGGGTAGAAGTGCTGGTGCTAGTGGGAGTAGCGGTGCTGGTGGAAACCGAGATGGTCTCGGACTCAGTGCTGCCGCTACCCTCCTTCTCGAAGACGACAATGTGGGCGGTCTCGCCCTTGGGGACGGTGACAACGCAGCCGGTAGCACCGCCAGCGCCAGTGAATGGAGTACCGATCATCTCATTGACGGAGTTGACAGCGGGGTCGATCTTGCAGGGCAGGCCATTGCAACCACCACCCTCGCACTCAATCTCGATTCCAAAGTCAGGCTTGACGTTGCGGAAGGGAGTAGTAGGCTCCAGGTAGATGGGGTTCCAGCCGATCTTCAAGTAGGTATTGCCTGTGGCATCGGTGTTGGCACCAGCGGTGTACGGGGACCAGTTACCGACGGGGTTCTCAGAAGTACCCCAGATACATCCCTCCTCGGCAGTGACACCAGGGGCGTTGATGTAGTAATGGGCAGCAGTAGAGCACCAGTAGGACATGCCAGGAACAGCCAGATCTTCGAGCTCGTCAACCAGGGTCGGGATAAGCATAGCCTCGTTTCCGGGCAGCACGGTCTGACAGAAAGACACGGCCTTGCCAGCCTTGTTATGAGCCTTCACAGGGCCCTTAGCATCCTCACAGTAATCACGCTCGGGGAAGGGCTTCTGGATCTCTCCGTTCTCGTCACAGTACAGACCACCGTTCTACAACCGGTTAGCCATGACTTCATTACCGAGGCAACGAATTAATACGTACCATCGACAGGGGATAGGAGTAAGAAGTAGCCTTAGGATCCCACTGCATTGAAACCTGACCAGGAGGGCAGGCATAGGGGCAGTAGTTACCAGGCTTGCAGGGCTGGTCAGGGCTCATAGCCCAACCGGCATTCTGCTCGTTCGGGCTGACAGCAACCAGGCCGGCGTCGGTGGGGAACTGGCACTTTCCGCTCTTCTTTTCCAGGGTAACATCACGAGAGTGGTGATGGCTGTGGCCATGGCCATGTTTGGCAGCTTCAGCACTCGCAATGAGAGCGACGAGCGCGGCGGCGCGGGAAGATGTGATCTCGAACTTCATTGTGTCAGGGGAAAGACTGGATTTGGAAATCGGTCAAATAAAAGAGTGAATAAAGCGAATGGCTAAGTCAAACGAGTGACAAAAAAGTACGGCCGACGGGCCAAGGGACAACAATGCTCGCAGAGATGAAGGTCAAGGGAAAGGAAAGTGTATGGGGGAGGAACACCAAGAAAAGGGACACGGCCTGTGCAAGCCTGGAAATGGACCCCAGCCGGCTACTCAGACGACCAAGACCATGAGTGACGGTGCTAGCCTGAAAGAGAGATAGATCTGGAATGATACGCACGCAGTTCCGGTACAGTCAGAGTGCTAACTCTTGACTTTGGACGGAACAGACCCTGAGTGGCTATGGCGCTCGCGAACTTGCGGACTAAACCCATAATTGCCCATAATTGCTTGACCCGAACAGGAACCATGCGCGGGGCCTTGGACCCCCAAAGTGCTGTGCCCCTGAGCAAACCCCACTAGTGGGCAGCCACATGAAGCTACTAGGGAGTTAGCGTCAGGGGCAGCGCCCGACTTCAGCCAATGATGGGGCATAATACCCCGATGGTTCCTGCTTGGCAAGTAGAGAGAAGCCAATAAGCTTGTGGGAAATAGGACCCCATGGAGAGTTATCTCGCGAACTCTTTTAACGGGTGTTATATGGAGTAGGAGAGGAGAGAAACGATGGGAGTTCTTGACAAATGGTGTAAAATCACATGACACATCAGCCCTGGCAACTTGGTTGCAATTGTGAACACAATGTTGTATCACAGTGACTTACCCCTATAAACAAAAGAAATTACTGTACGGAGTATAAGATTCATAATCACGGGCAACTCCCGGTAGAGCAAACAAAAAGGAGTGACTCCACCCAACTGAATCGAGCAACTGTGTTACGGGGAAAGCAATAGCCCTAAATTTGTGCACGAAGCTGCTAAGCTGAGAAACTGTCAATCCCAATCAAATCCACCAGATTGGTCTGGTCTGGACCTGCTGATCATGATAGAATTCTATCCCAATCGTTGAACCCAGCCAATGACACTGCACCTAGGGGGATCTCGGAGACTTTCTTTCTCTGACAGGCGCGGGATCACGTGGCCAAGAGATTCGCTCGTCGGAAGATGATCTCCTAATTGCGGATATGTTGATGCGGAGGTTACTATATGATTGTTTCAGGCTTGGTCTAGAGAAGGCAGCATGGAGTCTAGGGATTTTACACTGTATTTTGTGGTACCGGTGATCAGCATACACACTGAACTAGATTGCCCAGTCTTCATTGGTCGAACTTCTTGTGAGTGATCGAATGTGTTCTGGTGAATACATGAGGATTGGGTGACCTGGTCGCTTCTGTCAATGATGAAGCAAGCAGGGATATAGCTCTATGCAAGGGCCGGTGTTAGTTCAACTATAGTTTAACTTTATATTATAATGCTGTTTGTTGTACAGTATGTTCGGTGCTTTTTACAGAGCTTGAAGCCATAGGCAATGTTCTCTTGTGTCGCATCTAGAAAAGAGTCAGGTTTCAATTCATATATTATCTAGAAGATGAAGCACACAAGACAGAAACTCGTTTGAAAATTTTTGCATTAGTATGAACGTGAATATGCATTGAAAATCAACTTTAAAGTAAAGATGACCGCACAAATGATCTCACAGCATTAACCGAAAAAGGAAGAATGGAACTCTAGGACTCAAGGATTATCAATCTATCGAGTTTCCACGGCCTTCTTGCCTCTTCGCTAATAATTAAGTATCAGCATAGCTGAGCCTGGGGGCTTAGCAGGCAACTGAATACAAAACATGGGGGCGGAAAACGGGACAAGGCTACGAACATTGTTCCAAGCGGAAGAATCTACGCTGCCTAATGCTATCAGCCTAACGCCAACACTGAGTTTTTGGAATATCAAAAAGATACCATCACTAACTTATAGCATTTCACTTTGTTAAAACTGATCGCCTCCACCTGTCTCTGACGCTCGGCCCGACACCGTCCCATTCCTAATTTTTCTAATTGTTGCACCATTAGCTCCGTGCTTTGAACCCAAACGAAGTATGGACTGTACAGGACCATCTTTGTGATCTTCTGTGATCGGCCTCAGCCTCACCAAGTGGATGCTCAAAGCCATGCCTCCCGTGTCCAAAACGTGTCAGAGTTGCGCAGATTCCAAGGTGCGATGTGTCCGCAATCCGAGTACAGCGGGTGCATGTAACCGGTAGGACGTAGAAATACCATCCTTGGAAAAGATTTATTATGGCTTATGTATCCATACTAGATGTGCCCGCTTGGGCCGAGAATGTCTATATCGTCAAACAGGTCGTCGATTTAATGGCTTCCAAAAGGATCGGTGAGCAGCTTTCATATCATAATCGGAGATAGCATCACATATTTACGTGTTTATGCCTACTTAGAAAGATCGAGGCTCTCGAGTCAAAGATAACCGAATTGATGGCCGACCGCTCTGCTCCATCAGTAGAAACTGAACAGGACTCAAGCACGCTCGGCGCAATAGTAACAGACGAGAAAATTCCAGCCGAAGACATCATCAGACGAGGCTTCCTAACAATAGAGACAGCTGAGACCTTACTGAACACATTCAAGACCAAAATGACCCCACACTTCCCATTCGTCGTGGTGGCCCCTTCAACATCTATCACACAACTCCACCAGGAAAAGCCATTTTTAAGCCTGGCAATCCTTGCATCAGCCGCGTACGATAACATGCCACTGCAAAGGGCGCTAGGGGAAGAGATTAAGAAATGTGTTGCGTCGCGCATGCTAATAAATGGTGAAGTCTCTTTTGAATTGCTGCAAGGGTTACTGGTCTTCCTCGCATGGTGAGTCTCCACTTGACCTATCAGGGGTATAAGGTTTGTGTGGGAGATGCGCCTGACATTATATGACAGGTCGCATTATTACTCGCGGCCACACCGTTATACTCAGTTTCTCCAATTGGCTATTAGTCTCGTTGTTGATCTGCGATTGGACCGTCCGCCACAGACCAGGACGTGGAAGACAGGGTTGCGCTTTGGGCTGAGGTATAATTTGGATGAGCAATTGTTAGATCGCCCTTGTTGGGGGAGTGATGGGCAGAGGGCTGTTTTGGGTTGCTATTATCTATCATCATCGTGAGTGAGTTAGGCTTATTGGTCTCTCGAGATTTGGCTAATGCTTTTTCTGTAGAATTGCGGTGCTTGTGCAGAAACATTCAACTTTTGCACATATCCCATACCTGGAAGAGTGTTGCAACTCTCTTTCCCGGGCAAACGAGTACCAGTATGACAAATACATCAGTCATATTATTCGACTGCAATTCATCGCAGAAAAGATCGACTCTTTTGCTGCAAAGCATGGAATTGAATTGGAACACCCTGGCTCAGGGTCAGAGCTCTATATCACCAATCTAAAATCGGAACTAGAGTGGTTCCATCATCAGCTTCCCTTTGATCTCAATGAGAGTCGTATGTTGAAACAAGCCATGTATACCGGAGGCACGATACTAACCTTAACAGCCCTGCTCGCTACACAATATCATGCAACCGGACTCAGCCTATATCAAGTGTCTCTAATCATCGCAAACCAACACCCTCAACCAAGATCTATGACATTCTGCTCCTGGCGAGATGAAATAAACCTTGCGGCACAAATCTCAGCGAATGCGATTCTCACTAAATACATAGGTTTCCCTCCGGGTGAGGAATATGGGTTTAACAATACACAATGGGTACAGATGGCATTTGCTACGCTAGTCTCATACCGGCATACCGTGACCACTTCCAAGCCGGAGCAGAAGGCTGCACTTTTTCATATTCTATCACAAGTGCGGTTGAGGGTAGGGGCACTATCTACCCCACATGTAGACGTGAAGGGTGCCCGAGATGTTTTCTTTGATTTTAAAAGACGGGTACTTCGGATTGAGAGTTGGCTTGTCAATAATGGCAAGGACGAAGCAAGCACTCTAAGTGATGAGGGTCGTGACGTTTGTGAGGATTTCAATAGCAGGTCAAATCCTGAGGCGTGTCAGTTCGAAGGCCCTATGGAAGAAGATATGGGAGATCTTGATGTCCCTCTTGGGGACTTTTTCTCTCCTTTTGTGGATAATTGGCAGGGTTTTCAGGGTCATTTCTTTTCGTCTTCTTTTGGGGGCATGGGTGATTGGGAGTAAGTTAATGCGAATCAAATGTTCTATCAGGCTCATTCACCTCCGCTGGCTTGGACAATCGTGTCTGCAATCGAGTTCCGGACATTTAGCAGAACATAAAAACCAACATGAGAAATAGCTTATCAAAGGCGGCAGTGCTAGAATTAATCTGACAGTTCTCAGTTGCAATTAATGTCCCCACTGTTATCGCCGAGCCGACGTATACAGCGCGCCAAGACCATGTATATCCCCGACCCGATGTGGAACATAAAAGCGATATATGGACGAAAGAAAGAATATCTGAATCATAACCAACTTGCCATTACCAAAAATGGCTACCTCAATCATCCGTGTTGTATCATTCTTGTTGTTCATCTCATCAGCACTCTGTTTCACACCCTGTCCACTCCTCGGCCCAGCATTCCCCCCATTTACCCTAAACACAACCGACAAAAGGATCACAGCAGCCCTAACGAAGCTCACCCAGGAGTTTGATACCTTAATCAATACCACAACAGGCTCACATGGGGACATTTCGCCAAATACAACATTCAGTATTACCCTATTCTCGTCCGACAATTGGAACGCCGAAGACGAGCCTTTCCTCTGGCAATATCACCACACATCACATGCATTGAGCCAGCCAACAGTTGGGTCTCAGACTGCAGATCACGATAGCATCTATCGTATAGGTGGTCTTACGGAGATATTCACTGTGTGGAGTCTTCTCCTTGCAGAAGATGGAGGTCGGATCTTGAATGATCCTGTTACGAAGTATCTCCCAGAACTGCTTGATGGTACAGGTGATCAAGACGATCAAGATGCCATTGAGTATGTCCAATGGGAAGATGTTACTGTTGGCCAACTTGCTAGTCATATGTCAGGCATTGCTCGAGACTGTGAGTAATGCTAATCGAAGGATTTTGTCGATAGTAACTCATTGATCGTACGCAGATTGCCCGAGTGATGTAACTATACACACAAGCCCTCTAGATTTGGGATTTCCTCCGCATCAGGCCATTCACAAGCCTTGCTGTAGTGATGACACCACGTGTAATAGCAGCGGTATGAATTCCGAATCCAAATCCACATCTGTGCATATTGACTGATTCTGTAGACTTCATCCGATACATAGCCGACGAAACACCCGTGGCCCAAGCAGGGGTAACACCCAGCTATTCCAACATGGCATTCCAACAATTAGGCTACATAGTAGAAAGACAAACAGGAAAGCCATTCAGCGAGATCCTCCTGCAACAAATTCTAACGCCACTCAACATGACGGAAACCACCATCTTCGCGCCCAGTAATTCGTCAAAAGGGATCATACCAGTAAGCAAAGAAGCCAGTAGCTGGTCAACCCACCACACCAGCAACGAAGCGTATGTCCAAACAATGCACCCACTCCACCTGAATACTAACGAAACTGAAAAAAAAAAAAAAGATCAAAATCTCTCTTCAGCAGCCCAAGAGACCTCTCAAAAGCCGGAAAAGCAATCCTATCATCAACCCTCCTCCCAAACCCCCAGACAAATACCTGGCTAAAACCAGTTTCACATACCTCAAACCCAGCAAACTCCCTCGGTGCCCCGTGGATAATCTACAGCGCAGGAAACTACCCCAACACATCAATGGTAGACATCTACACCGTCCTCAGCAACGAAAGTCCCAGCGAAAGCCTTTACAGCTCTTACCTGGGTCTCGTGCCCAGTTTTGGCGTTGGGTTTGCGATTTTATCGGCTGATACTAGAAAATCAGCTGATCTGAATGCTCACGCGGATCTTATAGGGGATGTTGTATTGGGGGCTTTGATGGGTGTTGCTGCTGAGCAGGCTTTGAGTAATTTCGGTGGTGTTTATGAGTATAAGGGGGCTAGTGTTGGTGCAGGGCTCAATTCTTCGATTGTGGTTGGGGTTGATGAATTGCCTGGATTGTATATCCGGGAGTTTATCAGTAATGGCACTGATTTCAGGGGTACTTTGGCTGGTATTCTGGGTGTTTCTCTTCCGGCTGATTTGAGTATCAGGTTGTATCCTGTGCAGCTGGTTGAAAAGTTTGGGTCTGGGTCGAGGATGGCGTTTAAGGCTGTTTTTCAGGATATGACTGAGTTGGCGGATGCTGGGACTCCTACTTGTGTGTCTTGGTTGAACTTGGATAAGTTGCGGTATGAGGGTAGGGGGTTGGATGAGTTTGTATTTGAGTCGGATTCCAAGGGGAGGGCTATTGGTGTTGAGATTCCTGCTTTGCAGGTCACACTCGAAATGAGGTAGTCTCGGGTTGTTCATTTGTATTGTCTAGGGGGTGTATCAAAGTCTTTCATTATAAATGTGAGCCATATCATCATCAAATATTCACAAGAAAATCGAGACTACTCGCCTTGCTGAGCCTCTAAATCCTTCCACCCAGCAAAAGCCGCAACATCCTCACGATCCCTCCAGCCCCAGGCAATACAATAATGCCTCGCAAGAAGCTGCCACTCCTCCATCTCATCCAGCATCTCCAAGCCCGCAACTCTCTCCTTCTCCTCTTCGCTAATCCACTGCTTCCAGATAAACTCAATATCAGCCGCTGCCTGACCGTTCCTAAAGCCCTGCTCTCGGAACCGGCCCCGCTGCGCCTCGAGCGACGCATATCGATGCAGCGTCTGGAGCTGGATACCGCGCGCCGCAAGATTTGAGACCATGACTTGACCGAATGAATCATTCGGGCGAATAGGTTCATAGAGGATTAATCCCAGCGGTGACTGTGCTTGTGGATCCTCTGTGCCAAAGAGACGTTTCGTAAAGAAGGAAACTACCTCCTCTGCCTCAGTCGGTGACAGGTATATAAGACAGCACTCTGATATCAAGAGAGTCGGCAAACTGGTATCCACGCCTGGGAGGATTGCGCCGGGATCACTGCTACCAGCCAGCGATCGCAGATCAACAGGGTGGACATGATAGGCAGACGAATGAAGCGCATCCCCGGCCTCCGCCACTGTCACCGAGCTGTTGGTGTTCTTCTCGGAGTCAATTCCCAGCGCGCGCTGCATTATCGGCGCCGAGAAAATCGCGTGAATCTTCGCAGCCGTGTTGACCGCGAAGTCAATCTCATGGTAGACAAAGTCCGGTACTTGTCGTGATGAAAGAAGACGGAAGACCCGCGTATCTGAGCCAGCACCTAACGAGATAATCTGTTTCTTGGGTGTCCGCACTTCTGGCGAGTATGGACCGAGAAAGCGAGCTACGAGCTGGTCGATAGCTGTCGTGCGAACGTAGGTTCCTATTGCGCGGTGAAGATATGCGGGTCAGTTATTCGTTCTGTGCTTATAGCTGGGGGCGCCTCACCTCTGTTGATGATTGGGAGCCGCCGTGTCGCGGAACCCGGGGGTGTCAACGCCGTTGCATATGCATCTTCTAGGTATCCTAGCTCGACAGCGCTGAGGCGGGACACGCTGGCGTCATTGTCGGTTCCTTGCACAACGCGGTCTTTGCCAGACGGCACAGTTGAATCTGCACGACCTGTGCCTCGATCGCGACCTCGGCCCCGTCGCAGTGTGTTCAGGTTGGGAATGTGGGATGCGGCCATGAGGGGTGGAGGAAGCTTGGAGCTTGGACTTGCATGGTGGGGTTTGGTATATGTCGACTGCCAACCGATACGTACATCGTCTTTGTTGTGTTTTTCTTAATTCATTTTGATATTCATAGTAACGTTAAATCACTTGATATTCAATGTTTTACGTCTGCAAGTGAATCTGCTAGCTACGCATGGATGACATGTGGCACGTGCTATAGTGTATCAAGGGATGAGCTGTGCAACGTGATGCCCTTATGAAATACAAAAGAGAGCGACTTTCAACAACCATCCGGCGGTCGTCTAGTTGGTTTATGGCGTCAGACTGTAATTGACCATTGTAATCTGAATGTCGCCGGTTCGACTCCGGCCCACCGGAATTTTTTATTTTCTTGCACTTTTTATATTCTACGTTTATTTGGGTACAGCAGCCAAGTATAACATATAATTCCTTGTTTTCAGTATGCTGAGCCTCGTTTCTTTTTTATTTCGTTCCTCTTTCTGAGTATGCCCATGTTTGGACGTATCTGTGGACCGTGAGATATATATATGGGAGGCGAGGGTCCTATATCCAAATCCGGAAGCCGGCAGGTCTATCGCATATCTGGATAGTGCAACATTTATATGCTCAATCGAAGCTGTCCGAGAATCTGACAGTAATGCATCCTCTATCGCTAGCACTTTTTTATACATAAACAAAGTTATTCCGGCACAGAGGACAAGTACTCTGGTTACTGCTCTTGAACCAGCGGAACAAACAAACCGAATGGAAAGTGTTCTTGCAGGTAGCACAACGCTTGTTGGGCGTTTGCATGTCCGTCGAGATAACCGAGTAACAGATGGCACATTCGCTCTGGCCCTTGAGGGCACCCTGGACGTTCCGTCGGAAGGCCAGCAGGCCGTCGACCAGATTTCCATTGGCGAACATGATCACACCCTGGATTGTCAGCAGCCAACTCTTCCACTTCTTCTCGTCGACGAGCACGCGGCTGCGACCGACGACCAGTGCGGGTTGGAGAGGGTATGCGGAAGGTAGGGAGATTGAGATGGCGACTGGAGGGGACTCTTCGTCGACGGGGATGGATGCGATGATTTCTCCTGTCTTCGCTGAGATTTTCACGTCTAACGCTCGCTCTTCATTTGGATCTTGGGTTGCGACCCAGTCGGTTACGCCCTTGAGGGCATCTTCGACGACGAGAGGGGAGATCTAGATATTGTTAGCTGTGATCGCGCGATGTGTAGGCTAGTGTCAATCGAACTTACGTATTTCTCTGTCCATGACTCTACTGGGCCCTTGATACGCTTCTTGGTGTCAATCCACCAATTCTTGGTCATGTTGGCCGAATATCTCAGGCACAGGTAGTACAAATGGACCAAGAGCCATTGTGTTTCCTTCTCGGCGGAATCTGATTGATCTGGTTCGAAGGACCGAACGTCAAGTCTGGACGCATCAATCATCTTTCCGTGGGACTTCTGAAGGAAATCGAACGTGAACTCCAGTAGTGGAATGAGGACGTGGTTCTCCTTGATGTTAGCAGTGTAATACTCCTGGACAGGAAGCGACTATAAGTTGTTAGCAACGTTCAGAGATTATTGTAAAAAGATGCAATACATACTGCGTTCGAGAAGTGGTCAAACACCACCTGCCAGGCCAGGAGGTATGAGCGTATTGTGGTCCACATTTTATCGTCTCCATAGCCAGAAGATATCATTTGCATCGTTGGTGGCTCAAGCAACAGAGACACCAGCTCATCAGGAAGACTGACAGCAGTCTTTGACAAGGCGACATCGAAAGATACTTGCTCCTGGCAATGGGGGATATAGCGATGGAGAATCGTGTAAGCAGTCCTCTGTACTGCTCGGCTGTGTGCAGTCAGAAGATGGAAGGTCTCACTGACATCTTCTAGTTTATCGACCGGGATGGTAGTGATCAGGCGCCGCAATAACTCAACGGCAACGTCGCGAGGCTGGTGGAATGTGGTAGACGAGTCTATAGGGTTAGAAAATACCAATAAATGGAGACGTCCTAGGATGCTTACCAAATTTGTCAATGGTAGACGCCACATCATTGAAAAGATTGGTCTTTCGGTCTGACCAAGCGTCTTGGACATCGTCATTGCTGTCACCCTCTGAGATGGACTTCAATTTCGAGAACAGCCTGAATGATGATACGAGCAGCGGCAAAGAATCTTCACCTCCATTAGTTTCCCGGAACACAGCGCTCAGAATATCCATGCTTTCTTCCCAGTGAGACCCGTAAATTTCACTCAGAGCCGGGAGAACAAAAGAAAGCGTTTTAATAATTTCAGCCTTCAGACCAAGAGGCATCGAGTCAGATCGGAGACACTCGATCAAGTGTTTGGTCAAGAAAACCAATCGCTGCGTGGGAATGGTGGAGATGACCTCTTCTTCCCCAGAAAGGAGGATATTGAGGAGTGCAAGCTTGCGCAGGCCTATAGGAGGTTAGTATACGTCTTCTCATGTTTCGCTCCCGTTAACTTACCATCCAGAGAAGCATCCTGGGGCTTGAGCCCTGTAGAATCCGCGACCAGTTCATTGCAAATCCGATTTCCAATGGGGTTTGAAAGGATAGGGCCTCGCAGCACGGCAAACCAGGATGCTGAACGGATAGCATTTGCTGTCCGAGCCTCTCTGCAAATCTTTGCAACATCATCTGACGATTTCGATGAATCAACAGCGGTCATGATTTTCACAAAGGTTTCGCCAACCCGATAGTCCGTTGGCGATGTGCCCTTGAGCTCTTCCAACCTGGTCTCCCAGAGCTTAGTGAATAAGGAGGAAACCGTCAGATCCGGCACGGAGGCAACTGGTTCGTTCGCACGAACCCAGCCGCCAATAACCTTTCGACCATTGAAGACGGTCTCCATGTATTCCTCACGCTGATCGGCCAATTCGAGACCTGAGATACCATTGGAGTTTTCAATACTCAGATCATCATCAATTAGTTGAACAGCCAAGGGTAGGAACTGGAACAAAGTCTCCAGATCTTCCTGTTCCAGGTGCTTCACTACCTCGGAATTTGTTAAGATACTGATAGTGTAGGTTGCCAGACGGAAAGCAGAAGAGCAATGGTCTGAGTCACGAGGAATTGTAAGCCACAAGGCCTTGAAAGAGTCAGAAAGCTCCCGGCCAACCAGATAAACGATACCTCCAAGAGGACTCGTGATAGCGACAGAAGAGCGAGGCGGGAGCTGAAGGAAAGGACTCAAAGCTTCCTCCCATGAGCGGCGAGTGGGCAAAATATCTTTGACTGTGCCAGTTGCACCTTCGGCTGTAAGACCTGGCAGCAACTCGTCTGCTATAGCAAGAAGCGATTCGATCCTGAGTCAAATTAGTACGTACTCTGGTAAATTTTAAGATCGGGACACTCACGATAATGATTCTTCGTTCACGTTACTGAAACCATGTTGAAGAATTTCGACGCCTGACTTGGCACTCGTATCGCCAACAGCAGTTGCCTTCAAGGACTTCAGCAATGAATCCGCTACGCTTGATACTTCCTCCTCGGGGGATTCTGCAAGGAAGAGCAACTTGCCCGCTAATTTTGACCCGTGAGGTCCAGCTTGGAACTCCCGGACCGATGACGGAGCAGTTGTTCCAATGTGCGAAAGCCCATGCAAGGCATCAAAGATTCCGTCGTCTGAGGACAAGGCATCAATCAGAGACAAGAAGATTTGGTCCATCAATTCGCCGTGTGATGACTTG
Source organism: Penicillium arizonense (assembly GCF_001773325.1). Classification (NCBI taxonomy): domain Eukaryota; kingdom Fungi; phylum Ascomycota; class Eurotiomycetes; order Eurotiales; family Aspergillaceae; genus Penicillium; species Penicillium arizonense. Next base: position 1,010,589 of record NW_019173282.1, on the reverse strand, counting down.
TTCTGGAGAACAGCGGTGATGATAGGCCAATGTGCATGGCTTCCTCGGCAAGCTTTATCAAGAGCCCGGACGACAAGCGAGTTGAGCTTTTCTTTGTGATCAACCTCGTTGAAGTTGAGAGAAGAGAGCAAGCTTTGAAGCACATGCACGTTTGATTGCTCTGGCTCCAGAGCCAGCGCCTGTTCCACAATGTTCTCGAAACTGGACGCGTAACCATCCCATTCCCGACAGGCCAGAATTATCGCAATCAAGCGGTCTGCAGATGGTGAGACCAAAAGCTCCGGCATATCATTTTGAACAAACTGAAGAAGATATGGAGACTTCTTGGCTACAGATGGCATACTGCGAACACACTCCTCTACAGCGGCTGCAGCTCCATACGGCTTTCCATTGCGGGCGCGCAGAACCTGCAGACAACCCTCGAGAAGAGATGAACTTGCTTTTTCAAAGATCTCCAAGACTTGAGGTTCGACTTCGGTTTCTGCGATTCGGGAGAGAGCGGCAGATTGTAGAGCCAATAGGCGTATTGACTGGGCGCATATTGAGTCTTGTGAAGCGCGGAAATCCTTTGATTGTTCTGGCGATGATAACTTCACTGCTTCTAATAGACCGTCGGAAAGGGCTGCACACAATGATTGTAATGCCTGTTCCTGTCTTGTAGAAGCCAAGGTGCAGAGATAACTGACGCAAGTTCCTTCGGCTGATTGAGCAGGAAGAGACCACTGTGACAGTTCTGGATTAACTTGCACATAGTGTACCACTAGGGGAGAAAGTCTCCTTTCAATGAATTCGGATCTTTGATCTTCGGGGATCAGGGTTGCAAGCCACGTTCCGATCTGGATGTAAGATTTCCATCCGACAGCCAGATTTTGGCGCGGCTCTTCTCTCGAGTTAAGGCCTTCCTGCAAAGCCTCTGTCAGGGCAATTGCGCTGGTGGATGTAATTCCTTCATCAGCAGTTGCCTTGTCGGCACCTGCCAGTACCTCTTGAGGGATGATCCGAAGCAATTGACCTAGATTTGACCAGTAGTTACCATGCCCACCCTGGGATCCTTTCTGCATATACTGTAGCAATCTCTTCGAAGCAGATGATTTCCCGGTATAATCATCAGTCCACACCTGAGGCCTTGACGATGTCAACAGAAGAAGAGACTCCGACAGTTCGGAGCCCGAACCAGTCTGCTGGAGAGACAACGACTTTCCAATGATGGATGAGCTGAGGATCTTCCAGTCAAGCCATCCAGGCTCTCGAGAAACTGCAGATCGAAGCAGAATGTATACAGATCGACGAACATACGGGTCATCGTGGTGACAGAGAGCCCAAAGGGGCTTGCTTCCTAATAAAGTCTCAATCTCTGAGAGGTTCTTTTCCAGATCTTCATCAGCCGAGTTTCCTGTCTATCGTTAGTGGTAAAATTTCAGGTGAAAGTATTTAACGTACCCAGTACCCGGTTGAAGAGCATAATTGCAGCCCCAACAACGCGAGCGTACTTTCCCTCAGCATCATCTCTCTTGACTGTCCTCTCATCACTGAGTGTCAAGGCTGTTTGGCGAAGAATGACATCATCTACGAAGTCCAAGATGGAGCTTTGGTAGATCTTCCACACATTGCTCCTCTTTTCTTCTGACGAGAAGACCCTGGTAAATGATTCGAGGGCGGCTCGTTGGACCGGTCGATCGTTATCGTAAATACCGGCAAGCCATGCTCCGATGACCTTTGGTAGATTGGGCACAATGCGCTTTCCCACAAGGCCGGCAATTGTACCTTGGATCGGGTGGGCAATTTGTCGAACTCTGCGGGAGAGATCAATTGAGAGCCGAGGGTAAATTTTGACCTGAATCAAGAGAGTCTTATTAGTCGACTGTATAAAGATGAAGCAGTCTATACATACCCAGGCGTCCAGGAACCCGTCGTCCAGAGTTCCACTGTTCCCCTCGACTTTAGAAATATGATCCCTCAACTCCTCCAAAGCTTTTGTTCGTGTGATATCATCTTTTTTAAGCAAATTTTTGAATGCGATGACCAGGTGTTGGTCCGCAATACGAGAAAGATCTGGTGGTGCTGCAATGTAGGTGAGAGCAGATGGCTCTCTTCCTTGACTGGAGAGCCCACCGGAGAAGCCTCCAAATGACCCAAAGGCACTAGCAGCAGCGCGACTGCTAGAGGCCTGAGATTTGAACTTTTTGCTCATGTGGGGTATGAGGTCAGCGGGATAAGGAAGTAGTGGGGGACGAGGTCGAAATCGAGGGATTGGAGAGACTCCAGCGAGGACGAGTGGCTGCAGTAATGAATGATAGGATCAACTAAGTGATCTGAACGCTGAAATCGTCTTCGATCGTGTGTGAAGCTGCAAGTCCACCCGATCTCCAACAGATCCGCGGGACATGATAGCAGTCACGTGAGCTGGTGTCATCGCTGTCCCAAACAGGAAAAGCGTCGGTGCGCGAAAGATGAGAGCTCGCGCTCTTCTTTTGTCTCTCGCTCTGCGCTCTGCATCGGAGCCCAGCCAAGATGAAGTTCTTCATTGAGTATGCTTTTATCCCTGCTCCTACCCTGCCTTCAAGCTGACTCTCCTTGTCTCCGATAGTGATCTTCCGGTGCTGTTTCCTTATCCTCGCATTTACCCCGAACAATATGCCTACATGTGCGATCTCAAGAAGACCCTCGATGCAGGGGGTCACTGTGTGCTGGAGATGCCCTCAGGAACCGGCAAGACAGTTTCACTACTGTCGTTGATCGTCGCATACCAACAGCATTATCCGGAGCACCGCAAGCTCATCTATTGCTCCCGAACAATGTCGGAGATTGAGAAAGCTCTGGCGGAGCTGAAGGCATTGATGGAACACCGCGCTAAGGAACTGGGATATGAAGAGGAGTTCCGTGCGCTGGGTCTAACCAGCCGAAAGAACCTTTGTCTTCACCCTTCAGTGAAACGAGAGAAGAGCGGTACAGTGGTTGATGCTCGGTGCAGAAGCTTGACCGCGGGATTCGTCAAGGAGAAGAAAGAGCGTGGAGAAGATGTTGACCTTTGTGTTTATCACGAGGTGAGTCTCTGCTGCTTCTGATAACACATTGGACGATCTAACTGGCTCAGAACCTCGACCTACTCGAACCGCATAACCTCGTACCCCCCGGCGTCTTCACCCTCGACGGACTATCAAGATATGGAGAAGAACACAAGCAGTGCCCTTACTTCTCTGCTCGGCGTATGGTAAGCGAATGGACGAGAGCATGTGTGACATTCTGATTTTGACAAGCTTCACTAGATGCCGTGGTGTAACATCATCATCTATTCATACCACTATCTCCTGGACCCGAAAATTGCGGAACGAGTGTCGCGAGAACTTTCGAAAGATTGCATCGTGGTTTTTGATGAGGCGCATAACATCGACAACGTCTGCATCGAATCCCTTAGTATAGACTTGAGCGAAGACTCTTTACGAAAAGCAACTCGAGGTGCCACCAATCTGGAACGCAAAATTGAAGAAATGAAGAGTACAGACGAGGAAAAGCTCAAGAATGAATATTCAAAATTGGTGGAAGGACTACGGGAAGCAGAGCAAGCCCGTGAGGAAGACCAATTCATCTCGAACCCGGTCCTGCCTGATGATCTGCTGAAGGAAGCTGTTCCCGGAAACATTCGTCGTGCCGAACATTTCGTCTCTTTCTTGAAGAGGTTCATCGAATATCTCAAGACTCGAATGAAAGTCACCCATACCATATCAGAAACACCCCCTTCATTTTTAACTCACTTGAAAGACCTTACATACATTGAGCGGAAGCCCTTGAGATTCTGCGCTGAGCGTCTGACATCACTTGTACGGACGCTGGAACTGGTCAATATAGAGGATTACCAACCTCTGCAAGAGGTGGCTACCTTTGCAACTCTCGTCGCAACGTACGACAAAGGATTTGTTCTCATCCTTGAACCCTTCGAGTCCGAAGCAGCTACTGTACCGAACCCGATACTTCACTTCACCTGTTTGGATGCCGCTATTGCTATCAAACCGGTATTCGACCGGTTCAGCTCCGTGATTATTACCTCGGGAACTTTGTCACCCCTGGAAATGTATCCAAAGATGCTTGGCTTCACTGCCGTCATGCAGGAGTCATACAGCATGACACTCGCGCGACGATCATTCCTTCCTATGATCGTCACCCGAGGTTCAGATCAAGCCCAAGTCTCATCCTCCTTTGGAATCCGTAACGATCCTGGTGTTGTGCGAAACTATGGAACTTTGGTCACCGAGTTTGCTCGCATTACACCCGACGGCGTCGTGGTCTTCTTCCCCTCTTATCTCTACATGGAATCCATCATCAGCATGTGGCAAGGAATGGGCATTCTGGATCAGATCTGGAACTACAAATTGATTCTTGTCGAAACACCTGATGCACAGGAATCCTCGCTTGCTTTGGAGACCTATCGAACAGCGTGCTGCAACGGACGTGGTGCGATCTTGTTCTGTGTTGCTCGAGGCAAGGTTTCCGAAGGTATTGATTTCGACCATCACTATGGCCGTGCAGTATTGTGTATCGGCGTTCCCTTCCAATACACCGAATCCCGAATTCTGAAAGCTCGTCTCGAATTCTTGCGTGAGAACTACCGCATCCGAGAGAACGACTTTTTGTCTTTCGACGCAATTCGACACGCCGCCCAGTGTCTAGGTCGTGTCCTGCGTGGTAAGGATGACTACGGAGTCATGGTGTTAGCAGATCGACGATTCGAACGGAAACGTCCCCAGCTCCCCAAGTGGATCAACCAGGCAATGCTGGATAGCGAAACCAATCTCAGCACAGATATGGCCGTATCAAATGCTAAGAATTTCTTGCGGACCATGGCCCAGCCTTTCAAATCGAAGGACCAAGAAGGTATTTCCACTTGGGGCTTGGCTGATATCGAACGCCACGAGGCCAAGCGGAGAACCGAGGAAGAGCGGATGATGAGGGAGGAAATTAACAATGGACACATGGATGGTCTCATTCCATCTGCATCTCGGATCGTGGAGGACGAGTTCGATGATGACATTGATGAAGACCTCATGATGATGGATGCGCAATAAAATAATCGTGTTCTTTTTTTCTAGGACCGGGCGTACATAGTGGTGCTTTCTTTGGGCATGGACCCTGGGGCGTTATCATTTGGCAGGGATGTCATTTAGCATGGACGGTGTTTGGAGACAGTGCCAGGCAGATGGAATCGAGCTTGAAACATTGAAGCCATTCTAAAATTTATGACATCAATCTAATGAGTATCTAACTGTAGTAAGTAGTTAAGTAATGAAGCAGTACATTTGGCTCTTCCTCGACCTGTCTAGACTATCTAAGGCTTTGTTATCACATTTAGCAACGAAACAAGGATATTAGAAGATCCTCAAGAGGTACAAAAGGCGGGAACCATGAAAAAGAAGCGTCTACACCTCCAAATTTAGAGACATCTGTAAGTGAATGACTTCGAAAAGATCTATTTGTTGGACTAAATAAGATGCTAATATGAACAGGGACAAACACTTTTTGGTTCCGCTGCAAGAAGACAAACTCCAGATCATCGACACATCAAAGATGAAGCGACAGAAAGAAAAAAACACAAAACGTTGAAACCAAAAAGCTTTGCAAGAACACAATATACACATGAGGAAAGACAAGCTCACAATACACATTTCAAACTCCGTCCAGTCAGAGAGGTGACTATGCTACAGGAGCGAGAATATCGAAGGAACCAGTACCAACGGTACCGACACGACCAACAACAATTCTGCTACTAGGGCTCTTGAGGTTATCGACACCTCTCTCGAGCACAACGTCCTTCAAGGCACCAACAGTGGTCTCGAAACTGGCGCGCATGAAAGGAGACGAGGCATCCTTGACCAAACCGTTACGGCTGAAGGCCTTGAAGCCACCAGACTGCGTCATCACATCACCAATCAAGTTCAAGTGACGGTTGTCGACGGAGATACTGTGACCCTTGAAAACGGCGTCCATTTCGCGGACGATGGTGGCACGAGCAGCCTCGACACCGTACAGGTGGAGCATGTCGTGGATGGAGTTGGTGTACATCGAGTGGGGCTTGATAATGTCCTGGTAGTCGCGCATGGCGAGCAAGTTGACACCCTCAGTGAGGACGTTGGCAGGTTCACCGCTGTTCACATCGGCTTCAACAAAGACACAGTTGCCCATGCCGGGAATGGATTGAATGACGGCAAGGTGGAGAACCTTCTCAACCAGGGGAAGGAGTAGAAGCTTGGGGGTCTCGATATCGTACTGCAATTGGATAGTGCAGGTATTGCCCTTCTTAGGGTCGAACTTGAACTTCGTGATCTCCTCGAACTTGCCAATGATGTCGTCCTCGTGGGCCTTGTTCTCTTCAGTTTCAGAGTCGGAGTCAGAGTCGGAGTCATCATCAGATGAGGAACCATCTTTCATCTCAACGTCGCGAGTGGCCTTGGCGGGCTTGCTAGTCTCAACTTCGTCGTCCTCCTCCTCGTCTGGGCTATCCTGGCGTCTCATGATATCCCTCTCGCCATCGTCAGGGGCTTCGTATGAGACCTGGTTACTCCTGTTCTGAGCACCGGAGGCCCGCTTGGCATCATCCTCATCATCTTCGTCGTCATCATCCGCTGGCTGGGCCTCGGCGTCGCTTCCTCTTGGTGCCTCGGCGATTCTGCCGACAGAGACACCAATATCTGGCTGAGCAGTCGAAGATTTGGTACCCTTCTTCTCCTCGTTACGCTTCTTGAGCTCCATCTTGGTGAGTCTGACCAGGCGAGGAATGAACTTGTTCAAAAGAGCCATCTGGACATCCTTGGTCTGGATGGCGTATTCCTCGGTGTATTCCTCAGACGGGAAGAAAGTGATGTCAATGTCGTAAATCTTAGCCTTAGTATGGCCAATACCGGAGCCAATGCGCTCCTTGACTTGCACCTTGTCAACAATCTCAGCGATGCTGAGCTTGCTGATGGCCTTGGCGAATCTCTCGGAATCCTCCTTAGAGATTTCCTCGTTCAAGAGCAGGGTCATCGTGGGCGTCATAATATTAGCACTTGCGGTCATAACAATTTCACGAAGACGGGGAATACCCAGCGTCACGTTCTTTGCCGAGTGACCAGCCAAATGGAAGGTGTTCAGTGTCATCTGAGTAGATGGCTCGCCAACAGACTGACCGGCCATAATACCGACAGCTTCACCAGGGTCAATGACAGACTTCATGTACTTCATATTCATCAAGGCTTCGAAGGTCTTCTTCGTGACCTTGCCCTCAATGTTCTTCTTCTTGTCCTTGATGAGCTGGTTCTTGTTGGCATCCGTGTACTGTTCAAGTTAGTTAAAAATGTACAATTTGACACAGAAATAGCGAATCCATACCTTCTTGAGTTCCTGGGAGAATGCTTCAGACGTACTGCCCAAGTTTCCTCCAGGGGGGAAGTGAGACAAGACGGGGTCCATAGCATCAACCTTTCCGGTTTTGCGGACCGCCTTCATGGCATCCTTCTGCCAGGTAGTCACGTTCTCCTTAGCCAAAGAATGGAAATCGTCGGCTGAGACTTGCTTAGAAATGGAGACGTGGTTCTGGGCGAGGAAGTCGAAATCGTTGAGATGCACCTGCTTGGTGATGTCGAGACCATCCTCTCCGTACAAGAACTGAACAATGGAACCATCGGACGTTTCGCGAACAGAGGAGTCGTACTCAGCCTTCAAGCCTTCCATGCCCTTAATCAAACAACGCTGCAAGTAACCAGATCTGGAAGTCTTGACGGCAGTATCAATCAGACCCTCACGACCAGCCATGGCGTGGAAGTAGTACTCCTGGGGCTTGATACCAGTCAAGAAACGACCAGAGACGTAACCACCAGCCATGGGGTGTGTTTCAAAAGCCTTGAAAGATGGAAGGGTTTTTCCACTAATCATGAGTGGTACACGGCGACCTTCCAAAACCTGTTGGCCCAGGTTACAGGAAATCAGGTTGGCGTTGACACCGGATCCCTTCGCTCCAGAGATTGTCATAGACTGCATCTGGTTCCAAGGGAAAGGCTTCGCAAGACCTTCAGGGAGACAAGATTTGGTGATTTCGGAGGAAAGCTGTGCACTGCGGGCGTTGGAAACGCTATCCAAACCACTTTGCTTATCATCATCACGAAGGACCTCCTCCAGTCGTCGATTCAACTCGGCAGTCTGATCTCCAGGGGCCTGGTCGAGTGTGACATACTTGAGAGCAATCTCGCGACCCATGTCTGCGGCAGTGCTCAATTTCTCCTTGCGGATACGGTCACCTTCCTTGGTCAAGCGAAGATCGTCAATACCACAGGTAAAGCCACGCATGTTCAGAACGCGAGTGAGCAGTCTTCCAAGAACACCGATTAGCTTTCCAGCAATGCTGTGTCCGTAGACCTCATGGATAGCATCGATGAGACCGCCAGCAGTCGGACCAAGCTGTTTCTTATCAAGAATACCGCACAAGAATTCGCCGTCCTGGAAGAGAACATCTCCTTCCTCGTTGTTTGTACCCCAACGGTTACTGGGAGTCGAAGACTTGCTCTTCAAGGTCAGACCTCCTCGCCCAGGGGGCTGGATATTCTTGAGGATTGTGGTGATGATCTGTTTTCCGGTCCACATGCACTTGGGTTTCCGGAAAGCAGGCTCGACCAGTTGAATACGGTCGGTGACAATGTGCGAGTGCTCTGGTCTCAAACAGCTGTACAGCAGCTGGTGGTAATCCTCCTCGTCGTAGAAGCTGTCACGACAAGTGAGCCATGTTCCCATGGAAATATGATCCTGAATTAAACCTCTCAGCGGTTTGCCTGAGGTGGCAACAAGATACTGGTGATCAGCATCCGCCAGCATCCTGGCTTCCGCTTGAGCAAGCTCGTTCTGAGGGAAATGCATGTTCATTTCGTCACCATCGAAATCAGCGTTGTAGGTGTTACAGTTGGCGTAGTGCATGCGAATGACACGCTCGTTGGGAAGGACACGGGCCTTGTGACCCATGATAGAGGGCTTGTGCAGGGTGGGCTGACGGTTCATCAAGACGTAGTCACCGGTGGTGAGGTGACGGTAGACCTTCTTGTTGCGCGAGCCCTTCATCCGCCAGTTTGATGGGGCGAGCAGCTGATTGGCAAGTGCTGTCCGCTCCTCGAGGTTCTTGAATTTGAGGTTGATTACCTGTCCATTCTCGTTCTCAATGGATGAAGCACCGGGGTACTTGTCAGGGCCGTTGATGACAGCCTCCTTCAATTCCCAGAAGTTGTGATTTGTCACGGGCTCGGGGAAAGTCAACTTCTTGGCGAAGACAAGAGGCACACCAATCTCATTGGGTTCGATGTTGGGATCGGGCGAGATGACACTTCGAGCAGCAAAGTTGACACGCTTACCCATCATGTTCTTTCGGAAGAGACCTTCCTTCTTCTCCAAAATCTGCTTGATACCATTAGGCTGTGCCATGGCAGCTGCGCCAGTTGCTGCGGTACGATCGCGGTCAATCAGACCGTTGACCTGATCTTGGAGCTGAACAATAGCCTGGAGGAGATCACTGTAGTTCCGTGCCCGAGACATAGTCTTCTCTTCTTCATTCTGGATCTCTTTGCTGATCTGGTTGATAGTATCACACCCCTTCAAGATTGCATTGAAAGAGGTGTTCTGCTGGGCTTCCATGACAGTTCCAGCACCCTGCTGAACTGCGGGACGGTACTTGTTTGGCGGTACCATCAGGTTTTTAATGAAGAACATGTCTGCCGACACAACCTTGACTCCCTTGGGCACAGGCCGAGAGTTGTAAACCAGCTGCAAGACATCGCTGTCCTTTGTGAAAAGAAGACGAAGAGCTCCGTAAACTTCGGAGGAAGACATGAATTCCTGGCCTGTGGTGCTCTGTGTCGCTTGCATGACAGCCGCACCACGAAGGATTTCTTCCTCGGCTCCATGGGCCTCAGCACCGTTTGTCCGAGTACCGTTTTGCTTGGCTTCGCTTTTCCTTTCTTGGTCGAGAAGAACCATGGTGTTTGGTGCCTGGAATCCTCCAGTCATCATTGCAAGCTTTGCCTTCTCGGGTAGTTGCTTTCGGAAGATTTTGTTGTAGCGGTCCTTTCGGTACGAGGGCGAAATTCTGCCATAATGTTAGCGGGTGTACAAGCAAAGATCATTATGTTTCGCATAACATACCCGCTGCAGTTGGCACACTTGTTAAAGGAGTTGATATCCTTCAGGAAAGTCTTGATCAACTCTCTTCTGGCCTCCGCGGCAATGGGGTTCTGTCCACCGGCCATCAAGCCATCCAGCTTGCCCTCTGCCTTGGCTTCCCGGATGCGCCGACTAACATACTCTGTTCTCTTGCGCATGTAGTCCACATCATCGTCTTCTTCGTCGTCAGAATCCTCCTCCTTGCTCTTTGATGCCTTTTTGGCACCCTTAGTGGATCCCATAGAATCAACAACAGACACCTCGTCGATCAATCCGTATTGCAGAAGGCGCAATTTGCAGGTGTACATGTTGACCTGGCTGCGGCCCATCTGCAGGCGAAGACAGTACACACATTGTGCTCGGAGAAGGCGGTAGATATGATCGAAGAAGGTAACATTATAGAGCGGGACTGGAAGCTCAATGTGTCCGGGATGTCCGGTACAGGTAAAAGCGTTCTGACGACATGTGGTACATCTGTAGATGGAGAAAAAATCTCTCGTTAGAGATTGTCAATTGAGCACAAGACACGGCAAATGCTTACACATGGTCTCCCCATGCGCCCATAGCAGGGTCCTGAAGACCACCAGGGACAGGGTTATTAAACGAATCCAAAGTCGGGGTATTGTGAATTCTTTTCACCGAGAGAGCTTTAATCTCTTGCTCGGAGTAGACATTGAAGTCGACCCCATTAATGGTCGAGGCGACCGGGCGCGCGAAAGTTGCCATGGTATCCTGCAGCTCCTGGAGCAACAGAAAACGCTGGCGCACGAAATCAAAGTGCTCGGAATAGTCTCCAAGTGTAGTTCTGGAGCGAACTTTTTTTCCGGAGGAGCAACTTTTTTTGCCCGGGTCCACCGCCTTACCCTTTTGAGGTTTCTGCGGACAACTTACTCTCACTTGTCTGACACTCTTCTTTCTTATCTATCACCACTTGCTCGATCACTTGTGTAGCTCAGTCGCCAGTCCGAAGCGAGTGAGACCTATCTACACTATGGCGGACGCGTCGGGTAATGCGCTGAAGCGCCCTCATCCTCAGGATGAAGACAACAACGCCAAAAGAACCCGCTCCAATAATGGGTCCCCGGTACCCGGACAAGCAGCGCCTGTGAAGGGGAAGGCTGATATTGAAAAGATGGTCGCCGAGGCCAGGGCAAAGGCAGAAGCTGTGCGCGCTCGTCTACAAGCTGCGCGCGGTGGCGCGACACCAACGGCACCTACACCCGATTCCTCAAGTCCTACTCCGCCGCCGCCAGCGCCCAGTGCTGCGATGTCGAGATTGGAACAAATGAAAGCTCGAGTTGCGGCAGCTACATCAAAAGCCAGCGCGGCCCCTCCACAACGACCCAGTGCGCCCACTCCATCTTACCAACCTCCAGTCCGCGATGATGATAGCATTTCCAGGGCTCGAGGTGGTCTGGACGTTGGACTTCACCCGGCACTACTCTCCGACGCTAAACCAGAATTCCGAAGTGGAAAGGGACGACAGGCCAAGACAACAAATCAACGCAATGACAAGGCCCAGCTTGACCTATCTGGTCCCTCTGTGGAGGAAATCAAGAACAACCCTTATTTCGACCCTACTCTTGCTCCTAAGGCAACAGTGGCCAAGCCACGCCAAACCCGCCAACTTATTTTCAACCAGAAGGGCAAATATATTCAGCAGGCAGCGGCCCTGCGCAGGCAAGCACAGTTGGAGGCAATGAAGAAAAGCATTGCAGCACGAGCACGACAAGCTGGCCTTGATGAGGAAATGGATGTGGAGAAGTCATACCTTGTTCCTGCTCCCCCAGATCTGGAATGGTGGGACGAAGGCTTGGTCAATGGCAGCGACTACTCTGCAATTGACGATCAGCAGAATATCAAAGTCGATACTCCCGACTCAATCATTACCCGCTATGTTCAACATCCTATCCTTATTGAACCCCCACAAGAAAAGCATATGCCCGCCCAAAAGCCCATGTTCCTTACTCCGAAAGAACAAGCCAAAATTCGTCGACAGCGGCGTATGGCGGACCTGAAGGAGCAGCAGGCCAAGATCAGATTGGGTCTTGAGCCAGCTCCCGCTCCAAAGGTCAAGAAATCAAACCTCATGCGGGTTCTAGGCGAACAAGCCGTCAAGGATCCCACTGCCGTTGAAGCCCGTGTGACCAGAGAGATCGCAGACCGAAAAGAGCATCATGAGGCCGCAAACGAGGAGCGTAAGCTGACCAAAGAGCAACGGCGCGAGAAACTCGCGGCCAAGCAGGAGAAGGATGTCTCCCTGGGCGTCTTTCAAACTGTCTATCGAATTGACAGTCTCGCAAGCGGCAGAAACCGCTTCAAGATTGGCAAAAACGCAGAGCAAAATAATCTCACCGGCATGTGTGTTATGCACCCGAAATTCAACCTGGTGATCGTCGAGGGCGGAAAGCACTCCGTCAACAATTACCGGAAGCTGATGATGAACCGTATCGACTGGACCGAGAACCCAGGCTCGGACCGTATTGCCGCAGACAGCCCCGAAGCCCAAGTTTCATGGCTATCGACAGAGGATGACAAGGGACAGCCAAGGGATTTCAGTGATAACACATGCACTCTCCTTTGGGAAGGACAGGCTAAGACACGGTCATTCAAGAGGTGGTTCGGTGCGCGAGTCTGCGAAACGGACTCGGCAGCCAAAGATGCTCTATCTCGAGCCAAGATGGAAAACTTCTGGACATTGGCAAAGAGTGCCAAGCCTGCCGAATTCTAGTTGACCTGTTTCCTTTAATAAGATGCCTACTCCGGTCCAGTTTTATGTATGTATACAGAAAGCGAGCTTGCTCTTCGTTCTTAGCTATTGTCAATTCAATTCATGCACATGGTGCTTCAGATATGTACTCTTAGCAATCCCACCATCACATGTCCAGACATCACTAGAAAAGAGCCACGATCAACTTTTACACAAAGAAAAACCCTTAACCACATAACCCCGTTCCGTATGCAAATGTTCCGATGCCAGGATATCACAGAAGAACACGTAAAAACAATCAAATCAAATAGATCACGAAGGAGGAGGACCCTGGTGACCCTGGTGACCCTGGTTCCCGCTACTGAGATTCCGCAGCAAATCCAGCTGGGCTTTAACCTGGTCAAAGTTCATAGCCGGGTTTTGAGCCTGTGGCTGTTGATATTGCTGCTGCTGCTGCGGCTGAGGCTGTTGGAATTGCTGTTGCTGCTGGAACTGCTGCTGTTGTTGCAGAGCAGCCAGGAAAGCAGGGTTAATATGAGCACCCTGGAAGTTACCGGGCATCTGATAACCCTGCTGGAAGGGGAACTGGAAGGGGAATTGAGCCTGTATTCCACCTTGACCGAATTGCGGCTGCATTTGCTGCTGTGCGAATTGCGGGTTCTGAGCTTGCTGCTGAGCGTACTGTGCGTATGCGGTGTAAGGCTGGGACATCCCGTAGGCAGGCTGAGGTTGCTGGTACATGGGCTGGCCGTAGGGTGTGGGCTGGGCTTGGGGTTGAGGCTGAGGCTGAGGCTGGGGCTGAGGCTGAGACTCGTAGTTTGAGCTGCCTTGCTGGTGAGGATGACGGTCCTCCCACTCCCTTCCTCCACGTCCGGCTCCGCCTCTGCCGCGTGCTCCACGGCCACGGTCACCACGTCCACGGCCACGTCCACCGCGGAAACCGCCGCGCTCGGTGCCTTCGACTGGGGCCTCACGGGCACCCATCATCTCGTGGAGGTTTGTGGGGCGTGCAAGAGGGGTGTAACCATCCTCCCCCCCGGCGTCATCGTAGTTGAGCTCGGTGTGGCTCAATTTCGAGGGCCCTGGTGCAATCTTCTTTGCGCGAGGGCCGTCCCGGGCTTCCTTGCGCTCTTGGCGCTTCTGCTTAATCTTCCGTTTGTATTCAGCCTCCGCTTCGTCATCGGAGAATTCGATCTCTTCGTCGCCTACTTCCTCGTCGTGGAAGTTCGAGGCGTCACTTCCCTTCATGCCCTTCAGTGGCTGGGTAAAAACGAATGTAGAATGTCCCTCCACATAGAAGATGTCCATGCCCTTGATCAAGCCTCTCTCCTGGACTTCGGATGCCGTAGAGTACATGACGGTGTACATGGGATTCTCGACTCTGCCTAGGGTTTCCGTCACAACACCAACAACCTTACGGTCAGCGGAGCAGAGCAAGGAGCCCGACTCAAGGACTTGGTACTCTCCAGATGTGTTGGCTTCAATGAGGACAGCATTGTCGATAGCTGCCTGGATCTTGCCCAGGAACACGATCTTCGTCTCGGGTGTAATCTCAACTTCGGGAATTGGCAGAACCTCTTGCTCAATCTCGTTGGCGGTCCGAAGATGCGCGCCAGCCTTGCCCTTGTCTCCGTCGTCATCTTCGCCAGCCTCTGCCTGCATGAGAATGCGCGCCTGTTCTTCGGCACTCAGAATCGGATAATCTTCGTCGTCGCTATCGTCGGAGTCCGAGGAGTCGGAGCTGTCTGAAGATGACTCGTATGGGGAAGAGTCGACCTCCCACTCTGGGTGCTCCTCTTCTTTGACATCGTTATCTGTCTGCTCAACCTCCATGGTTTCACGGTTGGCAGTAGGCTCTTCTTTGGTGTGCATCGTGCCAGATTCCTGCTGGTGGGGGTTTTCGGCGAGGTTCAATCCGGGAAGTCTCGGCTGCGGCTTTGATTCGGGGGCCTCTTGTTTGAACTGACCCTCAGGAGCTATGTTGCTGACATTCACAATCGGTGTTCCTCCTGTCAAGGGTGTGTTGTAAAAATCGCTGCCGTTGTCTGGGGTGCCCGCGCTAGGCGGCGTATCGGCCATGCTAGCTGTCTTCGAGGTAGGGACGTCGTTGACACTTGCTGTCTCCGTTGGTGGATTATGGTGGTCACTCATCTTGGAACAAATGAAAAGAAACTAGAAATAGACAATAAAATATGGAATGACCAGAAGATCAAGAAAAAAGCTGACGGGAACTTTTTTTTATTTTGCCGGATCTGCCAGGGCGGTCAGTCCAGCCTTATCGGTTATCGCAGCTCTCCATCTTCACGCCAAGTTGCGCAACAACATGGCGAATACAGGGGCTGATACGCCCAAGACGAAGCAGCGGTATGCTGTGCCTGTATAGAATGAAGATTGCCACTGACATTATCTTGATAGTCCCCCACCACCACCATTCTACATCCCACTCAACATCACCCTCTACCTATGCCTAGTGGCCAATGGCCTTGCGGCACTATTCTCCCCAATCCAAGATTGTGATGAAGTGTTCAACTTCTGGGAGCCTACACACTACTTACAGCATGGATATGGTCTCCAAACCTGGGAATACTCGCCAGCCTATTCTATCCGGAGCTGGCTCTATGTGTCATTACATGCCGCGGTAGGGAAACTGGGTTCCATGGTGGTGCATAGCAAGACAGCTGAATTCTACACAATTCGCCTTACTCTTGCATTTGTATGCGCTGCCTGTCAGACTCGGTTATACTCGGCCATCTGTCGCACCCTGAGCCCCCGCATCGGTCTCTTGTTTGTGATGATTGTTACAGTCAGCCCGGGCATGTTCCATGCTTCAACTGCCTTTTTGCCATCTACCTTTACCATGTATATGTCCATGCTTGGCTTGGCTTCTTTCTTGGATTGGAAGAATGGACGGAAGACAGCACAAGGGATTATGTGGTTTGGTCTGGGTGCGATTGTTGGATGGCCATTCGCCGGTGCTTTACTTGTTCCTCTTTTGATCGAGGAGGTTGTTCTCGCCATTGCTTCTAGGTCTTTTGCCTCACTCTTCTGGTCCATCTCCGATGGTGCTATGCTTTGTCTATCAATTTTGGTAAGTCTTATGAGGTTGTGTTTCGAAAATTCTCAGCTAATATGTTACAGACTCTTGAGGTAGCAGTTGACTATGCCTTCTTTCAGAAGCTCGTTCTCGTGCCATGGAACATTGTCGCATACAATATCCTGGGTGGCGAGGGCAAGGGGCCAGACATTTTTGGCACAGAGCCATGGACCTTCTATATTCGGAATCTCCTGCTCAACTTTAATGTGTGGTTCTTGTTTGCCATACTATCCGCGCCAATTCTGCTCTTGCAGACCGTCTGCCGAGCGAACGGAACTTCTGTGAAGACAATGCTGCGTTCCATGGCCCTGGTCGCCCCTTTCTACATGTGGTTCGGGATTTTCTCGGCCCAGCCTCACAAGGAGGAGCGGTTTATGTACCCTGCATACCCATTCCTTGCACTCAGCGCGGCTCTTTCATTCCATCTCATCCTGACCTGGATTGGATCTACTAACCCGAAGGAGCTGATTGGTCGTGTACCGGCCAAACTCAAGCTAGCCGCTGCTGTGTCTGTTGTTCTGGTCGCTGTAAACGCCGGCATGCTGCGTACCCTGGGCATGGTTACAGCGTATGGTGCGCCACTGAGGGTCTTCGAACCTCTCCAGCAGGTTGATATTGCGCATACGGGAGACTCGGTATGTTTCGGCAAGGAATGGTATCGCTTCCCATCGTCGTACTTCCTTCCCCACGAAATGCGTGCCAAATTCATCCGAAGTGAGTTCCGGGGACTACTTCCGGGTGAGTTCCCGAATGCGCCGAGCTACCTCGCTCGTCTGGATGGCGCCTCGCAGATCCCATCTGGCATGAATGATCTCAATATTGAGGATCCCAGCAAATACGTATGTCGTGCGATGCTTACTATAATATTGAAGTTTCTGACTGACTTAATCCAGGTTGATATCTCTCAATGTTCTTTCCTGGTCGACTCCTACTTCCCTGGTCACGCCGCGACCGAGCTGGAACCCAACTATCTCCTGGACAAGGAGAACTGGAAAACTCTGTCATGCGCAAGCTTCCTTGATGCATCCGAGACTGGTCTCCTGGGTCGATTGATCTGGATCCCTGATTTCCCTGTCATCCCAGATCGCTTCCGACGCAAATGGGGCCAGTACTGTCTTCTCCAGCGCAGCACAAGCAACGTATAGACCGGCTAGGTGGGCATTTTATAACCTTTTATACAGAGGTTATATGTAAAAGCGACTACATAGAATGTCTTGAATCTACACTGAGGGAATGGCTATCAAGTGCAAAAGCCACCTTACCCAATCGGGACAAAATATCCCTAAGGTAACCGCGAATGATAAGCTCAACACCGGTAAACTTTCCTTACACAAGGCCTCTCTTGTACAATTCGCTCTACTCCCATACGCAGCCCCGGATCCAACGGCTCAAAAGAGACGAGGTGGAGAAGACTTCCCCCCTCTTCCCCGCCATATGAGGTCAACCCTTGCTCCAAGCCACATACCAGAGAGATAAAGGTCTATCTCGCATCGAATTAACAGGAAGGGCAGCTCGCAAGAGATGACCATCTGACGTGCATAGTATTGATAAGGGTGATCAGGGCCCACTTTGTGTCCACATACTAATAGACTCTGTTCACCTACGTCTCTTCCATGACTTTATACTATATTTGACTATGTGGGCTTAAAAATACGCTGCAGTTTTCTTCTTATCTCCACCTGGGTCCAGATTATTGCCATAAATATGTTGGCGCTTGAGTCCCTACGGGAAACTATCTTATCAAATGCCCCGACGAAAGATGTCGTCGGAGTCTTTCTCGCGCTAAACCTCTGCGCCTACCTTGTCGTCTATGTCTCAAAAAGATGGACGGATCTATTTGGCAAGACAGCCAGGGCTTCAAGTCCTGATGTAGAGAAACCAGCTAGCGGTGTTCGCGGAAAGGTCACCAGGCCACCGGGTGGTAAAGTAAATCGCATCACACAAGAGAAACCCCAACTAATTCATGTATAGAATGGACACCGTCGGATTTCAAAAGGCCAACGGCAGCCCCTTATCCAGACTGGAACGTCCACACAACTAAACCAATCCCCTATCGACCATTTCGATATGGCCCGTAAGTCGAATAGCCCAAGGTCTTCATTCCTGGATGTCTCTAACCAGGTATCATAGAAAATACTTCATCACAATGGGTCTGAGGAGCATGAAATGGGACGAATGGATCGGTGAATATCCACCCGCCCCAGAACAAGGAAACCCATTAACCTCATACGAACACAGAACTCGACAATCACTATCTAAAATACCACGCCGACAAAGCCCGTCGCATCGAAGAACGCGGAAGCAAATGCTGCCACACAGACCCAGAAGCAATGGACGGAGCAATCGAGCTCCTAGAAGAACTGTGAGTCCAACAAACCTACATCATCCCCACCCCCTTCAAAAAGAGCCCCAATCTAATCTAAACCACCCACCAGGTGCGCCTACCTACCAGAAAGATACCCAACCATGTTCCAAAAGACGGCAACAGGAATAACAAACACAATAACCAACGAAACTTTCAACATAACCCAACGCCCCCTGCCGGAAGACCCAATGGCAACAGCAGCACGCCTAGTACAAGATGACCTAGCCCTAATGATCGAGCGCCCAGACGGCGAATACTACCTGCTAGGCGGCGCAATACTGCTCGCAGGATTCTGGCGGTTAACCGACAAATTCGGCATGCGACTTTCAGAAATCCACACATCAGGCTCTGTCCCCGGCTACGAATCCAAACTCGAAAAGGGGATGATGAATTTCTTCCGCCGGCTTAAACCCGAAGACCCGGTGATCCGAAACAACTACTTCATTCAGGTAGACGATAATCTAGCTTGGTCGTATAGTATTGGGTCTGAAGATGCGGAGACGGTATCGTGGAATACGGCGGAGAAGAATCGCGCTGTGGAATGTCATTATTTCCGATCTGAGCGGCAGAGTTTGAGACGGTTGCCGAAGTCTGGGGCGGTGGTCTTTACTATTCGGACCTATTTCGAGCCTGTTACCGAGATTGTTAAGGAGCCTTTTGTTCCTGGGCGGTTGGCTGATGCTGTAAGGAGCTGGGGGGATGATGTTAGTCGGTACAAAGGGAAGGAGAAGTATCAGGAGGTTTTGTTGGAGTTTTTGGATCGGAAGCATAGCGAGCAGGTTGAGGGGGGGTTGAAGGTTGAGAAGGAGGATGAGATGAGAAGTTATCCTTTCTGAATTAGTTTCTGGGAATTAATATCACATGTCTTCCTTCCAATAACCTGTGTTCGTTCGCTTTCCTGGGCAAAATTACTTTCATATACATCCTAATCAGGAAGATGTTGTTTTTCCTATATATCAATAATAGTGGATACTTTCTAAATTAATGGGCGGCTGGCCTAATGGTAAGGCGTTTGTTTTCGGTCCTGTTCACAAAAAATTGCAGGTTCGATCCCTGCGTCGCTCATTTTTTTTTCTCTTCTTTTTTTTGGTTCTCGAGTTTTATTCCCTTGCTGTACTGTATATTTCTTACGATCTGTGTGATGCGAGTGTTTCTGAATTTTGAAACGACTTTTAGCATATGGAAGTGCATGGATATTAGATTGGAAGAACCAAATTGCTATCATAACCCAATATGCTCCCTTACTTCCCAGTCTATATGTGCAGCCCAGGAGGTAATAGCACCGCATTATGGCGGACCTTTTATACGCCCGAGGTTGCGATAGTTTCGGATCAGTGGTGAATAGCAGGCTCTCAGCTGCTACCCTGACGAGACCTTTGGTCATCGGAGCGGATCATCTCGTGGGTGTCTGATCACTATACCAGTAGAGCCATGCTACTTTTTGCGTGATGCTATTATACCATAACCTTGTCGTTTTGCTTAGTATCTAGAGGTCTCGGAGTGATGTTGGATTGCACGGGATCAGCCGACCTAGTATATGTGTGCATCGGCTCATCTAGCGGTAGGCCCAATAACTGTGTTTCGGCCATACTTTTGGTCTTGGTTAATGGCTCTGTTTCGATGAACACCCGCTTGTTGGGTCTGGTAGGTACTGGGGCCCACATCTCAGAGGGTGGGATGAGGACATCGATCAACTCTACAGTCCACTTTTGCTTTGAATTCGTGGGCGATTGTCTCTGCTGTTCGTCTGTTGATTTGAATGGACCGCTGGATGCAATTTATAGCTAGTATTCGGGTGCCATGCGTGGGTGATCCGTAATGATCGACTGGTGAGGTCTGCTGGGCTTCTTTCCGGGGCTGGCTGAATGGTAGAGTATTCTTGTAGGCCTCACGGTGACATGGTTTGGTTTCGTGTTATTGAAGGAGACGTGGTAGTTTGAGTGCCGGGTCGGTCGACTGACGACGGTATTTTGGCCGTGTTTGCTTCTTGTGGTCGAGGCTGTCGATTCGGTCTTCCCGGTTCTCACTGTCGGTTTGCTGTGGTGGGCAGACACCACTTGTGTGTCTTTGTGTCTTAGGCTTGTGTGCGATGGTCGATCTTCCTTGTCTGGTGGATGAATCGCCTCGGCGGCTGTCCGTGGATAATGGATAGACGCTGTGCTGTTGGGGTTGTAGCCATATCAAACCTCCTATGTCATCTCTGCGGCTTCATTTTTCTGCTTTGTTGCTCAGTTTCCTTGTAGATTCATCGTGGGATTTTTGTGTTTAGTTGTTTTTCTCGCTTTGTCTTCTCGGTGGCATGCTCGTGTGGTATTGGTTGGGATGGTTGTTTGTACCTCGGTCGCAGTGCCAAGACCAGTTGAACCCCCCCAAAACGGGGGTTCAACTTGAACTATACAGCAACTTCATTTTTTGGGCTACCACGCCACAATTACTTGTCGATGTACATTAATTTTCCTTTGGGCGGTATTGTATCGGGTTACCGACGGTGTGGCACTATAGTAGCTCCATATAAGCATTATGGGTGGTTGATTTCAGGTTACGGGATGTCTATACTTTCATATATATATCTCATCCGGTAGTACAATGCATATACCCACCACTTTCCACCCCAACCTTACACCTTGGCTTTATTTTTAGGAAATTGGGACCGGAGATATCTGTCCATAAGCTAAAGATAAAACACTCCATTTTAACAACCACCTGAGAGCAGTACACCAAGCCACCATAGACTGTCAGTCTACTACATGTACCAGAACTACCTGGCAAGATTGCAACAGGTAATCATACATGACACACAATCACGAGAAGAACCACTGGCTCAAATACGAACGGAACTGAATTACAAGGCGATATCCACTACAAGAACTGACATGCGAGGTGACAATGGCCTGAGGCTACCAAAACAACGCGTCGAGATCAAGAACGCGCAGTTCAACACCCCACCAAGACACACAACACAAACGCGCCATTACAGAGGAAATACCAGACTACATATGAATTAATCGATGATTGAATGATTGTTTGAAGTTTTGATTGTATTCGTATCGGATCGCACAAAGTGCAAGATCCCACCATGGAGGTGCCAGCCGTAATGAAGAAGGCCGCTATGATACAAAAAAGCTCAGAAGCGAACACTAGCAGACCGTAGTGGACGCGCAATAGTGGTAATCGAGTGTAAAAAGCAAACCCAGAGACCCATGACGATTGTAGTAAAATAAATCAGAGAACACCCCAACGTCCCGTCATACCGTAGAACCAGCCCGGAAAAGAAAAGCACAAATGATTTAGCCACCGAAACCGTAGAGGGTACCTGAGAAAGGGATGTTAGCACGAGGTCAAGACAGAGAACAGACAGAAGAACTTACGGCCCTGGCGCTTGAGAGCGTAGACAACATCAAGAGACGTGACGGTCTTGCGCTTGGCGTGCTCAGTGTAGGTGACGGCGTCACGGATGACACCCTCGAGGAAGGTCTTGAGGACACCGCGGGTCTCCTCGTAGATCATGGCGGAGATACGCTTGACACCACCACGGCGAGCGAGACGGCGGATAGCGGGCTTGGTGATACCCTGGATGTTGTCACGCAAGATCTTGCGGTGACGCTTGGCGCCACCCTTTCCGAGACCCTTGCCACCTTTGCCACCTATAGAAGACGCGTTAGAACACGTTGAGAGAAGAGAAGAGTGGATCACTTACGGCCAGACATGTTGTGTGATTTAAGAAAGTTTGTAAAAAGGGGAAAGGTTGTTGTTGGAGTTGTCGAGATTGAGGGAAGAGAAGGGTATGGGGCAGAGGATATTTGTATCAGACGAGAGGGAGGGCGCGTTGGGAAATCACGCGCTAGTCATCAGATCAGCCAATGGGAGTGGAGGATCCCGGGCCTGGTCTGATCTACCGGGATCCTCTCAATTCGGCAACTCCAACTTTGGCCCAAGTAATCTCTGATCCTTCTTCGGTACACCACCAACAATGCTAATCACGGGAAATAAACAAGGGAAAATACATTCCAAAGCATGCTGAATAGCTCAGAATCGATTAATTGAATCCCCAGCCCACTTTGAGCTCGAGATCAGGAATTCCAGGATGAAGCATTCTATACTCCGTGATCCTGAGCTCTCATTGGCCAGAATCTCGCTTAGTGTACCATCTCTGGCAATTCAACTGACCAATCAGCATCGATTGCAAATCAGACTTTGGCGGTGTCTTTCTTCCGTGCTGTGATTCTGATCTGCCTGGCAAGCAATCTGATTCGTCTGCCTGTTCTCTCAGATCATTCCCCCCTCCCCCGTTCCTACAAATACTCTTCCCCCACCCACTTCTCACTTCCCTTCCTCATCCATCTTCCGACAACAGTTTTTTCATCAAAACTATCCATTAAATCATCATGGCTCGTACCAAGCAGACTGCCCGTGAGTATTTCATCATCTCATCTTATCCACATCATCACTTTCTTTCACTTTCTTCAATCTGGTCATGTGACTTCATCAGACGAAGAAAGGAGAAGACGTGTCGACGCGTGGACGCGTTTCCGAGAACATCATGCTGACAACCCAAACAGGTAAGTCCACTGGTGGCAAGGCTCCCCGTAAGCAGCTCGCTTCCAAGGCTGCCCGCAAGGCCGCCCCCTCCACCGGAGGTGTCAAGAAGCCCCACCGCTACAAGCCCGGTAAGTTCCCATCGCTGTCATCGTCGTCTCATTCAGCTGCTAATTTGCCCAGGTACCGTCGCTCTCCGTGAGATCCGTCGCTACCAGAAGTCCACTGAGCTCCTGATCCGCAAGCTCCCCTTCCAGCGTCTGGTCCGTGAGATTGCCCAGGACTTCAAGTCCGACCTCCGCTTCCAGTCCTCCGCCATTGGTGCTCTCCAGGAGTCCGTTGAGGCTTACCTGGTCTCCCTCTTCGAGGACACCAACCTCTGCGCCATCCACGCCAAGCGTGTCACCATCCAGTCCAAGGACATCCAGCTGGCCCGCCGTCTCCGTGGCGAGCGCTCGTAATCTCTTCATCTCTAATACGAGCTGGTTTTAAAGGCGATAATGGGGTTTTGTTTTTATCTTTTATCATGACTGGCGATACATGATGGGTTTGCTTTCCAATATCAATGGGTTCGGGAACTGGGTTTCTCTGATTTTGCTGTTTTCTCCCTGGGATTCGATGCTACTGTCCGGAATGAATCGGTCATGGGCATGTACATTAAAAGGGATCTCTCTTAACTTGATGCCTTAGCGCGCATCAGCTCATGGCATAGACGCGAAATGCGATATCTATGATTCTTCCAATCACTTCTTTCCAAACTTCTCTGTAACGCGTAGCTTGTTATCCTGACACGACTCTGCGAGGGATACCCCACTTGGCGTGGCTTTTGGTCGCGATGACTTGACCTCAGTCTGGTCTGATCCCTGACAGCTCACGGTCGCATCCTACCTTCAACTATTTCAACGTCCCACTAAGTCCATCAGCCACAACCTCGTGACACACTGAGCCGCGACCCCTCCCATCTCGAACAACGAAGTAACCAAGTCCTCATACAAAGATCCATCTGTCTCTATCCTACCCCCAATTAGTCTATCCCAGTAGCCAAACGACGTCTCGAGATACCGATGCCCGCCTCGGATGATTACACCACAACCTCCCTCTGCATATGGTTTGAGTGTTGTGCGTAGCAATATTAAGATGAACAGTCAAGTACGGAATAAATGTACAAGGTGAAAAGAAACAGAGACGTCTGATACCCGTCTCTGAAGCGAGAGTAAGACCCAGGCGTCGTGGTCCTCGAGAATTATCCGACGTAGCCGGGGCTCAACCTGCACATTGAATGAACTTGTACAAGTAATTGTCTGAATACGTTGTGACAACAGTAGACATATAGCCATTCGAGTATCTCGCTCGTACTCGTGCGATGTCGGTTCTCAAGATATGCCCGTCCATCATCTGGCTGAATAACAGTAGAGTGACCATCCACAGGGTGTGATTCTACCTCGAACAGCCCTTGGAATGGAACATTCCAGCAGCCTGAACGATTCTCTAGACAACTTCTACACTTACAGCTAGATATCCCACCTAAACCCAGGGTCCAAGGCTGAACGTACAAGCAATACACGATTATTCCCACAAGGAGCAGAACGAGCCGCCACACAAGTACCCACATATCAGCCAAACAGGCTACAAACCCGACAGGGGCCCCAGTCCAGTTCCAGCAGGACAAACAGGAAACAGGAAAGAGTCACAATGAGCTCACAACGTCATAATTAATCCCCACGGGAGACATGGGCAGCCCTCCTGCTGAGATTGAGTACAGTGGGATGGATGCTTGGCAGGTGACTATATCAGTATGAGTCATAGCTAACTCAATGCATGTATCTCGTTGCCTTGGAAGAGTCGACGACCGAGAATGTGATTGGGTTGAGGTCTCATGACTACCAATAAAGAACTCGAGAGGGTCTTGGACATAAGGAAACTTGTTACTTGTTACAGTATCACTAGTAACATAATGTACTGTGTAGGGTCTACGGTAGGTTGATTGTAACTTAACCGGGATCATCTTCCACTGTGGCGATGCGGTGCACGGATGGGTTGAGTGGGTGAGATGAGCTTCCGAGTCGATGACTTATGTGTATGGAGTTCTAGACTTTTGCTTTGTGTACTGCAGTTCCAGGTTTGACCAATAGTGGAATGGAACACGTTGAATCTGGGGGGATATTGCCGCCTTATTATCGAGGCGTCTATTTCCATAGTGACGTTACTCCATACTCTGCACAGTACAATCTTGAAGTGGGACCGAGTGACTTTAACACGCTTTTTGCTTTTGTGATCTTCCTCGTCTCGATGATTATATTCAGCTTAAAATCAAAATAACGGTATGTATTAGCACAATAAATAAGCCATCCCAGATTGAAATGATATTATGACGTGAGAATCAAGATCAAGCCAATATCATTCCCCCCTACAAGTACCACAACCTGTGGGTCCAGAGATGACAGCAACAGAAATGCAGCCTAAGGCCACAAAGCCACCGGCCTAAGGCACAAAACCTACCCACTTCAATACGATAGAAACTTCTAGCTTACACGCTAGAAGCGCTGTTTCCTTTTGCTGCCTGCAAGCCTCACCGGCTGCGGCGTCACCGGTCGGGGAAACCACTTTGGGTTAATGGGCCTTGTGGCGTGACCTTGAACTCGGTTTCTCCAAGGTACAGTATCTGATATGACCTTGATTGTGGTATTGGAGTTTGTAAACTTGATTTTGGATCATGTATTCTCGCTATTAGTTTGCTTTGCGGACTTGTAGTGTTTTCGGGGATTGTACTACTGTCGGGGATTGTATTGTCGGGATTGTAAGCCGTGCATTCGGGGTTGTCATGTTTTCGGGAATGCAAGGTTGAGTATACGAGGCGGTCAGAATGCATGTATATACGTAGCTCGCTACCAATGGGCATGTCTTAATGTCAGATGTAGTGACGCACAACCCTACGCCACGATAATGTTATGCACCCCAAGGTTGCGTCAATCTGATATGAGTCAGATTTCGGCGAGTCAGTTATGCAGATCAGGCCCTTGTGCATCATAAAGTCGGAGTTGGAGCTTTGCCCCCGGTCCGACAATGATTAGAAAGCACTGTACCGTAGGTAAGCTTGGGCTCGAGGAACGGACATAAGGGCCAGAGCATGGACGTGCACCGGAGATTATCTGGCCATGTGGTGGCCCGAGAACTTTGATTTATTCTGAGATACCGGTAGAGTAGGGTATCGGTCAGGTACTCCGACAGCCCATGGTGCAAAGATGTGCAAAAATGCGAGATCCCAAGGTTGCATAAGGCCAGAATATGCGAGAACATTGCAGGTTTAAAGATTTTCAAGATTAAAACCATGGAAAGGTAAGGGCACCGACCAATCACGGCGATGCCGCATACCCGAGTGGCAGCTTGGCATGGTTTCATAAGTCACGTGGACACGTGGCATCGGAGAGTCTGATGCATGGTGTACGGCATATACTTGTATCTACAGTTGCGTCTGCCAGTGCAAGCAATTAGCAATTATATTATTGATTACACTATACAACTAGACTATGATATAATGATATATTGCAACAGAATATAAGTTCCTCAAATTGCACCGGAGATAACAGACCGCATTCGGCCTCCATCTCCACTCTGCATAAGTTCATAATTGCATCAAGATTCATAAGATGATTTTTTAGCTTAGAAAATCGCCACGGAGGGAATCCTGCAAAAGGGCCAGTCTATATAATAAACCTAGCCTGCAATCTGATACTCTACTCTTCCACATCGGTTCCCATCCCACCTACCTAATACCTAATTAGGACTATCCCACCAGACCCCCGCAAACGGTCTCAGGGTCTACAACAAAAACAGCTCTCACCTCCCCACCTTAAGTCAATAAACACCACTCCCGAGAGTCGACTCGACATCCACCTGCCACCATGGCAGCCGACACAGAACCCCAGATCGAAAAGATCGAGACCGCCGCACCAACTAAGATCCCATACTGGCGCTTGGTCTTTGACCAAGGTGTCGTCACACAAGAGGTCATCGACCACCCATACCCCGGCGCAGGAACAGACGACGACCCATTCGCCGTAACATGGATCCCCAATGATCCTCGCAATCCCATGAACTTCAGCGAGGCCAAGAAGTGGTCGTTTACTATGCTCGTAGCTATTGCTACACTGGCTGTTGCTTTGGTTTCGTCCGCCTATACTGGCGGTATTCAGGAGATCATGATCGATTTCGGTATAGGGAAAGAGCTGGCTACTCTTGGTGTTTCGCTTTTCGTTTTGGGTTTTGCGGTATGTGAATGCTCCAGCTTGGTTTTCGTCTTGGACTTGGTTCTAACGCTTTCTTTTATAGATTGGTCCTTTGCTCTGGGCTCCGCTTAGTGAGCTGTACGGTCGCCAGATTCTTTTCGTTACCACCTATGCTGCTCTTACGGCTTTCAACGCTGGTGCTGCTGGTGCTCAGAATAGCTGGACTCTTATTATCCTGAGATTCTTTGCTGGTTCATTTGGTTCCTCGCCTTTGACCAATGCCGGTGGTGTCATTGCCGACATGTTCCCCGCTAGGCAGCGTGGTGTCGCCATGTCCCTCTTCGCAGCTGCTCCCTTCTTGGGCCCAGTTTTGGGCCCGATTATTGGAGGGTTCCTCGGTATGAACGCTGGATTCAGATGGGTCCTTGGTTTCTTGGCTGCATTCTCTGGAGCAGTATGGATTATGGGTTCTCTGTTGATCCCCGAGACCTATGCGCCTGTTCTTTTGCGCCGCCGTGCTGAGAGACTCTCAAAGCTGTCTGGAAAGATCTATCGCAGCAAGATCGACATTGATCAGGGCAAGGTCTCCCTTAAGAACTCCTTTAAGATCTCGCTTTCTCGCCCTTGGATCTTGCTATTCCGCGAACCTATCGTCTTCCTCCTATCACTATATATGGCTATCGTCTACGGTACCCTATACATGATGTTCGCAGCCTTCCCTATCGTCTATCAACAGTCGCGGGGCTGGAACCAAGGCGTTAGCGGTCTCGCCTTCCTTGGAATTATGGTCGGCATGTTAATCGCAGTGGTCTACACCCTCTGGGATAACAAGCGCTATATCAAAACCTCCGACAAACATAACGGATTCGCACCCCCCGAAGCCCGCCTCCCCCCATGTTTAATCGCCGCTATCGCTATCCCGGTTGGTCTCTTCTGGTTCGCCTGGACAAACTACACCTCAATCCACTTTATGGCTAGTATCGCCGCCGGCGTCCCCTTCGGCTTCGGCATGGTTCTCGTCTTCCTAGGAATCATGAACTACCTTATCGACGCCTACACTATCTTCGCCGCCTCCGTCCTAGCCGCAAACTCCGTCCTACGCTCCCTCTTCGGTGCCGTTTTCCCCCTCTTCACCACCTATATGTATCAGAATCTCGGCATCCACTGGGCATCCTCCGTGCCAGCTTTCCTCGCTCTCGCCTGCGTGCCTTTCCCCTTCCTCTTCTACAAGTACGGCCCTGCAATCCGGACTCGCTGCAAGTTCGCCGCCCAGTCCGAGGCCTTCATGCGCAAGGTCCAGGAACAAGCCGATACTACTCCTGCTGAGGAGGAGAAGGTTGAATATGACCGCACTGAGGCACCTGTCCCTGATAGCTCTGTGTCCAGTGAGTCGGAGGATGGTGTTGGTCAGCTTCCTTCTGCGCAGCGCATACGCAGTCATGCTCACTCGGTTGCTTCAACTCGCACTGCTGGCTCGTTGCATCGCTCGGTTACTTACGAGGGTAATCCCTACGATATTGACCGTGTCAATACTCGTGAGTCTTTCAAGAACTAGGCGGTTGCTGTGCATCCCCTCTTCTCATTTTGTTCGACTTGGTCATTTATGCTTGCCTTTGTCGCTATAATCTTAGTTTCTATTGCCCTTACCTACCCCCAAAAATGCCTCCCTTGTTTTGCATCTGCATCTGCTTTTGTTTTGATACCCGATGTGGTTGGTCATCTTGAGATCTCACGCTGGGGATGGCCGCTTATGTGTTTATGGTCTTGCATCTATATAGATCTGGCGTTGATTAATTTAAAAAATAATACAATACGATACTCAATATCCAATCTTCAACATCCAACATTTAACAAACAGCTAAAATAATAACATAGACATAACATAAGCACATCGGAGTTCTCACCCGGCACTGCATTCACCCGACACTCGGCTTTCCCGCCACAAGATCAGATCTTGAACTTCTGTATTACAACCTCCTGCCACTCTTTCTATTTTTTTTTTTTACCTATTTCCTATACGTATCTCTTCTGCAAATAGATGTATAGACCAAACCCCCCAAAATGACACCTCTTCCCAAATCCCTCGGTCCAAGATCCCTCCGCCTCCGACCGCGACCGATAACCCCCGGATTCCACCCTTTGCGCCGAACACGCTGCGAGCGCTACAAGTCTGATTCTGCACAGTCGAAGAACACGAATACAAATAAAAAGGCAGTCAATGAGGAACTGGGTTCGAATACCACACATAAGACTACACACTCACACTCACACACCCATGCCTCCCCGCCGCAACCATCAAATGCATTCGCCGCATCTGCAGGCGCAGCAACACCACCCTCCACACACTCCATAACGCGCTCTCGTGGTTTCCGCGAAATGATCAAGGCGGGTCCGATTGGGAAGGTCGGGAGGTGGTATGCGCGCGTGCAAAATGAGAGGCCGTACACGACGCAGTTTTGGAGTTCGATTGTTATTTACCTATGCGGTGATTTGAGTGCGCAGATGCTTTTCCCGGCTGAAATATTACCTGAGAAAGGTGATGCGCAGGCACAGCCACAGCCACACGCACAAGCTGAGGATGGGGATGGAGATGGGGATGACGGGCCTAGGACTGTTGGGTATGACCCATATAGAACGATGCGGCATTTGGTTGTCGGGGCTGGGTCGAGTATTCCTTCTTATAACTGGTAAGGCCTCCCTCCTCCCAATATGACGAACGTGGTATGAATTGAATTGAACTAAAATCAACAGGTTCATGTTCCTCGGCAACCATTTCAACTACCCCAGCAAAATCCTCTCAATCCTAACAAAAGTCATCGTGCAGCAAGTGTGCTTCACGCCCGTTTTCAACACCTACTTCTTCAGCGTGCACTCGGTCCTCGGCGGTGCGACGATGGAGGAGACATACGAGCGGCTGAAGAAGGCTTTGCCGGTTAGTATTACGAACAGCGTTAAGCTCTGGCCGGCTGTTACGGCGTTTAGCTTTATGTATGTGCCAGCGCAATTCCGGAATGTGTTTTCGGGTGTTATTGCCGTTGGGTGGCAGACTTATTTGAGTTGGTTGAATCAGAAGGCTGCTAAGGAGGTCTTGCTTGCCGAGATTGCTGAGGAGGAGAGGGTTAGGGAGGTTGCTGGGTTGGGGCGTGCGTTGATTGCTGGGACTGTGTGATGTTGAATTTGAATGTTGGATGTCGAGAAGAGGAGAGAGGGTTTTGTATAGATTTTAGATTTATAGATTTGGGTTATAGTTAGCGTTGCATTTGATACCATGTTAGATCAATAGATTTTGTTTCTTATTGTCGGTCAAGTTGAATATAAGTTAATAATTAGCTACATGGATAGCTAGTAATGTCAGCCACTCACAACTCCGGAATTCTTAATGCAATGACGCATCCTACTCTACTTCATCTTCAACATCACCTTCAACATGAACTTCAGACATGTACGGAACTGACCAAGATTCCAACTACGGTTCCGACTTCAACACAGACGAAGAGGAATTACTAGACGACCTCCTCAAAGCCGTCGCGGAACACGCGACCGTCCAGCCCGCCACTCCCATCCCGACTCCAATCCCGACCTCGACCTCGACCGCCCCGGAACAAACATCCACAAGATCGGAGATCCCCGATCCAGACCTCGAATCTCTCCATCCCACGGTAATTGAAGCCCTCCTTGTCGATATCGAGGATGGCGCTGGCTTTGCGGAACCGGGTACAGGTACACGGCTACCTAAGGTGCTGGGCCGGGAAGCGTCCCGTTCACCATGGCGGTCGGGCCAACAGGGTCAATCAGGTCGCGCGGGCGGGTCTGGCAGGATGGCGAGTAGGGCGAGTACAAGTGCAAGTGCAAGTCCGCGCGCTGGCAACAGCAACAGGGCCAGCCCGTTTGGTATGCTTTTTTCACTTTCCCTTTCTGCCCATGTGGTGCGTGGCCCGAATTGAGCTGACAACATCTATCCGAAGCGATTAGTCGAGCACTCCAATTCAACGGAAGGCAGAACAATAGAGCGTGAGCGTAGCGCAGCACGCGAGCAGGAATGGATGCAGCAAGATCCCGACGTTACGGCACTCGACACTCGATCGCCCGTTGAACGGTTCCGCCGACATCCCAATAAAGCGTTTTCAGTTACGGACCTTGTTTCGCCTGCTTGGTGTGAGCTGCAGTATTGGTATACTCTTACCAAGCATGGACGGAAGAAGCGCACTCCTGCTATGCTGAGGGGTAGTTCTGTGCATAAGACTCTCGAGGATGAGATTTATACGACTGTCCCAGTGGAGATTACGACGAAGGAGGATGCGTGGGGCCTTCGGATTTGGAATATTATCCAGGGTTTGCGCATGCTGCGTGAGTATGGTGTTACGCGTGAGATGGAGGTTTGGGGCCTTGTTGATGGGGAAATTGTTAATGGGGTTATTGATCAATTGTCTTATGAGTGTCCGGATCCTGGGCTTGAGGGGACAGCTGCTGGGTATTATGCTGATCTTGCCGCTTCGAGGGCTGCGTTGCCTGAGTATCAGATGTCTTTGTCGGACTTTTTGCTTTCTTCTGCGCAGGGCGGGAGGAGCCTTCCTGAATGGGGTCAGGGTGGTGGTGAGGAGGTGGCTGTTCCAGAGGAGCTGGAGCTGAAATTGCCTGCGGAGGTTTATGGTCTCCCCCGGGTCTACATGACGGATGTCAAGACCAAGGCCAGTCGGTCTATACCGACTGTTAAGAGTACCGGATTTCGGCCTACTCTTCTCCAGTTGCAGCTCTATTATCACATGCTCAACCGTCTCATTACAAGCGACGATGTGACGATCGACGTCCTCGCTGCTCGGTATAACTTCAATCCGGAAAGTTCATTCACGAATGCATTCGTCTCGGAAGTCGGCGGACTGAACGATGAATTCTTCGATGCACTTTCTTCCGAGGAATGCGAAGCGAGTCCCACACCAGACGCAAAGAACCCAGCGTCAAGCCCTCCCGCCAGCCAAGACTCAACCAGCATCCTCATGACACACAATACCCTCTCCCGTCTATGGGCTTTCATGAAAGACCAACTTCGCCTCACGTTCCTCCCAGAAGCAACCTCTACATCCATCGCACCATCCATACCATCAACCTCCCAACCAGAAATTCTCGAGGAGTATCAAACCCTCCTCTCCCCGGTCCTCACGGCCCGGTACCTCTCTTCCGCCGCTGAGGATGAGTCTCAATCCCGCCACCTGGGAAGTCGATCATTCCTCTACGATCCTACGACCATGACCTCCTACCTATCCGACCAGATGACCTGGTGGCGTGGTGAGCGCGATCCCCGCGGTGTGGAGGTTATGGATGCGTGGAAGTGTCGGATTTGTGAATTCCGGGATGAGTGTTCGTGGCGCCAGGAGCAGGAGTTGGCTTATGCTAGAAGGGGAAGGAGGACTAGTGCCTCGGCAGATATATGATCTGATTCTGATTCAGATTCGGATTCAGAGGTTGCATTTTGGTATTTGGTTTCTTTGTTGTTCTCTTGTCTGCATTTAGCGATTGCAAGGTTATGGAGTTGAATCTGAGTCAATTACTTTGTCTGCTAATTTTTCCTATTATTGAGATGAGGTGTACGTATACCTAATTATTCGATGATTCAACATGTATATATATCCTATCACACACCCGCGAAAGATCTCTACCTTTTTATACTTGATTGTAGGCCCAAGACGTTGAGGATAGTGATCAAACATCCTTCATAGGCAATTGTAAGAATATAATAGGAAAGGAAAAATAGATAGAAGTAATGGGGGAATAAAAAGAAAAAAAAAAGCAAAAAAGAAACGAATGAGCGACGCAGGGATCGAACCTGCAATTTTTTGTGAACAGGACCGAAAACAAACGCCTTACCATTAGGCCAGCCGCCCAATTCAGTGGTATTTTGGTACCATCTGTTAAGGTTATAGAGCACGTTTTGTTTCTCATTAGCATCATCTAACGCGACTAATGCGATACAGGATGGATTGGAATCAGGTTCACCACTTACACATAGAGATTCTTTCTCAACCTCTCTTTCGAAACACGCTATGCTTATTACAGTTACTCTACTCCTAACCCCTGATGCGACTGTCTCGGTCCGTATTGTAGTGGAAGCGATCAAGGGCATTGGCTTGTCACCTCCATACTGTCGAGGAGCAAGACTGGACATAACAAGGATGGAGACCCAGGTGCAGCTCGAAATGCCGTTCGTTGCCAGTCCGCTACATCGTAGGTTGATCCTTGAGCTCAAAAAAAGGAAAAAAAAAACGATCCCAATTTAGGCTCTACATGCCAATCGTTGGGGTAGCGTTTCGCACATTCTGGAACTTCCTGGTAAGTTATGCCATCGATGTTCTTCATATCCCCATCTGCTCCTCGCTCACATAATCTTTTGATATGGATGGTTGTATATACTTTGTACCCTAGTTGGTGTCAATAGGAAGGATCTACGCCGATGTGCGTAATACGTAATAGGAGGCTGTGAGATACCAGCATTCAGGGCTATACTACAAGAAATTTATAGAATCTTTTACAATTCAATACTTGAAACCCAGCCAAGTCAGAATTGAATTGGATTAACGTGTTTCGGAATAGCGTTCGAGACAGATTATATGAGAGCGAGGTGGTGAAAACGATTTCGATTCACCCTGTATAGGGTCTCTACACCAAACCGGTGGCAAAGAATACAACCGAGGTATTTGGGGGCGACAAAGAGAATTAATCACGCGAAGGAGATCGGATAACGGGATACAGTAGGTGATATTGCATGGTTAACTTACCGGTCTTCCAGTAAATGTTACCGATATCATTAACATTATTACAATAACAGTCGAGAAGACCTCATCATGGGACCTCACATTACCTGGCCTAACGCGTTCACAGTGTTAAATGGGGATCGCAACCACAGAGTTGCTACCAAGCCATCTAAACGAGGTCGTTAAAAACAGACCTGTAGTTTCCAATTTCCCTTAACACATTCTTGCCCGCTGGAACGCAGTGTCTCTTATAACCCCCTATACACTCAATCTGATAAAATCATCACAACAGCAGCCTGATCTACTCTTAGCTCACAGAAACACAGACATAGCCGCATGTATGAAAGCCTTAACAGTGACAAGTCCGCACTAGGAGTTACAGTGATATCAAGAACATATTGATGCCTGCGCCATCTCGAGTTCATAAACAGCAAAATCTTGTTGTGCTCTATACTTTCGCGCACAACTGCCACCTTCCGATCCCCATCCACGATATCAAACAGCGCTAGGATAGTGCCATGTCTCTCAACCTCAACTTGACCTGTTTCTCTTCCTGGATAGAACAGATAGATATACCATTATGGAAAAGTCTAAGATATAAGGGGCAGAAGAAGAGGAATACGATGTAGTCTCTTCTCTATGCCTCTCCCCTTAGTAAATCAACGAGGCACGAATATACGAACCTTATGTACTGTAACGTGTTGAGATTGCCGCGTACACCAGAATGGCTTTCTTTTATCTTGCAACCGTGAGATAAGTTAACGAGGAGGAAATACAGATTATATAAGTCTAACCTTACTCTTACGACTTCCCAAAAAATAAAATCGGAATGCGGTTATCGCATTTCAGGTCACCGCCCCGCAATTTTAGGCAGAACTGTGATGGTTATGGCAAGTCACGTATAATTGCCTAGTAGTTCTGACAATCTGACAAGATCGCGCACTTGCATCCCCCTTTCCGCGTGTCCAGTGGGACTTTGCTGTTCAGAAGAAAAGTACACTTTGGTCATAGGAAGTGCAAAGTCGGATTGGTACCATGGAATACGAGGATTTCAGACGACCGTTCCGCTTCATAGTCACGGGCCATTTTATTGCCATTCATTACAATGGCAGCGACTTTGAGCTACACCGCGACCGCCACAGTCGCGGAACTTTATTCCATCTGTCTGATGACGAAGAACAGATAATATGCAATCGCACCTATATCGGCAACCTCACTAGTCACCCGGACTATCCAGACGACGTGTTCTACATACAACATAATCAAAAGTACCTTTCCTCACAGGGGAAATGGACAGACAGCATTGACAATGCACTCAAGGTGCAGATTGACCCGGAGCCAGACTGGGGCGAGACCCCTCCAACCATCTCACCGCTCGCCAGCCCGGTTATCAGCGCCGACAACCCCATCTCCGCCGATGGAATCGATCTCTACCAGCCGGACCAACAATTCCTCATGTACCCCATCGGGGGCCTGTGGATGGGCAATGCCGAACACTCACCCGAAGACAAGCTCGTCTTCCGTGGAAATCCATACAGCGATGGATTGACCTTCGAGCTCTCCGTGCATGATGGGAAAACACGGATCGTCTCCGACGACGGCATGTTCCTGACTGTTATAATGCCTGCCGGGTGTGCTGAGTATCTGGATGAAGAATGTCGACAGCATACTGCGTCCACTCGGTGCCCGCGCTGCGAGCGGAACTACACTATTGGCTTTGTGTCTGAGCCGCGCGACTGCATCACTCTCGTCCCGCGCGGACTGCCCAGCATGTTTGTTTTCTATGATGGTGTTTTCTATTATCATTTTGATGCTATTAAGGGTAGCTATGCCGAACTAGAGCGTGTGGAGCGCATTGAGGATGCCTCGCTCTTCCAGTTTGTCGGGTTTCTATCTTAATGTATAGCGGGAAGCTCACATACTAGGGCACTCAACTAGTTGCACGCATGAAATTTGAATATAATAAAGAAATCTATTACTTAGACCTGACTCCATCTCAGATCTATACCTAGTTTCGTATAAATACAGACATTGCAGTCTCAGCAGTCCTATTGTAAAGTACGAAGTCTATTCTAAGAAAGCGGTCTGGGACCGAGGGAATCCAGTCGTAAGAGTATGCAGGTAAAACTGAATTCGAAAACTACTGCATCTAGGCCCCTTTAATGCAATAGCAAGTACATACGACCACAGGGTGTGGAGAACAGGGCTTCCCGTCCGCTCAGCCGTACTTAAGCCACACGCCGGTAAGTTAGTAGTTAGGTGGGTGACCACTAGCGAATCCTTACTGTTGTATGTTTTTTTTTTTTTAACCCCTACGCGCCCAATTCTCAGGTGCCTTGGGGACTAAAGCAGCGAGAAATTCTGTCTTAGGATGAGCGTGGGTGGGTGATATACGTAGGTGAGAATTCTAGATACAAAGGTGACAGATATAGGAACAAGTAAGGATTCTCACCCCTCCTGGTACTGCTCTAGTGAAAGGCCAAAGATATTGCAGCCTCGGGCACACCGGCGCTGCGTCGAATACTTGTTTCGCAGCCACAGGAGCCGAGCTCTGGTTTAGATTCCATGTTTTCTAAAGGAAATAGGATACCTGGCTCCGTTATGAACGCTGGTCTATCGGGTATGACTGTAAATTGTTTGCATGTGTAGTTAGGGACTATGCCGATGTTGCTGGGTTATAAAGGGACGAGTCGTTCTTACTTCGAACCATTCTTTAGACTATATAAAGCACCCACGAGGAGGTTGTTAGGGTTGGGGATGACAAAATGGAAGGTAGGCTAAAGCCTAGGATTCGGAACTCGAATCTTATCCTCGTGAAACTAATTTGGGCCACTATATGTATGGTAAAAATGTGGGCTGTACGCTCTAGAAGGCGGAGATTATCTACGATGTCCGCGAGGAATAGGATATAAATAACATATTAAAGATCACTCTCCTTAGAGCCTATAAAGTTTGTAATATTGAGTGTCTTTCTATTACTAGCTAATCCCTATATAAGATATAGATCCTCGGATTCATGGTTTATAGTAGATTGTTGCCCGAGAATGTCCCTAACTTCTTAGGAGTCTATCCTAAGCCGTCTTCTCTAGAGGCGGCACGTCGGTATCGTACTTAATTTTCCACTCTCTATCTAGCGTTATATAGGATCTAACACTTCTCCATATACTATATACCTATTAATCAATAGCAGCTTGATTATCTAGTGCCTTCGCCGTTATCTCAATAGCCTTAAGAGACCATCTCGTTCCCGAATTCAACAAAGTCTGCTATATCCCTATAGATATTCGGAATACGATACTATAATTCGACTTCTCGCACCTTGATCGGGAACTTTTAACTAAATTTGATTGTGAGAGGGGCATTTCCAAGTTCGTTCCCTTTCTCTCGATGCCGGCCAGCGAGATAGCTATCCGAGGTCAAGAAGATGCAGGAACCACTTAGTTCAAGGACCCAGGACCCCGAGAGTTAGGACGCTTATTAGAAGCCACGTGTAGTCTCTTGCGGTGGACAATCTCGCGGCGTTGATGCTCGACGCATGCGAAGGCGCTAGGCTGAGTAGTTGTGTAGATATCTAGGAATGGGCCAGGATCCGTGATGCCAAAGAGATACGCGAAAAGCGTGTCATAATTCTGAGGCTGTATGGGGGTCTTGGTGTAGACCTGCGGACTGTACTGATAATTTCCTTCCGGCTCAATAAATAAAGCGGCTCTCACCATAAACTACCCGGGTGACACCGACCCGAATACTGGCCGCACATAAACCACACACCATACAGAGTAGTGAGGCTTAATCAAAGGCCTTTGTAAGTCTACCTAATATATAACGCCCCTTCATGTTGGATTCAGTACATACGACCATAGGGTGTGGAGAACAGGGCTTCCCGTCCGCTCAGCCGTACTTAATCCACACGCCGGTAAGTTAGTAGTTAGGTGGGTGACCACTAGCGAATCCTTACTGTTGTATGTTTTTGCTTCTTTTTGCTTTTTGTTTATCTACCTACACTCAAATTGAATGCCTCAATAAAATTTAGACCGTGGTTTTTATATCGACAAAAAGAAAGAGGTAAAGAGCTCTTCAGCTTATAGTGTGCATAATAAAACACCGGCAAATTCCTTAGGCTCATACATGTTGAAGGGATAAGGATCTCTAGAGCTATACACTCAAAAGAATCAGACTGGGGGCAAGGACAGAATTGTATGCCACAAAATGTACTATTTCACAACTTGTACAGAAGATTGTCTGTGTGCTTTAATTTCCGAGCTTGCTATGATTGACAGCAATTTGTGGCGTGGTAAATGCTGGTCAAACCCTTTGCAGTTGTGCTTGATAAAACGCATGTTTTGCACAAAACGAAGGGTACTGTTCTATCGAGGTTTCAAGTCGTAGAAAAAGATTGTGAAGGAAATGTTCCATGTACAAGACGTCGGGCAGATATTATCGAAGTCGCAAGACGACTTGCTATGCTTTGCGTGGACGGATTCGGCAATGAACCAAAGAGAACTATTGTCGGCTGAGTAACATCGATCTATACTCGGTGTTTCTGAGATTGAGTATTCCAATTTGTCTAGCATTCTTCATTAAGAATCATTATCCATTAAGACAGAGAATGTGCTACTCTTATCGTTTTCATCCTTGAGCTTTTGGGTTGTTTTACTCAGATATGCGTCAGTTTTCTATGTGGCCTACGAGGCTACTGTTGGCTACCTTGGCTCTCTACTATAGAAACGTTGCTCTTAGGATGTTATGATTAGAGCCGAAGCCAGAAATTTAATCTACTAGAGTACTCTTCACTGCGATTCTCTCCTCTATCCAATAACCCAATAGAACAAATATAACTCAGTAGATGCTATCCTATCCTATACTACCCGCAGAACGGAGTACTCACCACAAGCCACAAACGCACAACACCAACCCCAAAATAGAACAAACACCCTCATTCCCAAGCCACATATGTAAACCACGAACTAAAAACCACTAAACCCTCATGTAAACATAAACATAAACATAAAGCGTAAAGTTAAATAACGACAGGCGACTAAGCACATCCCCCAAAAGCCACAAAACCCCACCCACCGACCGTTTCATTTCAACCCCTTTCATTTACGGAATAAACTCTGTTTAAATACGGGCACAGAGATCAACAATGCAATCGGAGATGACAGACGAGTTCGTATCAAGCCACACCTCCACTAAATCCACTGTCTCCACAGAGCCCACAAAAGCCCACTAAACCCACTTCAATCCACGGGTGTTTGCTCCATCCTACTACAGTACGTACAGTACAATAACCTACTCCACCATCTCCACAACCCGCCATAGCGGGTGCAAGTAGCTTCTCCGTACCCTGTGTACTCCGTAACCTGTGTAATAGACCCACGCGAGAGAAGCCATGGCGCCAGGATCTGAAGCCACTTCTTCCAATTAGACAGGGGCTAATCGTCCACGCGGGCCTGTACAGTATTGGGGATCCACATGAGCATGGATTGACATGGGATTGACATAGGGTGCGCTTTCCGCTACATGTAACTTAATTTTGATTTTTGGTTTTGGCGTAGGGGTAAGGGGTAGGGAGGGGAGTACTCCGTAAATGTGTACGTGGACATGTACATAGGTACGTACCTCGTGTCTCACAGGATTATCTGATTTATTGGTTTACAAGGTTGCTCCGTGGATGATGATGACAACAATGTCAAGGTTAGTACCACAATGACAATGATTGTGACATAAGTCAATGTGTGGTGTTAATATAATCAAATCACATCATCGACGTTTACGTTTAAGTTAATTTTACATTCACTTGTATACTAGACCGGGGGACAAGGATACCAACACCCGATCTTTACAGCTACTCTACTCCGCAGCTTGGAAGAGTCAGGGTTAGGGTTGACATTAAGAAAACAATGATTGGACTGGAGTATAACAGCCGTACCCCTCAAGTAAACCACACCAAACCATTAACCAAAAACCAATGAACTTCCAAATCGAACAATGAAATCAATATGATCCAATTTTCAATCCAAATAATTACAAGTCACGATCCCCGTTCAAATACCCAAGCTATCTCATATCTTATCAAACTCTCCACACTCGATGGTTCATGATTCATGCGAACCAGGGTCCGCGACCGGGTGCCTACGCAATGATGGGATCATACATGTACATAGCCTTCAGCAGACGGTACAACTACAAGTTTCATAGATTCAATATCCAGTTTGCTCTGGATATATGACCTGTTCAAACATGATTAGTATAGATTCAGAACTGGATATTATCCTTGGGCCCTTATGATTATTGTCCCGATGACTGATGACATCTGGGTTTCATTGTGTACTGTACTACTGTACTACTGTTGGTGGGTAGTGACATACAGATAACTTACTCTCTAGCAAGGGCATGCTGTGGCTGATATTACGGATGGATTGAGTACAGTACCTAGGTACGAGAAATTGAAACCGTGATTCAAGGGATGAACATACATACTGCGAACTCCAAAGAGAGGGAGAGATACTTTACTGTAGCTGTGTGTTTCAGACGATCCCGATCGCCACGGAGCACCAATTTGAAATTGAATTATTATATTTCCAATAAATCCCAAGGTCCAGCTAATGTACAATTTTTTGGAGGAATGTACTATAGTACAAGAGAACCAGCAACTGTACTGCGCTCGAAAAAAGAAACAGAACAAACAAAGGGAAAGACCATATACAACACCAAACAACACCATATATCCGTTTCCATAAACCGTAAACATAAACCACACCACCAATGCAAACGCATGCAAAACTCGTAAAATCGTACACATAAGAATGTAAAGAATACACATCGTCATAATGACGAGCCCCGGATTTTACAGGGGCCCAAAGTGGGGCTGAGTGGGTCCACCATATGACGTTAGGTATGCCGATCTGGTGGACCATGACGTAGAAGGCGCCCTCAATCTCTCCTCCTACGCTGCTTGCCTGGCCAGTCGATTTCGGGATGCACCACTCGCATGTCTGTAATTATAGTTAGTTTGAGAATGTAATAGATCAACGGGTGTAACTTACGCCTTGTCAGAGCATCGTTTCGGCTGAATGTCTTGTCCTCGTTACAGATGTGACAGCGGACCTTTTGCTTGCCCGCTGTGTGGATCGTATGTTCATGCCGGGTAAGATCGTAGGGTCGAGAGAAGACCGAATTGCATGCTTTGCCCGTAGATGGGTTGATGCGCTCGCACCGGTGGGGGCCGGCCTGGGAATTGCGTAGAGTGGTGTCGCGGCTGATGAGGTGGCCGCCCGGTGTAGTTTGCCGGTGGGCTTCGCGCTTGTGGCGCTGCAGGCGAGAGGGAGAATCGAAGCGGAATGCGCAGCCGTGGTAGGTGCAGGTGTATGTGCCAGCATCGGAGGTGGTGTTGTCCGGTCGGGGGATGCTCTCCATTGGCAGGTTGACCTGAGCTTGCGGCGAGGTCTCGCTAGATTCCACTGATACAGACGGGAAATCAGGTGTCTGCTGCAAGAGATTGGTCTGCGAAGGGCGGTGGCTTGGGGGCTGAGCGAATGCGAATTGAGGCTGCGACATGGCGGTTGTGTATTGAGGGAAACCTTCCATCGGTCGCATTGAGCCGCTGTCGCGTCGCAGACCAAGCGTATCACCCAGGTTGAAGTCACCCTGAGGTAGGCCCGGGGGGAACAGAGCTGGGAGAGCTGGGTCGTCGCCATCCTGGAAATCCAAAACTGCGTCCTTGGGGGACATGGTCTTGATATCTCCGGTAGGATTGGGCTGAGATCCGTTCATTCCCTGCATCACATTCTGTGTCATGGGAACACTGGTAGTCATTTGAGGCTGCTGGAGGTTGCTACCCATATCACCCGCGAACGGAGAAGAAGGGCGGAAAGGCGAACGATCCCGTCTGTTGGCAGGAGATTGAGAGCGAGCAGACATGTGTCCCTGGTTGGCAGCCTGGAGGCGATCGGCCATGAAGTTGCGCGGGTTGAGCTGGTTCTGACCCATTGGCTTGGACACCTGGGGAGCAGCCATGATGGAAGGGTTGTAGAGCTCGTCCTGGTAGATATCGGAGATGGTCCTGTCCAGCTTAGGCACTCCCATTGGCATACCGTTAGAGGTGTATTCTGCGTCGACTTGTAAGTACTGGTCCATCCACTGGTCAATCATTTGCTTCTCACCATTCATCTTAGCTGCATCGTCAATCTCGTCCAGGCTGGTCTGTGGGGTCACTGGGGAGTTGTGGCTCATGGTTGACACCGATGGAGCCATAGAGTAGTCGCTCTGCAGCGGCTGGGAAGGTGACTGCTTCTGCTGGTCCATGATGGCCTTTCTCATCGCAGACTCGGCATCGGCGTTGTGACCATCTTGAGAGGCAGGATCGAAGTTCTGGAAGGGTGTCGCGAGGAAGGAGTTCTGGAGCGGGGTCTGCACTGGCGTGGGCAACGGCTTGTTTGAGCTGTTGGAACGACGGTGGAAGTTGTTGGCAGGTGATGGAGGCGAAGTGCGCTTCTGCACACCGGCGTAAGGAATACGCGCAGGACTCAGCAACTGCAGGTTGTTATCCCACCCTTGGTTGGTGGCGAGAGGCTGTTGCGCCAACATGGGGGTATAGTATTGTTGAGGGTATTGAGGAAGATAGTGAGGCGAATTGGAACCCTGGATGTCAAACGACGGGTTGTAAGAAGAAGCTGGGGTCATCGAAGGAGCCCCAAACGACTGCGATTCCGACGTTTGTGGGTAAGGAATAGAGAAGGTCGGAGAGGAGAAGGAAGGCGAGGAAGGTGCGGAAGATGGCGGAGAAAGCTGTACACTGGGGTGGCACTCGAACGGCGATTGCAGGCGTTGACAGTTCGACTCCGAATAGAACTCAGGTGGGTACTGGTCGTCTTGTATGATGATGTCCTCTGGGTTGTATGGATCGGTGATGAGACCCTTACGTGGGTACATAAGCATTATGGTGGGGGACGTCAGAGGATTCGCCACCGGGTAAGGCGAGCTTTATATGCGAAATCCGAGGGCACAAGATCCGAATAAGATTTCCTGATCAATTGCCGTGTCGGTTTGTAACAGACTTTGAGTCGAAGCTTGGGGTAGCGAAGAGTCTGGAAACGTCGGGAGCCTGATCGATGGATGAGAGGTAGATTTGGTTGGTACTGGGTGAGGGTGAGTTTGGTTCTGGGTAATGACTCGACCGGAGGAAAGTAAGAAGATATATGATATCAAGAGTTGGAAGTATGAGTAATGAATGAGAGGGAGGGACAAGACTTATAAGTAGGCCATGACCTCACAGTAAGTAACGGAGTCTCCGAAATACCGTATAGGATCTACGCTAGGCCAGATCGAGAGTAGTCCGGTAATATTACATACCATACCGAGTCCCACTGATCTGGGGATCTTCTGTGGCTTACATTAAGAAAGCCACATACTCCACCATTTACTTATGGCTGCCCAGTGGGCATTAATATTTAATATTAGTGTTTTGTTATTGGACTGTTCAAGATAGTAAGGGGGTGATGTTTGTTGATTTACGGTGAAAATTACCCAAATATTCAACCCAACGGCCAAGGTCGCTTAGAAGAATTTTCCTTGTCTAGAACTAGCTCGACTATACTCGGGTGACTGCGCCAAAATTAGGACTAGGAAGAATGGGGGTGGAGTCGGCCGAGGGATTCCTTAGGGCTGAGCCACACCTACTTTTCGGGACTTGACATTCGGCCCAACTGTGAGTCAAACAGAACCTGCTAGAACTGATTGGTAGTCAATCTGTAACTCACATGGTAGTGGATTTGTTGGAGAGCTGTGCTCCCCCCTGTACTCCGTACAGTCCATATTGTCCTTACTCACACTAGCCACATCTCGATGTGGCTAGTGTCCATTGGCTCGGGACCGCCGCCCCAACGGTATAGCATTCCCACATGGGGAAGCTAGGACTGGCATGTACACGTTCTCCAAACTGTGATGCCTGTTTATCGGATCTGGAGACTCGGTTGAGTGTGGCTGTGAAGCAAGTCATTGTCTTGACATGTCTCCAAT
Organism: Penicillium arizonense; assembly: GCF_001773325.1. Classification (NCBI taxonomy): domain Eukaryota; kingdom Fungi; phylum Ascomycota; class Eurotiomycetes; order Eurotiales; family Aspergillaceae; genus Penicillium; species Penicillium arizonense. Next base: position 966,728 of record NW_019173282.1, on the reverse strand, counting down.
CGGCGGGTTCCGCTGAGACTTATCGGCCGTCGAGTCAGCTGACCATGGCATGATAGAAGCCGGACAATGCAGTCCATGGATCGTTGACCAGCTGACTCGATCTTGAGTCACCCCACAAATTTTGTGTTCAAGTTGCAACCTGTTGTCTTAGTTGCGTAGTTCGATGGTAAGCGCTTGTCTCTAGCTCGCGATAGGCTCGGCGGGAAGTACCCATTTTGGGACTGGAATGGTCACATGGTGAGTCGACTCATATATGACTAACTACTAACCACTGCAGGAATAAATAAACGTAAATAAATGTATTTGAAAAAAGGCAATCAAAAATAATTAAAACTGTGACTGGGATAAAATTCTCCCTGTAGATCTGATCACCTAGTTCACGCTGCCACGCGGAACTGACAGCCGTAAAAAGTGTAAAAAGTGTAAAAACTGCAGACTAAAACAAATTCTACTAGCGCTGTCATGCTCCGACCGTGCACATGGCTCTGACCCTAAATGAATATCAGATCGGATCGATAGGCTCCGAGCCGAGCACACGAAGTGGCAAATCCCGATCCTTTCACCTTGAGCATTTCCCTAGCCAGAAACAACAAGACATTACTGCAGTTCAGTAGCTACCCCCACTGCACATGTGACTACAATTGAAAATATTGAGAAAATCGGCAAGTTCTCGGACAATCCGCCTAACCCCGGTCTGGACAGGCCGAGACGGGTCCGGGGATGTGCCGTGTGTACCTACCGAACAGTCTGGCCCGTCTCCGGATTCTGCACTCTGCACTATACACTTAGATCCGAGATCTTGGCGTCGAGTATACCTGCTAAACACAGAGGCATCCGGAAAAGGATAAAGAAACGGGGCTACTCGGGCTACCCGGGCTATTCGGTACAAAAGTCTGGGGGTGGCAAGTTGAGCGCCAGCGCCAGCTGATCCAAGTGTCTGGTCCACGTAGATTAGATCAAGTACAGTATAAAATGCAAGTCCGGAAAAATCAGGTGCACCTGCGTATAGCTGGTGTAAGACACCTTCCCAAATTGAACAAAAGATAGCGACCTTCTACATCAAGACAATACCCAACACGAAAACAACCCCAAGGCCGTTACCAAAACAGAACCCCTGCATGAAAAATTTTTCTTATCGGCAAGCAATCCCGACCAAAAAAGTGTCAGCACTCTAATCACCTGGGCAGGGTTCACGGGCAGCATGAACAAGCTCTACGAGCCAACTAGCGCAACTAAAATCTCATATTTAGAAACTGTCTAATGCAGGAAGAATTTTCAATGCTTTTCATTGGTGGGCGTCTTGCAGGTGCACAGCCACGTAGTCGGTATTTCCGTTACGACGTTCTCCGTTGCCGGTTTAGCCTGTTACCGTATGCTATGGCTGCAGTCATGCATCTGCATGTATTGGTAATTTCCAGTCCTTTCTAGAAGGGGTGTATTGGGTGGCTTAGTTCTTTTCCATTTTGGGTTTGGTGTGGTTGTTTTCGGGCTTCTGGAAGGTTGCTATTTTCGTGCCGGAATGTCGGCCTCCGGGTATCGCCGTGGACTGGTTTTTAACTTTTTTCTTCTTTTTTTATTTTGGGATTTTTTGTTTGGCTGCATGTATGAAGAGTTTTTTTCTTGTTGCGATCGATGGATATTGATTGCAGGTGTGGCTTGTTTCTTTGTGACTCTGATTATGTTATTATTACTTAGCATGACTCAGTGCCTGTCACGTGGCTGATTTGTGATTACACTGGCCGCGTACATAGTGTATTCGTCATCTAGGGTCAAAGACTTGGATAATTTTAGTAAAAATGTTTGGAAACCACTCCTTGGCGGGTCACGGCTATGTGGCCTATTACCATAATAGGATGTAAGGGATGCCAGATGTTTTATTTGGTTGCCTACTTGAAATATTCTAGAAGCTAGACACGCTATGTGAGGAATGCTACTGTTTCAGATGGAATGTTTGGAGGGGTTGGTATTTTACATCGATAACTAGGGGTTCACCTTACATGTGATCATAGGGCCAAATATAATCCCTCCTTGTATTGTGTCGGTTATCGAATATTGAGGCTGGAGATGGACCTTGACCAAGTCACCGGGACAGCCACTAGTGCGGCTGAAACCCCATGTGGAACTTGCCTTCAACTTTATTTTGATGCCTTGGAGTGTAAATATCCTCCTCGTACCACTTAATCAGATTGAATTTTGGACATGTACTGTCGAGGGCCGCTGTTACGCTCAGAGCTACTGAGACTGTAAATACCTAAGTTAGTCTTTGAATACCTAGTCTGCTATCAGTCTATTGAAACACTAGGTGGTTTCAGTTTTACTTATGCTGCAAACAAACCCCGTTTCACCTCAAACAATACGTATTTTGTTTTACAGTTATCCTGTATCCTTCATGGCGTCAAACTGTTCTTATACGCCCATTACCTACAGTTAGACATGTTTAAATCTCACACAATCTGTAGATTTTAATGTTATTGCTTCCTAAACTAACCGAATGCCCATTTAATGAGAGTCACATCGAGGCGGAGTAACATTTCAAGAAAGTAATGATCAGAGATCAAGTAATTGAGTGCTGACTACGGAGTATAGAACGATATACACATACGGGGTGAGGTAGTAATATACCAGTCAACCGATTGCTTGAGCCCAAAGGACTCCAGACCAGTCTTCCTCCTTGATATATTCCTCGATAGTATAGACCGGAACAGGCACGCTAAGCTATATTGAATGTAAGAAGGGTTCACGATATAGATGTAGCGAAAAGACCTACGTCTTTGGGGTAGACAGCGCTTGGATCACAACCATCATAACTGAAGTCTCCGATGTAATCGAACATATCGGCCAGTTCCTCGCCTATGCCTCCAGGGACCGCATTTTCAAGGACAGTGCGGTCCTGACGCTGGAAGCGACACGCCACGCCATGAGTCTTATCTCCATATACAGTGACGCAGCAATAGTTTTGACACTCCTTTGATTACTCAGATTCTGCCGGCTAAAAATTCGATTTTTCAACACCCCTAGACTGGTTTCCTGATAAAACACTTAACTGTTGTGGATTAGGTTGAATCTTGTCTTCTATAAAAAGCACTCACTAAAGCAAAAACGTTTAGAAAATAAGATGATAAAGACTTGCTCTTCGGTTTGCGATAAGGGAGCCTAAAAAGCGGTCTAAAAACGGTCTAAAAACGGTTTGTCCAATGGTGTTAAAACATTTGCTGTGTCACTGTAGGTGGAGTTTGCAGAATTGACTATGCCTAGCTAATATACTATCACAGTTTCTTCACCGAATCTGCAGGAATTAGATAGTCCGGAATCACTAGGAACTCATCTCCAGAAGAGGGGTCCCGCCTAATATAGAAACTCGTGCATGACGTGGTGATACCCGTCTGCACACCTTTAACTTTAGTGTAGTATTCACTACAAGATACACTGGACGTGGTTTCAGTCGGTACTACCGTCGATGTGGTAGTCGTGGAAGTGGACTTGACGGCGACACAGATGGCGTAGCCGGGTGAGAGATATTGGCAACCGTCACCGATGGCGGGGTTCCAAGCATAAAGCTGGGCAAAAGTGACATCGTATGTACTTTCAATCGCAACACAAAACACAACCGTTGCCGGACTTGATAGCGTATAGTCCTGCACAAGAAGAAGTCATTCCTGTCTGCGTTGGCGCAGCGGCGGTTATGCTAGTCGTAGTGGAGGCCACAGAGACATAGATGGAATAGCCAGGTGAAAGAGATTGACAGTCATCGCCGATGGCAGGGTTCCACGCGTTCAGCCGAGCAAAGGTGACACCGTATTTTGTATCAATTGTATTACAGCTGTCGCCAGATTGAATGGTGTATAAATCGACCAGGCGGATGTCATGCCTGTCTGCATTGGTTCTGCAGATGAAGTTGAAGCTGTAGTAGTTAGAGAAAGAGAAAGAGAGGAAAGACGAACGGAGAAAGTTAGAATGAGTGAGGAGGGTGTAGAAACGATGAGTCGATCAAAAAGGTCAGAGGGATAGAGGTCTGTTGTTTCAAATATGAATGGATTTTATTTGCATAAGTCTTGTCACCTCTATAAGAGGGAACCAAAAGGGCAGAGGGATCATTAAACTACTTGTCTATAGCTCTCTACGATGATGCTAGAAAGCGCAAGAATTGAGAGACACTCGTCCCATAGGAACCCGGCCAGCAAATGATTCTCAAGCAAAGCTAGAGCAAGGACATTTTCATGAGTCTTTATCAGTGGAACCCCGTTCAAAAGTTTGCTGCCACCGGGATTTTATATTTGAAAATCTCTGGAGCTTCAATGGGCGAAAAAGCCAAATTCCTAAATTTTCGAAATAGGCCGATTCAGGTAGTTCAATCCGTTTTTTGAAGTCGTTTCTGACCTCCTGTTTTTCTTCCTCTGGAAGCTCGAAGCCTCGAAAGCCGATACAACACCAACATTCTAAAGTACAATGGCCTCTACCTTTCTTTCTTTTAGATAGATGCCTCCGTGAGCAGCATCCACATTCCCGGCTGCAACATCCACCTTGCTCCGAACAATCCTGAACCATTTCTTCACGCATAAACCATTTAGCATCACGTCTTAGACTATCGTACGCCTTTTTGAGCAACGGACAAAGCATAGTCTCCGCTCGGTAAAGGGCGTGCTCCATTCTAGGAAAATGTGCTTGAGCCTTTTCAAGCTGCTGCTTGGCATTTTCGAGCTGGGTTCTATCAGACTCGATAGCTGTGGCCTTTTGTAAGGCTTGAACCCTATGGAGTAACGTTTCCTCACACTGCGATAATTCACGTAGAGCGAGCTCGGCATGAATTAAATCAGTGATGTCGGACCGCCTGAAGCGTTTTGATGCGTATACCAGATACTCAGGATTATATCTATAGGTTTCAAGCGTTGGCTTGCTGGAGGCTTTCATGATCCTATGGTGGATGGAGCTTAGTATGAGAATAAGGTAAAGGGTAACATTTACTAAGTACCTTGTGGTGGGGGAGACGAGATATAAAATAAGAATCTTCAACAATAAGGAAAGATATTGAAAGGTTGAAGCAGGAAGAATGTGACATGACCGAGAAAATTTTCAAGTATGACGGATCAACCCCGAGTCCTATGCGAATCATGACGAAGGTCACTTGTCATGAACACTAAAGATGACGGGAATCGCGTACAATTCACCTTTTCACTTTTCGAATTCCCCCTCCACCACCCTCCGGACGTTGTCGTCGATCCTCGCCTACAGCCAGCCATCGATCATGATAGACTTGTAGGTTCATTTATCTTATTTCGGGACGTCAAGGGTTGGACGCGTTAGATCGCCGATCAGTTCTTTCAGCCGCAGTGGTCTACGGCATGGCAGTCTATTACCGCCATCGGGCCAAAACGGGCTTCCCCTATAAATTCTTCACTGTCTTTTATATCGCCTTTATGACCTACTCACTTTTATAAGGCTAGCTACCCCTTTTTTTACTAAGGCCTAATTAAGTATTATATATTGCCTACATTATATTTAATATACCTCGATTAGCTCGTATATTCATAAGCAATAAGTCCTTTCATACCCCTTACTTTTATATAATTTATATGATTAACCCGAGGCACTCGAAAATAGGCGAAAAAAGAGGTGGAAAAAGAGATGAAAAAATTAAGTAAAACGGTATATTCTTATGGAGACTGCCTAGTATTTTATCAATAGCACTGTAGGCAACATTCAATACTCTATTTCCTACCTATTTATTGAGGCGTATTAGATGCAAATGCTCAATTTCCTACCAACTACCGTACCCCTCACCGTCTTAGCATTTTCTGAACTCATAAATTGTCTCCATACGAGGACCCCCAGCAGGTGCTTACGCTGCGATACTTGGAGGAGGCGAGGGTGTGGAAGCAGAATGTGGCAACCAGGAGGGTGGTAAGCATCCTTTCAATGCATAGGTCTTTCCTGTGCTGACCACCAAGCCCCACCCTCGCCTGTGGGTGTTATGCGACGCCGACCCTGATAAAGCGGCGTATACTACCACCACCACGATTACCGCCCCCGATCCCACCGACATGATCAACACCACCAGCAGCAGCCCTGACCCCGAGGCTCTCACCCCTATCCTCTTCGTTGGCCCTCCCGCTGGCTGGAGACTTCAAGCAAAGCCTACCAGCGATAGTCTTACGGGCCTATCAGGGGGCTCAAGAAGCTAGCTGAGAAGGGCGCGAAGCTGGGGAAGTGATTTTTCCTCTACTTTTCCTTTTTGTTTGTGTTGCTGCTGTTTGTTTATGCAACCCACCTTCCGCGAACCGGCTAAGACCCGGCCGGGATCAAAGGTGGCATCCGTCTCATCTTCTTACTGTGCAGGCCTTTCCCCCAACACTCTTGTACTTTAGAGGGGGAGAAGTGGTGCGAGCTCTGATTCCAATTGCTACTAGAGTATAGGGTGCTACTAGTGTTGTGGTTGTGTGTTGTATTTTTCTTTCATTATGATTATTTATAGTCTCCCACATAATACTGGTGTCACGACAATGCCTGTCTCATTCTCACACATAGTTATCCTTGAGACGGGCTGCGATTGGTTGAAGTAAGGACAAGGAAACAGTGAGATATGCCCATAACCCTACCACATTACAGAGTGTAGGCGACATAGTTACTGACACAGGTCCGCCGTCAGGGTGACTGGCTGGGGGCACCCATAGACCTTCTTATGAGCTGGGGTACTGTAGCAGGCGGCATCATTGGCCGCACAGTCAAAGACCTCACAACCGTCCCCGGGACTGAGCGAGTTAGGATTCGCTGCGAAGGGGTTCCCCCATTCCGTGCTCAATTCATCTTGAAGAACGATGCGGTTAATAAAAGATTCCTAGCTGAAAGATAGATTGGGTGCACTCACAGTACGCGTAGTCCGGGTTGGACGAGAACGAATAGCCAAAGAAGAGAGGCTTATCCAGCGTCTTTGTCTTGGCGATCTTGACCGTCTGCACATTCGATCTCCAGTCAGTCTCCCTTGCTATATGGAGTATTGCGCGGGCCGAATAGGACGGAGTACGTACCGAGCCAGATGCTCTAAATTTCTCGGAGAAAGTTCCCCCCTTTGGAACGGTGGTGAGAGGGCCGGGGGCGCTGCCATCGTAAGGGAACGACTGCACATACACCGAGGTGGCACAGTGGTTGTTCACGACGGCATTCTGGGCCGAGACCAGGCCGAGGAGGGCACCAAATGTGATCAGGGAGGTCTTCATGGTTGGTATTTCGCTTTTTGTTTTGCAATAGAAGCTTGGATTATCTGTTTCCCTCCCGACAAGGGAAGGAATTGGCGGTCTTCATATAGGTCTGCTGCTCGGACCACAGGTAGTAGCGATGATGTACCGATGGAATACATATGGGAGGCCTTTGATCTAAGACATGGCACCCGTTCTATGTCATGAATTGTCAGGCCACCGCCCGAGGGTCCGTCCCACGGCCAATCAACACGTGTGGCAGGTGAGACATGCGCATCACCGCCACTACATGTACTCCGCATCAAAGACATCGCACCGAGTAGCGTTACATCCACCCCGTGGGCCCCGCGAATTTCTCAACACTGGCAGGAGCTTTTGTTGATGGTTCTCCATAAATAGCAAAGAATGATTTCAGAGTGTGGAGAACTCGCTAGAATCAAGGAATTCGTCGGTTTAGGATCGAAGATTCAACCGGTTTCTGCGCTCCCGACTTGTGTCGCGGTACTGTCCAAGTCATCTATGCGTACCCCGCTTAAACACGATGGAGGATGATGTACCCCGCCAGATCGAAGCTCTCTCTATCCGTCACAAGGTGCCCTCGTACAGACAAGGGAAATGGGAGCTGGGCTCTGATACGGACTAGATCCTTCCTTAGGCCAACATGCCGTTGGTCGACTGGTCCATACCAAGAATCCCATGTCAGCCATGCGGTCACCCTGCCTGGTTCAAGTTCGTATAGTACCCACCTTAACAAACTAATGTCGGGAAAACCGACCGGGAATTTCTGCAGGTGAGAAGGCGGATTCAAACCACCGACTGTCTTCTAATGGAAGACAGCCGATTACACCGGAAGCCATTGGAGTGGCAGGCTGGAACGTTAGCTGCGAGAATGTTAGTCGGCCGACGTATATTAGTGATGACTTTTTGCGCTCTAGGGGACCGAGGAAAAAGGGATATACGAGCCTAGAGTAATATCATCGTTGAAAGAAGTGTAAGTCATCCTACTAAGACAGAAAATGCCACTGACAAGCCTAGCAATATCGGGTAGGTGTCAGGAAGCGTCAAATAGGAGAAAGCTGTGGCTAGCAGGCCGATGATATTGATGAGCAGGATCACTAGTATCATTTGCACATAAGCTAGGTATCGGAAATGACAGTTTGTAGACTTCCGTATAACCTAATTTGGGTCGAAGGGTCCGACCCAAAACCTAACCTAGCCTGGGTCCGGGTCGAAGTCTCCTAACCGGGACCTGACCCGGCGACCTAATACTAAGGCCCTAGTAAAACCAATAGACCTAGCTCGACTCAGTTTTTGCATAATTTTGATCATAAAGCTGCGCGGTCATCAAAATAATATACTCTTTTTTTACATCTGTTCTAGTTTATACCCTAAAACACTATGCTTTCCTTGCATAAACCTTTCGAAAATTTAAGACGGATTTCCTAGCCACTTTAGTGTCTTAAGGCGCCTCGAGAATTAGCCGCGTAGATTATGTGGCTTAGGAAGCCCTATTCTCCACACCCTATGGCCGTATGTACTTTTTCCAGTATAAAAAGGCCTTATATAGGACTTAAACTTACAAAGGCTGTATAAGTCAGTGAAGATTCGCTCGTGGCCACACACCTAACTATATGCAGCTATATAGACCAGATAAGGTCTGCCAGGTGGGGCTTTCCTGTTTTGGCTGCCGCCGCTTTTACGAGGGCGCTCTAACTCAGGCTCAGTGAGTAAGTCTCAGCACGGGCTCAGGCTCAGTGATCAAATCAGTCAGTCACGTGAGGTATGGCTAATGCTCACTGATCGCTCAGTGACCAGTCAGGGGTATGGGGTCGCAACGGACTGGGTACCATAAGAAAGGCTATCATCTATCAGGTAAATAGCTCCAGACAGAGCCAACGCCCAAATTGAAAAGAAAAAAGGCAGACCGTCACTGGTAACGTTCAGATCATTGTGTCTTCTTTGCCTTCACCTTTTTCTCTCTTCGGCGCTTCAGGGCATCCGGAGTGTATTCGGTGTCAAGGAGGTAGTCCCACCAGCGGAAGCTGCTTGAGTAGTTCCCAATGAATTTCTCATGGTGGAGGTCGTGATGATCAGCACCAGCCCAGAAAGGCAAGAAATGGTGAAGACTCCAAGGAAATTCGTAGCCACTGTGGGCATCGACAGCCTGGAACAAGCGCAACACAATCCAGATGTACATAGTGAGGATATGCAGGTTACCGGTGAAAGCACACCAGAGGATCGGGGAGCTGACGGTCCCCAAGCCGAGAATCATCACTTCAATAGGAGAAGCATATTCGGCGGCCAAACCAAATGGTGCGGAATACTGATGGTGAATTTTGTGAATAGCCTTATAGAGTGGACCCCAATGAAGAGCTCGGTGGAAAAAATAGTGCCAAGTGTCCTCCATCACGAAAAATATTGCAATCTGATATGTCATAGTCCAAGGAGACGGAAAAGGAATCGATGTTGATAGACCGAAGAACTGGGCCATTGGGTGGAAAAGCCTAGAAGAGCCGTTATTACTCAATCGGGCCGGAGAGGCAAACGTCGGGTAGAATACCACTCCGTCGAGGGTAGGAACATACCAGATTTGAGGAAGTTCGACGGTGAAGTGGCTTAGAAGCACAAACTTGGCGCAATCCCATTGCTCGCGTAATAAAGGTACTTTGCTCTGAAGCAGAATGTTAGTTTCGATAGCGGCTGGAATTGGGTTGATTTCGGCTAGTGCCAGGTGTTAGGCTTGCCACTTACACTTTGAATCTTGTATCTGTTGAAGAAACCTAAGCTATCGATGAAGATCCACGGAAGAGAGCGGCCGAAGTAGAACAACTCGTGGATGACGAAGGACATGATGCCGGTGGCCAGGACATCATTCTGCACCCACGCATACCATGCGACCCACAATCTCTCTGCCACGCTCAGGTGGGTATTGGATTCGGTAATATCCTGATATTGGCCCCAATAGGTGCCGGGGGGCAGCACGGTAGAATTCCTAGGAGAAAAAGGGTCAATATGCGACAAATTCCACAAAAGAGTATAATTCAACCACCCAAGGGGGGAGGGGTGCAAAAAAGTGGAGAAGATACAGACATTGTGGTTCCTAGCAGGTCTTGAATAAGAGAGAAGAAGCAGAGGCTAAGAGAAGGAGAAGACTATTTCGTGAAAAGGGGAGTAAACAAAGAAAGGATCTGGGGGAGAGTACTATGTGGGGCTCGGATGGCTCCCGGCCCGTCTATGGCCTGACTTTTGTGTTCCGGCTCCCAGTCTCACTCCTTCGGGAATGGCCTGCTCCGAGTTATCGAAAGCAGTACTGGTTCTTACAGTATTTGCAAAATCTGGTAGGGCCACGAACAGTTTCCGCAGGTGTCACCCGGTGCCGCAACCTGTAATTACGGTAATTTTCTCGATTGTATACGCCTCTAAGTTGTGACCGTTGACTGCGGCTATTAGTCGGTGACTTAGTGTGGGTCCGTGCCCACCCTTGGACCCTGCTCAGCGGCAGAGTCAGGTGTGGCTAGAAATGACTGTTATAGCTTCGTTATTCGACTCTCCGCTATAGAGAGACTCTACTGTATGTGGATCGCAAAGGTGAGGTAGATTCGAACGCAGTTTCCGGGCCCGTCCAAATTCGCGTTTCGCCCAAGCGTAGCCCTGACCTATCAGGGTGTCTTGCATCCTCGCTCGCTCAATCATTCAGTCCGACGCATGGCGAAGCATCGTGTGTCAAAGGAAAATCATCACAGCTTCGCAAAAGGGCACCCGCCTCTTCCTTCCGCCATCAACTTCGCCATTGACGCTTCAAACTCCACCTCGCCCTTGCCCACCCATCGCTCAGGTCCCACATCCCTCGTCACATACCCCTCGGGTTGGAAACCCTTCCCAGGCAACGGCAGACCCTGCAGCCTCCGTACCCAGGCCGCTGGACCCCAGCGATTCAGTAATGTGGGCTCGACGTACCAGGGTTCAGCATCAAAGCGCGTGAAATTGATCCGGCCGGTTTTGGGATTTGTTTTCTTGAAGGTGTAGCGGAGAAAGGCCGGGCGCGGGGGCATGCAGTATTTGATGATGTTTTTGCGGATGGTGAAGATGGTGAAGATGGTGAAGATGGTGAAGATGGTGAAGATGGTGAAGATGGTGAAGATGGTGAAGATGGTGAAGATGGTGAAGATGGTGAAGATGGTGAAGATGGTGAAGATGGTTTTGTAGTAGGGAGCGGGGGCGCGGGGATACATCATCGCTTTCCGGAGCCGTTCGTCCAGGAGGACGGTGACAGATTTCTTGCCCGCGTTATGCAAGGGCTTCGGCAGGGTATAGTTGAGCAGATCCGTAGTGTGGTCTGCGACTAGGTTACAATTGGTATCCGGAACCATGTGCTGCGACTCGAACGCTTCGACCCAGATTGCGAGTTCGTCGAGCCAATGCAAGCCGTCTGTGAAGCCGGATTTGTACGACGGAAGGCATTCGTACGAAATGCCCATGGCATCGCCAGCGGATTTCCAGAACGTGCCGACTATGAGACCAAACAGCATCATTAACGACCACTCGCAAGACCCGGGAAGTGCGCAGTAATCGTTGCAGTTGGACCAACTTACAAGCACAAAGCTCCATCTCGTTTAGCTTCCTCCATTCGTACTGCTCGATCCAGCGCTTCGGCTCCAAGGCCAAGACAGCGAGGGTGTACAGCATGTCGTCGTTGCTGATCTTGCCGGCTTTCTGGTAATGGCTGTGAAGGAAATCCAAGCGTGCGAAAGCGGCATTCGCGCGTTCGCTCTCCGGTGCATTGTCGATCCACTCGGTAAAGAGGCAGCCCGTGTCGGCGTAACGCTACGAGCGGCGTAAGCTTGTGGTCTTCGGACGGATCACTCGGGCTTCCAGCTCGCTTGTGAAATACGTTACTTAGCGGCTTGTGGCTTATAGATTTAAAGCTTACTGGATCGCCAAGGCAGCGAAATCTGCCCTGCAAACTAATAAACTTTCTCGGCCTTCCCTATTCACCAGCCGCTTACAAGGATACATATAGTTATGGTATCCTGCCAATCGCTTAATGGCAAGAGGTCATGGTAAGGACATAATCCATCCATTTGTCAGTGCTATACACAAAAGGCTTGACACACAAGAGAAGCTTAATCGAACCATTTTAAAAACACTACCAACCAGCCAGACAATCTTTAACAAGGAAAAGATATAATTTAATCAGTCAAATCAATAAAATTTGCCTAGACATATATCCCTCATAAATGGCCTTGCCTGCATCAGATAGGACCAACCGAAGTTCCGTCACAGTTCATCCTCATCCTCCACCATGTAATCATCATCCGGACAATCCACCTCTTTAAACACCCAATAAACACAATCCGATGGATTCGCGGTCTGATATACATAACCCGTTGGGTACGTCGCCAGTCCATTGTAGTTATTGTAGCTGTTTTTCAAATTAACACAAAGCGAACATTTATCCTTCTCCTCATCCAAATCATCATTATTCACCCGAAGTGGATCGCTGCGATCGCAACTCTTATGCGCCTTAAATGGCGCAATATAGTTCTCGATGTCGCGGTAAATATTCGGATACAAAAACACCCCAGAGAAACCAATCCAGGTCGGACCCTTGGACCAAGCCGAACCGTGCCCATCCCAGAGATAAAACCGGTCGTTCTTGTACACGTTTTGGTCGTCCTGCTCACGCTTGCAAGATCCCCGGGTGGAGCGGCACACGCGGAATGGGCGCCGGTTATCGTCTGCGTCATACCGGTAGTATGCGCCTTGTTGGTAGCCTAGCTTTTGCTTTTTGTTGTTTTCGAGCCGGTAGCATTTACCATAAAAGAGGCCTAGGTCGTCCTTTTGTGGTTGTATTGGTGGCATGGGAGAATCATCCAACGGGGTGAAGAGATTATGGAGGCCCGGGAGGGGTAGCATCGGGGTTGATGGAGCGCTGAGGACGGGAGGGGTGAGAGAAAGGGCTAAGAGGAAGTTGAGATATTGAGAGAGTTGAGGCATATTGACGTAATGACCACTTGGTAGGATTGAGGACTGGTTGACGAAGGAATTGTCTGCTAAAGCGTCGATCTGCCCATCTATTGTCTGGAGAAACGACAGGTTTAAATATCCTGGCTTAGGCCCCTACTGCGAACGGAACCCCGAAGAAATATCAAAAATGAATAAATTAACGAGCTTCCATATGGATTATGGTACAGTGGCATCAGGCCTAAACTCTGCGACTTCCGGATATCCACACTTGGTAGATATAGCGAGGTATAGCGAGTGATGGTTGTATACCTAAGGACAATGTTTGGAAACCCTTTTCTGGGACAAAGTTAACTGAGACTTCTTCGAAACCTACATGGTTTCATTTCCAAGTGGATCAATCAAAGGATTCAACCAGACATGAACACCTTTTGGAAAAAGAACTTCATTCAAGGAAGTATGAGGCTGTTTAGTGTTGTTTGCAGCTTACGGCTAAATTTGATGAATCATGACCAATTTTCCAGTGATGCATTCTGCGCCTTGAGAAGCAGGCCATCCTTTAGGCCTTGGCTTATTCCTAGCCAGTGGCTGTTTACAATCCTGCTGTTCCTTCAATATCGAATATCTAATACCTTAATCAACCATTGTGCTGCCCATTTGTTGATCATTGATATTCCTTTTGCATTTCTCCCTGCCTTGAAGAACATCTATTGAGCTATGAGATCCCTGCTGATATTAACCTCACTTATTTGCACCATCAATGTACAGCTAGGTGCAGGTCATCAAGCTGGTCCGAACATTGCCTGCCCCTGTAGTACAGGTAACACTTGCCATACAAGCAACGATGGTGCTGCACACTGTCCATATTATCCTTACGGCGGTGGCACTGGATTTCAGCCATCCGGGAATCAAATATATCCACCCGGCTCCTATCCTGGGCCAGAAAATCCTTTTTACAATTATCCACCCGGCTATCGCAACCCTCTCCAACCTGGCTACCATCCCTACCCACCATCAGGGCCTGGAAATGGATTTGGCCCTTCTGGCTTAAGACCTCCCTTCTACCCTCCCGGATTTGAACATCCGTTCGGTACTGAGAATCCTTCCCCATCTACCACCAGGTACAGGAAACTAACCCAATCATCTAGGATCGGGATACCCCGGTGGGAGCCAGTATGACCCATGGTTTCCTATATTTACACATCCAGGACCAGGAATTCCCCAGCCAAATCCCAATTGGCCTCGACCTCCAAATGACAATTGCAAGAAATGTCCTCCTGGGCCTAAAGGGGACAAAGGTGATTCGGGGCCGAGAGGTGAACAGGGCCCTGTGGGAAAACAGGGTGAACACGGACCAAAGGGCGATCAGGGCCCCAAAGGTGATCAGGGCCCCAAAGGTGATCAGGGCCCCAAAGGTGATCAGGGCCCCAAAGGTGATCAGGGCCTCAAGGGAGATGAAGGCAACCAAGGCGGCAAGGGTGAAAAAGGCGACAAGGGCGACAAGGGCGACAAGGGCGACAAGGGTGAAACAGGCGACAAGGGTGACAAAGGTGGCACCGGCGACAAGGGCGACAAGGGTGAAACAGGCGACAAGGGTGACAAGGGTGACAAGGGAGGCACCGGCGACAAGGGCGACAAGGGTGAAACAGGCGACAAGGGTGACAAAGGTGACAAAGGTGGCACCGGCGACAAGGGTGACAAGGGAGGCACCGGCGATAAGGGCGACAAGGGCGACAAAGGTGGCACCGGCGACAAGGGTGACAAGGGTGACAAGGGAGGCACCGGCGACAAGGGCGACAAAGGTGGCACCGGCGACAAGGGCAACAACCAACTTCCTAATAATAACACCACTCAGCAAGGCTTGTCACTCTTGGAGCTCGAAAACCTTCGGCTTTGCCAGCCTAAGTCAAACACCGATGGCAAAGAAGTCGAGGTTGGTGGCGTAACATACAAGATAACCTGTCGGCGAGTCATTTCTGGGGAAAAGTACAGTGTATTCAACACACATCGCCTCGAAGAGGCTATGGTTATTTGCTCAACCCTGCCCGGCTGTGAAGCAGTTGGCGCCAGCGGCAGCTCCATCGTCTCATGGAACCCCAGTCGTGGTGTCGAAACAGCCCCATCGCCTGAAGGGATAGTTGCTGTCGCAATGCAGGCTCGACCATCGAAAGATATCCCACCAAACATCAAGAAGGCGCGAGAGAGCGAGTGCCCAGATATCCATGGGTCAACCTTGGATGTAGGTGGCGTCAAATACGAAATCTTCTGCACAAGCCGCAAAAGCACGCTTAAAGACCCTGTGAAAACAATGAGTGCGGAGAAGAATCTTTTTGAATGTCTTGCACTGTGCTCTTCAGAGTCAAATTGCAGAGTTATTGCACCAACAGGGACTACGCAGAAGTGTTCCATGTCTGACAGAGAAGAGTCAGGCTTTGAAAATGATGAAGGGGAGAGTAGGATCTATTGGGTTGCTCGTGCCATGAATAGGGGTTAAATGGCTTTGAAGATACTAGGTGAGGATTAGTATAAGCCATATCTTTCTGTGTCACTTGTCCAGCATAAGAGACTGAGAATACACTAAATCTAATTCTTGGTTTTGATTACGTAGTATTAGAACGCAATGCTTTGGTTCTTACGATGTTGAAATCTTGCTTTCAAACTAATTCTTGCCATCACGCAAGACATGTCCGTCAGAAGGCATAAATACTTTAACATGGGAATTTTCCTGCAGTCACTCAGGTAGAGTCTAAACTGTTGAAGACTTCTTAATCCAATCAGCTTAGTGGGTCACCACGAGAAGTCAAAGCTCTTCAGTGGCAGTCTCTGCTAATCCTGAAAAGCTAAGAAATTAATTTAAACTCCGAGCCACAGCAGCGCAGCCCATTGGAGACATTCTCCGGCGTTTTCAGCGCAACTTATCAAAGAAAGCCTTGTCATACTTAGTTCAAACCCAGCTGAGTCGGCTGAGTCACATATACGATGCGTCTAGTTCAAACCAATGACTGCATGTTCCGCTAATTTCTGGAAAACGCAAGCAGACATAATATGTGGTGCTTGACCAGTCATAGACTCCTTACTACTGGTGATGCAACCATGCCACTATCTATGTGAAGCGATGGAGTATTTGGCATATTGTGTTACATTGAGCTATGTATAAACGGTGGGGTTGGATGAGCTCCTACTGACTTGAAGGAACATAGTCACTATATAGGAAATCTGCCCCTTGAATGATTGTCATAACCGCGGAAGATTGTCAACTGCTACGCGCAGCCATCGTATAGTTTGGGACTGGATAGACTTCTGCTGCATCTTGAGTACTAAGATTTGTGTTGTTTTGAATAGCTTCTGCAGCTAGAACCAACTAACAGACCGTTTTCGTCTGTCCATGGTAAAAGACGAGCGGCTGCGAGATCGCGATTGAGTGTTCAGCTCGTTAACATGTCCAGCTCGCTTATCATTTACATCATCGAATTATTGCATCGAAAATCTAAGAGCCATCCACTCGAACTAAAACTATGGTGGTAACTGACATATATACGACCTAACCAGAACCGGCGTGATAGGGAATGTGCCGAGCCGCTGTGGAGCCAGGTTTATATCCTGATGGTCCGGACCGAGAACCGGCCCATGGTTGAACCAAACCTAACGCTTACTGCTTCCGCTTCAGTTGCTAGTGATGCTTTTGGAACGAAGCGACCCAATAAAATGATAGTGTAGGTTGCCAGCGACGCCACAAACTATGAATGGGAGGTAACACTGCATTTCCTAGTGAACAATAACCCGAACTGATGGATGTTTGGATTCAGCCTAATACCAAATCACGTGATACAAAGGACAGCTATGGCTACATTTTGATTGCTATCAGGCAGCTTGCTTCTATGGAATCACAGTGAGCAGCAACTAGCAGCGTCTAACTATTTACTTTCTCTCAATCATAGCGATATCAGCATTGTAGCAGCCGAAGAAGAAAATTACAAGATCCAGTCTGCTATGAAGCATGTTCTGGTTGGAGTGCAGATCCTCCCCTATAGTATATGTGGAAACGGAAATTTCATTTCGTAAAGATTACACAGATGCTGCCATGTATGTGCTAAGGAATAAAGCATCTTTTGCTAAGCACATTCCCAATTTAAACAGCGGGTTCAGGTGACAAAATATCAATTTTATTTGGCTGTTACCAAATAGCACATGGGCATTCTTCAGCTGCGTTTAGAACAACAACCTGTTGAGAACTTGATATATTCAATGCAATCAGTGTAACCATCTATGAAAAGATGCACTTTCTGATGCAAAAAATCACTTTCCATAAGAAGGATCTGTGACACTACGTAATATGAGTAAACCTGGGGTAACATGATTATGGAAGTTGATTGATCACATCACTTCCACAGCTCCTCAACTATTCGCTTTACAGCCACATTCCCCTTTTTCGCCTTTCTCCCCCTGGTCCCCCTTGTCCCCCTTCTGACCCTTCTCCCCCTTCTGGCAATGAGGACTCACGGGGCATCGATCAGGTCTGGTAGGTGGCGGACGGTCCGCTTCTGGAGGTGGTTCAGGGTAAAGCGGATAAGGGTAAGGAGGTTGCACAGGGTAGGGGTATCCTGGCGGCGGCGGCGGAGGTGGTGGATGATAGGGTTGTTGCACAGGATAGGGGTATCCGGGCGGCGGCGGCGGTGGTAGAGGATAGGGTTGTTGCACAGGATAAAGAGGTGGGCAGCCAGGCGGAGGAGGTGGTGGCGGCCGTACTGAATGATAAGGAGGATACAGATGCATGTTATGATGATCATGGTAGCCCATTCCGTTCAGTCCACCCCCCATATGGCCATGACCAAGACATAATGGCGCATTGGGAACAACGCTGCAGTAGAAAGCGTGCCCTGGTGGATAACAAGGAGGAGTAAGGCATCCAGAATAGATTTGCGCAGTGACACTATGGATACTGGAAATAAAAGCCCATAGTAAATAGAAATTGACCTGCATTTCTGGGGTAAAGATGAATAAATGAAGTGATAGGAAGGGTGACCGAGGAAAGAAGTTGTCTACTGAGTGAGAGCATCTTGTATACTTTACTGTTGAACTTGCATAAGCATTCAGCATGTCCGTTTTCCAAAATTCAAGCGAGTGTAACAGCCGCATTCATTCCTTATCGCCGCACATGTACCGAGGGATGCTCTATTATGGCCCGAACCTAAATTTGCTTGACTTCAGCTCAGTCTAAGAGCCTATTTCTGTATCCGTTCACTCGAATCAATGACGTTATTGCTAGTGATGCATGCAGCGAGGCTCGTGGGGATTATATAGGAAATGTTTCACCCTTAAACCGAATATGAGGTCACTTCAGTGGCTTGTGGCGCATTGATGGTCCATAGGCTCATACACTTTCGGCATAGCGATTAAAGTTAATTTGTTCAACCAAGGGGTGCATGCCACAAGCCTTGAGTCGAGGAGGCTTTTTGTCGAATGCAACTTTAACCGAGTCTGGAACCTATCTGGCTTGGCTATGTAGACCCCCTGATATGATTCCGCTCGGTCAATCCACTGAGATTTTCTAGAGTGACTTGTTCAATAGAATCGCATCCAGACTATTTGATTTGTGTAACCGCGAGTCCACGTCAGTTGTTGGGGTTTGTATCTAGTGTGGGCACTACTGGATAATATCCTTTTTTTCCCTCTGAAATATCAAAGAAAAGATTAAATAACGAACAAAATTACTGACCCGAGAACATCTGGTTATGACCATGGCGTCATATAGATAATTTTTCTGTACTTTCGCACCTAATCTTTCATCTATACAAATCAATTGGCTCCCTTACATTTCGAGACTCCAGTAGCTACCACCTCTTATTCAATATTAAAGTAGTTCAAATCATTGCGCGGGAGGCAGTGCATCGCTGGTAGGTGCTTTATTCCCGTTGCCAACTCCTCCCATTCCACTAGCACCGGGTAAATTAGCATTAGTATTCCCGGCATCGCCTTTGCCAATTCCTCCTTCAGCCAAAGGTAGCTCTGCATTTGTGTTTGCGGTATTTCCATTTGCTATACCTGCCTGTCCGACAGTGGGCAATGTA
The DNA here is from genome assembly GCF_001773325.1 of Penicillium arizonense. Taxonomy (NCBI): domain Eukaryota; kingdom Fungi; phylum Ascomycota; class Eurotiomycetes; order Eurotiales; family Aspergillaceae; genus Penicillium; species Penicillium arizonense. The sequence continues at coordinate 947,506 of NW_019173282.1, read as the reverse complement.
CTCTCTGTTTGTGCTGAATAGCCATTTGCAATGCCTCCTTGACTGATAAAAGGCGGTAAATCCGCGTTAATTTGGGCAGCATCTCCTCGGGCAATGCCTCCGCCCGCAGGAGAAGGATTTTTGCTGTCCGTTTGATTATTCCCTTGGATTGGAGCCTGACATTGGCTTTGGCTGCATGAAGTACCGGCAGGGCCAGGAGGTCCCTGTTTTCCCTGAGGACCTGGCAGTCCCCTCTCTCCCTGAGGACCTGGCAGTCCCCGCTCTCCCTGAGGACCTGCCGGGCCTTGAGCCCCAGGATGCCCCTGTTGCCCCGGAGTCCCCTGCTCGCCCTGAAGTCCCTGAAGCCCTTGAGGCCCCGGGGAGCCTGCATTCCCTGGTGGTCCTGCATTGCCTGGTGGTCCTGCATTGCCTGGTGGTCCTGTATTGCCTGGTGGTCCTGCATTGCCTGGTGGTCCTGCATTGCCTGGTGGTCCTGTATTGCCTGGTGGTCCTGCATTGCCTGGTGGTCCTGCATTGCCTGGTGGTCCTGCATTGCCTGGTGGTCCTGTATTGCCTGGCGGTCCTGCATTGCCTGGTGGTCCTGTATTGCCTGGCGGTCCTGCATTGCCTGGTGGTCCTGCGTTGCCTGGTGGTCCCTGAGGACAAACGGGGCAAGGTTGCTGCTGATGTTGACCAAAGAATGGTGGGATCTGTTGCTGTCCCAAGCCCGGTGTAAGGATTGGGCTAGGGGTAATTTGTTGATTTGTCCAAAACTGCTGGCCCGGGGTTAACTGCTGACCCGGAATGAATTGCTGGCCCGGAATGAATTGCTGGCCAGGTTGGTGTGGAAAACCTCCCATGGCACCAATCCCGCCCATGATATTCATGCATCCACTTTGAGGGTATATGGGTGGTATAAATGAAGGTCCGAGGACTCCCATCAGCGACTGCAGTGTATTAAAGCATGGCTGCTGGCCCAATTGGGGGGAGATTTGCCCCTGGGGTAGGGATATGGGCGTGCATATAGTGTTGGGGCTGCAAATGTAGGCGACTTGTGCAGCAGAGAAGTCCAAGAGAGCTACCGTAGCATATGCTATCCAGTAGGATACAATATTCCGCATTTCGTCGTCATCGAAGTACGAATGAGTGAGGAATAATTGCCCGGGTATGAAGAGCTTAGGGAACTATCATAGAGGGATAGGGGAAAGAAAGCAGTAATTAACATGACAGTATCATACTCTACTCAATATGGATCAGGCATTTGGTATCAGGAAAGAGTCCATCTGAAAACGGGTAACATGACTGTTCGCAGTCAATCAAGCCCAGGACATGTTAACATGCTTCCGGCACGGGAAAGCCGCATACCATAACAAATAAGGCAGTATATTGCATAACGGGACAGACTAAGGTGGCTTTTGCCCAATGTAAGGGGGTAACAATGTAGGAATGAAAGAGGCGGCCCGAAAAGTGCAATGTCACTTCAGATCAAAGTCCCCATTTCGGACGGCAGTCCTGACACTAGGTTGTAACCCATCCCGCCTTTTCTCAAGCACTCTTTTGAACCACATAACCATATTTATCCTGGATAGGAAGCGCAGGTAATTGCATGCTTGCCTCGTTCACTGGATTAAAAAATAACTTGCCGGTATAATTCCCGTAGTTCCGGACGGGCTCTAAATTAGCCGGCCCAACGCCATGTGGAAATATGAAGATTTGAGGATGAGGGCCTAAGTCAAGTCAGCCATAGCTATTTGAATCGAATGCGGAACAAAGTTTGAAAAAGCCAACTTACGCGGGACACAGCCCTGACGGCTCTGATTGTAGTAGGCGGCATAATCAGTGATGACCTGTCGAAAATATTCATCCGCTGTGAAGGCATTATCGAACAGCATGGTCCATTTAGGTCGCACAACTTGCTCGACACTCTGCATGCCATAGGCGTGGAAAGCATTAAGCCGACCCATAATCCGATCTTTCTCTGCTTTCTCATGTGCTTCCTGTGCATCTTGCAACATCTCCTTCTTGATATTTTCTTTCTCGGCTTCGGGTGTGGTGCCTTTCTCCTTCGCCTTTTTCTGGGCGAGAAGAGTGATTTTAGCGTCATCTTGCTTCCCACCGAGACCGAGGAGTTGCTGTTGGGTAGCCGCGGTCAATCCTTGAAGCAATCAAACATTACTTCCTTGTTATTTAACACACCTTGTTGTTTTTCCAGTCAATATTGAGGATATTGCTGAGATCCGTGAACCTCAGACCCCCAAGCAGGCCACCTGCCCCAGTCAGCTGACCTAAGAGGTCGCCGCCAGCACCACCTCCAAGCGCATCTGTAACAGCACCAGCGGGGTTTCCACCTAGGGGGCCCTGATTTGGTACTTGGTGAAAATCAATACTTCTAGATCCTAATCACTGATTGAGCATCTCAGTGCTAGAGTGCTCACCTGCATCGCCGCCTGGCTTGCTATCAAATACACCTGAGGCCGCGTCAGAGACCCCGGCATTGACCGTTATCGGTAGAATTGACGCAAGAATCCCAAGGGTCCCGAATCTGAGAATAGAATGAACCAGCATTGTGGCTAACGCGACAGCCTAATGGCGTGTCAGACTGATGTCGGTGAAGTTTCCTATCATATACCAGTGCTTTCAGGGCTCTTATTGAGAACTAGTTCGAAATGTAGAAAAGGAAAGACCATGATCATGAATTGTAGTATTGTCTGCAATTATAATAGGAATACCATCACTTGCATTTTGCCTTCCATCAGGAACTATGAATCATAGACTGTACGTCAAGAGAAGCCTCTGGGGAAGTCAGCGGGTCGCTGAATGGCATATCTTTGTGGACATACGACCCAATGGCCAGTTCAAGTCTCTTGAGCTTGTCATAGAAGACCCACTGACTCCGTAAGGAACATCAACTGCGTACATTTCGGTTACCTTGAATGTGGAGTAAACTTAATTAGCCATAGAGGCTATTCGAGTGATTGGCGAGGGTTTTCCTTGGATTGGATGCCGGGGCTTGTGGCAGCCCGCAGTTCCGACGGGGCCCTGCGCACATCGAACCGCTGCATCCCAGTGTAGAACTCCCCCTCCATGTCTTTCAGCTCAGCCTGACGCATGATCCACATGCTGCGATTGACGATGCCTTACAGGAGGCACCTGCGTCTGATCTTGTACCAACTCTGATGGACCTCGAAGACAAGGGCGTCGAAATAGCCATGGTATCCCCAGGAAAGCCGCATCGTCCGGCGACAGCTGTTGCGCTGCATTTTGTGCCTGCCGCTGCGCGGAGTAAAATTTGATCGCCTTTAGGGACCGGAGATCCCATGCAAAACGCACTTGCAAGGACCTGGCCTCTTTGGAGTAGGCCGCGCAGCTGCTGACTGCCTTTGATTATTGCATGAGCGCCCTCCAAAACATTCGATGGTGCTCGAGAGAGACGGCGAGTCTGCCAGAGCCGAGATGTTGCGATCAAGGCACTACAAAGAATTGGGCAGGTCCAGTCGCATCAACAGCTTGGCCGAAAAAATGGCACCGCCCATCATGCCATACAAAAAGGCGAGTGGGAGGCGGCCAAAGCGACCTTGTTGGATGTCAAGCGAGAGGCCGACACCATCGTCGAAAGGGTGCGCGGACGCGCAAATTCCGTGGGCACAACCAGTATTGCGCTGCGCACGAGGGTTGCCCTAGATTTAATTTGTCGAAAACAGGGACTAGAGAAGGCGAAGGCCAAAAGAGAGGTGGAGATTGCGCAGCCCGATTCGGAGACCCTCAAGACGTGATAACTTCTAAGAACCAATATCGTTATCAGTAATAAGCTATCACGCACATGTTGCCTACAATGTGCCATTTGTCGAAATCAAATCTTGGAATGGGGCCGGGGCGGATATCCATCCAAACTTTTGGGTCCTGATTTGATATACTTGACTTTATCTAGAATTTACTCCTTTGGCCAGATGACATTCAAACACCGTTAAGATTAGCACGACATCGTAAAACTATCGGTACAAATTATATTACAAGATATCTAAAAGCCATGTTCCTTGAACTCTCGTTCTGTCCATTGCCACAATTCCTCCGTTTTGTCCATGTCACTCTCGATGCCCGTTCTTTTCGCTTCCTTGAAAAAAGGGATATAGTACGCTCCGTTCTTCACTTCAGCCGAATCAGCGGTACTTGCCCATAGCTGATTGAGTGTGCCAGTAGGAATATCCACGGAAGCTACTGAGCTGAACAGACGAAAAATGAAAGAGAGAACTGGGTTGGCTGCCATTCCACCTCCAATATTCGTCCTGACAAGCCCCGGGTGTAGAGAAACCGACTTAATACTGGGAAACTTCTTGGCGCAAGACCTCGCGAAGTATATGTTGGCGAGTTTGGAGTGACCATAACGGGCGACAGTGCTGATCTCGGTGAGCGGTGTCTTCACCTGCTTTAGAAGTATACCGACTTTGGGAGCGTTTCGGTATAGCTCAGAGCTAATGTTCACAATACGAACATCGGCCCCGGTATCAGCAGTCTTGGTGAGGATCGGCAGAAGTAGTCGAGTCAGCAGTGCCGAACCCATGTAATTTGTGCCAAATTGGACCTCGTAACCATCCTCGGTCAAGCCAGGCGGAGCAGCAAAGATACCGGCGTTGTTGATAAGAATATCGAGACGGTCGTTTGTGGACAGGAAAGTTTCAGCCGCGCGTTTGATGGAGGTGAAAGACGCAAGGTCTATGTCCAGAAACACGATCTCAGCGGAAGGAACTTCTCGTTTGATATCAAGAATTGCTTCTTCTGCTTTCTTGACGCTGCGAGCGCCCATGTATATCTTTGTGGGGCTGTGCGCCGCCAATTGCTTTATGGTTTCTTTTCCGAGACCATTGTTGCCCCCAGTCACCAGAATGACCCGCCCAGAAAGGCTTGAAATATCCTTTCCAGGGTCAAAAGAGTGGCTCTTGCTGAAAAGAAAAGACATTTTCTTTGTGTAGAACAATAGATGCTGAATTTCCGATGTCTACCGTGAAGTTATACTATCATTTTGGTGATGAATCATCATTCCGAGCCTCGGCTCAGACCCGGGGTGACTATTAATCATGCCCGATTATATACCAGTCGCGACACCACAATTGACCGCCGGCCTTTTGAATCGTCCCGACTCTTCAATTACCTTTTCAAGTCAACCTTATGTACAATTATTAGATAGCCATTTAGGTTCTCTTATTGTTTATTAATGTCTTGCTTTGCCGTACCTTACACAGCGCCGCAGTTAATATGAGAGCTGTTGTGGCAAACCGATATCTTGCGAAGCAAATTCTCAACTTCGCTTGCTCCTCCTCATTCGGTCAATGTGCAAGAATCGTCGATATCCCAACTCCCCAAATTACCGATAGTGAGATACTGGTCTGAGTGTGTGCCGTTGCTCTCAACCCGGTCGACAACAAAAACATCGATTTCCGCTCTCCGAACAAGAGTATTATCGGCTGAGACCGTCGCTTCTGCGATATTTCCATATACATTCATTGGGACGCTGACTTTAGGCTTAGGATAACTACCCCGAATGGAGGGTTCAAATTATTGAAAAAGTCAATCCTGCAATTTTAAATTATTACTCTCTAGTTGCCGAGCAGGTGCAAACAACGGCGAAATCGCAACACGTCCGGAGAAATGCCTTTTAAAGTCCACTCTCTCTTGGCAAAAAGCTTCATCTCTCCAACGCAGACGACGATATTCAGAGGTGATGGTGGGCAACAATTGCCGGTCTTCGAATGCAACAAACGTTCGAGTATGAGAAAAGGCCATAGAAGAATTAGCTCTGCTCTGGCCAACAAAAGCTCCGGTCATCGCCAGCGCATTCCTTTTTCTACTTTTCGTGCTCAATTCTCAACCATTTCAGTCAAAGACCGACTACAGTTCTTGTCCTGGCTGTTTGGGGGTGCTTTATCTCTGCGCTTCTGCGCCTAGGAGCGTCAATGCCCCTTCTCCGTCGGGATGTCTCAAGCCAATCTGATGACATTACTTACGACTGTGATCACACGAGCTCGAGCACCGCAGTGGTTGATGCGCAGCATATTTCTTCGAGAAATGGAATGCCGTGGTCTGTTGAGGAAGATCGCCTTTTGATGAAACTAAGGGACGTGCAAAACCTCGCTTGGGCGGAGGTGGTCAGGCAATTTTCACGAAAAATCTCCGGATGGAGCAAGGGATCAATCCTAGTCTATTCATGTTATCTTTATGCACCAACTTGAGAATTGACATTGGCATCTCAATCAAGCAATATTGGAACTATCTTTTCATGGGCATGAATCGATGCGATCCGGATCGGGTAATCATGGTATTCGCAACATGCAGGATGCAAGCTCGTTACGACTCATCACTAAAATATGGACACCACGCAATGACCAATTGTGAATCAACTGGATCGTTCTTGTTAACACCTCCCTTTTTCTTGTCTCGGGGGCTTTCATATAGAGCATCGAGTCGAGTATAGCTGAATTTTTACCGGCCAAGGGAGCGCTGAAGAAAGTCAAGTAAACATACACCGGAGGGGTACCCAAGTGGCATAATGCACCTCGATCGACTCCTGGCTATGGAGCAAGTAGAGTGATAGACCACGACATGTTGATAGTAATTGTTACATATACAGTTATATTCCAGCTCCTCTTCACCTACTCATTGGCTTTAGTTCTTTAGTATCCAACTATCCGAGGTCGACGAAAAAACAACATTCTATCTATATCAACCATCAAGCCTATTCATTACCGTAGCCGACGGCGCAAAGAAAATATTCCCGGTCAACGGCCTCGAAAAATCCAACAGCCGGTCATGCAACCCAGACGGATGCCCCATGGACATCCGCTCGAACATCTTCTCAATGACCCACAGCCGCCTGGCACACCCAATGAAGTAGGTCCCAAACTCTCCATTCGCTGGCGGTCCAATGGGCATATTATCGCGTAGAATATCATGTTCGTCGCCGGTTTCATCCTCAATCGTGCTCAGCGTCTTATCCGAGTCCTGCTTCCCGTCCTCGGCATCGTCAAGCTCAATGTTATCGGGCTTTGTCCGCCCAATGATCTTCTCTTGTTGTTCCGATGGTAGTGACTTCCAACTGGCCAGTTCATGGACTTATTTCTGTACAACGACGTAGCTGCCCCCCTGGGCATGTGGATCGTCCTCCCTCGCGACAAGGACAAAGTATGGAACGTCCAGGCCCACGGGGTTCGCGGTGCCGTCAACAAAACCGAGGAGATCGCGGGTGTCAAAGTAGCGGAACCCAACTGTTTGGTCGACGAGCTGCACAGAGTCACCGAGGCGGTCCATGAGCTGATGCTCGAACTCGAAACAGATATCGCGGCGCTCGGAGCGGATGTGAAAGAGGAGATCTCCCGGGGTGGAGACGGCGGTGTTTGACACCCTTGACTTCGCGGAAGGGGTGGAGTTCATAATTATCGAGACCCCATACGATAGAGCGGGACCTGTACCGCCCAAACATGGAATTTGGCTTTCGAAGCTTGTCATAGCATCTTTACTCCGAGCTCCAAGCTGGCCCAGTGGAACGGACCTCTTGTTGGCTGATCGGCAAGCTCTCGGCCATATGCCAGATACGTCTTCTGATTGGCCAATTAGTATTACCGGATTCAGAAAAGCGGATCAAGAACTCCTTGCATCAATTCGTTGTCGCAGTTCCATTTGCACCGCGGTGGAAGAAAAATATATTGGGAGGTATATAGTGTTTGATGACGAGTGCTCAGCATCATCTAGGCGAGCTTTAATAAACCCAAGGTATCATTTAAGTGCAGAACCCAATACCATATACCGATCTTTCATCAAACATGGTCAAGAAGCCTTAAGGCTCGTTACTCCGTCATTCATTCAATCCTCTATCCCTAAACGTTAACCACAAAGTCTATGTTAGACACTTAGCAGCCTACCAAGCACAAGCACTTAAGGAGTCTTTCTGTGAGAGATCCTTAACGATCACCACAAGCATGAAAACGAAGGGCAGCCCGCCAAGAACAAGCCTTAGAACGACGGGACAGGCTTTGTTCTGATATAGAGAAAGATGAGGCAGACACCAAGCAACACACCAAAGAGGATGAGCAGCTCGAAGAAGAGGATTAGACCTATGGAGGATTAATGTAATTATCTTGCCTTCGCTCAGCGCTGCTTCTTTTCTTATGAGTATGCCTCCACGGACAGCCAGGGAATATTATTAGGAGATTTTGCTATCAACAGGATTGGATATTATCAAGTCTTCATTGGGTCCTGAAAATACAGGCCAGAATGTGATAGGCGGGTGTAGTCGGTGGTACAACTGTCTCCCCAATTCATGTTACGAGTCAGTTACCAAAATTGAGAAGGTTAGACGCCTCGGCGTCGGTTAAGCGCATTGCGAATCTGTTGAAGAGCTGTTAGGTGAATTTCATTGAGATAGTGAAAAGTCTTCGCCAGTACTCACCATTTTCAGGTTTCTCTATGCAACCTTGCCCAGCATACCTGCCCGGTGGGAAATTGTACTCGTCGAACACATCCTCCTTGGCGGCCATGAGGGGTCCCCATTTCACCTGAACTTCCCTGATGTGCCGCTTGAGACGTGTCAAAGCATTGGAACGTGGTGGATCATGGATGACTCCGAGGTCTTTGATATAGGCAGTTGTTGTTTTACTCATTCTGGTGTGAGAACGGGGCTAGAGAGATGGTGAGGTAGGAAACGTGGATGTGTATGAATTCGGCTTCTCGACTTGTTTTGCGACTTTTACAGCGAGCTCCCGATTTTTAATTTATATTCCAAATGATGGCAAATTGCTAGAATCTTTTAGGGCGCACATGTGGGGTAAAAGAACAACCCCTCAGCCGAGCCACAGCCGAAACATCTCCGCTTATATGACTACTTTCGTCATCTTCCTTAATTAGGGTATGTTGAATTTAGAATAGGACTGAATAGAGAAAGGCTGCATACTCTGGGCATAGTGAATAGCCCTTCCTAACCAATCCCTCTTAGCAACCAATGGGATAGTGTTACATCCACGATGACAGCAAAAGGTGGTTGCTGTTCTAACCGGGGTTGACCTAGAAGCTATAGGTTTGATATGATATCACAGGTTTATTCCACAAAAACCCCTTATGGAATCAATCTAATTACCTACGGTGCGGCTTACTTGTCTAGCAATACGGGTAAGTCCTGCTGATAATGAGAGGCTTGTACATTTTCCTCCCCGGCCATGGACTTACCATATTCGGTAACACTAGAATCTACATTAGGTATAACGTACGCCATAATTTATCTCATGCGGGTCCGTAGCAATACACGTGCAAAAAGACCAATAGATAATATGAAAATCCAGTTTTTTGAATGTAAAGGAGTTCTTTTCAGAGAAGCCCCTTCGCCTTCTCGGTTACAAGGTAGATTTGATGCCACCGGTTACAATATATAGCACAACCTACTATGAATTATCAATACGTGCGAAGGGTTTAACATACGAGGATGAGATGTAGTTATTCCTAAACCCCTGTCGCTATGGTGAAATTTGATTTGTATGCAGTGCTTTGACTTTGCACGTGCCCCATTTTAAATGAGAGGGTTGTTGACTAATTGTAACTTCATACCATCTCATTCACCTTCTCAGTTGAGACTTTGTGGTTGTTCTGTTACGTCTCCACACATCAGCCAAGTCTGGAAGTGATTCTCAATGGAAAGCTCTCCGTGGCCATTGCAATTCAACTATAACAAACAATATTCATCCTGAAACATTCAAAGTAGTGCACATCCAAGATAGAGCAACAAAATGATGGGAATCAGAAATAGGAACTAGGAAGCACCCATAGTCAAAGCGAGTGGTAGGAACTGACGTGTGAAGGATGGTGCCCTCCCTAACCCCGAGACCGGAGACCCCAATTTGAATTTACAGTTTACTGGAGACAAAGTACGGAATGTTTTTTGCCTCATAGAGATCCTTGTGCTCGGATTTGATGATATCGGCGCCCTAGAGGATACGTTAGTTTTCTCGTAGGATTGAACAGGGATGCTACGCACCTTCTCGCCAATCATGTACACCGAGTTCTGGATACGGCAGTCAGGAATAACGGGGATAACGGAAGCATCGGCGATCCTGAGATTGCGTACTCCATGTACTCGGAGTTTCGAGTCCACAACACCCTGGTGGATGCTCTTCGAGAGGCGTGCCGTACCACAGGGATCTATGATGAACATTAGCGTTGCCAGAAGTGTTGTTAAGGACGATCTTACGGAAACCGGTCTGGCTTCGATCCAGAACAGCCTTGTCCATTTCAGCGTCGGAGTGAAGAGGCATTTTCCAAGGATATTCTTTGACCACGATGTCCTTGAATCCAGCACCGTTGGTCAAAACATCGTATGTCCAGCGCACACCCTCGCGCATAGCCAGAATGTCTAGGTCATTGGCAAAGAAGTTGAGGTTGATATTGGGCTGGACCTGAGCGTTCGAGCTGTTCAAAGTAACCTCACCCTCGGAGAGGGGCCGCAGTAGGTCTACAATCACGGTTATGTAGCTACCTTGCTCTGGCATTGGGAAGTGCCACTGGAAAGCAGTACTGAACAGGCCAACAAAGTCAAGCTCAAAGTGGGGCTGGCCCGCCGGTCCAAATGGATCTAGTCCACCATTCGCAGCCTTAGCCTCGCGGTAGGCTGGATACTTCTCCAGTCGTTCATCAATACGGGGGAATCCTACTAGTTCCAAGAATCCGGAGCTAGCAGGGCCCGTTTTGTCACGCTGGTACGTAGCCAATGCTTTGTCATTGAGAGGACCGGGGCGGAGGATATGATCATCTAGGCCATAACCATCCTTGATCTGGAGCACAAACGGCACGATCGGGTGGTCTAGAAGATGTTGACCAACGTGAGGGGAGTCTACCACCAGGTTGATTCCGTGCTTAGCCAATTCCGCGGCTGGGCCAATACCGCTTAGCATCAGAAGCTTAGGCGTCTCAAACACACCTTGAGAAACAATCACCTCGCGGCTAGCATACACACTAATCTCGGTAGCTTCGCTGATCACAGTGACACCAGAACAGATGCGTGTTATCGGATCAATGATCAAGTGCTTAGACTGGACGCCGTAGAGAATCGTCACGTTCGGCTTATTTCTCAGGTATAGATAGCTACCCTGGCGTTCGCCCCGGTGAATAGTATCCACACAATGCGTGAGGCCTTTCATTTCACCAGAGAAGATGTCCTCGGTCAGAGGCTGGCCCTTAGAGACCCACGCTTGGGTAAGCGCATCACGAAATGGCTGCATCTCCGGAACCAAGTCCGCGTGGGAGATTTGAACAGGACCTCCAGTTCCAATCTTACTGAGTTCCGCTGGATACAGCTTCTCATCGTCGTGATAAGTGGCACACTTGCGCAGGTACTCCACGCAGCTGTCCCAGTTCCAGTCCCGGCCGCCAAAGTCCTCCCAGTCGTCAAAGGTAGGTTTCGAACCAGGGATCCAGGTAAAGTAGTTGGCACACGTACTTCCACCAAGGGCCTTTCCGCGGGTGTTAGGCTTTTCAATGCGCTCGTAGTCGTCACGCTTGATCATAGTCGTCTTGTAGGCCCAGTCATATTTGCTGCCACGGAGGGTGAATGCTTTGGACGGCGTGGTGATCTGGTCGATTTGGTCTGGGTTTGGAATGCCAGCTTCAACAACTAGGATCCGGACGTTGGAGTTTTCCGCGAGACGACCAGCAATGGCATTGCCAGCCGTGCCACCACCGACGACGATAAAGTCGTACTCAGAGCCGTTGGACACGGTTGCCATGATTGGGATTGGTCTTTGTGGTAAGGCAAATTGAGCTTTGTTCAATGTCTGAAAGACGTGATATGAAGAGCAGAAGTTGACGAAGCAAACCGTCGGTTTTATACATTCAATCCTTTACCTTTGCCGAATTCCGAGCGACAACATGTTGAGGTCAAGCTCTCACACTGGTAGTACTACTCGATATGGTTAGTTAGTTCGTAGCTCCGCATAGGCGCACTTCGCGGAAGGGAGCCCATAAACCCTTCGTTGTCACTGGGACAGGCACCAGACTGGACTGTTGTAGTGGATGTTTTTGACCCCTCATGAGGGGAACGGGATCTCCGCACGAATCTGTAAGCATGGTATTGGCCCACGGCCACAGTCACTTTTAACGTGCGCAGCGCGGGTGTAATGCCGAGCCCGGCAAAGTCTCGGTGGTAAATCGGCTTACTATATCCATGAATCTCGGCCCGAATTTAAGGTTTCATCCGCTTACGCTTACTTTGTATCTGTTTCTAACGTTATACGCTCCCCCGTTGTCGTCGCCTAATCTGGATTTTCGCCATTTTAAATTTCATGCGTTCTACCCCTCACGTAATAGTATATCCAAGTGCCGCTAGGTAATTGTAGGCCTTCGTCATCGGAATTACCTTATACGGTGTTGGGTTATGAATTAATAAAGGCTACCCCGTCCCCCGGAGAGAAAGTATCTACATCACGCGCATTTGGCACGCTGAAACCAGAATTCGTCATGCCAAACCCTAGCTTTACGTTGGCAGAAGGTACGATATTTCAATTTTCAACAGCATGCCCTCCTGCTAACATCCTGCAAGGCCAGCCAGTTGCAAACCCATCTGTCAGTACTACGTTGCCGACTCTTGGCAGCGGAGGCATCACGACCTTGGGCGACACACTCCTCATCGAAACTCTTTCGCATTTTAACCGCGAGCGGATTCCCGAAAGGTCAGCGGTCATTCTACCCGCTTTATGAAAGTAGAGCTAACAGTGAGTAGAGTGGTCCATGCCAAAGCTGCAGGTGCTTGGGGCGAGTTCGAGGTCACCAATGACATATCTTCCCTTACATCGGCCAAGTTCCTCAATGGCGTGGGTAAGAAAACTCCGGTGCTGTTCCGTCTTAGCACCACTGGCGGTGAAAAGGGCAGTGCAGACACCGTCCGCGATGTTCGCGGCTTTTCGGTCAAGTTCTTCACAGAGGAAGGCAATCACGACATTGTTGGGAACCACGTTGTAAGTCTACCTTCATTGTCCCCTGGGCCTCTTGTTCTGATGTTCATGCAGCCGGTGTTTTTTGTGCGTGATCCGATAAGGTTTCCATCCCTCAATAGAAGTCACAAAAGGCATCCTGCCACCAACCGGCCGGATTGGACTATGGTGAGTGCTATTTAAGGTGTTATTTTGCCGATGAAGCTAACCCTTCAGTTTTGGGACTTCCATGTGAACCAGCCAGAGAGCGTTCACGCTTTGATGCACCTGTTTGGCTCTCGCGGTATCCCTGATTCCATCCGTCGGGTGACAGGTTTCGGTGTGCATACTTTTAAGATGGTAGCAGCCGATGGCAGGTTCCGCTACTGCAAGTTCCATTTCCGGCCAACTCAGAGCATTACCCATTTCTCTCAGCAGCAGGCCACTCGCATGGCGGGGGCAAACGCAGATTTCCATACCCAGGACCTGTGGGATGCCATCTCCCGTGGACAGTTTCCAGCGTGGAAGCTATACGTGCAGGTCATGGAGCCCGAGCAAGCTGAGACCTACGGTCGTGCTCTTTTTGATATCACGAAAGTCTGGCCCCACAAGGATTTTCCTTTGACTGAAGTGGGTCAGATGACTCTGAACAAGAATGTATGGATGCACCGTATAGGAACAAAGAGCACATGCTGATGAAAATCCCAGCCGGATAATTATTTTGCCGAGATCGAACAAGCGGCATTCTCGCCTTCCAACATGGTACCTGGAATTGCCATGACACCAGATCCTAGTAAGTGCACACTAGGAATTCTTTAGCATACGACTCAGTCCTAACTCGCCCTGTCTATAGTGTTGCAGGCGCGCATGTTTGCCTATCCTGACGCTCAACGATACCGCTTGGGGGTGAACTACGCGCAACTCCCCCCAAACCGCGCAATTTGCCCCGTCTACGCACCGTTTGAGCGTGATGGCATGGGAACCGTGACTCGAAACTATGGCGGTGACCCCAACTATGTGCGCAGTACGCTGAGCCCAGGCGTGCCCAGCCAGGTGGTTTCCGACGTGCGTCACACCGAGCGCATTGGACACAATGCTATCCTCGGCCAAAATGAGATTTTGGTTGACGATGAGGACTACGTCCAGCCACGAGAGCTATGGAACAGGGTCTTCGATGAGACTGAGAAAATGCAGTGGGTGGCGAATGTGTCGGAGACCTTGGTGGACGTGCCTGCACAGCTGAAGGAGGCGGTCATGGCGATGTTCAGCGAGGTTGACCCCCGTATTGGCCACTTGATAGGAGCTAAGACTAAGAGTAGCCCGCACCTTTGAACCCTTTGGCTTGGTTTTTTTTTTTTTTTTGTTTTTGTGCGTCGTAAAATGAAAGAAGAATCGAAGAAGAATCGAAGAAGCTTATTGTGAATCCCAAGTTGCCTTTAAAGACACCTCGCTATCAGCGCACGTGCATTTCGCTAACGGACAAATGAAATTCGGAGGCGGCACATCACAATAACGACATTGATAAACGCGGCACAGCTTGAACTAGAAATTTCATATTTGGATAAGAAACCCTCTTTCGGCAGACCGGACTCCCACCGCAGCGTGTCTCAAACCTGTATGCGAAGGTCAACTTGGCCGTAGCCATGTTCCTCACGATTCGAATCGTATAAACTCTAGGAAGATTGAATCCCTCAAGGAAAGTTCGGCGGTTGAACTGGGAATAGAAGGACATTTTCGCCACCCAGCCTTCACCACGAAACTATATGGTCATTGGTTGCATAGTAATACATGTATCGGTTTGATATAATTTCCTCAATACGCTGCTCACAAGTGTGATGTCTACCACTTTTAATGCGGTAAGGTGTAAATGATGCAGGAGGAGGTCTTCGACTTTTCGCGAACCCCGCGTACTTCCATACTCTTCTTAATTTGTCCCACAATTTCTTGGGGCAAAGGCAAGAAACAGTTTTCAACCAGGTCCTTATAGAGATTTGACGATGATGACCTACCAAAGCATTTGTCTGTTGGTTAAGTCCTTTAGCATTTGAACATCGTTCCCTTTTTTATTTTTTTATTTATTCAATGTTTCAGATATCCTGTAGAATAAATGTAATACGCCCCTACAATAGTAGTTATCAATGTTGTCCTAAATATGCCATACAAAGTGTTCTAATTTTCCCGAGGACATAGTAGGGCTTACCATCTACAAATGAGTTGTCACAAGAATAAAGTGAACGGTGCAAATTTGGAGTGGAAGTAACCGTCATGAGATTGACCCGAAATCTAGGTCCAGGCAAAAGGCATACTATCTCCTCTTCACTTATCCAAGGGTTGCTGCATTGAAAAAAATATACTACGGCCTGTCCAGCTTTTCAGTGATACGATAATGCTGCCAATCAAGTCTGTTCTCTAGATGAAGCGCCAGATATATGAAGTAACCCTTTCCACCTACGAAGAAAAGCAGCTCGCGACACGCGAGTGTCGTTCTCGCCCATGGAACCGGTATGGGCCGTTGGCGTGGCGATGGAAGCTGCCGAGCTTAGATTGTAAAACGTCTGCCGACATAGTGGGCAGCTTGCATCACGTTTGCACATCCATTTGTCGATACATGGCTGGTGGAAGAGGTGTTTGCATGGCAATTGCCGAAAGATCGACATGGAACTGAATTCCTCGAAGCACAGACTGCAGGTTTCTGAGATATAGCAAATCAGATGATATCAGTACTGGGTAAAGAACAACTACAGCATGTCTCGCGGTAGTCCTACCATCACTTGAGTCCTTAAAGCCCACGTGGCAGGGCATTGTAGCTAGCTCCCCGCTTCTCATCGGTCGAAGCGCTCCTTGCATAAGGGATGATGAGACCGAATACGCGTCGGGCATCATGTGAGATGCTAATAACGTTGGGTGTAAAAAGCGACGTATCGGCTGCTGAAGTAATGGCCAAAATATCAATTGGCATAAGATGGAGATGGAGACAAAAAAGGCGAGTGCACTCCAAGCCCTCCGGGTTTATAGAAGTATTTCCTTCATTACCTAACCATCCAATAAAGACATAGGTCCCGAATCCTAACTGGGTTGTTGTTGATGACTTTACTTTTTTTTAATTTCTTCTCCAAAAAGCCAGGCGCCACCGCGGGCGGTTATTCGGTAATCGATTGGCGAAACAGCATTACCAGAAAAGGTCAAGTCGCTCTGAAAACCCCTCATGCGGAGTGCAGATGTTGCTCTTCCACCCGACTAGCATCATGAAGGCAAACACAGTTATTGACATGCCAATTGTCAAGTCTGGTCACTTCAAGCCCATCAACATCGTGGCGAGGTTCTGTACCAACTTGATGACTCATCAATCAGGCGACAGGCGGAATTTAGGTATTAGAGCAAGTTGGTCTTGTCTTTGGGTTTAGGATTTTCTCTCTACAGCGGCAATCAAAGAGAGATTCCTGGTAAAATCTGGCGCGCCAAAATCAGGACACAAGGGGCTGTTCAAAGTAGACACCCAGACAAACCCGTGTTTAAGTCCACGGACTGGTTCGACGGCAAAGCGAAGAGCCAACGAACAATCTTTCGCACCGATTAGAAACCCGCCCCCCACCCCCAAAAAATTATTCAAAGCGGCCACAATTTGGCCTGTCAGGAGCATGTGTTTAAGAATTTGACCTGTTTCAAACCCTTTTTCAGTCAATATGTCCCACCTTACCAGCTCCCAAGAACCTCGCTGCAACATGAGTGACACAACGTGCAACGGTATAAAAGGCCTCAACCTCATCCACAAGGCATCGCCCAATCCTACTATGGTCCTCTAGTCTTTGAAGAAACGGTTGGAAGACATTCAGAAAAAATGGGGCCCATATATGCAAACTAGACAGCATTGGGACGACGAATACAGGTTTTTTTCTGGCGGATGTGTTGCCCAGGATGACGGAGATAGACCCCAGCAGTAGTGAGTGATTGATAAGCCATACTAATTCTGGATCTCCTATCTAACAGAATTCTAGAATTGCAGTTCTATGGGACATTGTAGCTATCGTGGCTTGTTACATTGTCCTGCTTGCAACCTTATCTGTTACGCTTTTGTAATCCACTAAACTTGTTTCCAAGAGCTAGTGGCTTGTTCTCTTACTAAAAAACGCCATTATTTGTAGATAGAGCCTTCGGATTGAGAATATTCCTATTCTGAGTTCGAGGGGCCTGGACTGTGAGAAATCCGACAATTGAACGTCCTCCTAAGCGTATACAGTTCTCAGTATAGCCCAGTTGAGTTTAACCAAGAAATATAGGTACCTAGCAGATCAACGTGAGTTCCGGTCACGTAGATGCAAATAGCAAGCTGCCACATGAGTAGGTTCATATGTGCCACTCTGCCCACAATGACTCAGCCCCCGGCGGCGGACGGAGGGACAAGGGAAAAGAAAGAGAATTACAATTGAGTACAACTAAGTAAGTTTCTACAATGGGTGATATCAAGCGTATATAGCACGCCGGAACACAAAACCGCCTTGGCGAGCACGGCTTTGGCATTGGGCATTAGTTTAAAGCTAGTCAGTTGCCACTCTCTGTCAGTAATACATTGTTCCTCCTGTTAGCGGGGCACAGCATGATCCTAAGTGGCATGCTCTTCGTTTAGACGCCTTCGGACTTTAACTGCGAGCGTGATCCCAGAAGTCCAAGAGCCACCACATCTTTGTAGTGCTAACGCAGAGTATACCAGGTAGAATCGTTCATGCCATAAGTGCAGGTGGTTAGGGCAAATTATAGGACCCACCTCGCTCATACTTTTGTCTCCGAAATAGAATAATCATTGTACTTCATGTTCCCCTCACGCGGGGTTGACGGAGTTCCTATTACACTTACGCTCGACAGGAAGAATTCTAATTTTGTTGGAATCGATGGTGAGAGACATATTGACGAATCACTATATGGCATATTGGTTAAGATTCTTCATCTGTTTAGACGAAGCTCTTAATTGCAGCTCAGTAATTGAACATAGTTTCTTTCTTTACTCTCAACAACCCAAATGCGGACCACGAACTTTCACTGCCTCAGAGCATACTATAAGCGAAAGACATACAGAAGCATTTGCAAAACGAAGAACACAGAATACTTCTCGCCTCAATTACTATAACTTTATGCAATATTGCAGCAACGTTCCATCGCATGCACTAACAAGGTGCTATACACTGTCGTCGATTTCAGTAGTAACAATGAGATTCATCTTCTCCGAGGCTCTGGAGCTACGGTCTTTCGCCACTGAAACCACACACCAATCAAGCTGCTTAGTGTACCAGCTATACCAACAAATCCGTCATCAAGGTTAGCGAGTCCGAGCGCCGAAATTGGTATGGTCATGTCGCACAGGCTCGAGATTAGTTGAGCAGAAGTGGTAGATCGTTCCCTTTGGGAAAAACAAAAAGAGGTCAGCATGTACATTCGAAACAAGAACTGCCCGGCATGTGAAACGAACCTGTGGATTCTTTTCGCTTCTATGGCTCCCTCGCCTACTTTGCGGTCGGCTTTCTGCTCTTTTTGATAGAGTCTACATAGCGAATAGATACCAGCCATAGCACTGCAAATCAACCCTGCCATCCAAGCACGGTAGCCAGACCTTTGTAAGCTCTTGGTGATGGCCGGCTTTCGAACACCAATGCTATCAATGAGAACTAACGTGTCGAGGGCAAGGTAAACGCCATAGCCTAGGTGGTGGCCTGTGGTTAGGTAGCGGAGCACGGGATCGATAGGCCCCTTTTTGTTCAAAGTACTAGAAGCGGCGTTGAACTTTTCGATGAAATTGCCGATTCGCAAAATCTTGCGTGTTATTTCGAACTGCTTCTTTATTACGTTGATGGGGTCAACGGCGGATTGTGGGTAATTGGCACGCCGAAGATACCAGCCGTAGAAGCGCGAAAAGTATTGCAGGGTACGTAGGGACTTGTCACGACCCGCTGAGGACTTGTCAGGTTTTCATTCAATACATTGCTCGCTAGATCGGGGCGTTTTGTGTACAGAATAGGCGCTCAGTGAAATGCAACAAGGCTCTTCACTTACCAGTAGTTGCAAGAAAGCTCAGAAGTCGCCCCAAAGTGGAATGGTTGAGCGGCGTAGCTGCGGCCATTTTTCCGTTCTAGATGAACCTTTCGTAGAAGCCTCCTCTTGCTTGGAATGCCAAAGCCGCTTGGGAGCATAAATTCCTAGAAGGAGCTACAAAAGGTTTTCTCGTTCGTAGGTGGTTAGTAACGAAAAGGAGAAGACGCTGGAAGTTATAGGACAGTAAGGTCTAGGTGATGATACAAAGGTCGGTAATTACTCGGCGCCGAGTGAAACCCGAGTCATGTATAAGCAGGCGATTCTGGATATGATGTCTCGCCGCTATATAGCTCGTCCTAGCATTTGCCGTCGTTTCCGAGCCTAGGATCAATTTTAATTTTGAATGTTTCCAAGTATGACAAATTTTGATAATATTGGGATCTGAAATAAAAGAAAACCAAGTGGTTACCTAGGAACATCATACGCTTCTACACCGACGCGTGCGAAATTTTCCTTCTATGATCACCCCTCCTGCTTCCACATTGATTTGATCAAAATGGCTCCTTATGGAGCAACATTCGTATCAAACAAATACCTACTTCATGGTAGCCTCCGCAAGCGGGAACATATAGCATGTGATCGGTGTCGCGCCAAGAAATCCAAGGTGTGTAGGGAAATTGTTGACAAATGAATGATTTCTCTTGCTCTAGATGTGCTAACTTCTAGAAAGTGTGACAGCCATATGCCTTGTTCTCGATGCATAATAAAAAACACGGTGTGCGTCAACCAAAAGCGAAGTAAAGCCCTAAATAGGGTGTGTGCACAGAAGTGCGTATGCTGGTGAGGTGGTTCAAGTTGGAAGTGACTTGGTGGGCCGATGGAATGTTGGGGACAGGGTTGCAGGTTTTGTCCACGGTGGCCAATACCCTGACGTCGGCTCGTTTGCTGAATACCTGAAGGTCGATGGAGAACTTGCTTGGCCTATCCCTGACACGACTACCATGTCTGAAGCTGCAACATATGGCATTCCAGCTGTCACTGCAATGCTTTCACTTGCGCACCTTGATGTCGCATGGGAAAACATTTTGTCAGGAGCTACGAGGCAGTCTTCTGCTGATTCATCAATCCTCATTTACTCCGGTGGTTCGAACGTTGGGCTTTTCGCAATTCAACTTGCAAAAAGGGCAGGTCTTCATATGGTTGTGACTGTATCCCCACGATCATTTGATCTTGTCAAAAGCTATGGTGCAGACTCGGTATTTGACTATCGGTCCCCCACAGCGGCGAGTGAAATTTCCAAAGCGTATCCTGACATCACCAAAGCTTTGGATTGCTTTTCTGAAGGCAACTCCTCTCAATTCTGTGCTGAGGTGTTGAAAAGGGGACGAGCTATCACGTTGCTTGATCAAGGGAAGCCGAAAAAAGCGGAGATCGAGTTCAAAAGTCTCATGGTTTTCACCGTCTCTGGAAAACCGTTCTCCTTGCTGTCGCCCCTAGGTCCAGCGTTCCCAGTTGTGCCCGATGATCGGGATTCGCTTCGCTGGTTCTATGCTAGTTTGAGCCAACTATGTGATCGTGCTTTGAAGCCACCCCCTGTTACAGCGCTGGGAGGAGGACTTGATGCGGTACTTGACGGTCTTGAGAGGCTTCGGAAAGGAGAAGCCCACGGCACCAAGCTTGTTGTAGAGCTTCCGTGATGGCATTCTCTCACGAATTACTTATTCTAGAAAGCTCCTCGAGATTAGGTAGTCTCATTTAGTGGCCTTGGTAGTGGGTAACAAGCTATCTGAAGAATGAGTCAAGGAGTACGATGCAGCCTACATAGTAGCTGAAGCTCAAAGTAGAATTCGCGTATACATAATATGACCGGCTCGTATGTGGTCGGCAATAGGGTTACAGAAATATATAAAAATAACCATACAACATCAACAAATGAGCTATGAGTTCATCTTGCGGTAGCTGAGCTTTGCTGAGGAGTGAGTAAAGATTGCTGGCTTTTGAATTCTTGTCCCATAGACAGTTACCTGCATCTGTCAAGTAACTATCATGCGGCATAACTCGACCGACACGGCCACCTCAACTCACACGACTTCTCACTCTCCTTTTCATCACGAGTGACTAGGTTGGAGGCAAAATAAGAATTATACAGCTCCCTCCGATACGAAAGGGGATTTGTCGGCGGCCTTTTCAAAGGCAATCCGGACTGCTGATGATAGTGATTCTCAAGCAGATGTTGTCCAAATACAAGACCAGTTCTATGATTTCCTAAATCACCGTAATGGCAGAGTTTCCCATTAAAGGCTTATACTGTATGGAAAAGTGGGCAAAATGAAACTCCTAGTAAGCCGTGAAGGACATGTCATTGGGTATCTCATTACCATCCACCTCGAATAACTCCTGCCCTCCAGGAGTTCCCAGCTGCTTAAAAAGACTCGAATTGTTCGGTTTCTGATGTGTTTATCTAATTCTGCAGCTAAGCTTCAAGCAGCTAAGCTTTAAGGTATGTCTCTAGGTTTACGCGGTTATAGTTTTGCAGCCTGAGATACTACTATAAAAAGTATATCAACGGAGCTTTGAATGGAGTCACATGCTTCATTGTAATACTCGTTCAGACGCTTCATAAGATCTGTTGTACATCTCTTAGGTAGTGTTATTGAAACGGGAACAAACGGCATATAAAGCGACCGTAAAAACGGTAGTTTCACTAACAAATGATCCATTCCCGCTGTCGTATACTATTGCCATCACTGTCAAGACCAGCCACCGAAGAGGGACTTACGTAGTGAAGGTGGTTTACAGACTTAGATAGGAAATACAAGTGAAAGCGGTTAATGGCAGTTGCAGTGCTCTCACGCCATGTTTGCAAACTATCGCACGTGTATGCATTGCTCTCCCCTTCTCACTTCTGTCATCTGAACATCTCATTTTTTTGCTATATTCTGTCACCTTCAATAAAGGAAGACATAGAATGCGGGAAGTGTACCCCAATAACCTAAGATAGGAGGTTACTAAAAAAAGTAGTCGAATTGTGATATTCGACAGCGAAACAGAGTTAAAAGGTGTGCAACTCGTATTCGTAACCCCTGACGAAGCCCAGGAAGGTAACACCATAAAGGAGTGAATGAATATGCGATGCAACCTCAGAATGAGTTATGAAAATTATGCATCATGCTAGACAAGGAAAAGAGAGAGAAGATGCAATTTACAGACTGAAGTGCCTTCATTGCCCCAAAGGGGGAATCCCGGAGTAGGGGGCCGAAAAGACCTCCGAAACTCGCTTTATATCAAACCCCTCCCACTCCCGCCTCTTGCTTCATCTTTATAGCCTGTCTCAAAACATATATCTCTCTCAAACTGTCATTAATCAGCGCGTGAAAGCGAAAGTAACCAGCGCCCGGGGAGAAAAAAAAAAAAGGGGGGTCCTTCAGTAAACCTGAAACCCGAACGCGACCCAACTCAAACATAACGACCATAGAACGACCAATACACCAAAACCACCCAAGATGGGGCAAAAACCATCAACGCCCAAACCAGGTGCGACGATCCAAGTCATCGGCGCAGGCCTACCACGCACAGGGACATCCTCCTTCAGCCAGGCCCTAGAAATACTGCTAGACGGCCCAGTCTACCACTGCGGCACGCAATCATCAATGGGCCCACCAGCAGAAATAAAAGGCTGGATACCAATCCTCCAAAATTGGCTAAAAGGCGACCCGGCGAGCCGCGCGACAATGCTCCCACTCCTGCGCCGCCGATTGGCGGGCTACGTCGCCATAACGGATTCCCCAGGCTCCCAGTTCATCCCGGAACTGATGGAATTGTACCCAGACGCGAAAGTCATTTGCACAACGCGCGACCCGGTCCTCTGGGAACCCAGTATGATGCGCGTGCAGAGTCTAACGGGTGTTTGGTTTGCGCGGCTTGCGCTGCTGCCGCTGCAGGGGATGCGGCATTTTATTCCTTATGGGCATTTGCTTGCTGCGCAGTGGGAGAGGTTGTACGGGGGTGTTTCTGGGTATCATGGGCGCGAGACGTATGAGAGGCATATTGCTTGGTTGACCGAGGTTGTGCCTAAGGAGAGGTTGGTTTTCTTTGATGTTAAGGATGGTTGGGGGCCGTTGTGTGAGGCTCTGGGGGTGGACAGGCCCCCGGATCAGGAGTTCCCCCGCATTAATGATTCTGAGGCTATCGAGAGGACGGTCAAGTATCATTTGCGGAGGGGGTTGACTCGTTGGGCTGTGGCTTTTGCTGTTCTTGGTGTTGGCATTGCGGCTTTCAGCAGGTATTGGTGATGGACGGACGTGTGAATATCAGGATATGGAGAATGTGTGAAAGTTCAACTGTACTAGCATTGCCAATCTTGCATGTCTGGAGGCTGTCGGTCTTCGAAGACCACATGAACGTGATCAAGCGATGCATGAACATAAGAAAGGATATCTTGCATATTCATGTACCCGAAAAACTATTATACAAATCAACCCATTATATCTTTTCATAGATTCCCCCCAACCTTGAAAGTTTCTCACCGATGAGCCCGCTCGAGCGATGAAGAACCGAAGCTCCCAAAATCATGGGATGTTTCCACGGTAGTCTCGATCTCCGTCTGAGTGAAAATCTTGCCATCAGGAATAATCCTCTCCTCACTGGAGTTGCTAGCAGGTCTAATCTGAGTACCCATTTCTGTATCTTCCTTGCCATTGTCGGTGCCCAAGGTGATGTTTCTGGGACCAATGACTTTGGTGAAGCCGGAGCCATACCGTCTCGCGGAGGTGTTGCCCGACCAGGGACCGTACTTCTTTCCGCTACTGTATTCTCCAATAAACCGAGGCAGGAAACGGGAGGCGATTGCCTTGAATGAGGGGATTGAGGCGGCGAGAATACCGATGTTGGTCTCAATGACGGACCAGTACATGGCACCGCTGATGGCATAGGTGAAGTCAGCGGATGTGAGCATAGCGGGGATATAGGTTATTCGAATGATGGAAGAAACACATGCGCTGGAAAGATGGAACGTTAGTCGTTGTGAGTTCCTGGGTTGAGACTGTCACTTACAAGAGACCAAGACAGAGGATGATGCCGAGTACAATCTTTTGCTTCTTGGGCATCTGTAGTCTCAAGATAACTTTGATGGGCAAGGTATAAGTCAAAACATCAGTTAAGATGTTCAGCGCCGCATTGCAAAGATAGAACACGTTGATATCGACACACGTCCCCGGCTCAGTGCTTGCCCAAGCCTTGCTAATAGGCTGGCATTGGAATGCAGCCACGAGCACAAATGAAGTGGCTTGTGCTCCGATGACTCCCATCATGACCCAGGAGAGGCGGGTCAGGTAACGATCTCCGAGACGAGTATAGAACCATAGGACAGATGTCTTGACAAAACCAAGACACGCAAGGTAGAACATGGAACTAAGCCAAACAGCCTAGAGAAAGTCAGTGATGTAAGATGACTTTCGGACTGGTATTCTTACAAAAGCGTAGTCAATGAGCTTTGTCTTGTCCGTATCGACATAGTGTGTTCCAAGTCCATTTTGAACGGCTAAATACAGTCAGCTTTTGCAACATTAAAGGCCGGTATCAACTTACCAACAATTGTGACGGCGATAAATGCCCAGGCCAATGACTGTTTTTATTAGTGAACGGTTTGTTAGATTTTGAGTCAGATTGGCTTACACAAGCTCCGATAATGAGGTCTTGGAGAGAGTCAGCGTGAAAATAATGACGGCGTACTGAACACTTACAGTCATCGAGACCCATTTTACCCAAGACATATACACGGGCAAAGAGACGAAGAACCAAGACACAAAATGTTACAACGGCAAAGGCCACACAGATGCCGACCACCACCGGTCCTTGGGTGCCATCAGCAGCCATAATGAGGGGTAAGAAAAGGTAGAAGTAAAGGAAAGGAAACAAAGAGCGAATTAGTCTATTAACGAATGGCAGCCGTTTCACCTCCCCGTCTCACAGAGAAGGGGATCATGAAAACAGAAGAACTGCAAGTATCATCGGAAAGATTAAGAAGAACGGTTCGCGGTACCCCAGTCTACAGTTATAAAGAGATTTATTTTAGATTTCCTGAACTAGCATGAACAAAAGGACCGTGTAAACTGCTAAAGGTGCGGATTGTGCATGGTCTAGTCCTTCGATCCAGACCCATCATGGCTCAAAAACAAGGTAGGGATTGACAAGGGCTTTCCCTTTCTAGAAATACGAAAGACGAGACTGTCAGAGGCACCGCTATTCACCCAAGGATCGACTGTTTAACCCGCCCGCCACTCTGGGAGGGGCTTGAGACACGGGGATCCAAAAGGCGAAAATAGAAGTCTGTGCAAGCTTTTTTGCTTCGCTACGCAGACGCGGAGATGGGCTTTTCTCTCTCAATTGTTACGTACTTGGAAACATTTTGGATACACCCACTTTGCCCAGTCTTGGCCCTAGCTGATAGGATCTACAGACAGTAGTTCGAAGAAAAGGAAATATTTGTGTTTATGGAGTAGTACATTAGATATCCACACCAAGACAGGGTTGGCATTGGCTTGGACAGGGCTGGGTTGACACGTTCAACGTCTCAACGATCATTTAGAAATTTTTCCTGGGCGAAACTACTGCTCGTATTTGGGGTATCTGTCAAGAACCAAAAACCTGATCTTAATCTAAGCGGAAAGCGACCGAGTTGATCTCCAATTCCCCAACTTATGTATATATTGTGTCTTTTTTTAGTACAGTGACACAGCAAATGTTTTAACACCATTAGACAGACCGTTTTTTAGACCGCTTTTTATATTTCTATCAAAATGGCCGTCGTGATGGTTCCGATGGTGACTTTGAATATCAAACTAAATTCAATTGACAGGAAGCCGGAAAAAGTCAAAAGACCTTATCGTTTCCCCCGGAGCGACTAGAAAATCCTACGAAACACAGCCTAAAAGTTCTTTTATCCTGGAAAATGGCTTTGACCGTACTTACACGGAAGGGGCGGTGGGATCCACGCGGACGGGCGTTTCAGCGCTCGACAGATCTGTCTCGGTCGCGATGTGCCGAGTCAAATGGGCTTGCCCCTACTGCAGACATGACACTAGACTAAATGTAGGCTAATGCTCTAAAGCTTCCGATCTGCATTGGCCTTCCGAGCCGTCTGGGTGGAGAGCGGGTCGTCCTCCACACTTGTTAAGCGAAATTGACTGAATGGTGAACAGGCCCCTTCAAAGACGTTGCACTAAAAGAAGATAATTGGAAAGGGTTTGAGAGCCGCGGATACATGTGATACAATTCATTCTTATACATGAGATTCAAGAAGCAGCAAATATCAAATATCTGCAAAAGTCCAGGGCTTTTTGTTAGTGGAACTATAGACTGCCAGTCTCCGTACATACTAATACATACTAAGTGGTCCGGTGGCTCTCGGAAGTTGCCCTGCTGTACTTATTTCCCGATCAACAGCCTTTTTGGGAGATCCGAAACTAGAAATCTCAAGGTGTGTCTTCCGGAATAAACAGTGTTCTCGGCCATTTACGACCGGTGGGATCGGCGGCTGTCAAAACAACTCCTGAACGAATCATAAAATGTACCATTGGGAACGGAGAATGACATGCGGGATCAATGACCGCACTATGTCGCGGCTTAACCTCGGGCTTTGGCGCATCACATTCTCTAAGGAGGAATTAGTGGAGAGTACTTTCATGATATCTCCACTGCCAGAATCACAGTCCTAACCTGTCTCACTTGATCTATCACGGACGGACGCAACACAGACTGCGTTTATTAGATACAGTCAAAAGCACCCTCCATGAAATATTGTATTTTATCTCTCCACATTCATTTCGCAAAGAACGTGTTCGACCGTTTATTAACGGCCACTCTGGCGCTAAGACCCAGCAGGCCGCTCTTGTCCTGGCGTCTGCAGCCTCATTTAGTTCCGGCTTGCGCCCAGTGGGAAGTTGGCATTTCCATAGTGGAGAACGCCACAGCCTGCACTGCACCCGTCCCTAGTGCCAAGGTACTTTTGTTTCTAAAGTAAACAAAGCATCCTCTTCATACGAGGCCCGACCTGTGCAAATAGCCCGAACCGGATAATCCTTGTTTCACATGTTTCGCATTCGCAACATAAGACCCTCTCCGCGGCGGGGACAATCCAATCTCCCACGCTGATCACCGTAGTGCAGACTAAGGCGTGCCATTGCTACACCCAGTTTATACGGAGAATGCCGACTGCCGTGGCTCCACAATGCCAACTCCTCCTTTCCTGACAGATGCAGGTTCTCCATCTGTTTATTCATAATCCAGACCATCCCTACTGCATCAGGAAAGTGTATCATCAGCCGCTATCCGCCGTATACGGAGTTCTGTAGCCTGGACATGCGCGGAGAACCAGCCACGACGTCCCAGTTCCGAATTAGCAAGCGGAGTCGTAATCACATCCACACCGATGTCAATGCTTCAAGAACCGGAGACACTAAATTCAAGGGGGAGAATGGTAGGCTTCTCGGTGTGTGGTGTACTGCCGAGTATAGCTTCAACCATCAGACCCAGTTAGGTCTAGACTTGCATGATTCAAGGAAATGAACTGTTGTGGACATGACTACCACGGCATAACCATCAGGCCAATGCCCTTTTGCCTCTTACAATGCAAGGTTCTTGAATGGGATTAGGGGATTTGGAGATTTGGGGATCTATTATTTTTTGGAGGGGTTGTCTCCCTTCTAAAGAAAGCCGTTTCCATCTGCTCTTCATGTTGGCTTGTCTTCTCTAAACCGCCATGGGTCTCGTAGAGTATATCCTGTCACTGGTGACAGTGACGAATGTCGTTTTGGGTCTGATTGCTTATGTTGCTCTTAAGTTTGGCTATCAGATTATTTACTATCGTTTCTTCCACCCGCTCTCTAAATTCCCTGGTCCTTTCTGGGGTTCTGTGACTCGGCTTTGGATCGCATGGCATAATCTGCAGGAAACAGAAGTACCGACTGTTTATGAGTTGACGAAGAAACATGGTTAGTCTTGGTTTATTCAATTAAGTCTTAAGGTCTTGAGATTGATGTTCCCCAGGTCCTGTTGTTCGCATTACCCCGACATTGCTGCTGGTCAGCGATTATCGAAAGCTCCCGGATGTCTACCACCGCAATGCAGACAAGACCGGTCATTACATCACTGGAAGTTTTGGAGAAAATGAATCTCTGTTCAACATGAGGTCTCACAACACCCATGCAGTGTTCAGAAAACATATAGCTGGTCCGGTACGACATAATGCATGCGCAGCAATACCCGAACTATAAAACTGACAACATGCAGTACTCCTTCACCAACATCAAGAAAATGGAACCCCTGCTCGACATGCGCATTCAAGAATGGACCAACAAACTCGACGAAAAGTTCGTCAAAACCGGCGAAGCCTTCGACTTCTCCTGGTGGGCAGTGTAAGCAGCACCAGCACCAATTCAACAACACCAAGAAAACCCCACTAACAAACCAAATAGCTACATGGCCTACGACATAATTAGCGAAATCGGCTTCGGCGAGCCCTTCGGCTTCATAGAAAAAGGCGAAGACATCGGCGGCCTAATCCAAGGCTTCCACGACGGCCTCCCAGCCTTCGGTCTCCTAGCCCGTCTGCACCCCTTCACATCATGGATAAAAACAACCTTCCTAAAGAAATACCTCGTCGCCAAGCCAGAAGATAACAACGGAATTGGCGTCCTAATGCGCTTCCGCGACCGCCTCATCGACCAGCGCATCAAAGACATCGAAAGCGGCAAGAAAATCGACCGCACAGATCTCCTCCAAACCTTCCTCGAAGCCAAAACGGAAGAAGGCAAACCCCTCGATCTGGAATACATCCGCGCAGAAGTCCTACTCGTCCTCCTCGCCGGCGCAGACACAACTGGAACAGCTTTCCAGGCATTGATGACGTTCCTAATGGCGAACCCGGACGCGTACGAGCGCATGGTGGCTGAAATTGATAATGCGACAAGGAAAGGGTTGATCTCGGACATGCCGCAGTACAGTGAGGTTTTGGAGCATTTACCGTTTTATGTCGGTTGTGTTAAGGAGACTATGCGGCTTTGTCCTTCTGCGCCGAATATTTTCCCGCGGTATGTTCCTGAGCCTGGGATTGAGCTTTATGGGCAGTTTGCGCCGGCTGGTACGGAAATTACTTGTAATCCTTATCTTGTGCAGCGGGATCCGAAGCTTTATGGGCATGATGCTGAGGAGTTCCGGCCTGAGAGGTGGTTGGATGTTGAGAAGGCGAAGTTGTTTAATAAGTATAACTTTGCGTTTGGATATGGGTCCCGGGTTTGTTTGGGGAAGGATATTGCTATGATGGAGTTGTTTAAGGGTCCTTTGCTGGTGAGTTTGCCGTTTTGATGTTTGTTTTAGGTAGGGATGGTTGCTAATCTATTTTTTTAGTTCTTTCGTCAGTATAAGCCCGAGGCTGTACCCGGCAAACCCGAGGCTAAGTTCATGGTCAAGGGCGGTGTCGGGTACTGGAGGGATGTGTGGCTCACTATTTCGAAGAGGCCACAAGTCAAGGCCGAGTGAGCGTTTGTTTTGGTGATGGATTGGAAAGGAATACTTGTTAATATTGAGTTTGAGTTGCCACTGTACTATAGGAGCGGGCAATAAATACCTCGGGATCAAGGTGTGAGATATGCAATACTTTGTTTATAGACGTGAGAAGAGACGGAAGTATTGAAATTATGTTATGGCGTCGAAGACTGATATATTTGACCGGAAGTATGTAAAGAGAATTGCACATACAACTAAGAGCATGCAACCAATCCGAGAAAATAAAAGTCAACGAAGAAAATCTTTTTTGATAGCTCTCCCGCCCGTATATGGCGAGACATGAAACACGATACCGATATTAGATATGGTGCTTCAAATGCTTATGAAGACTCAGGAGTTTTACCCATGACGGCATCCTAGAGAACATGTTAGTGCTAGATTATCAAGAGAGGAACATGAAGTTTCTTACCCTAGCCTCGTGATACAGAGGAGTGATACCGGTCCAGTGAACGAACTGGTGAACACCCTGTCCTACAAGAACCTCAAGTCCGGGGATGGTGCTCCAGCCAGCATCGGATGCAAGCTGCATCAGCGCAGTGACGGCAGGCTTGTAGGCCATCTCGAGGAGAACACGGGGGTTGTTGGACTCGGGAGTCTTGCCGATGAGGGCACCATCGACCTCCTGGGTGCGCTCGAACATATGGCAGAGCGTCTCACGCACTGTAGGATCAATGGGACGGTCGGCGGGGATGGTGCCGATGGCAACACGGGGCACGCTGTCCAGCTGGCTATGATTGTCTATAACGCGGATGTTGTAGTTGGTGGGGAATGTCGAGACCATACCCTCAAGCTTGCTGGCGCTGCGACCCACGACGTAGATTGGCGAGAAGCCCATGTGGTGTAGAGCGAAGATGGCAGCACGGGCAGTACCACCGCCGCCAACGACTACGGCACTCTCATCGCCTGCTGAGCCGTAGATGCTTGCGTTGCGCATGCATTGGACCATGCCCTGCCAGTCGGTGTTGTAGCCGACCAGACGAGGAGGCTTGTCGCCGTTGGCAACAGGGACGATGGTGTTGACCGCGCCGATGATCTCGGCTTCCTGGGCGACTTCGTCGAGCAGGGGCATGATGTCCAGCTTGAGAGGGATAGTCACGGAGGCACCGCCGAAGTCGGAGGCGCGGATGAAGTCCTTGACGTCCTCAACATTTGTGGTCTCCAAGCGGCTGTACTCGTGGGGTAGACCCATGGTGCCGAAGAGGGCGTTGTGGAGAGCGGGCGATCGGGAGGCAGAGACAGGGGAGCCGAAGATGGCGAACTTCTTGGCCTTGATCTCACCCATCAGGGAGAGACCACGGCGAATCTCGGTTGCGGAGAGCTGACCGGGTGCGGCCTTGAAGGGGAGGCTGGAGTGCGACACCGGGGTCATGAAGCCGTTCAGAATGCGGCTGAGCTGGCCCTTGTCACCCATGTTGATAGCGATCAGTGGGGTTTCATGGGCTTCCTCGGCCCAGGTCTTGAACTTCCGCAAAGCGGTGTTGTCGTCCAGGCTGTTGGCGACACCAACGAGCTTGATCACATCACCGTACTCGAGAGCACGGTTGTAGGACTGCATCCAGGACATGTTGGCCCAAGAGAGTTCTCCCTTAGGATCGTGGTGCGACGCGATGATCTTCGAGTGACCCTTCATATCAGTAACAGCACGGAGCATCTCGTCTGGGAAGGCAATCTCAAGGTCCACAAATTCGGATCCAGAACGGAATGCCAGGCGGTAGAGCTGCATCGCGGCATCGTGAGCATCATCGGGGAAGCGACCTCCTTGGCTCTTGGTGCGGATGGTGAAGATGAGAGGGAGAGTGGTACGGCGGCGTAGGAAAGAAATCTGTTCGGCAACGTAGTCAACCGAGGGGATGTCGCCCTCTGATGACGGGTCCTTCAACAAGTCAACCCGCAATTCCACAGCATCAGATCCGACGCAAGCTTCTGTGATGATATCAGCGGCTGGGCGGAGATCGGGTAGCGTCAATGAGACGAAGAAGCTGTGCTTCTTCTTCTTAATTTGACCGAGGCTGTCAGTCTGGCCAGTCACCACCCGCATGAAGCGCGCGAAGTCTTCCGAGGCAAGAGCGAGCTCAGCAGAGCTCGAGTGCTGGCTGAAGTATTGAATGTTGCTGCACTCCTGGAACCAAGGCTTGCGGCGCAGCCACACACCCATCATGTCCTCGACGTAGGCAGGGCGAGTCTTGTCGATCTGAAGGAAGTCCATGACCAGCTTGATGTCACGCATGATGAGGAGAACATTGCCCTTGTTCTTGTGGTAGTCAGCAAGCATCTTGCGTGCCTCTGGGATCTCGACGACACCACCACCACAGGCAAAGACGTAGCCAGTGGGACGGTCCTTCATGGCACGCTGAAGACATGCCAATTCAGCGTCGCGGAATCCTTGCCAGCCGCGAGTCTTAATCATTTCAGGAATAGTGGTTCCCTCGGCGGTCTCAAGCTCGGTGTCGAGGTCAATGAATTGACGGCCAAGGACCTTGCCCACCCAGTTGCCAGCGGTGGTCTTTCCGGCGCCACGCATGCCAATGATAAAGACTGTAGCGTTGGTCCGCTCTTCTTGGCTTGAGGCAGCAAGCTCGTCTTCCTTGAGCTCCTTGCCGTCAAGCTTAACGCCGAACAGTTGCTTCAGGGTGTCCCACCAGCCGGGCCAGGTCTTGCCAACACATTCCTTTTCCAGAATGAGAGTAGGCTGGGGCGCCACGAGAGAAAGCACACTGAAACTGAACGCGACACGGTGGTCATCGTAGCAGTAAACGCCACCAGAAGGCTGGCGAAGGGTAGACCGGTCGATACCGTCGATCTCAAGACCGTCATCATGCTCACGGCAGACAACTCCGAACTTGGCCAGTTCGTCCTTCATGGCCTTGATACGGTTGCATTCCTTGACACGCTGGTTGGCAATACCGTAAATGCGGGTTGTGTGGTTTGAGCCCTGGCCCCGAGCAACGGCCGCGAGAACAGAGGCAGTGAGGAATGCATCGGTCATGGGCTCCATATCAACATTAGGCAATGGCTGGAGGATACCGTCAGCAGGTCCAGTGACAGTAGTGGAAGTGTCCGACTGGGTGACTGAGCAGCCCATGGGTCTGAGAACGTCGACTGCAAAGCGAGCATCGCCCTGGAGGGACTTGGAGCCAATGTTGGGGACGGTGCAGGTGGTGCCAGTAACAGCGGCGATGGCCAAAGGATAGGTTGCAGAGCTTGCATCGCTCTCCACAACATACTCGGGAGGGTTCACGTAGCGAGCCTGGGGAATGTGGTAGGTGTGCTCCTCAGTGGTAGACTTCTTGACGTCAATACCGAAGGATCGCATCATGGCAGTGGTCATATCAATGTAAGGCTGCGAGATGGGCTTGCCACCAACGAGCTTCAAGGTGACTGGCTCCTTGGCGTAAGGAGCACACATGAGAAGCGAAGAGACGTACTGAGAGGAAACCTTGGCGGCCAAGTTGATCTTGCCTCCAGCGAAACCCCCGGAAGCGGCAATTTTAAGAGGGAGACTGCCCTTGCTCTCCATATACTCGACGTCGGCACCGTTAGCGGTGAGAGCGTCGACAAGGTCGCCAATGGGGCGTTGCTTCATACGGTTGTTGCCGGTCAGGACACTTGAGTGGACGGTGCTGGGGGTAGCGAGAGTTGCCACAGTAGTGAGGAATCTGGAGGCAGTTCCAGCGTTGCCCAGGTACAAGGGCGACGGGCTCGCAACGATGTTGCCGCCCTTGCCGTTGACAACAAGGACCTCACCTTCCTCCTCCCAGGAGAAAGTAGCTGCGCCAAGGCGCTCCAAGGCATTCAACATGACCTCAGTGTCGTCGGAGTGCAGAAGGTTCTTAATGCGACAGGTTCCAGAGCCAAGCGCAGCAAGCACAAGGGCTCGGTTGGAGATACTCTTGGATCCGGGGGGTGCGCAGGTGACATTAAGAGACTGGGCCACTCCTGGGTGAACCTCAACGCTGGGGGCAAGGACGACGCCGATGTCCGCGTTGGAAACAACGCTGGCCTTGGGCTCATGAGTACGGCCAATGGCCGACAGGAGAACAACCTTCTTCTTGGGGCCATCGTTCTTCTTATCCAGCGCCATGTTGAACAGCAATTGGTCCACAGAGCAGTGCTTACCGGCGGTCAGCTTACGGACCCGGGCATCCTTCATGGAAGTAGGCAAGCCGTAAGCGGAAATGCATTTGACGACACGAGCAACGGCAACGCCCTTCAGGATGCCCAGGTGGCGTGCAAGCTCTGCCTCTTTCACCATACCGATGGCGACACACTCGCCGTGAAGAATTTGAGGGGTCAGGATTGCCTCAATGGCATGTCCAATGGAGTGACCCCAGTTGAGAAGGTTGCGAAGACCGCCCTCGCGCTCATCAGCAGACACAACATAAGCTTTGTGGCGAGCAGATGCCAGGATTCTGGCCTTCAAGATGTCGCGAATTCCATCGAAGCGACCCTGGCCAGGCTTTGCTTCGCTGCGCGCGGCACCAAGAATTAGGTCTGCGTTGTCCTCGAGGGCGGTGAATTCTTCCTCGCTGGAGATGGCAGCGGTCTTGATGACCTCGGCCATACCGTTGATGAACTCCCGGACGGGGAGCGTCTCAAGGAATTCAAGATCAATATAAATTCTCGACGGCTGCCAGATGGAGCCAATAAGGTTCTTGCCGAGAGGCGTATCAATGGCAGTCTTTCCTCCAATTGAGGAGTCCACCATGGCGAGGAGGGTGGTGGGGACCTGCACATACTGAACACCGCGCATGTAGGTTGCCGCAACAAATCCAGTCAGATCACCAATCACACCACCGCCCAAGGCGATGACCACTGTATCTCTCCCACATGGTGGGTTTTGGCTCAGCATCCAATCTTCAATGTCGGCTTTGGTCTGCCGGGACTTGGAGCTCTCGCCGGGTGAGGCATGGTAAACGAGTAGTCGCGGGGTAGGCGAGATAGATGCGGTGGCAGCCTCGAAGGTCTTTTGGAAGGTAGGGGTATAGATCGACCCGAGGTTGGTGTCGGTGATGAGGACGTAGGTGGTGGAGGGCAAGGCACTGATCAGGTCCTTTGCGACATAATTGCGCCACAGGCCGAAATCAGCAACAATGCTCTCCCGGCCCAGGATACTGATCTTGGTGGGTTCAGTCATAGTGATAGAGAGATCGTGGCAGGGGATTGATTATGATCTGCTCATCTCATTCTGGGTGGTGTTAGTACCCTTGACTCATAGTTTATTTAATTTTAGGTTTCTCCGCCAAACTAGTGGCGTAGGGCAACAGAACAATGGCAATGAAACCCTCAAAAAGGTAGAGAACGTAAGACATACCTGGACCGACAGCAGAGACACAATGAATGAAGATGAGGTTAAAAAAGCAAATCGATCGTGAATTCCCCGCCGATCTCGCGGCTTTCTTGACCGCCCGGTGAGTCCGAACCCCTGAAATTGACGAACTACATCGACTAGTTTATTCCCCCTGCCAATGTGATCTTTTACTGATTTGTGAATTGTGAATTGTTATTTTCTGATCTTCAAGTCTCCAGCAAAGAACGAACCCCCTTTTTCATTCCATTCCCCCTTGTCTCAATCCCTCAATCTCTCCCATCTCAGCCCGTATATCGATCTACCTACTAGTAGTAGTAGGTATCCTCGAATCTGCCGTGACTCATGGCTCCATCTTTACAGGCTCCACCTTCAGCTCCGAATCTTCCAGCTCCAATTTGATTGCGGAGTCCAGGAGTGCCTTTCGTGCCTCCAAGGGCTTCGATGTTTTGGCCTTGATTTTCGCCTTAAGAACGTCACTCGTAGCTGGTTTACGCACTCTGCGTCTCTTGGCAGCCGTCTTGGATCTCTTGACGACTGTGTTATCAGTTCTGGTGTCTCCACTGCCGATCTGTGTGTGAGTGGTCTCGGGATGGGCGATCTCGGCATGGGCAGTTTCTTCATCAGCGGTCTTTGAATGAGCGGTTTCCATTGGGGTCTCTCTGCTGCGCTGATTCATAATCCGAGCACATCGACTGGCCAGCTCATCAAGTGCCTGGCTCTGAATAACAACGCCTCCCATGCGGCTCTGTTCCATTTGCAGGCATACTGGTCGACCAGTGCCTTGATACCGGGTCTCTGGGCATCGCCACCACCATTCTCGGAATTACCAGATTGACCGACAGAGACTCGCAGATTCTGTTGAAAATGCTCGCTTAGCTTGCCAGCAAATTGAAACAGCATCTGGCGTGCGTCAATGTCGTTTCCGCTGGTGATCTGCCCGGGTAAAGTGACATTGTCAATCTTCAAAGCTAGAAGATTGTGTCCCAAGTCAAGCCGGTCTGGGGAGTGGGCCAATGCTGTTGCTGGCTGATGGTTTCCCGGCGCTGTGCTCTTGATGTACAGTTTGGAAAATGTTGTACCACGAGGATCACCACAAACTTCGCGGCACCATCTTATAGGGCTCGTGTTAAGCACCCGACGAGTCCCGCGCCGATTGACATAGCTTATCATTCTGAATGCGTGCAGAAAATCATAGGGCTCAAACACCATTGGAGACGTATCGAGATTGGTGCGGGGAAAGAACTTGGGCAGAACACGCGTAAGCTGATATGTCGCCCAAAGCTTAGCCACTGTCGGACTGGTCTGAGAGGGCAGCTCTGGAGCTGTCATAACATCTTCGTGGTATGGTACCTGTCCCCAGGTGTCTTTGAAAGTCGCCTTTACGGAGCCCCTCGCAAGTTCTGCAATCTTGAGGACATCCTGATTGTAATAGAAGTCCCAGTATTTCTCGGTTCGTCTCGAAGCCTAAAGCACCCCCAAGGTATGTGCTATTTTGGCCTAGCAGTGTGCAGTACTGGTAGTCATAAAGAATTTCGGGCATAAAACAGAATTGCCTTGGATTCAGTGACATAATGGAATCAAGCAGCGGAGGTACCAAAGTAGGTTCCTCGAGCGCAACCAAAGTAGATAGAACGATATCCCAAAAGATTGATCTTGATGAACAAAGGCCCTAGGGGGCGTTCTGAAAGACGTGAAGATGGGTGAAATGAGATAGTGAGTCGAGGGGCCCGAGGTGGGTTAAATATATGTGTATTGTATTTGCTTGCATCTTCATGATGAGTCGTAGCAAATGTCTCTATGCGGGTGGTTGATATACTCATAGGTATGTAGCTTCCGTTCTTCTCTGGGCTGTGATGTGAAGCAAGTCACTCTCAAAGCTCTATGTTAACCCCTACAAACAGTGTACTTTGTTGGATGTTCAGCTACATATATTGAGTCACATCCTCCCAAACCAATGTTAACATCATTCGCTTGGATCTTTCGAAGCTATCTGGCTATGTATACAACTATTTACACAAATAGAATATTCTTCCGTTAGCAAGAAAGTTGACTGGTCAGAAATTTTGTGTTTACACCTATGAACCGTACTGTATGGACAGCAAAAAAGAGTGTCGAGCATGTAGCGACTAGAAACTACAAAGGGTTGCAACCGCTCAACTTATGACATACAAGGATATGAATATTCGAGGTTGGAAAGAGTCGATTGATAACCATCACTTAATTTCATGTTACATTCCCCTAACTCCATTTCTTTCCTGGGCCCTCATACCCAGAGCCCAACCATGTCAAAAAGATACCATCGGCATTGAAAACCAGCAAGAAGTATTCACAAAGACAAAGACGAGAGGTCTGGAGTCTAATCTCACTTTCTAGTACCGACCGTATCCACCACCACCCCGTTGACCACGATACCCGCCACCACGACCACCACCTCCACGGCCTCCGCGATAATCCTGCGAGCCATAGCCTTGTTGGTGTCCGTTATACTGACCACCCTGGTTGTACTGGTTCTGGTGGCCGTAGTAATCACCAGGCTGTTGATAACCCTGCTGGGGTGGGTACTGGTACGACATTCCACCACGGGGTGGCGGAGGGGGACCTCGTGAGTAGCCTCCGTAGTTTTGGCCAGGGGGGACCCATCCGGGTGGCCCACCAGGACCACCGGGTGGACCAGAGCTGAAGTTCGGGTCGAGATGCGCAGCGAAGGGATTCGGACGGTCACTTTGGTAGTTCATGCGCCCACCTCGTCCTCTGCCCTGGAACGGTGCGCCACCGAATGAGCGGCCTGAATTCTGGGCTCGGCCCTTGGTCGCTCTGATATCGTTTGAATCCAGCATCGGTGTTGGGGGCTTCACGCCGCGGAGGAGCATGGATTTATGAACGTGAGAAGACTTCGGGATAGTGTATTCGACACTAGAGAAAAAGGTTAGTATATTTGAACATTTTGGATAAGATAGATAGGCCAAACTCACGTAAGAGAGCGATCATCGTCAACTCCCGGCATGCCATATGCCTCCAGGGGAGAGTCTAGCGAACTGTGAGGAATGTAGGTGTCGCTACGCTCAACGATACCAGCCAGGCCACCACTCAACTCTTGCTTGATTGTGTATCGTGCAGGACCGGGCTTCTTGGAATAGAAGTTCGCAACGAGATCTTGGTACAATGGATTCCGGTCAGATAGCAAAAGTACATCCGAACCGTGAGTATTGCGGCTTCTCTCATCTTCAGTAAGGAGAGGGTAAACCTTCTCCATGGCTCCCAGAAGACGCTTTTCGTCAATGAAAGGAAGGAGAATAACACCTTGCCAGGCAAATTTCTTGCCGTTCAGGTCCAGAGGGAAATCCTCCGGGTAGAAGTCGATGATCTCACTGTTTGGATCGGACATGAGAGGATGGAAGACCTTGGGCAATGCGTGGTTAGACGAGGCAGGCAAGACTCCCATCAGCTGTTCAAATGGCCTGAATGGCTTGCCCTTCTCGAAGTTAATCTCCATGTCGGCGATATCAACAAAGTCCGCGGCGCTAGAGAACGAGTGTTAGCAGATTGTTCTTCCAAACTAAGACATACCCCAAAAAGAAGGGAAGAGAGATGAAATACATACAACGGTGCGTAGTGATAAGGATAATACCACCCTTGGCTGGGACAGCCCTGGAAATAGTAGCGGAGAACCCAGGCCAAACCTTCGGCGTAGGCACGCGCAACCTTGTGACGGAACTCGATGTCTTTGGGATCAACGCCGAATTTTTGCTCATAGTACCGATCAGCGTAGCCCGGTTCCCAGAGTTTGACTGTGTCTTCGGGCATTTCGTCACCCTTAGGCTTGTTCTCGGGAACAGGGGCAACAGGAGGAGGAGAGTCTCTGCCCGGTGTTCCTGTCTCGGTATCCTCCTGTTCGGCTTCATCGGCCTTACGCTTTCCGAGGACTGAAGGAGAAGTTGGCTCCGTGGCGTTTGATGTTTCTTCGCTCCCCGCGGCTGGAGTCTCGCCTGCAGGTTCGTCCTGCGGACCCTTCATGAGCTTGCTCTTCAAAACAGCAGCAGCACTCTTGTTCTCCATGTTGGCACGGTATACAGCGCCACGGTTGACTACCATGCTGTGTGTCAATTCGCGGGTCTCCTTGGCCAAGTGACCACGACCGGGAGTGATCAATTCCATGGGAGGAGCAGGCTCAGCACCACCGCCACGCGAGCGGTTTTGCGGTGAATCGTACTGGGGAGAGCTGCGTCTCCGTTTTTGAGCACGCTCTGCGTTCCGAGCTGCATCTTGTTCCTTGCGTCGCTTCTCGTTTGCCTGCTTTCTTTCATCGGCTTGTCTGCGGCGCTGGAAAATAGCATCCTCTTGCTTGGCCAGTCCTTGCAAGATGAGTTGAGCATTTTTCATGTCAACACTTCCATCCTTTGTAAGATATCCAGACATAGGGCCGGCGACATTGTCACGCCAGATCGCGATAAGAGTATCGATACCGTTCTCACGAATGTCTAGACTGGGCAAGTGAGGAAGGAAATCGTTACCAACGAAGAAACACATGAATACCCAGTCATCCAGGGCACGCTCGAGGTCGAATGGGAATGACTGCTGAGGAACATGAAGCTCAACAGCAAGATATTCTCTGAGGACAGCAACATGGAGCCAAATGAATGGCTTAAGGGGAGCAGCATGTTGCTTCTCGTCGAATTCTCCACTCTTCTCCTTTGGCTTGCCTAGACATTCCTCAGCCTTGTGTCCAGTCTGTCCGCATAGTCTACAGCCCCGAGGTCTCGAGTCCTGGGCGAACACATCCTCACGCAATACACGGAAGTAGGGTTCATGGGTAGCAAGACCCAGCATGATCAGATCGGCGTCCTATTGAGATTTTGGTTAGCGCTTGCATGGCATCATTGAACGGTTATCATAACTTACCAAACCATAGATAACATGGCGAGTGTTGGGGTCGTGACCAGGCGAGGCGCGCTGTGATCGCACGAATTCCATGATCTTGTGCTCTCCTTCTCCAGGAACTGTGGCGTCCGAAATGATGATTTTCAACTGTCAAATGTCAGAATGCGCATCGCTACTAGGATAGGAAATACAAGGTCTAAACGTACATTTTCCCAGCCCGGGTCGGTGTTGAGTTTGTAGGCAATCCAATATCGCAGCGAAGCAGCGAGGATGTCCATGAAGGGTGTTCCCGGTGTGATGACATTGCTATCCCACGTCTTCTGAACAACCTCCTCCTGGATCAATTGCTCGCCGGTCTTTGTCTGATGCTGCTTGGCAAGCATCTTTTGGAGCTCCTCCTTCTTGTCGTCATTCTCTTTAGCTTCTTGCGCCGAGCGGAATCGACGTGCGCGCTGCTGGTTCATCTTGGCTCTCGGGGCGACGCCATCTGTTCGTAAGATTGTGGTTAGTTCAACGGCAATTTAACGATATGGGAATAAGAGCAGAGCCGCGCAAAGCTCTATTGAGGCATGCACATACCAATAGCAATCATCAGAAGCTTCCTGGGGCGGACCATGTTGACCACGCGGTCGGTGTACTTGTAAATCTCCAGCATCATCTCCTGCTCGTTCGCTGGTGGGGGCTTTCCCTCCGGATGAGTACACGGATGTACAATACCGTTCATATCCAGGTAGAGATTATCCTGCTCCTCGCCATTGGGGTTGGGACCGGTGATATCGATCGGGATCTCTTCTCCATCCACTTCTTGTGCTTGCTCCTCAATCACCGGCGAAATGATCTTCGGATACTTGTTGGAGAGCCATCGGAAAAGCGCGGGGACACCCATGATGGCGATGCGACAGCTGCGCGGTCAGGGTATCGCTGCGTCGCAATCGGTTCACGGCGAGCAGCTGCAGGCGCGAGTCGCGATCTCTATAGTGCGGCTTGAGACAGAATAGTCCCAAAGTTTGCACTTCCGAGCCCTTCTACTTTCACCGAGGTAGAAGTAAAGATAAAAGCAGAGTGCAACCGCAGTAAAAATCGCGGTGCAGCGTGTAAGTGATGAAAGCGAAGCTTGGCTGACGAAAAGATAAATTCCGGGCGGTCGGCGATTCTGCTCGGGCCAAGATCGGCCTTAGCCCCCTTCAGTAGGACAGAGGACAGCTTTCTCTACTAACCCCCTCGACTTTCTCCTCTTGATCTCCCTTCGATGTCTATCTACTCATACGCCCTCGGCCGGCGGTGACCATGATATTGCAAATCAGCTGCGATGTTCCGAATCCTCGAGTCGCAAGCTCCGGCCAAACAAACGGCTACGGACACAATTGACGTGTTAAGCAGTAGACTACAAAGTGCTACATTGCTTGAAGATCGAAGGGCAGCAATTCAAGGACTCAGAAGCTTTGCAAAGCTTTATCCTGCTTCGGTGGCCTCCGGTGGTCTGCGATCACTGATCAGCAGTCTACGCAATGACAGCGAGGATGTTGACACCATCAAGGTGGTCCTTGAGACCCTTTTGATGCTATTTACGCCTGATGAATCCAGTGTAGGCAACTCACGCTCAAACAATTATGCCCACTGAGCTACTGACAGCTATTTTTTAGCCTGAAGCGTCGGATGAAATCGCCCTGTGGCTGGCAGATGAATTCACTCAGGTATGCAAAGCCACTCCGGCTATTGTGTTATGAACTAACAAGGTCAAAGCGACAAGACAATATTACTACCCTACTCGACCTTCTCGAAGCCCGAGAGTTCTACTCCCGCCTCTATTCTCTCCAGTTGATGTCACACATTTGCAGTGCACGACCTGAACGAACACAAGAATGCATTTTCACAGCGCCATTGGGTATTTCCAAGCTCGTCAGTACGCTCACAGACGCGAGAGAGCCGGTCCGCAACGGTATGCCGTGGTCGATGTCTGAAATTACTCGGGATTTAGATGGTTGAAGCTGACGATTTGTTTTCTCCATTCTATAGAGGCACTTGTCCTGCTTATCGCCCTCACCCCCGCATCGGAAGAACTGCAGAAGCTTGTGGCTTTCGAGAATGCGTTCGAGATACTCTTTTCCCTCATCGAAGCAGAGGGTGCATTGAGTCTTGGAACTGAGGTCGTCGAAGATTGCCTTTCCTTGCTGGCTCACCTGCTGAGATTTAATGTCTCCAACCAATCGTTTTTCCGTGAGACGGGTTCTATAAAAAGAGTGACAGCACTTCTTCATGAATGCCAACAGGAGCCAGAGGGCGACGAACCCGTCCCTCAATGGACTCAGATCCACCGAGACAAGAACGTCTGGGGTCTCCTGGCCATCATTCAGTTGTTTTTGATTCGTGGTGGCATGAGCACACCCATCAATCAAACTGCATTTTGGCAGAATGGTGT
Source organism: Penicillium arizonense (assembly GCF_001773325.1). NCBI lineage: Eukaryota > Fungi > Ascomycota > Eurotiomycetes > Eurotiales > Aspergillaceae > Penicillium > Penicillium arizonense. The sequence goes on along the minus strand of NW_019173282.1, from coordinate 905,400 downwards.
TACAGAACAAGTCCTTAGTATAGCATTTGGCCAAAGATTCAGTGTCAACGTCACATCAAAGGCATTGGCAACTTGTGCTGATCTTATTCGCGGTAACTCACCATTGCAAGAAAGATTCGGTGACATTGAAGTCCTATGGGGCTCTTACACCCGTGACGACCAGGTCGCCAATGGTGATGCACATGAACCACTGCGCATCAACGTCATCGAAGCTTTCCTAAAGCTCAGCCTTGAGCCTGCCCCCAACAGCCTTTTGGATGCACGGTTAGCTGCTTGTGAATGTATGAAGGCATTCTTCGCCCATCATTCTGGAATTCGCATGCATGTTCTCAGGCGAGCAATCGAAGGACATACCAGTGGCCAGGACAAGATCCCAAACATCCTCTCTGTGCTGCTCACTGCGCCGGAATCGCGAGGAAATGCCGATCCATACCAAGTGTGGATGGCATCTGTTTTGATGTTCCACCTGATCTTTGACGACGGAGAGGCGAAGGCACTAGCTATGAGTGTTACCGAGGGCGATGCTGAGAGCGGCGAAGAAGTGGTCACTAGTGTTCAATCTGTGGTCGGGAACCTAATTACTGGTTTGCAACGCGGCGATGATGAAAGAATCACAGTTGGCTACCTGATGTTGCTCTGTGGTTGGCTTTTCGAAGATCCGGATGTCGTGAACGATCTCCTTGGAGAGGGCAGCAGTATCCAAACCCTGCTGCAGGAGATCAAACACCAGCGGGTACCCAGTAAATTGGTACCTGGTCTTTGCACTGTCCTATTGGGTGTCATCTATGAGTTCTCTACTAAAGACTCGCCCATCCCTCGCATCACGCTTCACAAGTTGCTTGTTGAGCAACTCGGAAGAGAACAATATATCGACAAGATTACGAGGCTTCGAGAATGTGAATTGGTCCGCGACTTTGAAGTGCTACCACAAACCTCAGGTGGTCAGCTTGAGGGTGGATTACCTGAGGTATTCTTTGATCGCTCTTTCATTGAGTTCCTCAAGGATAACTTCAGCCGTCTGCTTCGGGCTATTGATCGTGAACCAGGATTTGAGATTTCTGTCGTTGCCAACGGCGTCGAAAAGGGTGTCTCACGTGAGCTTGTGGATTCTTTGCGCGCAGAGCTCGAAGATCGGACCCAAACCCTCCAAAAGCTGGAGTCTGATCTTGTCAGCATCCAACGAAAGCTTGATCAGGAGCATCAGGATCACCGAAAAACCAAGGAATCCGGCACTATTGAGTTGACGAGGGCCCAGCAGGCCCAGCAATCGCTACAATACAGTCATGCACAGGAGTTGTCGCACCAATTGTCAAGGCTAGAAGAGCAACACAAACATGCCCAAAATGATTTATTGAAGCAACACGGTGACCAGCTCCGCGCGATCGACAGTCAACTCAAGGAGGTTTCTGCTGAGTCAGAAAGAAAGAGTCACCAGGCCAAAGAAGTGAGAGAGTATCATGAGCGCGAAGTTGCTGGTCTGCAGAAAACCATTCGTGGCTTGGAGGCAGAGCTCTCTCGCATCCAGGAACAACATATGGCAGAGGTTGCCAATTTCAACAACAGAGCCCGAGAGTTGGAAAATGTCATCACCAAGTCCAGGGAGTCATACAAGGCACAGGGTACCGATCTTGAAAAGAAAATTCAAGTGTTGGAAGAGACAAACAGATCTCATTATGGACAGGTTGCGGATCTTAACAAAAAGATCCAAGAGTTGCAAAGCACTATCAGCCAGTCCGAGGAAATCCACGGTAGCCAGGTAACCGAACTCGAAAAGCAGATTGAAAACCTCGAAATCTTGAAGAAAAGTCACGGCGAACACGTGACGGATCTCCAGAACAAGATCCAAGATCTGGAAAACAACAAGAAATCTTCTGATAGCCAAATTGCCGATCTCCAGAAGCAGATCCAGGATCTAGAGAGTACCAAGAAATCTCACGACAGAGAAGTCACCGAACTCAAGAACAAGATCCAGCACTTAGAGAGCACCAACAAATCTTCTGATGGAGAAGTCACTGGCCTCTATAAGAAGATCCAGGATCTGGAAAGCACCAAAAAGTCTCACGATAAGGAAGTCACCGACCTTAAAAACAAGCTTCAAGAGCTAGAAAGCACGAAGGGGACCCACGACGGTCAGGTCACCGATCTTAACGAGAAGATCCGAGACCTAGAAAGCGCCAGAAAATCTGCTGAAGGTCAAGTTGCCGATCTCGAAAAGAAGATCCAGGGGCTAGAAAACACCAAGGGTACCCAAGGTGGACAGGTCAACGATCTAGAGAAGAAAATCCAGAGCCTGGAGTCTTCATTGGCAGTATCCAAGAAGGAACACGAGAAGGAAGTTACTGACTATAAGAAAAAGCTTGAATCCCTGGAGTCGGATCTTTCCAATGCCAGAAAAGACCACGAGAACTCGGCTACTGGTCACAGTGATACGGTTGGGACTCTAAAGTCAAACCTCGCTACAGCCAAAAAGGAGCATGAGACTGAGATCGCTGCTTTGAGAGAAAGGATCGCATCCCTTGAGTCAGATCTTGCCAAGTCCCAGAAGTCCAGCAAGGACCTTCAAACAGCCCAAGAAGACACCTCAACTAAAACCTCTGCGCTGGAAACTCGGGCCAAAGAAGCTGAAGACAAGGCCAAGGAGGCCGAGTCTCAGGCTCGCAGTGCTGCGGACGCGCTCAAGGCCGTCCAGGCTCAGCTTGAAAAGGCAAAGGCGGAAGCGAAAGAGAAAGAGGAGTCTCGTCAAACCGCCCAGTCTGAACTGGAAGACCTTCTAATCGTCTTCGGAGACCTAGAGGCGAAGAGAACCCAAGACAAGGTACGTTTAATGAATAAAATTTGTGGAACAAAACCACTAACAATACACAGAACCGACTCAAGGAGCTTGGAGAAGAAGTCTCAGAGGCTGAGGACGATGACGAGGACGAGGACGAAGAGGACGATGAGTGATAAGAGGAATGTCTACTGAGTATATAGCTGCACAATCGAGAGTAACTTCCTTCACGGATAGCTGTATCACCATTGGAAATTATTATTCGAGTCATCTGCTGTAAATTCTCCCATTGACTCGTCTACTCCCTCGTATACTTCACCAATATGCCTTTTAAGGAAGGCGGTAAACAAGGAGGGGAGGGCATAAGGCGCGCACTGGCAAAAAATCAATGGCGGGGTGAGTCACTTTTTTGGATAATCTTCACTCTACATCTTCGGGAAAATCGCAAACCATTCCACCATGTCGATCGATTTTCCTGCCGAGGAGGAGCTCGTCCTCAACCGGTGGAGAGAGATCAATGCCTTCCAACGGCAGGTCGAACTCTCCAAGGGCCGTAAACCTTACACCTTCTTCGATGGTCCTCCCTTCGCAACCGGTCTGCCTCACTATGGCCACCTTCTCGCCTCTACTATCAAGGATATCATTCCCAGATACTGGGCTATGAAGGGTCATTACGTCGAGCGACGATTTGGCTGGGATACCCACGGTGTCCCCATCGAATATGAGATCGATAAGAAGCTCGGCATGTCCGGTCTGGAGGCAGTTCAGAAGATCGGAATCGAGAAGTACAACGAGGAATGCAGAGCAATTGTTATGAAGTTTGCCTCTGAATGGCGTCAGGTAAAGTCCCAGAATGGATTCACAACTTGCCTTGCCCAGCATAGAATTAACACTCGAAATAGACTATTGAACGTCTGGGTCGTTGGATCGACTTTGACAATGACTACAAGGTAACATCTATATGGCCGGTCGTCGGTGTAACTTGCTAATTGTCTTTAACTTAGACTATGAACCCCTCCTTCATGGAATCCGTCTGGTGGGTTTTCAAGGAGCTCTTCGATAAGGGCCTGGTCTACCGTGGCTACCGTGTCATGCCATACTCCACTGCTCTCAACACCCCTCTGAGCAACTTCGAAGCGCAACAAAACTACAAGGATGTGCAGGACCCTGCCATTGTCGTGACTTTCCCTCTTCTGGATGACCCTGAGACTTGTCTGCTTGCATGGACCACCACTCCATGGACTCTCCCCTCCCACACCGGACTGTGTGTTAACCCCACTTACGAGTACGTCAAGATCTACGATGAGGCTACAAAGAAGAACTATATTCTGCTGGAAGGCTTGCTCAGGACGATCTACAAGGACCCTAAAAAGGCCAAGTTCAAGATTGTCGACCGCTTCAAGGGCTCTGACATGAAGGGATGGAAGTACCAGCCTCTCTTCGATTACTTCTACGAGGAGTTTAAGGATTTTGGTTTCCGAGTCCTGAATGATGAATATGTCACCAACGAGGACGGTACCGGAATCGTACACCAAGCTCCATCTTTCGGTGAGGATGATTACCGGGTTGCTCAGGAGCACGGTGTGACCGACGAGAAGCGCCTGGCGCCAAATCCTCTCGATGCCCAGGGTTGCTTTACACCTGAAGTCAGAGACTTCGTAGGTCAAGGCGTGAAAGCCGCGGATAAGGGAATTATCAAGCATCTGAAGGCCAACGGCCGCGTTCTTGTTGACAGCCAAATCACTCACTCGTACCCGTTCTGCTGGAGAAGTGATACACCCCTTATCTATCGGGCCGTCCCCTCGTGGTTTGTTCGCATTGGTCCTATCATTCCTGATATGCTCAAAGGAATCTCAGAGTCTCACTGGACTCCCTCTTTCGTCAAGGACCGGAGATTTGCGAGCTGGATTCAAAATGCACACGATTGGAACATTTCACGTAGCCGTTTCTGGGGTACGCCTCTACCTCTCTGGGTGTCGGAGGATTACAAAGAAGTGGTTGCCATTGGTAGCATTGAGCAGTTGAAGGAACTCAGTGGATACACTGGTGAAATCACCGACCTTCATCGTGATAAGGTCGATCACATTTTGATTCCGAGCAAGGAAGGAAGAGGTATGCTCAAGCGTGTCGAGGAGGTTTTCGACTGTTGGTTCGAGTCCGGTAGCATGCCCTACGCTTCTCAGCACTATCCCTTTGAGAACAAGGAACAGTTCGAGAATGGTTTCCCTGGCGACTTCGTTGCTGAAGGATTAGATCAAACTCGAGGCTGGTTCTACACTCTCACTGTTCTTGGTACTCATCTGTTCGGCAAGCTTCCTTTCAAGAACTGTGTGGTTAATGGAATCGTCCTTGCTGAGGATGGTAAGAAGATGTCGAAGAGACTCAAGAATTACCCGGATCCCACTCTGATTATGGACCGTTATGGCTCTGATGCACTTCGTCTCTACTTGATCAACTCTCCGGTCGTCCGTGCCGAGCCTCTTCGTTTCAAAGAGTCCGGTGTCAAGGAGATCGTTGGAAAGGTGTTGCTTCCTTTGTGGAACAGCTACAAGTTCTTCGAAGGCCAGGTGGCTCTCTTAAAGAAGACCTCCCGCATCGACTACATGTTTGATCCTAAGTTGGAGGCCACCAACACCAATGTCATGGATCGTTGGATTCTCGCCAGCTGTCAAAGTCTTTTGATCTTCGTCAACCAGGAGATGGCTGGTTACCGCCTGTACACTGTTGTGCCCCGTCTTCTCGAGCTGATCGAGAACACTACAAACTGGTACATCCGTTTCAACCGCAAGCGTCTCAAGGGTGAGAACGGTGTTGATGACACTTTGCACGCCCTCAACACTCTTTTCGAGGTCATTTACACCCTGATCAGAGGACTTGCTCCTTTCACTCCCTTCATCACCGACAACATCTACCAGCGTCTTCTTCCTCACATCCCCGAGGCGCTCCGCGCTGAGGACAGCCGCTGTGTCCACTTCCTTCCATTCCCCGAGGTCCGCCAGGAGCTTTTCGATGAGGTTGTTGAGCGTAGAGTTTCCCGTATGCAGAAAGTTATCGACCTTGGCCGCGTCTCTCGTGAGCGTCGGGCTATTGGTCTGAAGACCCCTCTGAAGACCCTTGTCGTCATCAACAAGGACCCGGAGTACCTGGACGATGTTAAGTCGCTTGAGGGATACATTTTGGAGGAACTCAACGTTCTCGAACTTGTTCTGTCCTCCGAGGAGGCCAAGTACAACGTCGAGTACAGTGTCAACGCGGACTGGCCTACTCTGGGTAAGAAGCTCAAGAAGGACGTTCAGAAGGTTAAGAAGGCCTTGCCTTCGCTCTCTAGTGATGATGTGAAGGGCTACCTTGCCAACAAGAAGATTCTGGTCGACGGTATTGAGCTCGTCGAGGGTGACCTTGTTGTGAAGCGTGGAATCAGGGAGGATGACGGCTCAAAGGGCATGGAGACCAACACTGATGCTGATGTGTTGACCATCCTTGATATTAACCTGCACCCTGAACTCGCTCACCAGGGTCTGGGTCGTGAGATCATCAACCGTGTCCAGCGTCTTCGCAAGAAGGCCGGTTTACTTCCCACCGATGATGTGAAGATGGAGTACACCGTCCTTTCGGACCCCGACAGCATTGGTCTCGGCGAGGCTTTCAAGTCCCAGGCTCAGGCTATAGAGAAGGTTCTGCGCCGCCCAGTTGAGCAGAGTTCCTTCACCGACGGTAAGGTTCCGAGCGCGGATACCGAAGGCACCATCTCGCAAGAAGAACAGGAAGTCCAGAATGCGACATTCTTGTTGCGTCTTCTCAAGCTCTAGAGCACCAAGCTTGGTCTATGTCGAAATTACCCAAAGAGCATATGTAGATAGAAGTCTACAGTTTACATTTCCCTTTTCACTGCTTTAGGAATGAAAATATATTCATGAGATTTCAAATTCTTCCCTTAATATATAGAACTCGCATCGAATGCATCAGTAGTGAAATTCAAGACAGTATAATTTATAAGGCCAGCTCATATGCGCCAATGGAACCGAAATCATTAAACCTTTAAACGCTTTATTGTACATAATATCGAGACCTTCCGCTTAGCCCTTTTTGGAGGCCGCCTGTACAAGCTGGTCAGCAAGTTGGCACTCACAATGCTTGATCAAATTACTTACCAGATAGCAGTTCTTCAGTCTCATAAACTCTTTGGCGCACATATCTTTGTGCACTGAGTTGTAATCCGTGACGACACACTTGCCGTATGCCGCAACCTGTCTCAGTTAGACTGCAATACAAAGTGTTCGGCCACGGGATACAAACCTCTGCGGAACATTGAGCAGAAGCTTTGGCAATCTTCTCCACGGGACGAGTTCTTGCAGGCATCTTGTGCGTATTGATGGTGCTTGAGCTTGGAATGAAGTGAAGGAGAATCCAGGGATGTTACCTAATACGTATATGAGCACGTGACCGCGCCGCATGTTTCTGTCGCGACCAACCAAAACAACTCGGCCAAGACTCCGATTGATGACTCTATTTCTTTTCTTGCGCATTTGCTGATCGCAGACAAGCTCTGCTTGCGCATGTATTTTCTCTGCATGTCCCGCTTTCGCGATGATTTATTTGGTACGCCTCTATGACCTAGATGCGACAAGCGCGCCTTAAGATCGCGAATTTCGATGCCTCCGATATCCTCTCAGCGCCGAGCCGTGACCGAAGAGAACTCGTCTCTTTCAGACGAAGGTAGGATTTAATTCAACACCTATTATCCGTGACGTGAGCCTAATAGCGTCGTCTTAGATGTCGGCTTTCTCTACCAGGTTATCTCTGACGCAGAGACGAAGCCCTCGGTCGATCTACTCCCTTTCCGCGCGCTTTTTGAAGCATACGATGAAGCCATTGAGGAACATGGCAAGAAATACGGCGTCGATGCAGACCCAGGCCATGCCTGCTTGCGCTTCCTGTTCAAGATGGGAAACAAAGACGTGCCCGGGAAGACCCTTTACGACAAATTCGAGAATTTGCTTCAGCAGATGAACATCGCGATTCAGTTCAATTTCAGCGATGGTGATGATTCGACAGATGGCTACGGCAAATATACGGTGGATAATACTCCCAGCGAGTCTCCCATTACGAACGGTGTACCACCACCTACTCCGAAACGACGCGCCTCGTTCAATACCACAGTTGACATTGGCGAGGATGTTACACAAAGGAGTTTCATCAATCGTCCAAGCTCTCGCTCGTCAATGTCGCGACTTGAAGTTGGCAAGCCCGAGTTTCAGAAACCCAAACTGTCACCTACGCCCAATCCCCATTCCGGCCTTGATAAGTCGCCAGATCGGACACAATTGATTAGCCAGTTCTTGGATGTTGGTCGTCGGTTGCTAAGTAGATTCGACGGGGTTGAAAACAAAGACTTAGTCAAGGAACAAGCCCCGGTAACAAATGGATTAACCAATGGGGTGGTGGCGAGATCAGCAGTCGCTCGCGATCGTTCAAAGAGATTGGCTGAAGCTTCACGTTCACGTTCAAGTTCACATCAACAACGCGCTCACTCGCCTGATTCATCAGCCACTGAGTCCGAGGATGCGCAGTCAATTCTATCGGAAGGCCCAGAGCACGATTCATTCGAAAAGGAAGAGGCTCCGCCAGAATATATTTACCGTCCACAACTCTCCGATCTAATTCGGGACGCATCAACTTTCAACATGTACCGACAACGGTCGATTTGCCGTCGAATCTTGACATTATGGTTGAAAAAGGCATTCCAGGCAAGACAAACGCGACAAGCTAGAGAAACGATCGCAATCAATTATGACCGAGGTCTTCTTACCCGACAAGCCTTTGAACCATGGCGGGGGGTCATTCAAGATAAACGTCACTCAGCTCAAACGGAACGGTTTTTCAAACACCTTGAAGAGCGTGCCAGCCGTGCGCGCGATCTATATTTGATGACGAAAGCGTTCAGTCACTGGGCTCAACTTACCTCGGATGAAGTAGCTCGTACTTCTGCTGCCAGAAGACATGTTCTTGGAGTCAAGTATTTTAGCGCATGGCGTGAGATCACTGCAGTCAACGAGTTGAAAGCTCAACGCTTTGCCTTGCGGAGGCCTTTCAACACATGGCGGAAGAAACTCCAGGATCTGAAGGCGGCAGAGGCCCAAGCTGTTGCTTCTCGCAAAGCAAAGATGCAAAAAGCGTCATTCTGGCACTGGTGGTGGTGTTTCTGCGATCGCCGTGTCCTCGAATTATCCGACTATCGACTAAAAAGACGGTCACTTCTTGCTTGGCTTCGAAATTTCCGAACCAATCGAGAGCGTGACCACGAAATAGATCTACACAACAGACGGTCATCTCTTAAGTCTGTCCTCCAGATATGGTCTCATCACTCAAAAACCATTGCTTTTGCAGAGCAGGAGGTTCAGAATTCTCGACGTCAGCATGCCCTTAAAGACACTTTCGATGAATGGAGAATTCAGTCTCGGCTGGCCCCGGCTGCTTCTCGTGTATCAGAGATGGTTGATACGAGGATTGTGCGAAATGCTCTCTCACAGTGGATCGCAAAGGCTCAAATGGCGAAACAAGCTGAAGAAATGGACCGTATTCGTGTTCAGCATAATGCATGGACGTCTTGGAACGACACGCTTCGTTGCTTGGCCCTCCGTGCTCGAATCGATGAGCGGCTCAAGATGGAAGCCATGTACAAGTGGATTTTGCTGGAGAGGTTCGAGCTGATGCGGAGAATACGCGAGCAGCGCATCAAGCGGGAAGTGTTTTCTCGATTTGTGACAAATACCCGAGGCACATACACTCGCTTGCTGTTCCATGCAGAAATTCATGAAGATCACCGAACTGAAGACTTGGTGCGGTCCAAACTCGCCATTTGGCGGGATCAAGTGCAGCTCCAGCGCGAGCGAGAGTATGTGGCATCTGAGTTCTATGCTCCGCGGCTGGCAGCCGAGTCTCTTGCAATTTGGCAATCCAAGCATAAACAGGTGCTCAAGATGGAAGGATGGGCCAATGATGCCCGATACTACTTCTTGGTGAAGAGGACAATGAAGCAATGGCATCAGGCCAAGGTGGATTCCGGCAAACGAAGGCGGCAAGAGTCGTACGCAAAAGTTCGACGGAAGATCAAAGTCAATCTCGCCTCCAAGGCGTTGGCTGTCTGGGCCTCAAAAACGCGGAACATCCTTGAGATGGAGCAACAGGCCAGTGATGTTGATCGTGACAAGTTGCTGACGGATACATCTGAGATATTTGTCCAATGGCATGAGAAGACCACCAAGAGGATACAGGACGTCCAGGATGCCGACGATTCTTATTTCAGACAAGTTGCCTTCGGCCAGCTAATGCAAATATACGAAACCTTCGTCATTCACCGTGAGATGGAAGATCAAGCAGACAATGTCCTCCGATTGCATGTCCTGAAACAGTCGGCTGCTTCCCTTCGCAAGATGAGTCTTCGCATCTTCCAGATCAGCAGTACCACCGAGACTGCCGAAGCTATGCGTGAAAGAAATCTCAGAAAGCATTCCAGAAACATGTTCCGTAACTGGGTGGACAACGCCAGAATGAAGCTAGAGGCTCGAGACTCTGCTGGTCCGCCTATGACTCCCGGTCCAACCCTGACACCTGCACGAGTTTCAAATTTCGGGCAAGTAGATGGCGCTGGCTCAGCGCTATTCGACCCCTGGTATCAAGACGAAGCCGAAACACCCTTCAAACTCAGCGACTTTACGAACACCTCCCAGGAGCCGGTCTCCGCCACGCCCCTTGCAACCCCGAGTTTCACTACATCACCTTCTAAACGAGCCGCGCGAGCACGAGCACTGGCACAGATGTCCACCACCCCCGCCACCCCCTTACGCACCCCTTTCGCAAGTCGGCTCCTTCGCGCCGGTACCACAACTGGCCAAATCACATCCTCCATCCGGCCACGCACTGGTCGACGAACCTCCGTAGGAACCAGCGTCCGCTTCGTGGACGAGGAACCTCCTGAGTCTCCGACAGATGGTCGCCGATCAGCGAATCGACGACCTTGACGTTCTCGATCGGTATATGAAGTCTTCCAGCTGCTTCAACCTCCTGTACATCAGCGATGATTATAACTTTCCTTTTCGTGTCTTGTTGATAGTTGTTTCATTCTATGCATCAACCGGCGCAACATATAGCGAGTTCAGGGATTCTGGGGTTTGGTATACAATGTACTTTGACATGAATGAACGTGACATTAACGTTAATTGTATGAACTTGAGAATTGCCAGCTGTAAAAATTCGTAGACTTGGTACAATGGCATGTTCGCCAACCGTGTCGATCAATGTGAGTACTGATTAACTTAACTGCTCCTTATCAAGTAGCTCTGTAGCTATGCTTTGGTGTTCGCGAAAACTTTAACCCAGAACAAAATACTTATATCAAACAAACAACAAACTAATCACCGATATAATGGACATTAGGGGCATCCCCTTGCCCAAAACGAGGCTATCGAGGGTCATTCGTCACACTGAGTGGAGCGGATGCGTAATTGACAACTCTCCCGCCTCCGCGTATCTAGACTTCCCCATCATCCAACTACCTTCATTCCGCTCCCTCCTCGCGCCTCCTGCTCCTCTCAGGAAATACAAAATTCGAACCTGGCAATGGTGTAACGTGACCCCAAGCGCAACGAGCGTCCAACCTCCGAACCAACCGCCTCTATGCGAGCGGTACTGCCGGGGAGACCCCCAGCGAAGCTCCAGTCGTTCAGCACGGTGCTGTGGGATGGTCTTCGTGTTGTTGTATGTGCTCCTCCAGACTGAAAATATGTTACTCCAGCTCCAGTGCCCGGTTAAACTCTTCTGTCGCTGACCTTTGCGCGCGCGTTCTAGGCATACATCTCTGGCCACGCGCTGGTCATCCTCGGCGGTCCGCAGAAGCTTCTACAAACCATTTACGTCGACGACACCGATGCTCTTGAAGCTGTAGCTTTTGAAGAGACCTCGGGGAAGATTGCTGTTTGTGGGGGCCCCGATGTGTTCGTGTACCAGCCGTACGGCATCCAGGGCGAGGCTTTAAAGGTGCGCATACAATTCAATCCCGAAGCTTGACTTGGCGAACTAGAGGCGCGCGAGAAGGACGAAAATATATGTTGACACATGGCTATATTTAGTGGTCTCTCCTTTATACGTTCCGCGCCGGCGATGACAATGAACCGATCTACACGCTATCGTGGGGTTCTCCGAACGAGCTCCTAGTGGGCAACTCCAGGCTCGCCCTCTGGTTTCTGAATGACGAACCGCGCCTAGTATGGAAGCGCCAGCTTGCAACTCCAGTGAAATTCGCGCAATTCTCACCAGATTCAGCTTTGATTGTTACAATAGGCAAATACGATCGCTTGGCCAAGATATGGAGGCGGCTCGCGTTTGGTGCGGACGAGGTCCGGTTTGAGGTCTCGTATCTCCCGCACCCGAATGTCGTTACTGGGATACACTGGCGAATGCCGCGACACCCTGAGCAATCTATGGATAATGTTCTATACACATTTTGCGCCGACAACAAGATCCGGGTATGGGCGGTGACGGACCACCATGCGCTATCTCCGCTACAGTTCTGGGCTGCGATTGATATGAGTGAGTCGGTTCAACCTAGACATACCTTAGATGAGGAACAGGGACCACAACGGCGATATGGGTTTGTCTTGGACGGCCGCGACTTTTGCGCCGCAACTGAGCGTGCCGTTCAGAGGACCGCAGGGAATAAAGAAAACCATGCACTGGAACATATCATCGAGGTTGCCAGCAAAGCGCCGGAGATCTGTGTCGTGATTGACGGTCAGGGCCATATGTCTGCTTGGGCCTTGGAAGATGTTGGTTCTAAAGCAAAGTCCAAGTTGAGCGTCTTCAATATTCTCCACGTGGAGGGTTTGGAGTTTGGATTCGCAGCTGATAGGTCGTTGCAAGAGGACTATGCTCAAATCCATGCATTCCAGAATACATCATCGGACGACACATTAAGCGTTCTGGTTCATCACTTTGATGGCCGGATTGAGTGGTATGATTCCCATGTTGATGTTCTCTTTGACCCTGCACCTCGAACAAAACGAATCATACAGACAGCGTCATGGTCCGGTCACACGGCTCCGGTCAAGAAGATTGTCAGAAACGCCGTTGGGGATACACTTGTGTCGCGTACTAGCGAAAACAAAGCAATGGTGTGGAAACAGCGGCGCCATGATGGTGGAACAAGATTGGCCCATAGAAGCGTGGTGCTCTCTGATGAGCATATCCACCGCACATGTGTGTTGGAGAACAGCGGTCTTCTTGTCAATCTCCACCATAATGGTATTTCACTGTGGGATTACGGTTCATATCATGCAAAGAAACTGGCTTCATTGCCATTTGCTCAGGCTAGCAAGCCGCTCTGTGTGCTCCCAATCCCCAGCACTGAGACCACTGCGGGCGTTGCTTATGTAGCGACTATCTGGGCAGATATGCATGGCATCGCTTGGGAAATCAGATGGCCCAACAAGGACAGTCGGGGCGAATTTGGAAATGGTGCTGGCTATCATCTACGAGAGTTCTGCAAATTTGACATGGGATTGAAAGAAGACATTGCATACATTCTTCCCGTCGACCCAGCCGGTCCCAAACCGAAACACTATGGCTTCCTCGATTCTTTTTCTGCCGACATCGCTCTCTCATATACATATAGCGGCGTTGTGCGTACATGGACCGCCAAGGTTGACCCTGCAAATGCAAAGGCCGAATGGCTGCTGCAATCCACAGTTGACACTGGCATCACGAACCCCTCTCTGGCCAGTGGAAGCTCCATTCGCAAGGCAGCTTTGGTAGACGAGGATCGGACCCGTCTTACCATTTGGGATACCAACAATGCCCAGTTGGAATTTGAGGAACGGTTCGCTTCACATGATATCATTCGGGATCTTGACTGGACCTCGACACCTCACAAACAATCCATCTTGGCCGTGGGATTCCCACACAAGGTTGTTCTTCTGTCACAGCTTCGTTACGATTATTTAGATTCCCGACCTTCATGGACTCAGGTTCGGGAGATCTGGATCCGGGATCTCACACCCCATCCCATTGGAGACTCTTGCTGGCTGAACAATGGTCATTTGGTCATAGGCGCAGGTAATCAGCTCTTTGTTTGGGATAAGGATATCGATATTGGAGACCGTCTGGTTTCTGAGCTTCGAATGCCGTCTCGGGGACTGCCGTCCGTCGATATGTTCGACGTTGTTAGCCGGCTTAATGGCCCGCTTCCTGTGTTCCATCCACAATATCTGGCACAGTGCATCCTGGCTGGGAAGACCAGTCTAGTACATTCTATTCTGTTAAACCTGCACCGGAAACTGAAGTTCTATACCGAGGGTGACGAACTAGATGGCTTCTTGGAGATACCGGTTGAGTATTTCTACGAGGACGATGGCTCTCGACAAACGATGTCTAAAGAAATGCGCTCCTCGTACATCGATTCCACTGACGAGGAATTATCCTCTGTCATGGATGAAAACACTGCGACTGCACTTAACGAGAACTTGGCACGCATTGCTCTCCCACAATTGTCCAGCCACGAGCAATTCCGTCTGGCTGATACCATTGAATGTGTCGCAACGGTCGAGAAGCACAGGCGATCAATGGACGATAATGCAGCACGCTATCTCCTGTTCTTCCGACAGCACATGCTGCGACGGACTCAAGGAGTTGCCAACAAAGACGCAGTCTCATGGCGAGAGATTGTATGGGCTTATCACAGCAGCAGCCAAGACATCCTCACGGATCTAGTATCACGACAGTTCAATGGGAAGTTGATATGGAAGGCTGCTCGAGAGAGCGGTATCTTCATGTGGCTCTCGGATCCGGTAGCTGTTGTACGTATTTCTTATCATATATTTTGATGGTGGCCAGAACTGACTCTTCAATTAGAAAGCACAACTCGAGATCCTTGCTCGGTGTGAATACACCAAGACAGAAGAGCGGAATCCCATCGACTGCACTCTGTATTACCTGGCTCTTAGGAAGAAGAATGTTCTCCAGGGTCTCTGGCGTATCGCACATTGGAACCGCGAACAAGCAGCCACCCAGCGTTTGTTGTCGAATGACTTCAAAGAACAACGATGGAAGACATCCGCACTCAAGAATGCATATGCATTGCTCGGGAAGCGACGATTTGGTAACTTTGACCAGTTTCCGTCAAATTGAAACAAAGCTAATATCTATCAAGAATATGCTGCATCTTTCTTCCTTCTTGCAGACCACCTACGTGATGCTGTAAATGTGATCATAAACCAGATGGGTGACCTCCAGCTTGCGATCGCAATTACGCGAGCCTATGAAGGAGACAACGGACCAGTTCTCCGAGAAATCCTTGAGGAGAAAGTCTTACCCGAAGCTGCGTCGCAGGGCAACCGCTGGATGGCCTCGTGGGCTTTCTGGATGCTTAGACGGCGAGATATGGCAGTGCGGGCACTGATCGTAAGTTGCATGGTTTCCCAACTATTAAATTCAAACTAACACGGCTCTAGTCACCGGTCGAGACTCTCCTATTACCACCGACCCCGGCCTCTCCAGCAAGCCCGGGGCGAGTAACCCTGCAATCAAAATCCTACCTTTCTAACGATCCCGCCTTGGTCGTCCTCTACCACCAACTCCGCGCAAAGACCCTCCAAACCCTCAAGGGCGCCTCAAAGGTTCGACCCCATGAGGAATGGGAGTTTGTCCTCCGCAACGCCAGACTCTACGACCGCATGGGCTGCGATCTCCTCGCTTTAGATCTGGTGCGCCACTGGGAGTTCCTAGGCGGATTGCCCATGAAGGACTCAATGCACGCTAATACTTCTCTTGAAATGAATGAGAACGGCGTTGATTATCGGAAGTTGCTTCGTCGGCGAAGTAGCCTGGTTGTGGCTGACTTGCCGGTGCGACTTTCAGACTCCCGGGTTCCTGTAGGGACCGAGACGACTGGGCATGAATCTAAGAAGGAAGAGAAGCCCAAGCCGAAACCGCCGCCGACTATGTTCCATGAGCCTGATGCTAATTCTTTGTTGGATAGCTTTGGGTTCTAGGTTAGCTGTTTAGTCTCCGACCTTGTAGTACTTGCTATCTTCTTGGACCATACCTTACTCTATCGATTGAATGATGATGTTCGGTTCCGCAGTTTGAAGCAAATCTGAACAGTCAGGAAAGGCTTTTTTACTGATACATAATAATTGAACACTGCTTTCAAGGAGACATACTTTCACAAGATAGGATTGACTTTTAGGTTTCTAATATACATGTATGTATTCTGGACAAATTTCATCAAACATCAAAAAGAGAACGCTGAAAGACCCAAATGCCCAAATGAAATCAACTCAAACGAACCGAGCCTTGCGCAAGCGCAAGGCAGACAGACGTCGACGCGAGATAACAGTACGGTTGCCAGCAACAGTACCGTTGTGATGCATGGTCACATTCAAGTGATGAGTACCATTGTGCTTGCCATCAATAAGAACAGAAGGCTTATTCTTCAACAGCTCCATCATCTTATGAACAATCTGCTGACTCTCAGCATGTCCAGCATTGTTAACACGACCCTCCTGCTCAGGCTCACGCTGGTTCTGGGTGATCTGCGACAAATGCCAGGAATCCGAGTTCGACCCGGGAGTCTGGATGTTGTTGATATCCTCAATCGACGTCTGCTTCTCAGCACGCACAGGTTCATTGGGCTCGTTCGTCTGCTGTGTGTTGGCTTGCTTGGCTTGCATCTTGGCCTTAGGGTCCACATCGCCATCCGCAATGCCGTTGATATCTTTGTCGCACACTAGGTTCACCCACACTTGGTTGTATGCTGCGAACTGGCGTCCTTTACATTCACTGACCTCGACACCGTTGCGAATTTCCTTGCTAATCAGAGGTGGGTCGATGCATTCTGGGACCTCGTGCACGGTGATGTTGCAGCCGCTGCCACCTTCTAGGAAGGGGAGGTCGTGGTTGTGGGAGAGAAGTTCGCCGTCGATGGAGATGGCGCTGACGATGCTATGCTCGTAGGAGGGGACTGGGATGCTCTCACAGCTGCCGACTGTGATATCTTTAGATGGCGCTGTTTCTTCATAGTTCTCGTATGTGTCTAGCTTGGAGAAGGCGTCGCCGGGGCAGTTAGGGTAGAAGTGTGTCCAGACTCGGGCGACGCTTTGGGCGTTTTGGGCGTGAACTGCCCCAGAGAGCAAGGAGAGGGAGATAAATGATGTGGTGAGGGAATGCATAGTTTGCTTTAGGGCTTCAATATCCGCAAATAGTGATGGTTGGATATCAGAGTGTGATTGATGATCTGATTGTACCTGACGCTCATCACCACCTATTATATAGACTATTGCCTATCATTCCATTAGTGCACCAGGGTAATAGGATGGCGGGGAAGAATGATTGGAATGGCCTTAATGCTGGACGTGAGACGCGTCTAAAGGCAAAATGGGCCACCGGCGTCATACCAGGTGGCGGGATAGTGTCATAAAATTCGATATTCCTTCTATCGATTGGGTAATTGCACATTCCAATCCCAGAATGTTCGTATAATGCCGATCTAGGATCGTGTGTGGTATGTAGGCGTTGCGTTGCTCCCACATTCCAATTGACGGCTGTAAGCCACTGGATGGCTTGGTAGTGCTTGATCTGCAAGAACAATGAAATGTCATTTGTTGGTCAGATGAGAGATGGCAGTTTAAAAATAATTGGCAATCATGCATGAGGTTGGCCGGCGGCCATCATTCCGGTTGAAGCATTTTTATTGGTGGTTCTTAACAGCCAATTGACCCAGGGGCTAAGTGAGATTATATGACTCGATTATGACGATTTGTGATTGGCCTAACTGGTATTGTATTCATTATGGCCAAGCTCTTAAGTCTATGTTCATGAACCACTTGGATTTCTATTGAATTTGCACACGGCGATATGAAAATCACTTGATACACGTCGTAGAATACAGCCACCGTCCGAGGATTAATCGAGCGTAAGAAAGGATATGACTCTCTTTACACCCCTAGCTTGAAACCACCCCAGTTGAGCCTGGAGAACACTCCTTTAGGATCGTATACCGATCTGACTGTCCTCATACGAGCGACATTCTCCTTGGGGAAACCAGCGTAGGGATCCTGCCATTCACCAGCGTCTCCCATATAGACAAATTCAGAAGCAATGCCCTTTTGTTGGTTAATACTGTGGAGGTGTTCGCTCAGTTGACGAGACCAAGCTTCCATACGGAGATCATCCTGTGCGAGGGCCCAGCCAGTGCTGAATTGCCAAACTGTTGAACTGTGGTTAGCTATTGCTGCACGAAAGTCACTTCAATGGGTTTGTGTCACTTACTTATCAGAGGCTCTTCTTCAAGCCCCCAGACATTACCAACGCCATTGGACTTGGCCACACGGACAGAGGTAGGGGAAATGACATTGGTGACGAAGGTAGGATAAAGACCCTCGACATCCGCGACTTGATCCACTGCACCCTTCCAAGCTTGGAAGATCGAGTACAGGGCATCTGCATCGGGCTTCATGGTCTTGTGAGAGAATTGAACCCTATAAATAACGTGAGTATCTAGGTATATCTAGTGGTACGGGGCTCACGTACCGGAACATTTGCTTTGGAGAATCAAGTAGATTGGCCCAAGGCTTGATCGTGGTAACATTGTGGATGCGTTGAATGGCAGGGACCTTTGTGAAGTTGGCGAATTCGGTAGGGGGGTTGCTGATACCCTCCTGAACACCCAGGAGAGTGCCTTGAGCTATCTTGGTGGTTGTATTGTATGAGATGGTAGCAATCATCCCCGCGGCGGTCGGGTCCTCTTCGTTCAACTTGGCAGCCTCACAAACAGCGGCGAGATATTCAGGGATATGGGTTTCGTTGAAGACCTGGATAGTGGTGCTAACTTTTGGCACATTAAATGTCTTCAGTTCAAATCGCGTAACGATACCGAAGTTATTTGCACCGCCTTTCAAAGCCCAGAAGAGGTCACTGTGGGAGGTCTTGTTGGTGGTGATCTGGGTGCCATTTCCGAGAATGATGTCGTAGCTAACAACATTGTCCATGGCGTATCCGTACTTGTTGAAGTAGTGGAAGCCACCGATCAAAGTAAGACCAGGAACCCCGATTGTTTTCATACGGCCTCCGATGCAAACACGGCCATAGGGCTCGAGTGCTGAGTACACGTCGTACCAGGTGAGACCGGGACCCACGTCTACTGTATCTCTCTTCACCTTGATCGAGTTCAAATTTGACAAGGCAATAAGAACACCAGCGTCGATGTTGTTCGCCCCAGGGTACTGTTTATTGTCAGTCCTCTATTCAAGATGAGCCTTGGGATGAGCTTACATTCATATGACCTCCACCCCGAACAGCAAATTGTGCATTGCAGGAACCAATGATTTTAACAGCCTGCGAAACCTCACTGGCGGTATTGGGTACCACAACACAAGCCGGTGAGAGGTTAGCGCGAACATCCCAAAACTTGTCGACCGTCTCAATGACATAGTCTGTAGAGCCTGGGAAGATCATGCGCTTAGGCATAGAATGACCAAGCTTTGCGCAAGCACACGAAACGCCATTTGGAATTTCAAGAGTGCTAGAACAGGTCCCGATGGAACTAGCCAGAGTGGCCGAGGCACTCGCGCTGGAACTCGAGCCGGCATATGCCACGCCCAAAAGGGATAATCCAGCAATAGGGAATACAAGATGCATATTGTGCGCAACAAATTCAAATTGATATAAATCTGTGAGTGAGAATTGATGCTTGAAACGGTAGGAAATAACCCCTTATATAGCAATTTCCAAAAGTTCTGCCCCCTGATCCACGGTAGCAATACTTGTGAGCCTCGATGCTGTTATCCATAAAACCGAGTTTGTTTCGGTAGTTCTTATGGTGATCACGGCAGGGGCTCGGTTTCGGATCGGAATTTTGGATTCTTGCAAGTCCTAGTCATGCTCCACATGATTCTAACTGGGCTGAGCTTGTTTAGGCAGAGAGAGAAAAGTGCTAAGCCATGGCTCAGCACACTATAATTAAGCTTACCTTGAAAACGACACAGCGTTAAGCGGACATAAATACCCAGGTAGTGACATTTATACGGACCCGAACCCGAGGTATTTTTAAGCTTCCGAGTGCGAGGCCCCCACCAATAGAACGCTGATAGCCAAACTTTGCATCTCGGGTTCGGGTTCGTATAATTTCAAATGAGTGTGTTTTCGACTGGGCAGAGCAGGTTCTCTTTAAATGAACATTACGAATTAAAACATATTTCGAAAGAAAATTAGGTTGCCTTTGGCGGTAGTATTAATCGCGGAGCCCAATGGGGTTTATTCTGGATGCGCTTTATATGGCGCCCAAAAGCGGAAGAAATTCGTTCACAAGTCATATTCTTCTTGTGTATTCTATGCAACAGTCGATGAAACGTTAAACCTACTATTTAAGCCAAAGAGCACCATTCAAACAAGCCAAATAGGTGTCTGCTCCTGTAGTAGGAGCATTATTGGATTAATGCTGTATAATGTCGGACCGCGCGATATTTTCTCGAATTCGAAGCACGGCTGCGATATCTACCAGAGTCAACTTGTCTTTGTGCGGCTCAAGAAGCAATAATTCAAGCAAAAGAGGAAAATATGCGTTTGTCAAGCACTAGAGCCATCGGTGCATTCTCTCTCTCATTTCAGCAACCCTTCCATTGGGGGCTGCCATTTTGATAGCTGAAATAGTTTGCCCGGTCAAATATACGTCAATTAATGTACATGATACAAGCAAAGTACTATTAGCATTTAGGTGGAAGTTACCGTAGGGATACAATTGCAGGACCACTTTTTAATCGGGGCGCTATGCTTGTAGATATATTGGCATATATCATCTATAGTTTACCTATCCAGCCCTCACAAATAGCTACAATATTCCCCTAAACTCACCCGGGGATACCTACTCGACTACTGACCGGCTCGCTGCATATAAGTTACAGGCCGTGGATATGTGATACAAAGCCATCTGGGTTCCAACCGCAAGCTACAAACTCAATCGATGTACAGATGGCGCGAGAACGAGGCATCTGAGATCCCTTTGCGGCCAAGCATAATGTGACAACATCGGGAAGATATAAATCACAGTTCATTTTGCCTGATACCAGCATGCGCAAAAAGAAGTAAAGTAACTCCCTGCCAATCAACCCTGTGGGACTTTTTCCTTTAGATTTTCTCCTCGCAGGATTCATCATACATAATCACGTTCTTTAAATTACAGTAATGCCACTGATATCATACCCAGCTCCTGCGTTCATGATGTGTAACTATGCCATGTCTAACCAACATATTACCTGATAGTTTTTAAGCCAACCGTTTCGGGTGGCATTGTGTACTCATGGAAGATTCCCAGACAGCTGCCAACCACCCAGCCCGTTCAATCCTTCTTCTCCATATACGGCAGGCATGCTTCATAAATCTCCTTATAACCAGGGTACACGGAAAACCTCTGGAACACACTCTCATGAACCACCCTCGCAGATTGGAGTGACCCAGCAATAAAGAAGTCAGTGTAGGTCGGCTGGGCACCCAGCACAAATGGACCGTCGGCCTTGTGTGACTGCATCAACTCGCCCACGGCGCGCATACCGTCGGCTAGCGCATTCCAGCTCTGCTCCTCGTCGGCAAGCTGGTCCTCAAGCCTGTGCCCGAGCGATGCCTCGCGCGTACGTCGGAAGTACTTTTGCGCGCGCGGCGATAGGATGCCCATCTTGCGCGGCATCACGGATTTGAAGAAGATCGGGCCGACCACATGGCGTGATTGAGCCTCGATTTCGCGGCCCAATTCCGACGTCAGCAGTACCGGCAAGTCTGGATAGGTTGATTCGAGGAACTGTGCAATCAGGGCGGATTCCATGACGTACATGTCGCTTACTATATGGTGAATGACGGGAACCGTATATTTGTATTTGGATCCCGAATGGGTTTCGCCAGGGACAAGGCCGCTAGGATATTGGAGATTAGAAGACTTCTTCGCGTGCGACTAATATATAATGCTGTACTTTGGGACATGGAACGGAATAAATGGGAAGGTTGGAGGTGAGGAACAAATAACAAGGGCGGACGTGACTCACAGCGCTTTCAGAGTTGGCTCAATGTCCGGAAACTCAAGGAAGACAGTTCTGTAAGGAATTCGCTTATAGTTAAGCATGAGGCGTATGCGCCAGACAACCGGAGAGAAGCAGACATTCTTGGTGCAGGCTAGGTCGTATAAAACAATCTCGGGCTGAATTTGAACGGTCATTTTGTGCTGTGCTCTAATAACACCATAGGCCGGGAGCAAAATCGTAAATGAAGACTTCTGATGGGTCAATTTCACTGTTCGGCTTTACCCTATGTAGGGGTGAGGAATGGGAAAGTGGGTTTGAAATAGCTCTGAAGAGGGGTTGCTGAGAAGGTGCAAATAAAAGGGAAACGGCCACCGTGGTAAACCAAATAAAATACATATCTTGTGGTTTCGTAGTGTTACGTAAAATACATGTTCTATTTTCGGAAACGGGGGATCTACAGCCAAAATATATCAAGATATGCGTGGTGAATTATGAGAGAGATTCCAGAGGTAACTTTGACCAGGAGCTTCGGTAGAAGGAGCATGAGCCCCAGGCCATCAAACGCGCAACCAAAACAACCATGGCTCCAAGCAGACTGCGACATCCACGTCCAGAGCAGATGCGATAACTCTATCAAGCATGTGTAACGCCGGTAGTACACTATGCATCGACAGTCTGGCATGATCCGCTACGCGACAAGGCTCACCTTCAACACTTGAACACAGCACAGAGGACTCCGCTGTTCTATATTTTATCGGCATTCAGTCAGTCTTAACGCTGATGAAGTCTCCATATGGGATCAAATGCGATATTATGAAGAAGATTAGACCAAATAGACATATAGAGATATGCATGGGACCTAAGAGACATGACCAGCGGGACATGCTCATCATGTTCAACAAGCTAGGATGTGCTTTTGCGAAACGAAGAAGTTTCAGTAGATTTGGGAGAGCATTTGCCCAAGGAGAAATCTGACGGTAAGTCCTTTGTATATTGAACACAAATTTGGATTGATATTGCAACTATTTGTTCGAGACCGACACATCAATGCAGATAGAGCAGAATTGAGACTTAATAGTCTTCCTTGGCTTTTGAAGCAACTGCAAACACTGCATCCTCGGCAAAATGACGATTTAAACCCTAAAGAAACAATTGCATTAGGAATGAGCGAAGGAGACATGCCGAAACCTAAGGGCGAATCAGGTGACACGAGAAGATTTCAGGATAACTTATTAGGCGGAGGAGACAGAGAGAAGAAGAGGATGATGATTCTCTATGAGGAGCAGTGACTAAATAGGTCTTGGACTAGGGCTAGTAAACAAACAAAGGAGGGCTGAACCCTGAGACAGCAATGCTATGCCAATAACCATGAAATGAATAACCATGAAATGAAGAGGCAGTATCCTTATTCGTGCGAAGCCCTAATTGGTATTTAAAAAACTTATTCCAAGAAGATTCGCCTATTGAACTTCGACCGAAAGCTAAAATCCATCGGTATATAGTCATTAAGCCAGCCCCACAGATAAGCTGCATACACAGAAACGGCCCAATCTGGAATCTTCGCTGGCAACTGACCATGGCCTAAATGGATTGCCATGTTATCAACGAAGAGCTCTGACAGTTTATCACCCTCCAGAAGTTTTGATGCTGCAATGGCTGCTAGCTTGTTTCTCACTTCTGCGAGAGGGAGCCTATGTGCATCGAAAACCATATTCATAGCCTTGAAGTATTGGCGGCAGGGACTGTTGGAGGCTGAAAAGAAGCTGGTCTTGATGTTTCCCATTTGAGAAAGGGCCATCGCCTGCTGCTCAATAGTATCCCAACCAGGGAGCGGTTTCAGTCTCATGTCACACATGTGCTCCTGGAGGACAGTCACGGTCTCTAGGCGTGAACCAACAAACGGAGCAATAAGTGGCTTGAATGCCTCGGCGAAGTGACTTGGCAAAACAGGGAGTAAGCCCCATGGCTGCAAGGCGGCCAATGCATGAGCAACTAGCACTGTCTGATGAATCTTCCCCAAACCTAAGGAAAAGCCGGGATTGACTCTTTCCATTGTCTCCCGTTCGTATTCGATATCTACCATTGTTTCAATCGAGTACTCCAGTATGTCAGCACCTGAGATGGATAAGAATTGCTCCAGAGTATATTTGATCTGATCGAGTTGAGCAGCAGAAGGCCAAGCCGTCCAAGCGCAGAGGCTAGCGGGGCCATCACTTTCAGCTGATGTTGCCGCAGGGATAATGACGCGGCGGCCCCCACGCTTTGGCGTTCGCAGTATACCCAATGAATAATCAATGCATCTCTGAACTGGCAGTTTGTTCACGTAGCGTTCAAGGTCGGTAATATGTCTGCAGCCATCATGAGGATCAAAACGTCCAAGTTGTGAGAATGGTCCTCTTTCAACGAGATCCATAGTGCCGAGAAATCCAGTAGATGAAGTCAAACCGGAGATAGAGAACTCGGATATCCGAAATCCACATATAATGAGTAGTGCCGTAAATTCATTCCTGGTGAAGCCGTAACTGACCCTCCCTCCTTCAAATACCATGTCAGCAAGTCGAGGAGCTTCACCAGGACCGAGGTTACCACTGACAGCAGGAAACATCCGTGCCTCAGGGCCGCCATAATTGATCAGGTCTAGCGGGTTGATGCCGGCGTGTGCAAAGAGGTTGCTCCAACCACTGGTCCCGCCACCTTTCCTATAGTCCCAAGTCATTGAGATGGTCAAGTCCTCTCGGTACGCTCTTTGAAGCCACCCTTGAAAACACGGAGCGACACCTTCCACCAAGCCATGTTCGGGCATATTTCTCGTTGGAATGAGGATCGCCCAGTCCCCGGCAGATCTAACCATCAGAAACTTCCTCGACCTGACTAGGGTAATCGCGAGAGCTCGTATTTGAGAGATTATAGCTATCAAGCCGACTCCGGCGAATAGCGCTCCTAGCCATGTCCCAGCCGCGGATGCAATATTAATGTTGTCGCTCAAGAGGAGAGGTGTCATGGCGATTTATACGGCTTTTTCTACTTCCATATGTCAGCCTTCTTGGTCCGAAAAAGGAGTATGATAAGACCCATACGAGGAGAGGATCAACTGCATCAGTGTCAAACGTGCGAATGTTGGAGTTTTGAGGTGCGAAAAAATATAATGCTGAGAGACTGGCAGGATAAGGTGTACATAGCCCCGCCCGCCGCACAGCAAGATGATGGTACCCGCCTTTACGTCGACGTAAGAATGTAAGCCACTTATTTATTATAACACATATTCCTGCATATACCACGTTCTGTTCAACCTGGGCGTTAGAGGCTGTGCACTTGTAAAGAACCGAGGAAGACGTTAATCCACCAATATACGGGGGACAGTAACATTTCGTCCATAAAACATGCCTTTAAGCTTAGATGCTGACAAACGTTCTTTTTACCCCTCGTTCGTAAGGATGAGGTGAGCAGTGCGTTGTTAAGCCAGGGGTTAACATCCAATCAACTGTCACCTGCAGCCTCTGCAGGCCTAGCTAGATTGAGGTGTCAACTTGCGTTTCCCCTTCTCCGTCAATCCGCCCCGTATGGCGGGGGGCGTTTATTAGACGAGAGATCCCTTTATCGGATCCTGCATGACGCGGAGTAGGTGATATCCGTCGCTGCCTTCTGATTTATGACTGACAGCCGGCTGTTGGGTTGGGGCCAGAAAGGCTGTTGTGTGTGAAAAAGTGTATTCGGGATGGTCCGTCCCCACCCGGCACAGGAAACTTAACAAGCTTTCTTTTCCTCGTACTTGCACCCTTTTTGCATTTTTTTGGCCTGCCTTCTCTCATACCTCGCATAATTAAATTTGCACCTGTGTGTCTCACACGACCTTTCCCCATGTCTCCACGTGTCTACAGAGCCAAGACAGGGTTGGTGCAGTTTATTTTCACTCTGACAAAGGGTATGTGTACTCCTATGGAACGGCCTAAAATCGAAGTATTTGCCGAAGGCACCATAACGACAGAAATTCACATGTTGCCTATAGCTTTTAAAAAAGCTTCATAGCTTTAGTCGACTCAGAGGCCTCTTCGACTGGCATTCCCTCAGTGCGGCGGATGCTTTCTAGTCTTTCGCCGCATGGCCGTTGAGGCTGTCGCGGACAACTTTGAGACAATAATCTCAGGCTTCATTGCCAGACTCTGCAAGAATTCTTCTGAGAACCTAGGGGAGCCTTCATTGAGAAGCCAGACATTGTCTTGATAAGCAGACAAGATTGAAATCCCAGTCTGGTGCGCCTTGGAATCCTACCCCAGATCGGTCAACATGCACAATGCACCCATCGATACCCCTCTCAGGCCCTGAGGACTATATCCCCATGATGGGATGTAGTACCTGAGGTGATCGCAATTGTCACCTGGGATGATTATGAGATTCGCGCAAAGGCCGAACTCTTCCAAAACCAAAGCGGCCAGGCTTTCAGGGTCCGCCCATCGTGGAGTTTTTGGGATTGGATAGCCTGCATTGTCAAATTAAAGTCTAATGGCACATAATTCAACACACGTGTACACTTCCCAGTGCGAAAAGAATAACATAGGACTTTCCCTGGCGGCTCTAATCGTGGGGTAGGTATCAATTTCAAATGGCTTGAGGTCAGAGAAGTGGGCTTCTCGAAGGAGGTTCTCGAATATCAATCCCGCAACCCACAAAAGTCCCAGCAACTCAGACATAGATTCTTCCTATGTGATTTGCACCGAGGAACACGCCACAGGACTCTGAAGTAGTGTTTGCCGGCGAGTCTCTGTAGTGTAGGTCTGCACCAGCGGTGACAAACCTTCTGGCAAACTCACGATGCATTCTATGCTGCTCACTGCTCATTGTAGTATTCCATTATTTTACCAGGATCGATAGAGCTAACCCCAGGTAGAAGTCACATGGCAGGGTGGTAATTTGCAGGCCCGTGAATGCTAGCCAATCCAGAGTGTCAAATACCTTGACATCATGGAACACTCCGTGGATTCCAAAAAGTTCGTCGATGGGCTCGGCTGCATACTCGACTCTAGAGCAGACCATCTTGAATAAAAATTTGGTACCCTCAATAAGAAGCGGTAGGTACCTACGGAGCTACTTATATATTCGCACAGAGTACTCCGCACTCCATCAGAAGGAAAGCTTGACCTTTATTAACCCGGCATCGACCCAAATCTGCGTCGCCCTAATGTGGGTCGCAGTAGGTCTAAACTGTGAACGGTGGATATTCTTCAGCTGAAATGTGGCGCTTGGAGATTTGCTGGTGGGGTAATGACGTGAAGGGCAGATTCGCATGAGTTCGTCGACAACTGTTCGTATCCCAGCATTATGCCCCAGGTCTGTCGCTTCAATAAGCGCAATCTCGGTGAGAATATCATGGATAGAAACCGTGATACTGTTCTGTTGCTCCCGTTCTTCCACTCTTGTGTGGGACTAGGAGGCCTCTGGGAACGAACATCGGGATAAGGCCCACTGCGCTAGTATATGACAGATTGGATTGGATCTTGCCGTGCCGATCAACGGGCTGGTAAACAAACCAATCGACAAAGCTAAATCGACTCTGCTCGGTTGGACTTTTTTTCTCCCCCTTTTCTACTCCTCTTCCCCCCTGGGATTTGAAGTTTTTACTAAGTGCTGTATGGTTGGATTCGCTATCCTAAAAGATGGCAACGGGAGTCACCACAATGCAAGTGGCTACAATGCAGGGAGCCATGGTGGAACCGTCACCCAACCAGGCGCCTGAGGGACCGGATGATATGTGGACTGAGAGGCTTGCCAGGGAGTGGAAGGAGATGGAAAGGCGAGTGAAAAAGCTAGCAGAATTGTCTCGCGGGACAAAATACGAGGAGAACCTACAGCCTGGAAATGTGATCCAGAATCTGGAAAGAGTGCAGGCGAAATCCAAGCAGAAAGCGAACTCTACCTGGAACAAGATCAGAGACAGCCTGAACGACACTCTCACTGTCATCGGCAAGGTTGGAGGGATGGCCGCCGATGCCGCGTCACAGGTAGGTTGCTCCACTGGACAGAGAAAGAGTACGTGACTGAACCGAAAGCAGGTCTTCGGTCCTGCTGGGCAATGCTACAACGCCATCAACTTTGTCATCTCTGCATGGAAGGGCTACGTAGAGGCCTTCGAAGTACTGAATGGGCTCCTTGAGGATTGCGCCGAGTTCCTCAATCGTCTGCCCTCGTACACGCAGGGAGGCATGGATGCCAATTTGTGCAGAGTGACTAGTAAAACGCTCGGAATTTTTATAGATATCTGTGGTCGGGCCTTGAAGCTTAAAACCTCTCGCAGTTCGAAGATCGTGATGTTCGCCAAGATCGCCTTTCTTGACAAGGGTGATTTCTCGGACCTCAGGGGCGACATGGACAAAAACACTCAACGAGAAATGCTGGGTGGCATCGCCGGGGCCTATAAACATTCTCGAATCGCGGCAGAGGGAATCACGGCAACAACGGCCTTCTTCGCTGATAGCAAAGCGGAAAGACTAGAGAAGGAACAAGAGAAACGCGACAGTCAAGCTCTCATGAATGCCCTGTCCTTCGAGGAGACCCCTGAGACCTGGAATTTCGTGACGCAGGAACCCATCGAAACCTGGAAAACAATCAACAACACGATCCATAATCGTCGTGTGGCAGGGACTGGCGCCTGGCTGCTCAAGAATGACCTATTCAAAGCCTGGGCCAAATCTGGAAATGAGCCACTTCTCGCATTCGTGGGCGAAGAAGGCGCAGGAAAGAGCCATTTGATCTCCGCCGCCATCAGCCACCTACGAACCCGCGATGCCTTGCCAGTTTCCAGCAAGGACGGGAAATCCAGGCGTCTGGTTGCCTTCCACTATATCGACAACGCAAAGCCTAACGCCGGGTTCTACGATCTGGGAAAGTCGATTATCTGGCAGTTTACCGCAAGTGATGCCTCCTACAAACAATCTGTCGCTGCTGCCTGTCGCAATGCTTACATCCAGCCAAAGGATGTATTGCACCGGCTACTGCTGGACAATGACGAGGACTTGGAGAAGATCGATGCGGTATTTTTTGTCGTGATCCACAACCTTGGTGATAATCGCTCCATTGTCGACGAGACGTTTATCAAATTCCTAGACAACCTGCGTTCCAAGAGCTCGGCAGTCCGTGTCCTATTTAGCACCACGGAAGGTACCATCGAGAAGCTCAAGATGTACGGTATTTCTTGTCCCACGATCGTTATCAGCGAAAAGAATGAGTCCGACAGACGAAAGTACATCGCCCATCGGATGGACCGGATGCGCGTGCTCTCCAATACTAGAGAACAGAAAGTTACTGATGTCCGGAAAATGATTCAAGACCATCTTTGCGAGAAGATCAAGGATAGCTACCACCGGATCAATATGGATCTTGACAGGCTCGACCCTCTAGAAACCGAGGAAGAAATCCGCGAGAGCCTGCATGGTGCGGGCAGGACCTTGGCACAGCATGTTCAGGATGAGATCGAAAACCTAAATAAGAATCGGACATCCAAAGAATTGGCCGAGATCAACGAGATCATCCTTTGGCTCGGCTTCGCCAAGGAGCGAATGTCACCAGAGATCATGACGGCTGTGCTGCATGTCAAAAACAACGGTGCTTCCCTGCGTCCGCTCCAGGATCGGCTTAAGGACAAGTTCCGTTTGTTCGAAATCAACGACGATGGATTCGTCGACTTTCGAGCTACAGATATGTCGGTCAGGATCCAGGAGCGCCGCAATGTTGCCCGGGGTCAGCAAAAGAGTATTCACGCCGTGAGCAAGAACGAGGTTGATATTGTCAATCACTTTCTCAGAACCGTGTGTCCGTCGGATTTGCTTGATAAACTCGAATTGACCAAGCATTTCGATAAGAAACTGGAAACCGGACAAGAACAGATCTGTCGGGAAGACAGGCTGACAGGCAATTTCCTGATTGCTAAGGCATGTGTTGCTGCGTTGGCCGATGATGATCCCATGCTGTCAGTATTGCGAGAATATGCAGTCGTTCATCTGGTGCATCATATGCTCGAAACCAGACGAGAATTGATCTCCCCGGACTCGCTTGCTACATTTGGATTCGACCTGGCAAAAATATTTCATGATCCAAAGGTCATTGACAATCTTTTATGGGTTAGCACGCCCTATCCAGCCCTGCCACCATTGCTGTGCAACGACAAATTTTTAGAGGAGATTTATAGCTGGACGAAGGAACCCACCGTTGCTTCGAAGATTGACGCAGAGAGACCAACTGATTGGTGGAAGGTCGATGACAACAACGATCCCAAAACACTGATTGAGCCTTCCATTCGCCAGATGGCGGTGCAATGTTTCCTGCGGGAATCACGAGCAGAAGTTTCGGTCACTGCATTCAACGCTATCCAGGTCTTCTGTCAACAAGTAAATTTTCTAACGGTTTCTTGCTACCTAAGCTAATCATTTTCCTCGTCAGATGGGAAAGTGTCCCGATGCTGTTGCAGAGTTGCGGCAACCATCTTCAAATGAAGTCGAAAAGTGGTGTCAGGTTGCACTCGGAAAACCAGTGGATACGTTATGGGATACCCAGATGGCCATGATACTCAGAAACCACGGTGCAATTTCCGAGGCAGAAAAAAGATGCCACCGGGCGCTCAAACATTCTCCGAACAACTGGCGAGCCTCACTTCTTTTGGCCAAACTGGTCGAATCTCCAAAGGAAGCAATCCGTGTTCTGGAAAAGCTCACTAAGCGCTTTGAAGAAAAAGAGAAGCTTCAAGAGAAGTATGTGGAGGCCTTCGCCGATATTGCCTACAACCTCGGACATCGATACTGGGATCAGAACATGGTTGACGAGGCAATCCAATCGTATACCGAATCAATTGAACGAGATCCTTCCGCCTACGAGCACGCATTCTTTATCACATTCAGATACAGCGCGACAGGAAAATGGGATAAAATCTTGGAGCTCCTCGACAAAATGTCTGAACTTGACGATGCTCACCTCACACTCATGATCTTAGCGATGTCGAAGAATCCGGAATTCCATACATTTCACACAATCCTTCTGCGGGCCCTGCTAGAGACCGATAAACTCGAAGTCTCGATCCTTGAGATGAGATATGGGAATGCGATACGCATTGCCAAGGATCAGGAGGACTACACGACCTCGTTCTACCTTCGACACTTCTATGCAAGCGCTCTCTCTGCTCTTTGGCCCGCCCCCATGACAAAGGTGAGGGACGTGTTAGAAGATGCTGTGAAGGACCTTACACATACCAATTTGGATCTCCCTCGCGCTTTTTTCCTGGTAGGATATAGGCTGGGAGCAATCTACCTCGGCGAGGCCAAGAAGGCAAGGGCAGACAAAGGGCCAGACGCTGCAGAAAAGGCGCTGAGGAAGCTTGGGGACATTGTACCCGAGTCACTCATGGAAAGCCAAATGCGTCTCCCTCTGAGCCTCTTTGCTGCCAGGTACCACAAAATCAACAACGATGAAGAATCCGCACGAGCTTCGGCTCACAATACGTTGAGAATAGCCATTGAGCTTCTTTCGGACAAAGATTCCAGCAACGACCTACTGGCCTACCAAAAGATCCTCTATGCCGCCATTCCCTTCCAGGATGAAAGGAATGTTAATGCCGCCCTGGCGATGATGAAACTGGAGACTTCGTTTACGATGACCTGCTCCTGCGGTTGTGGGCACCCATGGGACACCCCTGAGAATATGTGGTTCTGCATGGACTGCATCCGAGTCGTCTTGAGATCTTGTTGCAAGGACAGAATCAAGGACAAGAAATTGCCCAACTCCGTTTGCCACGAGTCACACGAACACTTCGAAATTGGGCCATGGGATGCGGAGAAAATGAGTCAGGTACAGGAGGGTCACGTACCATACAAAGGTAAGGTCATCACCATGGAAGAGTGGAGGAAGAAAATCATTGCTAAGTATGAATTGGGCAAATCAATCATGGACAAGTATGAAGCTGGCAAATCCGGGGTACGAAATGCTCTTCGCCACTAATTTTGGTGAAGCAAGAGCGCCATATAATTATGCCAAGTTGCATCCACACTCGCTGAAGCTTGATGGTACATTCCCCTGTATACACTCACAAATCGTTTCCCTATCCATGTCTTGAAACAGTCTGGTCTTAATCTAGTTACTTTCTCAAATGCCCCTGCTAATTTGGATCGTCTTGGTTGATGACGGTAATAATGTGTCTCCTTATAATACAGGACCCAAATCCCATCCACGGCAGCGAGAGATGCTATCAATGAGCTTAACAGAGTTAATTGCCATCTCATGAAAAGAAATATTGCCAATGGATTAGATCTCGGCCTAGGTCAGATCTATTGGCAACGTTTTATCGCAATATGGAAAATTGTCATTCTGGTATCAAACGACCCTAGGAAAACCAGACACCACATTTCTCATCGCACTTTTAGATATGCGTCAAGAATTTCATTCACTTCTCAAGTGGATGGGCTGGCATTCCTCATTTGAGTCCGACGGATATTTGTATTGCCTGCTAGTGTTTCGATGCCACTAACTATAGCCAAAGCTGTAAGAAGAACTAATTTTTCCGCCGTGTCAGCCGTATCTCCAATACTTCAATAAAAGAGTCACATACGAGAACATACGAGAGCCACAATCGAAGACAAATGAGGCTATGGTAAAGGCCGTTTGCGCATCATTTTGAACAACTGCCCAGATAATTCCTAACGCAGTTGAAACCGCTAGTAGGCTCAAAACAGCCACTAAGAATCTATGAGAACACCAGCCTTCGACAAAGACTCCAGTGCAAATCGCCGGTGGGGCTGCTGGAGGTTAAAAATCCATTGAATCCACTCGCCATTTGAATGAAGCTTGTCGGTGGACTAGACCTATCGGGGGGTCAGGTGACCCCCAAAACAGGTTCAGATAGTTTGTTTGGCCTCAACCTCACTCCTTTCTTCCTCTTTCTACCCCCGCTCTCTTCGTCCGTTCTTTTTCTTTTTACAGAGATTCAATTCATGCAGTTCTCTGCCTTTTGCTCCCTATCTGTAGCTCCCAGAGAATCCAATTGGCTCCGCAGGTTTATGTTCCGTTGAGACACCTCACCAGCATAATGACGGCAACACTACCTCCGGAACTGTTATTCCAGATCGCAACTCTTCTGCAAAATGATGGGAATTCTCTAGTTCCATCCACTTGTGTTTGTCGCTCATGGCAGGCGGCTTTTGAACCCCTTATCTACTCTAACCTAGCTGTCTATAGTGACGATGAACACAAAGAAGAGGGGCAACGTGGAATTTCTCTCCAAAATTTCCAAAAGCTCATATCCGGCGATCATGCTATGCGGAAAACCTACATCCGAAAGCTTGAATACAATATCCTCGTCCCCTACGAAGTCTTAGACTGGACCGCACGCAAACATTGGGAGAGTCCTGAAAATTATACTATAGATAACCCTATCCGAAAGGACAACGATCTAGCTTTTCAGACAGCTATAGTTAGCCTTTTCCAAGAGCTTCAATCATGGGATCAAAATTCCCGTCTGAGATTAAATTTGGCTATTCGAGGTCGTCGGCAAGGTCTTGCACCGGAACCACATACTCAGCACTCAGAAATCGCCGCTGACTATCGTTGGGATTATCGAGATGGGCGTATATTATCGATTCCCCCATATAGAGCGCGGTTCCTCAAAGATATGTCGGATCTACCATCTCTTCCGTGCATTGAGAAGCTCTCTTTTCTAAGCCATAACCAAATCTGGACTGGTGCAATACGGACTATAATTCAACGTTGTACCCAAATCGTTGAATTGGAGCTAGATCTTCAGGGATTTGTCCGTCCAGACCACCTAGAGTATATACAGGCACGTCGCGAAGGTGAGCTATACCCTTTTTGTTATGACCTTTCATTAACCATAGGAATTTTACTAATAGCTATATAGCGTTGTCTTCTTTAGTTGGTTCTATTCCGAAGAGCCTAAGAGTGCTACTCTATCAAGGGCATGATGATGCCCCGTGGAAACCAGCCATGTCCCCGCTCAATGTCGTCACTTCTGGTGTTGATGGTATGAGCTCCAATTTACGAGATCTCAGTATTCACCTTCAGCAACTAAAGTTGGTGGACACTACTATCGCATATGACTTTTTGTGTCCTTTAGATGAAAAAGGTCAGCCTAAACCGGGTTCATTGCAGTTGAACTGGCCCTACCTAGAGGTATTAGAACTTGAGGGTATACCACCTTGGCTTCCTTCAGGTAAGAAATCGGTCCCTCCTAGAACAAGAAAGCACCAAAAGACAATAGAAAAAGTTGAAATGAAGTATATCCAAGACGTCTAACAACAAACAAATCAAAAAGGAGAACCAACTTATCATAACACACCGGAAGACCAAAGCGAAATCGACGAGATTGAAAATTGGGAAGACGTGATATGCGATGTCGAAGCGGGATGGGGCGGGCCGGAATTACCGACTGAAGAACATTTCCATCGACTTCTCATATCGCTCGGCTATGCGGCCCAGCGCATGCCCCGTTTAAAGAACTTGAAAATTGAGGTGGTGAGCCATCGCCAGTTTACCTTCTGTCTTCAGAACAAGGCCGAGATTATCTTGAAATGGGAATGTTTTCACCCATATCGGCCAGATAGTCGGGTGGCAAAGGCGTGGGATTTTGACTTGGATGATGTGAAAAGTCACTCCCAATACGAGGATGAAAGTTCTGTGATACTTCGAACCTGGCCGCCCAACACCCCTATCTAGCCCGCTGGATCAAGACACAGGAATTACAACGGCAACTGCGCTCTCTTTCGCGAAGCACGGTGCACGAAGACTTGCTGTTGCAGATCTCAATTTTGAGGGGGGTTCAGGGGTCTCTTCCTGAACAAAGACGTCGTGGCTTTCCTCGAGGATGCACATTTATCGCTCAAATCAAAACGCATATGCAACCCACGAGGTCCTTTTGCCAAATCTCTTATTCATCACGCTGCAATGGGTGACTGTACGGAGCTCCTTCTTTATCTGCTACAATGGAAGCAGGGGGCAGCAAAGGAGGACCGCGACCAGAATAAGCAAAATCCTCTCTCTTGGGCTGCGGAATATGGGGCATTGCGTGTGGTCGAAATTCTGCTGGAGAACGGGGCAAAAGTTAATTCTGTGGATGATATGTACATAACACCATTGTCATGGCTGATACAGGCGGGTACGGGCACGAGCCGGACGGCGACAGAAGCCTATCTGAGAAAGAGTGGTGCGAGGGAGAGAGGTGCTAAGCGGGCTTGTATCTTGAGAAAACTCGGAATGCTCTAATGGATTTAACACGATTAACCCTAATTCCCGAAAACCATGTGCAGACTACAGTGCTGTACTACAACTCTATCTATTTGTGTACGTGTGGTAGACTGTACAGTAGGTAGGTAGGTAGGTAGGTAGGTAGGTAGACGTCATAGCAATCCCTTTGGCCATCTGCAGACAACTCATTTTTGTGATATCTTGGTAGTTGACGGTTGGCTGACGCCCACAGCTTCCGTGGCAGCCACTCATCCACCTCTCGGTCGGAATCGCTTCTTCCACCATCGCGGCAGCTTCAGCCAGGATCGCGATAACCTGTGGAACAGGGACTTCCGTCGGTTGGTCGGACGCTCTTCTGATCCTTGCATGGACGATCCAGCGATGAATTGGGGCCTAATGCTAAATTCGGGTAAGCTCTCTACGTATCCAGGTTACGTCGGTGCAGGTGTCTGTCACAGCCCTGTATGGCTTGACACCAGGTGCGTCAGCCGACTCAGTCCTCACGCTCGGTCTTCGCGGTCATCATGCTATCCCAAAATGATAGTTAGTCGTTCTCTCAGAGACGACTCCTCTCCACCCTGATCCGCAAGCGATCGGGGCATTTTGGCCCCCAAAGGGCGAGATTCCACGCGGTGCTTAGAGCAATTAATTATTTGTCAAAAGCATCTTCGTTCCTGCATTCCCTATTTCAATCGCCATGACCAACTAGAGGTCCGTCCTACATCGATCACCCAGCAATCACCCTCGCCTCAACATGCCGTGGACGACAGCCGAGCACTCGCCGAACACCTTCACCCGGCCTCTTGGCCCCAACGAGGTGTTCATCAAGCTGGTCAGTGATCCCGGCCACCCGCTCGGTCGTGAACACTGGGCAGTCAACTACACGGCCACCATCACTCCTCGCGGGGAATTCGCGGCCTTGTCGGGCTCACCCGACCTTCTATCAAGTCTCATCCGCTACAGTTGGTTGCATCTGCGCTTCCAGTACCCCAGTCTGGCTGCGCATCCGGACTCCTCCAACTCCAACGTCGTCTACACGGTTCCTGACTCTGCCGAGGCTCTTAACGAATGGGCCTCGCAGACCTTTACCATGGAGGTTGACGCCCTGTCCGCCAACGAGGTGATTCGCACCATTGCACCAGCTGCCGACGCCCGACTGTACTATGTCCCCCAATCGAGTGAGCTGCTCCTGCACACCGCACACTGGCGCATGGACGGTGTGGGCGGCCTGCTCCTCCTGGGCCAGCTGGTGGACCTGATGGTCTCGCACGCCGACAACCTCCTCTCGGGGAAGCCGCCAGACCCGTTCCATTCCTTCCATTGGGGATCGGAGATCTCACGGCTGACGCCACCAGTCGAAGAGGCCGGCAACATGCCCCTCACCGTGACCGACGAGCAGAAGACTGTCGCCCACGCGGCGGTCGGTACCTTTGCCCTGGCGGCGGGCGCCCTCGGGGTGCCCTATACTGGCGATGCCTCGACCGTGCCCTCCGGCACGCGGGCTGCCGAGCTCACGTTCTCGCCCGCTACCACGTCCGCCGCCGTGTCCGCCGCAAAGGCACGCGGCGTCGGGATCACGGCCGCCGTGCATGCCAGTCTAGCCGCGATCAACTTCCGGCACGCGATCGCCGAGCACCAGGGCCGCCACTACACCAGCACCATCAAACAGTCGCTGCGGCCGTATCTGCCCGAACCGTACTCGACCCCAGCAGCGGCAGCCGGGCTATACACGTCCGGCTGGTTGGCGCGGGTCGACGCCTCCGGGACGTGGGTGGAGAATGCCCGCATGTATCAGGCGGAGTATCAGAAGGGCATCAGCAGGGAGTATCTCCAGGCGCACCGGGAGTATGCGTCCACTTTGGTTGAGATAATTAAGAACCTGCCGACTCCAACAGAGCCGCCCAGCGATATCGATATCAGCAGCATGGGGATCATGGAGAAATATGTAGAGCGCGAATATGGAACCCCGGAGCGCGGGTTTGGCATCACGCATGCCGGGGTGGGCGTGGAAATGCTTTCGCGCCAAGGAGTGGTTTTTTTGTGGACGTTTCGTGATCAGTTGACACTGCGGCTGGTGTATAACGAGGCTTTCCACACCCCGGGGCAGATGACGGAGTTTTTACACGACATTCAGGCGGACCTGTTGAAGCAATTGCAGGTGTCGGAGTAGGAGACTGTAGATCAAATATGTTTCACGATAATAGATAGGCAGGCCCAAACTATACAAGAAAAGGCAGCCTGGAGTCCAATTTCTCGCCGCTTTCGGAGGATCTGGCAGGTAAGAGGATGTGGACTAGACAAAAAGAGGAATACAGTTTGAAGGTGCTCCCATTTCAGAAATCGAAGTGGTATTTGCATTATCGAATAGCCCCTATTGCTACCTATATCGCACGTGTGTGGGGATTTTCGGAGAAACTCCCGAGTCGATCAGCCGATAAGAGTATTTTATTGGCGAGGCCCGGCAAATATTTGAACGTTGCCCGCTGTCCCTCTTACATCCCCCCCACCAACTATTCGTGCGTCTCCATGTCTTGACCACGATTGATCTTCGACGGTCGAGTATCAATTAACCAACCAGAGGGGATCCAGCAACTAAAACAGTCGGGTTGCAATCATGATAGCTGTAGCCGAGAACGGGGTTCCCAAGCCAGGTCCCACCAAAGGTATGCATTGCGCAAGAAAATTGCCTACTCTGCAGTATGATAACGCCTACTAGTCTGGACAACCCTCATCACCAACACGGCCTACCTGACGGGCCTCTTGACCTTGGAATACTCTCTCCGCAAAGCGGGCTCCAAGTATCCGTTGGTGGCTCTCTATACGGACACATTCCCCGCCGAGGGCCACAAAGCCCTCGATGCCCGGGGAATAATGAAGCAACGTGTCGAGTATCTCGTGCCATCAACACCCAAGGAATACACCAATGACCCGCGTTTCTACGATTGTTGGTCGAAGCTCACGCCGTTTTCGCTCGTGGAGTATGAGCGCGTCGTGCAGCTGGACAGCGACATGCTCGTCCTCCAGAATATGGACGAGTTGATGGAGCTCGAACTAGATGCCCCGGAGTTGAATGGCAATGGAGATCGCGTATTTGCCGCTAGCCATGCCTGTGTCTGTAATCCGCTTAAAAAGCCTCATTACCCGGTTGACTGGTAAGAGGTATCCCTCTATCAACTGGATTCTCGCAGAAATGGGTGGAAGCACTAAACCTCCATTTCGTATCTGACCGTTTCAAAACAGGATCCAAGCCAATTGTGCTTTCTCTTCTCAGCATGAAAATCCAGATGCCGCGCAAGAAATCGGTGCTCCGCCAACCACGGGCCTTAGCATTCCGAATGGTGGCCTACAAGTCGTGAATCCGTCTAAAGGGATTTACGATAAAATTGTTGCTCAGCTCGCTACATCTGCAACGTCAAGCTACGAGTTCGCCGACCAGTCTCTCCTCGGAGATATGTTCCACGGCCGTTGGGTTGCACTCCCATATATCTATAACGCTCTCAAGACTTTACGGTGGGAAGGCGTGCATGACGCTATTTGGCGCGATAACAAGGTTAAGAATGTCCATTACATTCTCAGCCCGAAGCCATGGGATGAAGTTCGTGAAGGTCTTCAAAAGAGCCAGGACCCATCGCATGTGTGGTGGATTGAAATGAATGAGGAGAGAATCAAGGATGAGGAGCTCTTGGGCAAGAAGGATGAATTCTGAGTTCTTTGCAGCGAATTACGAGAGAAAACGA
The DNA here is from genome assembly GCF_001773325.1 of Penicillium arizonense. Classification (NCBI taxonomy): domain Eukaryota; kingdom Fungi; phylum Ascomycota; class Eurotiomycetes; order Eurotiales; family Aspergillaceae; genus Penicillium; species Penicillium arizonense. The sequence goes on along the minus strand of NW_019173282.1, from coordinate 866,602 downwards.
AAGGAGGCCTGATAGCCTATTAGATTGGTTTTGAGCTACTGCCTCAATACAGTTTCCATGGACTTAGAGACATCGCATAATTATGCCGATGTGGCATAAAAATCCACCCAAATCCCCTTCAAAATGTTAAATTCCAAATGACACGTAGGGGTGGTAAATGTTCTCTCAGTTTCACATCACACTACAAAGCTTGGGTTGCGGTGCAAATTTTGTCACATAGAGATGAAATCATGATACGCCATAATAGTATGCCTGCTTTGAAACAGAGACCCTTTCCCTCTACCAAGAAGATCGTTATAGCTGTAGCCTATTCATCAATACGCAACTTTCTGTAAATCAGCCGCACCACTCTCCTCCCAAGGATGATCCTGCTCAACAGAGAGAATGAGAGCCTCAAGTTCCGGAGTGCGAGGTTTAATCTCACACTGGAAAGGGGAAGGATGGCTGATAACGCCAGGATCGAAGTGCGGTGTTGTGACTTCCACACCACCCTGAATAGGCTTGCTAATATCGAACACTGCAAGAGATTGGGCCACACTCAGGAAAACCGTATTATCGGCCAAAAATCGACCAGGGCAAACGCGACGTCCGAACCCAAAAGCAATGACTTTGGGGTCTGGCGCGGGACATTCGCCGAGGAAGCGCTCGGGATGGAATTCCATGGGATCCGGATAGACATCGGGATCGTGCATCATAGCCCTTTTTATGATTAATTAGACTTTGACACAAACTGGGGGTGGTGGGTATCTTACCAGATGTTGGGTAGAATGATAGACCCCTTCGGGATAAAGTAATTGTTGTAGTTGTCATCAACGGTCGACATATGCGGAAGGCCCATCGGGGCGACAGGGTGCCAGCGGAGAACTTCCTTTACCACGGCGTTAATATAAGGGAGGTTGATGCGATCTGCCGTATTTGGAAGACGATTCTGTCCCACCACACGCTCAATTTCCTCTTGGGCTTTACGCTGGACATCTGGGAACAAAGCCATGGCGAGGAAGAAGCAGTTGATAGAAGAAACGGTCTGAATCTGTTAACAATATTCAGTAAAGGACTGCAGATAACGTACTGTGTCTGCGCCACCAGTATAGAGCGAGGCTGATGTCCATTTCGCGACCAGTTCTTTCTCCGATCCTGGTTCAGGATAACCGGTTTTGAGCATGTCACCAAGGTAAGATGGCGTGTATTTTCCCTTTTCAATCTGTTGCTTCACAAATTCATAGGGTCTGTCGGCAATACCAGCAAGATGCTCCCTCCAAAGCTTGGCGGTCCGCTTGAAACCGGCTCCTGGGAACCAGCTGGGAACATATTTCACTGCTTCAGTTAGCAACACGAGCTATGGGCAGTGATGATTGATGATAACATACATGCAGGAATTACATCCACAAGCCAGGCACCAGGCACCGTAGCTTGGCCAAACTCATCCATGGCCTCGTTGGCGATATGGACTAAGTGGTCTCGGCCAAAAGGCTCGACTCTGTAGCCATAGGCAATATTAAGAATCACGGCTCCTGCCTGACTGTTGATCGATGTTAGCTATGTCGCCATATAAACAATTGAACCCCGAGGGAAACACACGTTTGTACATGCCGCAAAAGATCTATCGGGTCTTTAAGCACGCGAAATAGAAATCGATGGGTTTCCACTTCTTGCAGAGGGGTGTACCGCGCAACTGCCGACTCCGAGCCAAAGCTAGGCTGAATTGCTTTGCGATAGGCGCGGAATCGATCGGTGTACCCTTGAAATGCAAGTCCGTCTTCCCATCCCACCCTAACGAAGAATTGAATTAACATTGTTGCCTCATTTTCTGTGGTTTAAATCTCACATTTCGGAGGCAAAGGTCATTCTAGGACGGGACGAATAAATTGAGGATCGTCTTGTCAGTAAGTCTAGTGCGATTCTCGAGTCGTTTACAATCACGATGGTTTGCCCTAATACTGTGATCGAGCTGATAGGGCCTACAAATATGTCATCAGTGATCTGCGATCAGTGTGACCACGGCAATATCGTCGTTCTCTACATGGAGGTTCTTACCATATGTGGATTTGTGCTTCAGCCAGTGTACCCAGTCCTGTTTGCCACTGGGTGGGAGATCCTTTATGTTGCCCACGATGGGTATCGGCGCGGGCCCAGGGGGCAGCTGCCGATGACGCTTCCTACGCCTAGAGTCAAGAGCAGCATAGATGGCAGCTAATCCGACCGTTAAACTCAGCAACAAGATCAAGTTCATCATGAAAGGTGACAGAAATCAGTAAATCGCCTTGTGGGAAGAGCCAAATTGAAATATGTGGGAACAGTTTCACCGTCTTTTCACTAGGGATTCCCAATTGCTAGTCACGCTATTTTAGTTTGCTTCAGACTATAGCATTTGCTTCGATTGGCAGATTTTTCCGAACTCGCACAGATGTCACGCTAACAAATTCTAGATGGAGCCCGATAGGCATAAATCTCGGCTCTGGATGGGGCTGATTGCGGGCTAGCGGCTTACAACAGACCCGCTGGTGACACGGGATAGAAGTGGCACCCTATCAATGCAGTCGGAACAGGGTGTCCTTCATCTACATCTCCATACACTTCAGCCTTGAATATGCATGCCTCAGAAGAAACCCCTGTAAGCCCCACTCTAGCCGCATTTTCATATTTGCTCTTATTCAAAACCTGTCGCCCACAAGGGCTTTGACCCGCTTCAGACGCCGGGGCCTTGATTATACTGCAACGCTACGCTCACGATAAAAATGGTCGCCATTCCTTGAAGCTAGAACCTTAGCAAGGTAGATTGTCCGTTCCTATGGCAAGTAAGCGCTAGTGGCGCGACCTGGAGACTTGGAGTTTTCTCTCCCATTACTACCGGGTCTATAGCACGTTCTTCCGTCACAATCCGAGTCGCGCAGCCGTAAAGCACCTCTTAGCTTAGATTTATCTGGGCGATTTTCGGCGCGCACGCTATCTCGCTCGGAATGAGCTGTCTGTTCAATCAAATTCAATCCGTCTGCGTTCTGCTTCTCGGGACCTATCTCACGTCCGTCCATGTGGGAGACAGCCGCGAGGCGATTGGAACAAGGCTGAGGTTAGAAGTCGACCTTGGAGACCCGAAGTGGTCCCGATCGCCGGCGTATGCGCGACTTAAGATGACCACGACAGAGGAGGACTACATGGTTCACTGGAGTTTGCTGTCCAAGCGATCGAACAAATGGTGGTGGGACAAATATGAACGCGAACATTTGGCACCCCTTCGTCGAGCCAAGGGCGAGGTTTCTAATGAAGAGACCATTGATTCTAACGACTCCTAATAGCTATTGTACCGAGGCCGGCATTGTTCAAAGTTAATATGGGAACGACCTAGTGTAAGGATACGATGTAGTCTAATTTGTTACGTGTTTCGCTCTGTATGATCTCCCCGTTTTCTCCTAACCATATCAACAACAGAGCATATATTACCAGCATATAAAGTTGGATAGAAGCAAAATTCAAGTTTATTTTCCATATGCTAGTACAGCCAATTCAATCTAAGTTAACAGCAAGATGGCGTCCAACAAGATATGAAGTTATGCTTTGTAAATTTGACAATTTCGACACGTGAAATTTACTAAGCTTCATCAAGGTTTTGGAAATTGATCCAACGACGGTCCTCGACGCATGGAGCGGGTGACAGATGTGTTGCACATGTCTTTGCTTCTTCGAGCCCTTTGGAAATCCTTCACCATACAGCTCAGGATTGATGATAGTACAATAAGCCACTGCCACACTTTTGGACCGCCGAGAAGGGTATCGATCCTTCAATGACATACTACCAAGGGGAGGTGGGGGTCGGCAATGCTGCCGACACAAACTAAGCTTGAAACGGCACCACGTTCGCAATGGATGAATTCTCGTCATAAGCCCTGAAGCCCAAGTCTGTCATAGTCCACAAGTCTTCAAAATCAAAGTTCCCAAAAAGATCGACACTGTGATTGGCTACATCTGTCTCTTCTAAAGCTTGGGAGCTTCGTCGTGGAGCCTGGTCACCCGAGAGTAATGAATGGTCATTCGATCCTGTGACGCCCGGCTGCTGGTGCCGCCCCGAGATTGGCTGGGCCCAATAACCAGCTGAGCTTTCCATGGTAAGTCTTCGAATGCTACCATCGGGCCGCTGAAAGATGGAAATCACTCGTTCCCGCAGCTGAGTACAGGTCTGGGTAAAGGCATGGCCCAATCCCCGATGGACATACCAGGCTTCTACAAACTCGGTGGCAGAGGCCAGCAGCTCAACATCGGACCTGACAAGTCTGCTGTGAGGCTGCCTTAGAGCACTAAGTGCAAGGACAACTGCGGCCAGATAAGTAGGAGGGGCTGCGAGAAGGGTGGATCGTAAACCAATGTCAGCTAATTGAAGCGACTGTGTCACTATTGATCTCGCCGCACTGGCACAGATTGAAGCGCCATCTAAGAGCCGAGAATGGCTTGGTAGCTTGTCCTTGTTCTTCATCACTTCAATTTCGATGCTTTTCTGTGGGAAAATGATCGCAAAACGCATAACACTGAGCTGTGACTGTTGCTTCATTAATATTGCTTGTGGTTCCTTCAAAGGGAGGCAACCCACGTGATAGTATTGCTGGGAAAGAAACGTCGAAACAATCCTGCACTCAAGCGTGGCATAATCCGTAGACGTGTTCCAAGGCTTGAGCAAAGCTGGAAGTGATTCTGCCCACTCCAGCAGCTCCTGGTCTAGCCTCATGACCTCGCCGAGCATCTCAGCAGATCCCCCCAGGAACCTGTGTGAGTATAGACGGTTGGATATCCGACCCATAATACTACTTAATGCGATCCATGCTCTGAAGTATGGGACAGGCTGACCCGGTATATCGCCGACGGGAAAGTAGAATTGGAGTGAGTCATAGCGTCTGTCTAGAATAGATGGTCTTCCACATTCTAGCTGCGTGAGCTTTTCTAAAGCAAAACAGGACCACCAAAGACGTTGATGCAGGGATTCTGGATCGGAACCAAGCGTGGGGCCTTCTGCAGAAAAAGGCGCGTCTAATTTGTGAAGTCCAATAGATTGGGCCATTCGGACTGCGTGGCCAATGATTTGCCACGCTTGGCTATCGTTTGCAACAGCCCTCAGTGCAAGACATAACAGAAACAGGGATTGAACGCTTTTGAAATGAGGTATGGCTGTCAGATGTCCATGGAGACTGTGGCTAGCTGTTAGATATTCGAAGCTCAAGTCTAGATCGTCGGATGTCTCATTCATGCCAAGTGAGATGACTGCGTAGGCGGAAGCAAGGGAAGGTACATGAGTAAGATTAGCTTTTTCCTGCCAGATTTCGTGGCCGGCTGCCTGTAAAGTTTCAATGGTGCTAATATCTGTTTCAAAATTTACTTTGTCGATAACTGGGAAGATTGGCCACAATCGCGAGAAGAAGGCGTCCACGTACGTGGACAGGCTTTGACGGTCCGGCAAAAGCGGTAGCTTCGGTATGAGAGGCATAGGAAACTCCTCAGTAGGTACTCCATGTCCAAGTAGTGGTGCGGCCGGGCTAAAGCCGTACCTTGCCAGGTGAAGATCGATAAAGTTGAAGAGGCAGTGCACACTACTGGCGCCAAGGTGCTGCACATGATCAAGTTAGGCCTATTGCAAACCGATACGAAAGGAACCAAAGGACACTGACCTTGATTCTGCCAGAACTATCCGCGTTGACATCGTCTTCTGGTGTCACGGGTATTTCAGCCGCGACCCGTGTAGTGATATCATGCCCCGGTGCAGCTTCTTGCATGTGAGCAGCAGTGCTCTCCTGGTATGCCCTGGATTGCCATGAAAAATGATCTTCTCCTAGCCTATCAGTTTGATTCGTACGCGTAGAGACGGCCGGGCTCGCTGACGCTCCGGGTATGGCGGAATTTTTCGCGATACGCCCAACATCCGGCGAAGCTTGATCCACATGACTATGTGCTGCAGGCACGGTCGGATTCAATACGGAATTGATGGAGCTCACGACATCTAGAGCAGCCAGAGCTGGGCTAACCGTGGCTGGCGAACGATGGACTGGTGCGAGGGTCAGGGCCACCTCTTGCCGAGCCTTCGGTTGCCAGCGTTTGGTGGCTCGGCGGCGGACAGCAGAAGAGTTGTCGGGCTTTCGGGGATCTGACGTTTTACACAAATCCCCTCTGAGCCTGCAATTTCGACATTTCGGCTGCTGGGCATCACAGCGAACCTTGCGCTTTCGACACTGGTTACAAGCAAGAGCCAGCCGAATGGGTTTGCTTTGCGTAGAAGCTCCACCGGCTGCCGAGGGCCCCGGTTCGGCATGCGCTCCGGTGTCAGTCGATGGGGGAAGAGAGCCAGACTGGCCTGGTAATGGCATTGAAAAGGAACTGTAGGATTGTAGAGAGAGTGACATACTGGTGAACCGAGCCGGGGGATTTCCTTTTCTTTGTGGGGGAGGGAAAAATGGTCCCGAGCAACCAATACGAAGGTTACCATACGCCCAGCCGAGATAAACACAGATAAACACACGTGCAAACGTAATCTGAGTATTACCGGTACGACTCCGGGGCCCCGCATTTTCCCCGGTTTTCGTCTTTTACCCGAACCGAAGTTTGTTGGTTCGGCTTGTGCAAGCATCAGTCATCAATTACCTACACTGGATACATGAAAATTTTAATTCACCGCTGGCTATCACTATCGCCGACCAGGGTAATGAGCCTAGCTCGGTCTCTCACGATGACCTTATATAATGAATTGGTCATCTACCGGGTTTTGCAATGAAGCGGATTCGACATCTAGGTGTACTATCTAGTCTATTTAGTCCGTGACAAGTGGTCTCTTGACCACTCCTACATTCTTAATTGAGAGTCAAAAACTCAACGGCTTATCAATTCCAATAGTGCGTGACAAAATTGAGTACATATTGGGTCTAATATAACTTTATATTGTATTTCAACAAGTGCAGACAATTTCGATAGCGCAGAACACTATCGTGACACGAACGGAAGAATGACTCGACTGGGGTACTCTCCACCAAAGTGAATAGTGTGATCTCCCTTGTTCATCTCGTGATCAGGTCTAGGCTTAGAAAAGGCCGCAACCTCAGTGAAACCAGGGTATTGGCCCAAAATATCCACTTGAAGACTCTCACCCTCCTCGTAATCGACTCCCATGGCCCAGATACCAATTTCTAACTTGACCACTTCTCCTTTCGGTACCTTTTGGACTTCATCATGAGGGTGGAATGGGAACTGGGGGTGAATGGATCGATTCGAGTCGATCTTTCGCTGCGAAGCGCGTAGAATGCCGATAGAGCCATGGTGGGTGGTCAAGCTTACTTTGTCTTTCTCCGCAATTTCGTCCATGGAATTGACAGGGGCACGATTGAAGGGAAATTGTAGCTGCCCGAGCTCTTTGCCTCCCTTGCTGAGCTTACGCAGCTGCACAAAAACAACCATGTCATCCAACTCCATACAGCTCATGAAGAGCTCTATCTTGGGGAGGCCAAGGAGTCGACTCGGCTGGGTAAAGGTATACTTGAACTTTGAGATAGACCAGCGGTCTTCTGAGTTGTGCACGGCGGTACCACCTTGGGACGGAAGCTCTGGAGAGAGACTACCGCCTGAGGAAAGATATAGGGTGCGATAGTCGGTGTTTGGTACAGGGAAATCTGGGAGGACGATGTCGCTGGTGACGTCCTTGTCTCCAAAAGGCAGAGTTGTCCAGCGTACTTTGGGCGTCTTTTCCCAATCGTTATCAATCCCCTTCAGATATTTATCGAAGAATTCCTGCTCGTGGTCAGTAAATTGAATACCCTCACGAGTTTTCAACGGGAAATTTGGTTTCTAACCTTGAGTTCTAGATAGCTCTCGGGCACCGCGTAGAGCTCGAACCACTCTTGGTAGCCACTCCATTTGATCCACTTTTTGTCCGTGTTCACCTCCATCCATCCTCGAATGGCACCCATCGTATGAATTTGGCTGAAGTCGGATCCTGTAATGAAGCATGGAATGTTGATCTTTGTCATATCCACCCGCTTATCGCTCCAGTAAATATTGCATTGCGGACTCCGACGATACATCTCCGCAATGTCCTCAACCCCGGAATTTCCCTTGATGACCAGCGTGGTGATCAGATCATAATTGCTCATGCTGAACCACCCACCTCGACAGAATTGCTCTCGGAAAATGTCTCCAGAACCCTCCCAGGGGGCAATAGCTTTGAGTGATGGGGGGTTTTGAGCAGCTGCGTGCCATTGCATGATTGCGAGATATGAATTACCCGCCATGCCGACATTGCCATTGCACCACGCCAGTTTTGCGAGACCTTCTATCACGTCGTGAGCATCTTCGGCTTCTTGCATCCCCATACAGGACGTGTCGCCATCGCTGTTCCCGGCTCCACGTGCATCGACACTGGCAATAGCGTAGCCTCGCGCTACCCACCAAGCTGGGTCGAGGCCCTCGAACTTCTCCAATCCACTCACATCACCGCGCTCCAGACAACACTTCCAAGTGCAGACATTGAAAATCATCTCAAGAGCGGAGTACTTCTTGCCATAGGGGGACCATGAGATAATCACAGGCACTTTTTCGTTGCTCGTCGGTCTGTAGATATCGGCGTAGAGTCGACAGCCATCTCGAACGGTGATCGCGACATCGTGGTCAATGCGAATGTCGGATTCCAATTTTCTGGCATTGAATGGTGCAGAACCTTTGTGGAGTACCTCCGACTCTCCTGGAGATGGCTCAACGTAGCCATTGACACCCACTTCGGGTTTGGTCAATGGCTTGAATGCGACTTGATATGGGATAGGCATTCTTGGAAGAGATTATGACCGGGGATTGTGGATAAGTTGTAGGAATCAAAAACTATCGCCCGCTCGCGGAGTTAAGTAGTGAGGGGAAAACATTTGGAACCCCAAGACGCATCAAAGTGAGCGTTGGAGAAGGCTGCACCTTGGAGGCGCTGAGCCGATATCAAGGTACGGTGGGGGGCTCCAGCGATACATCTCCGAAGAAACTTGTGAGTGCTCGGCTCGCGCACTCACCCAGAATCTTATTCGAGTCATAGATCATGCCCACTCCGGCGAGCACTGGTCTGGGCGGAAGTGTGGGGAGAAACGACTGAACCGAGCCGAAACTCAGCCGAACCGAACGTAACAACCATCAGAGGCCACTTCCTCACTCTGGATGATCAGTTAATAAAGCCTGGGCGCGGGTATCACAAAAAAGTAATTCCCAACCTACAACACACGGATTATTTAGAATGTCCACCGCCACTGAGACCAAGCAGCGCACAGTTGCCGCTCGCTTCGAGACGAAAGACTTGATTACTTTCGACAAAAATACAGTCTACGGTGATTGGCGCGATGAGTTCCACAAGAATGGCTGTGTCTTGATCAAGAATGTCATCTCCCCGGAACGTGCCCAGTACTACTGCGACAAACAGATCCAATGGCTGAAGAACTTCGAACTTGGATTTGACGAAAAGGATCCCAGTACCTGGACAGCCGAGCACCTTCCTGTCAGCTTCAAGGGTGGCATGTACTTTGCTTACGGCTCCACCCATGAAAAGATGGCCTGGGAGGCCCGCACTGAGCCCAAGGTCGTCGAGACCTTTGAGAGACTGTGGGGTACAAAAGAGCTCATCTCGTCTTTCGATGGGATGAACATCTCGTTGCCAAACCGGACGGATCTCAACTGGAGCCCATGGCCTCATTGTGACCAGAATCCAGAGCGCAAGGGGTAAGTCAGACATTCAATCTTAACAATCATGGTTTACTAACGATCTACACAGCATGCAAGCGGTCCAAGGCCTCCTCAATTATGCGCCTAATGGCCCGAAGGACGGCGGTCTGATGCTTATGAAGGGATCTTCCAACTTGTTCAACGAATTCTTCGAGAGCAAGCGTCAGTCCGCAGACCACGAAGATGCTCCGCCCCCAGAGATGCAGTACATGGACCTGTTCCTCTTCAGCGAGAAAGACATCAAGTGGTTCGAAGAGCGAGGCTGTGAGCTCGTCAAGATCAACATGGAACCTGGCGACTTTGTGCTGTGGGATTCTCGCACCATGCACTATGCCTGTCTGCCCGAGGGCAATCAGATTCGACACGTGCAGTACATCTGCATGACACCGAGGAAGTTTGCCGATGAGGAGGCTTTGGCAGCCAAGGCGCAGTGCTTTGAGACTTACATGGGCACCACTCACTGGCCGCATTGGTACGTCTAGCCTGCTTGGAACCAAATTGAAGTACTAATTACTAACGTTTCTCTAGCAACATTCGTATTGCCGAGGATAAGCCTATGCGTAATGGAGAAGTTTGTCCCAAGTACCGAACGGAGCCATTTGAAAAGCCAATCGTTACTGACCAGGTTCTTCAACTTGCTGGTGTTAAACCTTACTGAAAGAAGTATCCGATGTACATAAGTTCCCTTTCGAAATCGAGAAATGAAGTCAATCATCTATGAAATGTCATCTGAGCTGCCCCGTATAATGTTCCTTTTTTTTTTTTTTTGTTTTCTTGTAGAGTTTCTGAATTGTGACTAGATCTTAAGAAGTAGAGAAATCACAATACATCATCCTTACATGGTTGTCGAAAACACACACAATTACGTAGACAGCGAAGTTGGAAATGGAATTGCGACATTGTCCTGCGGCAATTTCCACCGCGAACGTGTTTATTCGATGCGTCAACATTCTTCAAATCGATACACAAGCCAAGCCCAAGTTTCTGCACTGAGGTAAATTCCACCTTGTGAAGTGCCTGTGCAGCGCCTGTGCAGTGCCTGTGCAGTGGGGGTGCAGTGGGGGCAGTGGGCAGGTTCAAGTTCACCACTGGGCATTCAAGCTTGGACCACATATTTGCCTACTCGGCTCAAGTGGGCTATCGACTTACCCCAGTCCGAAGCGACGAAATTTGCGGGGGATACGCTGCGAAGTGGGCAGGCGCGGGGGTCTCATACGCGGGACTCAAAGTTTATTAAAACAGACTCACTTATTGGTCATGTTGTTCGTCTCGGAAGAATGGGCCACGCGCCACCAGCAGCGCCCCTTTCATTGAGGATGGTCGAGACAACTTGGGCGTAGCGTTTCCATCCTCTGAGGGCACTATAAACATTATGTCGTTGTCTCCATTTCCTGTGCCATTTCCCATTCGAATCTGGTGATCTCCCAGGTTTTCTACGCATCTGCCACTGAGGACAAGACCGGCGAGCGAACATCATGGCTAAACTTTCTCCTGTTAAGCATGTTGAGAACATCGACATTGAGGAAAGTGGTGAGGAGATTCATGTGACAAAGTCCAAGGTGAACGTGAGTGGAACTGTCCAGCTCACTAAGGGGACGATTGTATACATTCCGACTCCTACGAGTGATCCGCGAGGTTTGCCTGCGTCCCATACGCCGCATTCTCGCATCAACTGCTAATTGAGGGTGCACAGATCCATTGAATATGCCGAAATGGCAGAAGACCATGGTCCTGATTACCATATCTCTTTGTGAGGATTCCTCCGATGCCACAACATTGGCGTGCTAATATACCTAGTCTCGACCATCGGGCTGTGCATCGTCTCCGGGTTTGGCGGCCTGTTATCCTTTTACATCCCTGGATATGCCGCCGCTGGAAAGACCTACGCCGACATTACCTCTCTCATGACGTACCCGACACTGACCATGTGAGTCAAGTTTCTGTACATCTCAATATTCCTCCTGACGATGATGAAGGGGCATCGGCAATTTGATTGGAATGCCGATAGCGATAGCAGTCGGCCGTCGCATCGTTCTCCTTGTTGCAACAGTCATCATGCTTGTCGGTGCTATCCTGTGTGCCGTCGCAACGCATTTTGAGTGGCACCTCGGTGCGCGTATGCTCATAGGCTTTGCTGCGGGTCAGAGTGAGGCTCTTGTTCCCATGATTACTCAGGTGAGACTGAACTCCGATTATGTCCTATGAGCCCGCCACAGCTCGCAGTATTCGAAGCTGACAATGTTTCTTATTCCAGGAAATTTTCTTTCTTCACGAGAGGGGCACGTTCTTGATGGTTCAACAGACCATTCAGACTATCGCAACTGCCGTATTAGTCCTGTTCGCCAGTCCGATTGCTGGAGCTATAACACCTGAGTGGTGGTATGGGCTGGGTGCCTGTCTTTCTGGGGTATTCCTGGTCATGGCAGTTGTCTTCGTCCCTGAGACGAAGTACTTTCGCCCACTATCCTCCTTTCAAGACAACGTGTCAACCGAAGGCTTGCGAGAGGATCCTGATAAACATGCCACTATGGAATCTCACACAGTCGTTACAGATAGGCCTGCACTTGACTTCGTTATATACGAACCTCGCACTTGGCGTTCGGACCTTCGGCTTTGGGTCGGCTCACCTGAGTGGCGCAAGGGAATGGAAACATTCATAGTGAGTTCTGTAGTCCTCGGCCCAGCGTTGCACCCTAATAACCCTTCCCTTTGCGCAGCAATCGTTCCAACTCCTTCTGTTCCCCAATGTTCTCTGGGCTATGGCTCTAAATGGCCTCACGTTGGGTGTCAACATCGCCATCGGCACCACCTACGGGACCATTCTCACCACGATGTATAATTGGCCGGACAGATCCGCAAGCTACATCAATTGTGGCCAAATCATCACTTCCCTTTTAGCCCTACCAATCTTTGGCTTAGGCTCAGACAGGCTCATCGCATGGGTTGCTAAAAGGCGAAACGGTATTCATGAGCCCGAAATTCGATTACTGCCACTCATCCTCCCGATTATTGTTGGGGTATTTACCGCTGTGCTGTATGGCTTGGGTGCGACTCATCCGACATCTTACCACTGGTTTGTCTACGCCTGGGCTGTCGCTGCCTACTATTTTACCTTTGTCGGCGCCAATATTGTAGCCATCACCTATTTACTGGACAGCTACCCACAACGGGCCAGTTCGTTGCTGATTATTATTTGTGCGTTCCGCGGGATTATTTCATTTGGTGTTAGTTACGGTATCAGCCCATTCATCGATGGAAGTGGGTATGATGGAGCATTCGGTACCTTTGGAGGTCTGACTGCTGCGCTTGGTCTTCTTGGAATTCCGGTGTTTATCTGGGGCAAGAAGATTCGTGAGCTCACTGGTCGCTATGCGGTGGACCGGGAGTAAATAAGTAAATATGTGGGCTTGGGTTGCCGACTTTTGCTTCGTACTTTAGAACACAAGGCATCTACTTCCCATATTCTTGTATTTATTGTTCCTGTAAAGTGCGGTCTCACGTATCAAGCAAGTGAATCTTGAGAATATGAATTATCATCAGCACCTTAGCATTTGTTTGTTTTTCTACCTCGCCATCCGATGGGCTTATCATTCAGTCGGATCTCATTGGCTCTAGATATACATGCCAAAGCCCCATCTGGCCCAACTAGCTCTAGTTACTGGGTTTGACTGGAACTAAACTCGGTCATCGCCGCTGCCAAGATTGGGTTTTCCTTTTTTTTTTTTTTTTAATTCTCCTTCATCAGTACATCAGTAGAGGTTTAACACAAGGATGTAAATTTCTCACCGGGGCTTTACTTGTAGCTTACTGAAGGTTGTCTTCGTGGCTTATTTGTTCCCTGGGCTTTCTTCCGTTCCCGGCTTTACAAAGCGATGGATCTCCTTTCATCCCAAACAGTTATGGTTGACCTAGGGTTTTACCACTGGAGTCTCAAGCGCTCATGCTGCGGAGTCACGACCCTCGATCTCAAAACCCATCTTCGTTGGCGGATTTTGCTTGGATTTGACTTGCATACTTTTGACCTAGGACCTGGTATATTAAGTTTGCGCCTCATACTAGACTGATTCCACGAGACATCAGAAGACTTTTAAGACAACTCTGCTGGTTCGGCCTTGTCATATAAAATTCCCGTTGAAATCGTATAGCAATGTGCATCGGAGATAAAATCAATCCCTAGATTCATCGCCATCGGCTGTTGAGATCATAGCCAGGTAAACGGATCAAATATTTGTAGCCACAGGCGTGCCATGCTGGAGAGGGAAGCGCTGGTGCAGCCTTGCCCAACTGCTTCTAACTTGACAGAAACTGGGAAAGGGGGTCTTTCTCATGTAGCGTTTGTACCGCAGAGCGTCGATCTTTCCTAGTGTCTGTCCGAGGTCTAGGTTGTAGAGACGCCAATGCTGATTATTCATGAAACTCTTATCGGCAAGCTTGATGGCGATGGGAGCTTCTCTACCAGCCAAGGTAGAAGCCAAGATGAAGATAGTTGTCGACGGATTGGAGTTTCCGGCGGATGCTCAGCGCCAAGTTCGGGAATACTATCAGACTGACATCGAAAGGCTCGGCTCCAGGCGATTGTTTGGAATGGCTTTGATCGATTAGTACAAGATGAACTAGACTGCCAAAAAGTATCTGCCCGCATTCCGATATTGGCCAAGCTAGGCACGGTCTGTGCGCAGCGGGCCCACCAATTCGGTTCCATCCGAAGCTCGGGCCAAGTGGGTGAACCGAGTCTCGGCTCGGTTCACCAACTAACTATACCGGCTCGGTTCAGCCAAATCGCAGGACTGATACCTCAGGCAAGGATGTTTATGGTGCGTAGGATTGCTCAATTTTGTTGAAAATTAGATCACTATGAAGATGCTGGCCTTCCCGAAGGAATGACATCTTCCACTGGGCACCTTCTGGACCAACGTTCGGACAAGATCTCGCCATGGACAACAAGATATCCAATAATAAAGAAGTCCAAAGCGACAAGAACGTGGCAGTAGTCGAGATCGATGACCAAGACAGTGTCTTCGAGCCTACTGGTGCGACCATGGGACCTTTCCGTCGACGATGCATCATGCTGTCGCTATGCTTGGCTTTGTTTCTTTCAGCCCTCGACGTGACCATCGTGGCCACAGCCCTTCCTACTATCGCGAAGCAAATCAACGCCAGTACTGCCGAATATGCCTGGATTGGAAGCGCCTACACCCTATCCAGCACCGCCTCCGTCCCTATATGGGCCCAACTCTCGAACATCTTCGGCCGAAAACCCATCATCATGCTTGCCAATTTGTCTTTTTTAGGAGGCAGTTTGATTTGCGGTCTCGCAAAGTCCGTCGGATTGCTCATTGGCGGTCGAGCTGTACAAGGGCTAGGCAGTGGTGGTTGTCTGATCATGGTGACTGTGATTATTGGGGATATGTTTAAGGTGAAAGACAGGGCCAAGTACTATGGCCTCACGGGTATTGTTTGGGCAATATCGAGCAGCTTTGGACCTGTCCTAGGTGGTGTCTTTACACAGACTATTGGCTGGAGGTGGTGTTGTGAGGCATCTTGCGCTCTGTTGTCTGTGGCTCATCGCTGACCTCACTCGCAGCCTTGATCAATGTTCCGTTTGATGGCTTGTCCCTCGTTGTGCTATTCTTCGCCTTGAAATCCCAGATCAAAACGATACCCATGAAGACTGGCCTCAAGTCTCTTGATTGGATTGGCTCTCTGTTGATCATTGGCGGTACCGTATGCTTTCTATATGGTCTCGAGGTTGGTGCTTCCGATCAACGCCCATGGGCCAGCGCCATGGTGATATGCCTACTGGTGTTTGGTTTGGTTATTCTCGGACTCTTCGCCTTTTATGAAGCCCGTTTTGCGACAAATCCACTCATTCCTGGCCGAATATTGTCCTCTCGGACCAATTGCGCCTCTATCATTGTTCTCTGTCTGCACAGTTTTGTCTTCATCTCATATGACTATTTCCTCCCTCTTTACTTCCAAGCGGTATTGGGATTCAACGCTATTGTCTCTGGTGTTTGCCTTCTGGCTTTGGTCGTGCCACTGTCCGCTTTTACGATGAGCACTGGCTGGTATGTCAAACGCAAAGGTGACTACCAGTTACCCATCTGGATTGGGACATGCGTCATGACCCTGGGGACCGGCTTATTTATTAGTTTTGGCTCCGGGATTGATTGGCCCAAGATAATCCTTTTTCAGATCGTTGTCGGCATGGGAGCTGGCCCACTGTTCCAAAGCCCCATGATCGCCCTGCAAAGCCATGTGAAGCAGGTCGATATCGCAGCGGCCATGTCCGCATCATCATTTATGAGAAGTCTTTGCAGCAGCATGTCTATTGTCATTGGCTCTGTGTTGATTCAAAAGTCCCTGCACGGCGGAAAACTTACCATAGATAGTGATGTTGGAGACGACAAAGATGCAGACCAGACACTTAGCGTCGAGAACTCTACTTCTGCTCTAAGCATGATGTGGATTTTCTATTGTGCAATATGTGGAGTAATGACATTGGTTTCGATCTTCATCGAAAAGATGCCCGCACAGAATTTGACGGTGGATCACGCAAGCGAGGGTAAATCAGAAAAAGTCTAGACCTCTACATCGAGAAAATGAAATTGCTAGATTGTATGTCAGGATGAGGTATCTAGTTCGAACTTACGAAACCCTTTCTGAGCATTCGGGTTGCGCGAAAGCCTACTAATTACGTATGTCCCTCTCATTGAAGGAATTAAGCTATAGCGCTCCTACTGACATTTTCGTGATTTGCTTTGAGCAATAGATCTTGTAATTCAAACTGCAAGTATTTCGGTACACGTTTCGGTAACGTTTTTTTCAATTTTTCTATGTACTCCAGTATCTTAGAGTCAACTAATTCGTACTCCATCTCCAATCCTGTCAGAACCGTGAGTGGAGATGTTGGCATTCTATTCAGCGACCCAATCTGATCAAAGACGCCGCCTTCTTGCGTCTTGCTGAAGTCCTATAGTGCCAAATTAGGAAGCTAGCTCACGGGTTTGCCGACCCAAGAGAGACGATCGTCAGCTTCTCCAAGTTCGGAGAATAACGGCGGTTTGTCGCGGGAAAAAAAAGTAGAAAGGAGACTTACAATTGTTGCCTCTTTAGTTCTCACGATGTCAGATTTCCG
Organism: Penicillium arizonense; assembly: GCF_001773325.1. Lineage (NCBI taxonomy): Eukaryota > Fungi > Ascomycota > Eurotiomycetes > Eurotiales > Aspergillaceae > Penicillium > Penicillium arizonense. The sequence goes on along the minus strand of NW_019173282.1, from coordinate 849,750 downwards.
GGGTTCAAGAGTTTCCCATGAGTTTAAAGTACAGTTGGTAGAATTGCGTGTGCTAGGACCCATTAATGGTCCGGTGAAAAAGTTCGTCAAACACATAGAGGGCAGCACCATGTCGAGAGTTACGCTCGTCTTTATTGCATGGGTTGAAGTGACAAGGCCAGAAATGGCGCGTAAGTCATGACCCTGCGCGGAGCACTGACGTAGTACTGGTTCGGTCCCATTTCGGTGCGCTGTCAAGGGTTTCCTGCGCATCATTAGCTTGTTGATCGGGGAGACGATGCAGTACTGACATGTTCTGATAGAAGACACCGGAGGGTTCTATGGCTTTGCGCGTGTATTGGACGGAAAACATGGATCTTTGTTTCGCATCGTGTTTGAAGTCAGTCCAGTTTCGGACAGGTCGCTTATGAACCAGCTACGTTCACGGGAATCAGTCTATCTTTGGTTTTTTATCAGAGCCTGCTGTCTGTTATCAACTATTTGACATGATAAGACTCTCCCCGTTCTATCATCGACTCAATGTGTATTCCCTCCCGGGCGCAGAATTTATACGTAATATCCAACCTGGCCGCAGACTGTCTCCTTGGGATATATATATAAGACAATGCCTCGATCCTCCGCCATACGGGAATTTGTGACATGCACTGTACCATTTTCTCTTCCCAAGCCGCACCCTCTTCAATTTCGATTACCCGCTCAACCACCCTGGCAGCAGAGATGCTATCCCAAGCCGCCTCCCGTATTAGTTGCCGTCGCAAAATACTCAAGGCCTCACGACGGACAATAGGATGCCGGCACTTGACCCCAATTATGTAAAGAACGGGGATAAATCCGATCTCTGGCGTAAACGTCGACCTTGACGACCCCGAATACCGCTGATGCGCCGCCGCTACCTCGCCCGCCATTGCGACGCATTGCTGAAACTGGGGCAGGAAATTGTCATAATCCATTTCTCTGCCAGGTCCGTAACCACTGAGGAGAATCCATGCGATAGTATGATGTAAGCGCAGGAGTGATACGAGAGGGACAGTTTCAAAGTCCGACTCAGAGGAGCTGCCTTGTTGCAGGAGGTTTTCAAAGAGACATGACCACATTTCCAACTGCCCGAGAACGATACCCTTGAGTGAGGAAGATAACGCCGGCATCGTACCTGTCGGGGACAATTGTTGATCTGTGCTGCGTAGCCTCATCACCTGAGCAACGAGAATCTGGAGGTGGTCGGCAGCTTGGTCGAGGGACCGAAAGTTACTGTCGAAGAATGCAAGATGGGACATAAATGTCTCTTGGATGTTGACTGGAGTCCAGTCGACCAGAAACGTGACGGCCTGCATGTCAAGACGGCGGACCTGTTTTGTGACCTGGCAGATAATCGCGTGAACCCCGGAGGATTGGGCATCGTCATAGGTACAGTTGTTCAATGTAGCGTTGTCGATGCTGCGTAAGAGCGCCGCACCTCCGCGCAGGTGCTTCGCTGCTTGTACGTTGTCGCCCGCCAGATGATCAAAGCAGATAAAGAGATAACAGACCAAAAGTGTGACAGCTGTTATTTCGGCGCTGTCACCGCTTTCCGGGTTCAGCAGGAGTTGAATGGCGCGGTTGTAGTGAAGTAAAGGAGCCTTATCCGGTAGCCGGTCTTTCAAGGAAGGCGGTTGATACACCCGATCGTTAAAATGACGATCCAGGTAGTTTCGGTGAATCAAGGCCAGAGCAATGGCAGCATGCCGCACTGATGGCACTGTTTGAGAGAAGAACATGAGAGTCTTCCGCCATGGTTCGCAAGGGCGGTATTCATTGAGATGCTTGATCGAAATATCCTTGAAAAAGCACATTACCTCTGCCTCGGTTGGCCCAGTCACTGGTAAGATCATAAGGGGTCCGAGATTCTGCAAACTGAGGCCATGGTATCTCGAGTGCCATCGCTTTGACTCGTATGCACTGATCGTGGTACAGGGATGGTAACTATCGCAGATATCTGTTCTGTCGACGACCTCCTTGTGACAATGAGCTGATTCAATCTCAGTCTTCTCAGTCTTGAATGCGAGGGGCATTTCACTATAGCCATCGCAGGTGCGACCGGTAGAAAGGCATCTCAAGCATGAAGGCCGAGATAGATCGCATTTAACTCGTCTTATCCTGAAGGATGTCAGTTTCGAAGTCTTTGAACACAATTGATTGCTCTATAGCAATACGTTGAGTCAAGACATACTTGCAAGTCTTACAGCCTAGTCTTGATTTTGGAGCGAACTTGCGAGGCTTTTTTCTCCAGGCTTGATTGCCCGTCTTGGTGTTCTTATTCTTCGTCCCATCCATCATGGTGATGTGGCTAAGATCTGCAATGCGCGCTGTTTCAGGCAGAGATCAATTTCGAGGCCACCACAACCTGTAAGCCGCCACCTGCATGCATTGGCTTCGAAAGGGAGCTTATGGGGTGCCCATGAAAGTTCAAGATGATAATCTGTTCATCATTTCGCACGCCAGTGAGGAGGTTATCGCCACATCCTTTGCGGTGGACAGCGGAGTGAGAAAAGGTGGACGGTGCGGAGTACAAAAAACAGAAGCTTGGAGAAAGACCGCGCTTGATAGGCCGGTTCGTACAAGCGGGGCACTTTAAAAGGAGAGTTTTCAGTGATGAGCGAAGGATTGGATATGTAGCCTAAAGCTAGACCAATTGGAATTAATCCTGCTAAATAGAGGCTAGTGGGTTTCATGATAAGTATCGAATGGCTAGTTCGTACACGCGGAACTCCGAGAAAGAAATATGATCGGCATAACACTTACTTGTTAAAGTCTAGTACAAATTTGTGATACGTACTGATTGGTTAGCTACAAGCGGGGCGCCAAGGAAGACTTTTTAGGATAAGGAGGGGACTATATAAGTAGTCATCTTTGTGAGTCTGTGGGCTAAGGATACAAATATTCATACGTACAAGAGCATGAATCTCATTTGTAACGTGAATTGAAGTCTTGGACCCACCACTACACTTACAAGGGTAAGATCCTGTCCCCGCACCCGCCGTACGTGGTCATACTTGGTGGTGGTGATCAAAAAGAATATTGGTTGGCTGGTTCGTAACAAGCGGAACGGACAGCGAATGTACGCAAGAAGATGTATTGTGGGTCGATAGGAAGAATGCAGCTGCCCATTGAAACCGTCAGACTTGATACAACTATTTAAGGAAATTCAATTGGTATAAATAGTTCCTGGATATCGCAACTGTTTCGGCTCGTGCAAGCAACTGAACGGAAAGATCAATGATGCCCCAGAGATTACAATGAACCGACTTGTGAGTGCAGTCATCCTTTTCATGAGCTTGGGATTGAAAGCCCACAGTTTGCATGATCGGGGCATGGTCTATAGATTTGACAATGTGAGTCCGGCAATTTACGGTACCACATTGCCGAAGGGTTTCAAGCTTCTGACGAGCCATCTAGATTGAACCATCAGCCAACCTGACATGGACACCATGTTTCGATACCTTTGGTTGCTCTAGACTGGAAGTTCCTTTGGACTATTCAAACAGAAGTCTTGGCACAACGTCGATTGCCTTCATCAAGCTGGCTGGCAAAAATGCCACCATCGAGTCTCCCAGCATTGTACTCAACCCCGGTAAGATCTCAATTCTACTCATGCAACGTTATCTGAGCTTCATTTGACTGGACTGACACTTCGTTAGGCGGTCCGGGTGGTTCTGGTGTCGACCTTCTCCTCACATACCAGAGTGTCATCGGACAGATGTTTGGAGAGCAGTACAACTTTGTCTCCTTTGACCCTCGCGGTGTGAACAACAGTGGCTTGCATCTAGACTGCTTCTCAAAGGACGCAGAGGCAAGATCGGCTTTCTATCGACTGCACAGGACAGGCGCCACCAATATCTCATCAACATCACTTGAGGAACAGTACTATTCAAGCTCCATCTACGGCGAGTGGTGCAACAATGCTGTGGAGAACAAGTCACCACATTCATATTATGTGACTACGCCAGCAGTTGCCCATGATTTGCTCACATTTACCGAAGCCGAGGCTGAGATGGCAGGTCAGTCACCATCAAACGCCAAATTGTGGTGCTATAGCATCAGTTACGGCACTGTCATCGGGAGCACTTTCGCTTCGATGTTTCCTGACCGCGTTGGGAGAATGATACTCGATGGCGTTCTGAACACAGAGCAATATTATAACAACTATTGGACGGACAATGTTGATCAAATGGACGAGGCCATGGAAACATTCTCGACTTTCTGCCATTCCGCAGGGTCTGAAAAGTGCTCATTTTGGGGACCCACACCGGCTAACATCACGGCGAGAATGAATGGCATTATCCGTCAGCTTCAGAACCATCCAGTACCGCTAAGCGGCGTCGGCGATCTAGATCTGCCGACAATGGTCACCTATTCAGACCTGAAGACTCTTTTCCTCAACACACTCTACTACCCACTGGAAAGGTTCCCAAGCATGGCCGACATCCTACACCAGGCCGACTATGGGAATTTCTCCGCTCTTGGGGGCATGTATGACCAGTCAAACCCTATAACCGATGCCCGTCTCGCCATTACATGCACCGATTCGTATCGGAGAAACAGGCTTACTACCATTGAAGAGTTCAAGATTTGGGCGGAGTACACGGGTTTCAAGAGCAAGTACATCGGTGATATCTACCCGACCTTTCTGGAAGGTATCTTATGCCGATCATTCCGACCGCAGTTGCCTGATAGCATGGTAGTTCAAGGTAGGCAACACTCCTTTTGTCTTTGGCAAAACGTGTGACCATCTGCATTGGAGCCAAAGCCTAACCAGGTTCGATGCAGACGAAACAAGCGCACTAAACATGCCTACATCCTTCCCAATCCTCATTGCGAGTAATACCATCGATCCTATCACGCCGTTGGAATCGTAAGTTTCAGCCAAATCGCATCGCCATTGGGTATGTTACTAGCTGACATTATCTCGTCGTAGGGCGCGCAAGATGTCTTCTTGGTTTGCTGGATCTGTCCTTTTAATGCAAGAAGCCGTTGGTGTAAGTTGTTATCAATTCTAAATCCTACAGCCATCTCGACCAAGAGTCTAGGCTTACTCGCGGGATCTTTCCTTTGAATTCAGCATACTGTCATCGGCCAGGGGGCATCAGACTGTTACTTTGGACAAATTCAGGCATACCTCCAAGGCACAGTTCCATCGTCCAACACTACATGCCCGCGACAGTACATTCCTTTCATGAATGCCTTCCCGCTTTAACGATTGTCGAAGCCGTGGGAGAAAAGATCGGTCAATTTTAGGAAAGGACTGAACAGTGCCAACTAAGTGCTGAATTGTCAAAGTATGTGGCTCATATACACTCATTCCAAGGTAATCTTTTCACATCTGTTATTGATCCCTACGCTCCTTTTACTCTTTTGTTTATTGCAACGATTAGAAACTTTTTACATAACGAAAGTGTGACGTATAGTACTGTAAATTACGAGAAACTGCGATATAGGTGCAACCTCCATGTCCCTCCCCTCCCTCCTTCTACTCAAGCCGTAAGCTTTCACATATCACTCTAAGAGCCGCGTAAGGTGTATCGCTCAGCATAACACCGAGATTACCCATTCCAAGCTAAATTTCATTCGCGATATGATACAGAGCCAACCACTTACTACGGTCAAATGGCCGAAGAAGCTGAATACAGTAAGCGATCGATGAAAAGTATTCGCAGAAGCTTCCCGCAATTTGGAAGCATCCACACCTCCCTGAATTGAATCGGCCGGAGAAGGATCATAAACGCGATCGACGTTAGAAGCGCTCTACGATAAAAGTAGGTCGTGTGAAAAAAAAAAGAGAGCGCCAGACGACATTTAGGGACGTAGGCCTCATGATACACATTCACAGCACTTGAACCCGATTTTTGGTGGGATAGAAGAAAATGCTCATCTAGCTGCACCACTACCACCAGGGTTGCAATTTATATGTGCACGATACATGACTAATGGACAAGCTGACTTACCCATGATTGTGGAGAATCTTCGGGTTTTTATCCTGACAGTATATCCCGGAATGGTGATGGAGCTAGTGCTTACCCAGTTGGCGCCTTGGTTGGTGCCTGGGAGTCATTCCGCGACCTTTACCTAGGTAGGTTAGTCAAGATAACCCGACAACTTCTCGACTCTTTTCCCATTAATATTGCCACGTTGCCCTCTTCATTCCATTATTGACATAATGTCGCGAACCACGGAAGATACCCCGCTGCTGTTGGGCCCCACAGCCGATGAATTTGGATCCCCGAATGATGAACGATATGCTCCCATTGTGGAAAGACATCAACAACGATGCACCAAAACCATCTTCATTTTGACGTGGAGCTCGGCACTGCTCGCGGTCTTCATCCTTGTTCTGAACCTGATCATCATATTCATATTTCTTGCCCGATTCGGGAATATCATGCCCTGGCCACCAGAGGGTGCTCTAGTTGCCCTCTTGTTTACGGTATGTTTTGATGTCACGCACATATATACTCCTCACAAGGAAAATAGGCCGCTGACCACAGCGACAACAGCTCCTGCCCGCCGGATTGATCTCGTTCCTTAATCTGGCTCGTCTGTATCTCTGGAACCGACCTATCTGGCTCTGGTTGAACCTGATCCTGGACCTCGCCATCGCTGTATTCTCAATCGGTAATGGTCTATCGGGGTTGGGCCTCGGCCGCTCCAGCTGGGACGCAGATGTACCCCTATGGTTCATCCGTATCGCCCAGGTCGTATCCTCGTTGGCTGTGGTGTTCGGGTCAGTCATTCCGGAAATATCCTCTCTGCTCTTCTTCTTAATACATATTAACACCCACTGGACATCTAGACTGATTCACTTGGCTCTGTTCCTCGTGCGATGCTTCCTGTCCTTCAGCTACCGGCCCTGGCGTGAATATCGCAATTGGACGTTGCCCCGTGGGCGCTTTAGCATTGAGTTCAAGGTGCAATTCATTCGACAGTCGGACAACGCCGAGGCGTCGCCCGACACTACTGCCTCTGGCACCGGAATCCAGGCAGAAGTGGCGGCGCAGAGGGTTTGAGGGGGTCCATTCCCAGTGTGCACCAGGTACAGCAACTGAGTCAAGCCCATCCATGTCAACTCATCAACAGATCAACTATACACAGGCAATACAACGTTCTATTTCTAACAGAATTCCCGGATGAGCTCGATCTTTACTAAAAATCCAACCCTCCACCGGATGATTATATTTACTCACACTCATTAAAGAGCTACATCTCTATTTTACAGTGCGTACTTGGAAAGTGCGCATCACACACAAAGGCAGGACAGGTAGAATCGTAACCATGTAGAGCGAAGACTAGAGTACAAAATATCAGCTCTGATTGACTATGTCGTACAGCTGAGAAAGACTAGAAGCAACTGGAACAGGCAGAGGAACAGGCAGAAGACTTGATTTTGTGCCCGAGGCGGGCAACCGAAGGCCTCATATAGCCTCGCTGGCAGGATCACATGGGCACGAACTTACGGTACTGAAAGCCACCGAAGAGGTGGCAGAACAAATTATTAACACAGCGAGAGTTTGTCCGAGACTGCAACTGACCTGAGATAATCTGGATCTGAAGTTTCCCGTACTTGTGGATGAGCGCCGACTGGGAGGGATGGAAATACGCAGCCATCCAACCCGTGCTGAGGCATAGATAAGGCTAGTGCCGGCGTCAGATCTCGCTTCAGCTGTGCCAACAAAGGAACCCGATCTTACTCCGGGCTGATGATCACACAAAGCCCTCTCTTTACCTCAATCAGGTACCCAATTGTCGGCGCTGGGACAATTGAGCAAGAAATAAATACGAAGCTAACTGATAAGGAGACGGCCAAAAAAAAAGAGAAACGAACAAAACATACAACAGTGAGGATTCGCTAGTGGTCACCCACCTAACTACTAACTTACCGGCGTGTGGCTTAAGTACGGCTGAGCGGACGGGAAGCCCTGTTCTCCACACCCTATGGTCGTATGTACTTGCTTTGGCATAGAAAGGGGTTGTATAGGACTTACGCTTACATAGGCTGTATAGATCATAGAAGATACACTCGTGGTCATATACCTAACTAGTTACCGGCGCGTGTGTCTTGTCTACGGTTAGTAGTCGGGTTGGTGTCGCCTGGGTGAGTTTAGTGAGAGCCGCTTTGTCGTCGCGCGACCGGAGGTGACAAGGGTGAGTGCGCTATAGACGGGGTGAGAATCATGGTGAGAATCACCTAAGTTGCGCGACCACTACACTAACCCCTTTAGCTAAACAACAACAGAATGTCAATAGGTTATACCCTCTCCGCTGAAACGCTCGGGCGGCATCTTAGCATCTATATATAGCCACAACTAGAAGCATCATAACTATACAGAGTACTTCATAACTATACCTTCCTATCTTACGACAGAGAAATTCTGGGGACATTTATTTACTGCTTCAATGTCGAAGCGGCTATGTTATCATGTACAGCAGCAAGTCCTTACGTGGCTGGCTGCCCTCGCGAAGACAGATTGTGCGTTGGAGTTATCTTCCGCTTCTAGATGACCTGGATGACTGATTCAAAACCACAGAAAGAATTATGTCCGTTAGCCAAATGGTCCTTGTTGATTTTGACGATAGCCCAGGGTTTCCTTGTTTTGTGCCGAGCGGGAGCTAACGCCATGACCCACGCACGGGGCCTCCCGAGCTCCTTGCCACCACTCACGCGCGGAGAGGCACATGGACCGACGTATTGGAAAACCTTGAACCAACGTCCACAATCCGGACCAGGAGATATGCACGAGTGGAAAGCGAGCAGACCCACGCAGCCCCGGGACCCTTGGAGCCGACTAATATTGGAACTAGCAGCGGACGGGTGACAACTAAAGAAATTCGGCAGATCACCGAACACCTGTGACCAAGTCCTAAGGCAGCCTGCCCACAAAACAAGCCACTGTAGTCTGCTGTACCGAGAGAAGTGGACGAATCATCCAACTAGACTATCGTGGGGTCGTGATAGAATAATCTCGTGGGGTCTCTTTAACCTCACTTCTTACCTGATTAGGAAGGTCACCAACACCTGAACTGATCAGTCCCCCCGCCCCGCCAAAGGCGTAGTGCTAAGACCTGCTACCTTGAGGAATCCACGACTCCCGGTAAACCAATGACATATCATCTATGCACTAGGTACCAATTAGGGGATGTTGGGAAATGAGCACTTCAAGCTCTTCTTGACCTCCCAAAGTCACTTGTTACCCTATTATTAGGAATGTCTCCAGCACCCAAACTCATCATTTCAATTATTCGCTTTCACTTTTATCTATAATCGTTCGTGAATGGCAAAGAAGTACTGCACTATGACTGCCGAGCGGACTATCTATCCAATGTCTCAAAGGTTAGTCTCAATGGACAGGTTCATAGATCCGACGTTGAATTTCTTCTTAATATGCATACACTTTCTACTCTCGCTCTCATAACCGCAAGCCATGATTTCTAGTACAGCGGCACCTCCTCCTTGCAGCCATATGCATACGTCTTACTGGCGCTCTATTCAAGACTTCCTTCTTTCCAATGTATATTTCCACCGAGGGCAAAGGGAAAAATTAATGAGGGCCCATATTTCTGGGATGTGTTGAAGTCAGAGAAGACTAGTTGTTGGGGTCCAATGCATCTTTCTCGGTCCCATATCCGGTTCTAACCATATCCATTGGAGGGTCAAAGAACGGGTTTTCTCCGTTCTCGTATAAGAATTCGTCTACCTCCTTTCCAATCCATTTTGCACGCCCTGGGAGAGATATGTCTTGATCGCAGCCGATGGTGACATTTCGCCGTCGATCTGACCAGAGACGCTTTTCCCGAATCTGTTCGCGCATCTCCGTAAGCAAAGAATGCCAATGATTTCCGTTGTCCACGAATTTCAAAAAGCTCAAGTTCACAGATCGTACCGTTTTAGGTAGTTCTGAAAGGAACGATATGACGTCGGATTGGCTGACTATGAAACGTGATAGCTTAAAGTGTCGGAGTTTGGGCCAATTCTCAATGGGAAATATGCTTTTCAAGGGCACAGGCGTGATACTGTGCAGATTCTTGTGCTCGTTTTCGGCGTCTATCCCTGTGGTAGCGAGGCTGATCTCCTCTAGATCGCCTGCTTCGCTCAACGCCTCATAAAGTCTATCATGGGGAAATGATTGCCACGTCCCGGCGAGACTAATGGCAAGATCGAGGTGACGGAAGCCCGGTTTCTTGAGCAGCGTTACTAAGTGATCGTGTTCCTCGCAAGGATCATCGAGGATCGTACAGTTAATCCCCGTGCGAAGTAGGCGGGAATCTAGACTAAGCTCGACCACATCATTTTTTTGTTGAGCGAGCACGCGTGCCACAATGCGGAATCCGTGAAACTTTTCTTTCTGCACTTCGTTGAGCCTTTTCCAAGGAAGCGAATATACCTCCTCTGGTTGTTCGTGGCTAGGAAGTGGCCATCCGCGGGGGATAGGATAATTGAATCCTTGCGGGAAGGATCGGATCATAGGAGTTTGATAAAGCGGGGTGAAAAGAATACCATGGGCTGCAGGCGTGACCGTCACTTTCTTGAGTGCAGGGAATTGTTTTATTCCATGAATGAATGCTTCTTCGTCAAATTTCCTAGCTAGGACATCGTCTTGTTGCCGGATCAAAGTCCGATAAAACTCCCAACACTCACTCAGCGGAGGCCCGATCGAGCCCAGCTTTCTTATAGTTTTGTAATCCGGGTCTTCATCGTCTATCCCGTTGTCACCGGCTTGACGCCAGAAAGTATCCTCGACACTCGCAGCGCATGCGGCCTTGAACCACACAGGACAATCTTTGCCTTTGAATTTTATACTTCTCCGTAGCTGATTGGCAGGGTTGCCTCCTCCCTCATCATCCTCGTCATCCTCATCGTCGTCATCGTCGCTATATTCGCGAGGCCAGTCTAGCTCACAGTTTCCGCGAAAGCGACATATCTCGGTCTCGTTATCACTGGTTTCCTCGTCTGATACCATTTCATTCTCCCAGCCAGGGAGTCCGCTCCGTGTTCGAGGGCCCCTGGGAAGTCGGGCATCGTCCCAGACGATCTCTGTGACCCGGTGCCGGAACTTCTCATGGTCTGCGACAGCAAGAAAGACTTCGATATTCAAGGGGTTAGCCGACAAAAACACTCGCTGGAGACGCAGTTCCACTGCATTGGAGAATTGTTTAGAGGTGAGGCGCATGGACTTGATATCGCGATTCGGTAGATGGGATGTAATTTCTCGCCACAGCTCCAAAGGGAGAGCAATGCTCTGGCCAATCGAAGTCATTTTGGTGCGCTGGTACGCTGGTAAGATGGTGGAGGGGCAAAGTGGGTTGACAACAAAGTCATTAGACAATCGGGGGGATTAGTGTTAGCGTCAGGTGCCCCTATGTTTGTGTGTACGGGCGCCCCACCGCCTTGATTGGCTCCCCACCTGGGCACCTCCTACCCATCCAGTATGATCAACGGAATACTCGAATATACCAGTTGAAATGTGTAGAAATTCCTTTACTTCTAACTTCTCTCACATGCGCTAAACTTGAAGCACAAAGGCACTTCAAGAGAAGGCAGAAGCTATCTATCACTTGATTCGGAGAAAATATCTAGGTTTGACGACCGCATTGTCTCAACTATAGATAGAAATGTCCGAGCCAAACAGCCAAAACCAAACCCTTCTACTACTGAAGTAAGCAATAACCCCTTGACCACTGCCCTCATTTGAACTCAGAAGTGACCCATCGAAACAAGCAATTATAAATGCATATCTTTCAAGCAGCTGGAATGACAACTAGGTGAGAAGTGCAAAAACGTCATATGTCGGAAGCACTAACCGAAGGTTGAAGTGGGTTCTGGTGTAGAGGTGGATGTCGACGAAGAAGTAGGTACCGAGGTAGAAGTAGGTGCTGAGATACCCACACAATAAGATGTACCTTGGGAGATTGTGCAAGGATAGTTGTACGAAGACGGCTGAGCATCTGCACTTGCGGTTGCACTGCTGCTGCCTGAGGAGTTATTCAGCGTGCCATTTTTGGCCATCGATGGGTTCCAGAGAATGGAATCCTGGCTGAAGTGTCAGCTCTCTGGAGTTTCAGAATGAGTTGGAACAACAAAAACAAACCTCTGGAGAAATGTCATACACCATGGCAAGTGACCAGCAATCCAGTAATATGCCTTGGCTTCGATTGGCATTCTCATACCAAGCGTACCTGTATCCAGATGAGTTCGTATAACCAGTCAAAATGCCTGGTTTTACTTACTGGGCGCAGTCTTTTCTTGTGTCCTCGGCAATTGGAATAGAGGCTCTTCCGCCTGTTGTGTAGCCGTATATCGGAGAGGGGGCGGATGTCATGGACAGTCTGGAAAATGGAAGAAACTACGCTGGTCTCCCAGTGGGGCGTTATGGACTGTCTCAGTACGTTAAACACTACAGTAGGGGCTGAAACGAACCACGCCGATCGTGTGCATTCTGGGGCGATGATTGTGGTGATCCTCGGGGTGTGATTCAACGGTGCATTTTCTGTGACGACCCGAGAAACAACATTCGTCTCACTATCAGAACCTTGTACTATATCTTGTTAGGTTCAAGTGTTTGTCCCATTGTTCGTATTGTCCCCAGAAATCCAACTTTAGCTGCCAATGTCACTGGCCTTGAATCACACACGCAATGCCTAGGCTGGGAGAACTTAGTAGTCCACTTACAGGCATATCTTTCTCTAGAAAGCTTCAATTGAATACTCATACAAATGCCTCTTAGCTCTTGTAGGTGAAACTTACATAGATCGTAAAGTGGCGATTGGCTAGCAAACTACTCAGAGTCCACCTTCTCCTTAATTATCCCGTGACAGCACCACCTAAAAATAAGCATCTCGCACAGAACGCAATTTATTCACGAACGGTTCGGGCGTTCGGGATGTTCGGGCGCGGGCACTAAAGAAACCCAACCCCAAGATGGGTCCACTACACGAAGTTTCTAGATAATTATGACAAAAGCCTCATTTTTGCGTTCATTCAACCAATCAACGTTCTCTAGTTCATCTAAGCAAAACAGCCCTGTGTGTCAGTCTTCAGAACTTGGTATATGGTGGGGTTGAACAAACACGGTTCATAGAGTCGTTGAGAGTTGTATATACGATGCAAAGTTGATCGTCACCCAGCTTCTGCAACTTTGACACTACTTGCATTCTACCTTGATATATCAATTGACGATCATTACTCACCATATTCTCGATGAGACTCGCAACAGAGTGAGCTCATTTACAAGGCATCTGAGACGATCCGTTCCAGAAACCTTGAAAATGAACTCGTTGACCCCAGCTTGTGGTACTCTGAAACAGGAACCACAAGACATGGGCAGAGCTTTAGTTTCACTAACAATGCATGTCAATATATTGTCCGATTTCAAACATGGGTTTAGTCACAAGCACGAGCGTATGTACCAAAATAGAATCAATGAACCGCCCGCTCTATGCCTCGAGAGAACTATAAGAGAGGGCATATTCCAGCACCGATCAGTCCTCATCAACAACCTACTTCTTTCTTTCGCTTCAGTTGACTGGATCAGCTTGGATTTCACTCGCTCTTCTTTTTCTTTCTTCCTCCAAAGTTGAACTCAACAACTCTATATTTCTCTTTTCTTCCTTCATTGTTCCGGCAACATGAAGAATACCGCGATTCTGTTCCTCGCGGGCACTGCTCTCGCAGCACCCTTCAACAAGACCCTCGAAACCCGCGAGCCCTGCCTTTGGCTCGACTCTGCCTCGGGTGGTAACGGCGGTGGAAGTGGCTCTGCCAGCGGCTCGGGCAGCGGACTTGCCTCTTTCCTCCCCGGCTTCTTGGGTGGTGGCTCTGCTTCCGCTAGCGGCTCCTCTGATTCTTCTGCCGATTCTTCCGCTGAAGCCTCCGCTGAAGCCTCCGCTAATGCGTCTGGATCCGGCTCTGCTAGCCTAGGGGGTTCTGGCAGTGGCTCTGGTGGTGCGTCTGCAACCGGTGGTCTTGGTCTTGGGCTTGGTGGCTCTGGCTTCCCTGGCCTCGGCGGTTCTGGTTCAACTGACAATGGCGCTTCTGGAAGTGGCTCCGGTGGTGCTTCTGCAACTGGTGGTTTTGGTACTAGCTCATCTGGTAGCGCTGATCTTGGTGCTTCTGGCGGCGCTGGCCTCGGCGGCTCTGGTAGTGCTTCTGGTGAGGCCTCTGGCACTGGGTCTCTTGGTGCCGGTGCCTCTGGCGCTGCTGGACTGGGCGGCTCTGGTAACACTGGTCTTGGTGCATCTGGCACTACCTCGGGTGGTGCTTCCGGCACGGGATCTGTGGACTCTGGTGCTTCTGGCTCCGCTGGCCTTGGTGGCTCTGGTAGCGCCTCTAGTGGTGTTTCGGGCGGTGCCTCCGGCGATACCTCTGGATCTGGATCTATCGGCGGTGATGCAACGGGTGAAGCTTCCGGGACCGGTTCCCTCGGCGCGAGTCCCACTGGCACCGATTCTTCCGACACGGGTTCTTCTGGGGCTGGCGTTTCTGGCAGCGGCTCCGCTGGTGCTAGCGGTTCCGGATCTGGTTCGTCTGGCACAAGCGTCTCTGGCGGCGTAGGCGCTGGCTCCGGCACCGGTACTTCTCCCCAGGAAACCAGCTGGAGCACCAGCGTCAGCTTCGCTCTCCCCGGTCCCACTGGCATCTCTGGCGGCGCAAGTGGCTCTCTTAGTGGCTCTGCGTCTGCCCAGGCTTCTGCTGAAGCTCAGGCCTCTGCCAATGCCTCTGCCAACGCCGACGCTTCTGCTGATGCCTCCGGCAATGCCAGCGCGTCCGCCGACGCTTCCGCCGACGCCTCTGCATAAGGCAAAAACGATATGACTGTCATTGCCTGGTCCCGGGATTAGCCCTTCAACGGTAGCTGCTTTCTCGGGAATCTCTGGCATGTTTGAATTGTGGTGGAACAACACTTTTGTATGATGTTGACTGGGTGTGAATTGTTCTTAGAATATTCCTGTGCGGCTTGTGCACACTTACGCTCCTTTTATTATGCGAGAACAGTACTATCAGATTAGTTCTAGGTAAATTAATCAATCATCTCCTTACCCTGACTTTTGGACCATTGTTTTTAGTCAATAATTTTCATTCCAGCTTTTTGGTAGGAGTTCATATAGAATATCGCGCAGGAGTCGCAATGCAACCTTCTAGCTATTGCAAATAACGTCAGTCATGGTAAATGTGGTGATATTCCTCGGTCAAGATGCAGCGGTTAACTTCCTTGTGACGTGGCCACCATCTTTAGAATCGCGACTATTCAAACATTACAAGTCATATATGATTTGAAAAGAGACTAAATATGACGGAACTGATTTATAGAAGTTATTGTAGCGTGCAATGGCCTGTTTACGGCTAGTGTTTGCCCTGGTTTTGGTCATGTGCATAAGTCAAAGCCGTTCTTACCAGTGGTTAGGTGACAGCGGAGATTAGGAGCCAAAACTATATCATGGCCCTTGTGTAGCAGCATGTTAGAACCAAAAGTATAGGGGACGTCAAAGGCGCAGAAACATTAACCTCGGTTAGCACTCACTCACACTCCCCTGTATAGTTCGGCATTCGGCACTAAAATACTATGTCGCAAAATAGAAAAATCTGATCCCTGCCGGAGACTCCGACGTTCATTCCCCGTGAACAATCCCAAGCGAACCAAATGAGCGTTCCAAGACTGAATAGCAATTAATAATTCCCATGGAGACCAACCGATCCCTCCACGTGCACACGAAACCACGGCCAGTAAATAACTTCCGATATCTCACCCGGCCGAAAGCTTGACGATCCCCGAGGTCTAATTTATTATGTTCGGACATTAAATCTACATTGTGCTAAGCGGCCCTTGTGCCTGGTGAACGTGGTGGGGCCAGGTGACTAAGTATGCAGAAGATCTGCATGTTCAGGTCCGTGGGTGGCATTCTGGATGTGATTGGTTGTTAGTACTTCTCGACCCAGTTGTAGTATGCTACAGTGCATTGTGTTTTTAATACTTGCAATAAAGAAGTAAAATATATATAGACGTGATCGTCCTGTCTAATGCGTAGAATGGTATTCAGATCTTGTCGATCGTTCTAATTTTCGGTCATCATGGTTGGTGTCGCGACACTCATCAAGTCTCTGCCTCTTGTGGCGGGCAGTGCCTTTGCTAGTGTCACTTATCCTAGTCTTCCAAAGGACTTGACTACTCCTCATCAGCAGCGCCTGGCCGTGTACGGACCTAACGGTACGACTGTCAATTTTTAATTTAGTGACTGCCTTTCACGTCACATATTCTAACATATTGATAGCTGTATCCGTGGGCTGGAACACGTACGAGCAGTTGAATCAGACCTGCGTACAATATGGCCTGTCAGCAGACAACCTCAACACAAAAGCCTGCTCATCCTCATCAACAACCTACGCAACATCGCGAACATGGTCCAACGTCGCAATCCTAACTGGCCTTACCCCAGCAACAACCTACTACTATAAAATCGAGTCCACAAACTCAACAGTAGGCCATTTCCTGAGCCCGCGCTCCCCAGGCGACAAAACACCCTTCAGCATGGATGTAGTAATCGACCTAGGCGTCTACGGCAAAGATGGGTTCACAACATCCAGCAAGAAAAAAGACACAATCCCAGTCATCGAACCAGAATTAAACCACACAACAATTGGCAGCCTCGCCAACACAGTCGACAACTACGAGCTAGTAATCCACCCAGGCGACTTCGCCTACGCCGACGACTGGTATCTGAAATTCGCGAACCTCTTCGACGGAAAAGAAGCCTACGAATCGATCCTCGAACAATTCTACGACCAACTCGCCCCAATCGCAGGCCGCAAACTGTACATGGCCAGTCCTGGAAACCACGAAGCAGACTGCAGCGAAATTCCCTACATCAACGGCCTCTGCCCAGAAGGCCAGAAGAACTTTACCGATTTCATGCACCGTTTCGATAATACCATGCCGCAATCTTTCACTTCGTCTTCTTCAGATACCACTGCCCAGGCACAGGCGAAGAAGGCCCGGTCCCTGTCCAACCCACCGTTCTGGTATTCGTTCGAATACGGCATGGCGCACGTCGTTATGATCAACACCGAAACAGACTTCCCCAATGCCCCCGATGGCCAAGGTGGCTCTGCAAACCTAAATGGCGGGCCGTTCGGCAAAGAGCACCAACAAATCGAGTTCTTGACCGCTGATCTGGCGAGTGTTGACCGATCCGTCACGCCGTGGGTCATCGTCGCTGGTCATAGACCGTGGTACTCAACCGGGTCGTCTAGCGGGTGCGATTCATGCCAAGAAGCGTTCGAGGGATTGTTATATAAGTACGGTGTTGACCTCGGTGTTTTCGGACATGTGCACAACTCGCAACGGTTCTTGCCTGTTGTTAATGGCACGGCTGATGCCAATGGAATGAATGATCCCAAAGCGCCGATGTACATTGTGGCTGGAGGTGCCGGTAATATTGAGGGCTTGAGTTCTGTTGGGACCAAGCCTAATTATACGGCTTTTGCTTATGCTGATGATTATAGCTATGGGGCTATTAAGTTTGTCGACGAGCAGCATTTGGAGGTTGAGTTTATTAAGTCTTCCACTGGGGAGGTTTTGGATACTAGTACGCTGTATAAGAAGCATGCCACGCGGTTTGTGAGGCAGTGAGCGTGATTTTTTGAGAGGGACGAGATAGTTCAATTTGTTCATAATGACCTGATTAAAGAGTCAGTCGAGAGCAACATGCGCTCGTTGATGATGACTATATAAGGCACTGAATATACAAAAGTCCATCGATTAACTGTTTTCCCCGAACAATCTCAGAGGACTTGTAATGAATGCAAAGGGTGAGACAAGCTCAAATTCACTTTTTCTCAACAGGATGCTTTTGCAAACTCTCATACCATTGGATCGTAGACCCAATCATAAAAGCCCACGAGCCCCAGAAAGTAGCAAGCGTTGCCTGGTATTCGACCTTAGAGTGCATACTCCCTGGCCCAAGTGCACCGCACAGAGTAAAGCCAATGCCACCAATGAAATTCCAAACACCGATATGCCACCCCAAAACATGCCATGCGGGCCTGTACCACTTTGATTGAGTCTCAAGAGTGAACAACAATCCACTCAGAACGAACCCTAAACCACCCACGATCTGAGGGACCCAGTATACACCATCGGCAAGGCCTTGACTCATGTGATCATAGATACCAGGAAGACCAGTAAACCCAGCAATCCAGAAGATAGTCGCAGCAAGGAATTGAACCAAAGATGCCAGAAAACCAAGTTCATGGAAGTAATGCGAGCGCAATTCTGAAACGGACGGCAACCATCGAAATGATCTCCCATCAGGCGATGACGTAACATAACCAGGACGATTCGACAAAGACTCATGATCACTGGCAGAAGGATGAGAACGATTCACGAAAAGCAGCGACTTCCGATTCGCATGGTGATGCCGACATTCCCGCATACTCGGCGTCACCTTGGTAGATGCAGGCGTGTGTGAATGAGTCCCATCCTCCTCAGATTTCGTCTTCGACAAAACAGACTCGAGTGCCCAACCAAAACATCCTGTCTGATTTGCATTGATAGCTTCCAATAATAACAACACACTACCAATCTCGAAAACAGTTGCACCGATAAATCCTGACACGCCACCCCCTGTTAGCGTTTCACCCGGGAAGGCAGCCTGTGGGACTTCGAGTGGTAGCCAGACAAAGAAGGCGTTGATAATCCAGATCATGGAGCCAATCGTGAATGCGATCGCTACCAGATACGACACGTCCCAGTAGGGTACGCATGTCAGCATGCGAAGAATGCCTTTTGCTATGGCGTGTGTGCTACGTGTTAGTGGGGGAACCGTGTACCCGGTTTCCTCGGGAGTTGCCTTGGTATCGACGCGCAACGCATGCCGGCCTTTTCTGTTATCGCGCGATCGCCAGAGATGCTCGATAGGTGGGTGAGGTCGGACTTCTCCAGGTGCTGCGTGTTTGGCTTGAAGTTGCTGGGGTAGAGTGTAATGTGCCCAGGTGGGGTTCAAGAAATGCAATGGACCTGAGACGTGGGATCTCCTTAATTCCAGGCCACTTTGGTCTTGTAGTGGCTCTCGACCTGGTTGGAAGTGGGAATGTCGGGCCATTTAGTGGCCGGGGCCGTGATAGCACGGTGTATACACGTTCCTGAACGTGTGAGGAGAGATGTTCGGATGCATAGGGGAGAATGTTCGAGGGATATCGCGATGTCGTGCTATCTTGTTTGGGTAAGCACAACTGGGGTTGCATGACGTCGTGAGATAGCGCGGGGTTTAAAGCGGCGGCACTTGCTTCCCAAAGCGGTAGTTATCATTCAAAGTGCCTTCGCAGCTACTAGTTTAGTACCACTAGACCCCGATCGGGTGCTATCAAAGCTCAATATTCGTCTTCAATCTCCGCCTCTGCCAGATCGACCAATTTCACAAGGTTCAACATCAGGTAGCAATACCTCTACCGGCATCCCTCGGACGACTAACCAGCTAGAAAAACGCAAATGTAGGCTCAATTCTGGTCTAAGTTTAGCTGCCGATAAGATCTCTTCGCCTACAAAACGTGATCTTCAACAGTTTTACAATATGTCGGTTAAGCTAGTTCACGAGCATATTTTAATGCGGGATGAAATTAGGCGTTTACGGGAGTGAAACAAAGCAGAGGAGAAAGAGGGAGAAATCGAAGAAGCAAATGCTTAATACAGGTAGTTTAACATGAGGTTTTGGATCTTACTACCAGTGTTGTTGGTGAAGGAGGTGGTGTAAATGGTGTTTAAAAAATGTAGAACTTTTGAAATTTTGATGGGGTGACGGCCGGCCGGGATCTACGTTAGCCTGTTCTAGTTAGTGGCTCAAAAAAACATCTGAGTGTGGCTGGAGATACCAACACAGTGGCTGCTATGTTTTTGTGATACTATGACGCCTGACCTGCCTGCTATACATGTTCAAGTTTATACCAGCCGTTGGATACATCCCTGGCATTTGCACAGCTCTAAGATTCCCATGCGTTGATTTCCTCCCCAGCTTCGTAAAGCGTTGATCGATTATCCTTGGATCCATTGCTAAATCCAATGGCCCCCACGGGGCCCCTTTTGGGGCTATCTCGCAATGCTAACCAAGCTGGGAAATGGCCTTGACGTCGATCCTACCGGAAATTCAAGGTTGACGGTCAGAGAAGGCAACAAAATATGGGTCCGGACTGCTTCTATTTCTTACCTGGGATTTGTAGACCACTAACAATATCGAGGCAGCACATAGTCCTGCAAATGAGGTCATTTGTTTAGAACATGGCCCCAAGGTGGTATTATTATAGCCCCAAGGTGGTATTAATATGGCCCCTAGTTGTTCATACGGGGCGTTGCATCCACTTAACCATATGTAGATCCATCACAAGAGTGCCTGATCTACGTAATTTAGATCAATAAGCAAAATGCCTCGCCGGTTTCTCCGTCAAGCTGTAGGGATATCGAATTAATCAGCCTAGATTCTCGACGTACTTAAAGCCCAAGACTGCCGCCTTCATTATAGTAGAAACAGACTCAAACCAATATCATTTAGTCCAGGTCTACTCTGAACACTGCAAAGCTCCAAGTCAATACCTCAATTCATCTTCACTACTCAAAATGCACCGACCTATCCTTTTTGGCACCTTTCTTCTGGCATGCTTCGCCAAATTCTCCTCCGCCGCCCCATCGGTCAACACAACCGAGGTCGATATTACCGACAGAGCATTGAAGTTTCCCCACTGGGGCCGGTTCTGTACCGACACCGATTGCAAAGAAGGCTGCGGAGAGTGGATTAAAATGACAGATTCAGGTTGCGTTTCTGGCGAAGGCAGCAATTCATTCTACGTTAGAGACGGCGACTCTGGAAGCCCTCTGATGCTGGTTATTTCTGACGACGATGGGTGTCCATGTCAGAGTGATTGCACAACCAATCCAGACCTGGGAAAGGCCGGTACCTGCGTTAAGCTTCCGGAAAACAAGAAATCCTGGCGATTTGTTGAGATAGGCTGGGATGGTTGCCCTGCCAATAACTGCCCTTAAGTGATATTCGCCATCACTTGGCTATAAAACCGTGTCTCAAGGCCTCAATAAATAAGAGAAATCTTTGGTACCGGCTGGATGGATGGATGGATGGATATCATTTACCCAGATCCCTCGCAATGAAAATCGATATGCAGGCTACAACTACTTTCTAAATACATCTTGATTGATCCCTGTGATTGTTCCATACCGGCTGAACGGTGAACTTTGAACCTCACCTGGTACAGGAGTAGTAGTAGTAGATTTCATTTACCTTGACCCCTCGTCGAGTTGTTTTCTAAACCACAACCCACTAGGCTGGGTACGGATTCGTTATTTTAGTCTAGTTGGGAAATCAACTCGCAAAGCGATATACAGGCAGGCTACAGCAACGATATATATCCCTGTATGTATATCTAAGATGTCCCACTTCCTGAAAACGAATTTAGAGCCTCGTCAAGGCCTATCGTGGCCTAGTTGCCGCTCCCGTTGTTAGGCTACCCTCATGGCGCGTGACTTTGAAACCGCTGTGACGCCTCGGCGAACTCTAGCACGTCCTTAATTGTCCTCGCCCGCGGTTTACCTCTCTCACCGCATGGCTCATGCAGCGATGATACAATGCCATCATTTATTACGGTACCAACTGCTAAATGTAGCGGCCAGGGAGGCTAGCTGAAAGAGTGGTATAGCCTGATGTAGAATGGGGTTCTTGAAAAATTGAAGAGAATAAAGTGGTAAAACTGATTTGGAGCGCGTCTGTACATTGGACTTCTTATTGCCGGTTAACCCCGCTTTATCTGCATTCAATCCGAAAGATTAACGATCCATTTAGGGCTTCAGGTGTGAGCCAGGAGCTCCATTCCATAGGATCATGTTCTAATCCATTTCCGTCAAATGTACTTGCGACACAAATCTGCCCGTTTACGATAGAGAGCTCAGGTCCTAGAAGTGTCAGTTGTGTATTAGCCGGCATTGGTGTCAACCCAATGTCAAAAGGAGAAGGGTACATACGTTGTTTCTTGTCCGATGAGGTAAGAAGAGCACAGAAGCATCAAGTAACGATTGGCCTAGGCCCACCTATGGAGTTCATTTCTTGGGGCATACTTGGTGGAAGTTCAGTGTGGACAGGCACGTTCGAAAAGATGCAGGGTAGATAGGCTATAACAGAAAAGAGAGCAATAATGAAATTTATCTATAGTAAGTTCATGAGGGAGGGAGAGGATGATGGGCATTTTCAGCATGATAGAGGCTATTACTGACAGTATGGCACGTCTACTATCACGCATAACATCAACTCAATTGCTGCAACATCTGTTCAAACATATATGTCACATTCGTCACCATGTCCATACTGGCAAAAATCAACAACGCTAAGAGGAAGAGTCCAACAGGTACAACATCACTCATTACTAAGACGCAATCGCCTAAAAACAAGAGCTCCCAACTGAAATCATCCACGTGAATCACAAACTCCTCAGACAGAGGTACCTTCGCGGTAATTTCATGATAAGGATCGCGACAAAACGTCGTAAACCTTCATGTCTGCTTCGCACCATTTTCCTCATCCTCCCCGCCATCTTCAACAGTAGCAGTCCGATCCCGATCCCCGGCCTCGGACTTCGCCTTAGCACTCGACTCAGTCTCAGTCTCAGCACCATCGTCCTCCGCAGGCATCTTAGTAGCAGGTTGCTGCACCGACTTGCCCTTGTTACCAGTCCGATCAGGCAAAGTCTGCTCAGTCTCACTCTTCATCTCAGTTCCAGACTCCTCAGCAATCTGCGAAGCACGGGAACTGTGATGACGACGCGCCCGAGCATGAGCACGGCGAATCATCTTATTATGATAATCCTCCTGCTCGACTTCATTGTCTTCATGGAGAATGCGACGAGCAGCTTCGCGGCCGACAACGGGAAGCCGGTCGACACCTTGAGCAGAGCTTGGTAGAAGCTTAGGGTCCAGAAGACCAACTTGAACGAGGACACTCGCCTGGTCCCAGTAGACATGCTCGGAATAGAGACGGCCAGCGCGGATGCTGACAATACTTACGAGGATGATCTCCACGCGTTTGTTTGTTGCCGGGACGCCGGGGAGCATCCATGGGACGTCCTGTGTGTGTTCGAAGCTCACGTACAGTTCGTCCACGATGCGGTCTGGACCAGTCGTTCGGGAGAGGAGGCGCAGGCGCATTGATGGGGGTAATTTGCCGATGAAGTAATGATCGTAGAAATGGCGGAGGGCTTTCTTGCCGATTCCACCTGTAATTGTTGGCGCATAAGTTACAGCGGGGGTTTTGTGCTGCACATAGCCGTCCATTGTCTTTTTAACGTTGGACGAGAAGAATTTGGCTGGATATTTGTTAGCATATCTATGCGACAGATGATGATCCCTTCTTACCGTCCACATGCTCCTCCCAGCGTCTTTCAAAATCGGGATCCCGCGAGTAACCCTTTCGCAACGTTTTCAACGTCCGCGTGAAAGCCAGATCCGCCGATAGATGGTCATATTCTTCGAGATCGGTCTCCGCAAAGCCCGGCTGTGCATTGTCGTACGTGAAACTGGGATATCCCAGATCCAATCGCTCTCCAGTTCCGATACCAGGGTTAAGAGGCCGTGTTTGGCGGCGCTTCTTCCCCTGCAAACCAAGTGCGACGGGTTGAACAAGCACATCTACAGTTTCGCCAGCCAAATGTACGAGAACCTGAAGCTGCGTACTGAATCGGGAACGTGTGTCAGGGATGACACTGGGATAGTATGCGACGAGGGCACAGAGCCGACTCGAGTTGGTAGGCTTGAGGTAGTAGTCGAGACAGTAGTTCGCGGCATCGCCGTATGCTATAAATCGGGTTAATTTGGTTCCGAATTTCCATGTGTTGTAATTGTCGCATACCGACTACACCGTAGTTCTCGCCCACACCGAGTCCATCCTTCACAGACTGCAGTTTGGCACCATATTCCTTTCCTCCGCCGTTATATGGGACATAGAGCACGTCGAATCCTTCGTCTTGCCAGTTCTTGATAATCTCCATATCGAAGTTTTCGGTTTCGGCTGTGATGCATAGTCGCGCATTGTTATTTCCATTGTTATAGAGGAATCCTCCGCTTCCCAGTCCCGGGGCGCTGATTGAAACGGTGGTCATGCTTGTATATAGTGTCGGTGTCGCCTTCTCAGGTTGTTGCAGGTTACGCAAGCGCTTTAAATATGGTAAAAGTGGTTCGCAAGACGATTTACAGAATGGCAGATCGGATTAAAGGAAGTAAAGAGGATGGTTTCTCAACCATGGCAGTTGACACTTAACGGCTCTACGTCATTGGCGTCGCAACGTCATCGGCCCATGGTTTTATATTAATGTCACGTGAACCAGGTACATGGACATACCAGGCTATTTCACAAGTTAAGAGTACGTTTGAGAAAGAATTTCATGATTTATGACGGGTTTTATGCATAATTACTCCTTTTAAGCATCCATAGCCCCATCCATTCCTATGAGAGCTTCACTGTGTTGCGATAGACATGTATATGCAGATGCACGATGTACCTGTCGTGCCATGCTTTTCCTCGTAACCGTACCACGGATCCACAGAGGCTAATTTCCCTACAGAAAAGACTCATATCACAACGGACGAATTCAGTTACGGCCAATTTTGGAAGATATGAAGACAAAGTGCAGTATGCAGAGTAACCCGTTTCCACTCGGCAATTTACGTGAAACTACACACGACAAGCTCAACCTAGGTCCCGAATCTGAGCACTATCCCATCTGCACCTGGGATCTTGAGGCCTTACCGCTTGAATTACTCGCAGAGACTTGAGAATAAATCTTCGTTGTGAGGGCTAATTCATATATCGTGATACTCTATCCGTGATATTGGTAATTAACTGGGCTAACAAGGCCATTCCCCATATTCGTTGGCAGCTTGTAGCTTCCACCTTGTCAGAAAATCGTCCTCGAATTTGGGTGCCAGTGGCGCATTGGGAAAGTTACCACCCGCTCGTGTGAATGTCACTTAGAGAAGTGCGTCGGCGAATGGGAAGCCATTCATCAAAGGACAGGTGAAGGGACCGGCGAGGCTTTTCATTGCAAGGGAGGGAATAGAGAGAAGCTTGGACCTCATGGTGGGAGTAAGTTTGAAAATCAGGAAGCTCTGCATCATCGAGTCTGGACCTGGGATGTTCTAGGTTGGGACTCATGAATATGCTCTTGGTTCGGTGGAGGCAGAGACTTGCATGCCCGTCAAAGAGCAGAACAAACACAATTCTCAGAACTCTGCGAACAGTGGTGAGTGCGATTCGGAGCATTCTTTCTTGTGCAGGGTTGATTATCTGTATGCATATCTAGAGCAGGGGTTGAGTACACGGACTTCATAACGGACTTTATAACGGATTTTGTGGTTTTTGTGATCCTTAACTCCACCGGTGCTGGACCCCTTCTTCCTCACCATCCATATGCTACTTTATTAACCGAACACCTTTCCCCGAGTCGAGCGGTAACCACTGGGAAGTTAAGAAGCCCCCAGCAAGTGATCGTATTATACCGAGTACAGCAAGTGAACACCCAAAATGACCGGACAACGAATCTTCATGACTGGCGCCTCCGGCTACATTGGCAGTGTAGTTGCGCAACAAGCCATCCAGCAAGGCTACAATGTCTGCGCCCTATCACGGACCGAAAGAAGCGACGAAAAGATTCGAAACCTAGGCGCCACCCCAGTACGCGGCGGCTTACAATCCTACGCTGTTTTGCTGGAGCAGAGTGCCCAGGCCGATATCGTTTTCCATCTAGCAGACGCATGGGCAGGCAATTTCGGCAAAATGGAATACGACGAAGTTGTGCGCATCGACGTAGGTGCTGTGGATGCCATAGGCGAGGGCCTGAAGGGGACATCAAAACCCCTAGTGATCACGTCAGGAACCCTGGTGGTTGCTGCGCATCCCGATGGTCTGGAAACAGACGAGGAGTCAGCAATTTCGGAGAAGCCGTTAAATGATCGCATCAAGTCCGAGCAGCACGCGCTGGGACTCTGTAGCCAGGGTATCAATGTCAGCGCCATTCGGCTGCCGCCGTGGGTCTACGGCCACGGAGGCAGTGGGGTTCGTCTCTTTATGGCCATGTTCACAGACATGAAGGAGGTATTCTACGTCGACCAGGGGTCAGCGCCTACCTCGGTGGTGCATGTCGATGACGCCGCCCAGTTGTACTTGCTGGCGGCAAAGAAAGCCCAGCCTGGGGATATATTCAACGCAGTATCCTCCAACACCGTGACGGCCCGGGAACTGGCTACAGCCATTGCTCATACTGCCTGTCTGCCGCTGCAACCGCTTTCATTTGATGAAGCCACCAGCCGGGTGGGAGAGTTCATGGCGAGCTTCCTCAGTGTGGAGAATCGCGCGTCGGGCAAGAAAGCAAGGGAAACGCTCGGATGGGAACCACGGGGGCCGACTGTTATGAATGACATCAAAAACGGATCATACTCAAAGCGATAGTCTAGGGGATGGCCAAAAAT
Source organism: Penicillium arizonense (assembly GCF_001773325.1). Classification (NCBI taxonomy): domain Eukaryota; kingdom Fungi; phylum Ascomycota; class Eurotiomycetes; order Eurotiales; family Aspergillaceae; genus Penicillium; species Penicillium arizonense. The sequence continues at coordinate 823,222 of NW_019173282.1, read as the reverse complement.
GGCGTCGTGCACAGGACTAGAGGTGGATGGAATAGTGCTACTGTATGTGCCCTCCCGCTGCATGTCATCTTTCCTTTCGGGTGGGGCGTAGGAATTACATAGACGTGGCGTGCTGCAACTAGTAAGATAATAAATATAAGAGTCCGCTGAGAAAGCTTCTACTCGCTAGACCAAGATATCTTTGTGGTGGTGAATGTGAGGTGGATGTAATCTAGATTGATTTGGTAATTGTATCAGTTTGTGACAAAGTACTTAGATAGATTGAGGCGGATCTTGTGTATCTGAGATCGAAGTGCGTCTGATCCTCGTTCCGTCTTACTCACAGGCTTCTTATGTGGTAATCCCGTGGCATGATCGGTGTTCAGTTTAACGTCACATACCTATCGGACACAAGAATCTTCCCACGGATGGCTGGAAACATCCCTTTCAAGCTAGTGTATAAGCAAGGAAGCCGGGAAAGGGGAGGTTGAGTTGAAAAGAAGCCCAACAAAAGCTAAGAACGGACAGATCTTCAGGGATCTGTGTACCGGGGCTCGGGGGGTTTAACGGACCTTACCGGACATACCGGGGTTATCTTCTTTCCTCGCCTCATGGTTCATTTATGCTGAAATTCGGAGGATTTATGGCCCGATACATATGTATCGTGCATAGCTTTATCAGTTCGCATCGCAGTGGGCTCTCGAACAAGTATCTCGTAACACCTTTGGATCTTCGGCCTGTGGCGTTGTACATAGTATATAATTCATAAATTCCCACACTCATGGTGCACAATCTCAAGCTTATCTTTATGAATAAGCTTCAGTGGCCAAACAGGAAGGATGTCATGGATTAAAATGTTCACCGAGCCAGGTACAGTGACATTCGACATCCTCGTACGGGTTCCCTGGGCATGAGTGGTCTGGCTATCCTCAATTTGGTGATGGCACTCTATGCTCCGTGTTATTTAACTTTAGGACGATCGACAATATGTTCGACTACTTAGGGCGTCTGAGTCCGAAGCCTGCTGCCCCGAAGCACATCTTCTGGATGGATGCATTGGTAGCGTCTCCCTCGCCGTCGGACTATTCTGGTTTACATGGACCAGCAGATCAGATATTCATTGGGCGTGGAGCATCGCGGCTGGAGTTCCCTTTGGATTTGGAGTTGCGCTTATCACCATCGGATCAACAAACTATCTAGTTTGACTCCTATACTGCTTTTGCTGCCACGGCTCTGACGGTGTGTATCTGTGCGCGGGCTGTTTGCGGTGCTCTGGCACTGTTGCTTGTGTGAAGAGCCTTTGAGAAGTTGGGTGTTCAATGGGCATTCATGATTCCCGCAGGCTTGGTCCTTGTTTGCGCGCCGTTCCCTTTAGATTTATGCTGTCCTGGAAGATGTATTCGATCAACGTTCAAGCCGGCACAACTTTCCGACACGATTAAATCTCGGCTAGAGCATCCTCCAACAGAGACCACCCGGTTCTTAGATTAGAATGAGGAGCAACCTGAATTGCGAATAGTATAGAAAGTCAAGAGAGGTTCACATTTAACGGCACGACGTCATCGGCAGCCTGACGTCATCGTATCCATGATTACAATGTCACGTGCGTTAGGTACCAGTGGTGTTGCAAAAGTATTTGACCTCTGGTACTTCGGGCACCTGACCGTCATCGAAGACTGCCTACTATTTTAGACCATGAAATCTCGCGTTCATCATATTAAATGCATACTAGCTAAATTGAATTAAATTCCTGAGGTTTCTGCCAGGCAGTATTAAAAAGTGGGTCCAGAGGCGAAGTACCGAAGTCAAAATACTTTTGAAGCATCAGTGTGCATTGACATATTGTAACAGGCTATTACATTGAGATATGTCTCAGCTAGATTATCATTGATAAACGGTTTCATATAGTATTGCCCTTTTTAGGCTCTCATAACTTTATCTATTCCTATGCTACCTGCACTGGATAACAGTAGACACCTATATATAGATACACAGCGACCTATCGTACCATACTTTTTTCATAGCCAAATATAGAACCACAGAGGTTAATTCCCTAAAAAGGGCATTTCAGACTGGACGGGACACGTGTAATCTTGTAAAATATAAAGATAAAGTGGGATGTACAGAGAATTCTCGAGTCTCACAAATTTAATAAAAGCGGTCCCAGACGTGGCAACAAAGCTATGCTAGTCCGCACCCTAGCGGGAGCTTCGGATGGGTTCCAAGGAAAAATTAGCAAGGTCACGTGTTATATAGCTTCGATCTACAGAACATCCCAGAAATTGCAAAATCACGGAATCCAGACACAATAAAATATATCTACCTTCACAGGCACATGTATCGGGAATTGGATTTATATCAGGCGTAAATCCAATTCCCGAGATAACACTGCATAAAACCCTGCCACAAGAAATACACTAGAGCGAAAGAGAGAAAAAGTCTCCACGATAAGACCGCTTCCCCTCCACAACCCACTCGAGCTCATCGTTCAACACGAGCAATGTCGCTTGTGCAACACGTCTCCGTCATCGATGGTGTTGATCGCGAAGCAGAACCAGACGTAGCAGAAGACTTTGTCCCCATCCGCCGAAAAATCAGCTACGATGTTCTGCAGCCACCAACAGAAGCCATCCCGGTCGCAGAGCTGCGCCCTGGAACACCGGCGTACAAGCATTCACCTGCGAAGAGAATAGGTACGAATCAATTAATCTACAGCAAATATACCTGCTAACAAGCCCCCAGCGCAGGTCGTGGTGACCGTGCTCGCGTGCTGGCTCGCGTCGGGTATCGTGTTTGGTTTCGCGGCTCTGAAACCAGTCCTCGTCGAGGAGGGCGTTTATCACGAGCGCTGTACACCAGCCGAAATAGACGAAGGTCTTGAACTGTGTTCTCAGCAAGATCTCAGGTAACGTCATCCTCATACCTGCCGTGTTGTTGTTGTCGCTAACCAATACCAGACTCAACCTCTTTTTCACTATTGCTTCCATCACCGCCAATGTATCAGCCTTGCCAGTTGGAACAATCCTGGATCGCTGCGGCTCCCGGCTATGCTGGGTAATTGGATCCATTTTGCTCGCCATCGGCGGCGCCGTCATGGGCTTCGCGTTCCACATCCCCAGCTTTGACGGGTACATCCCGGGAAATTTCTTCCTCGCGCTGGCTGGGACATTCATCTTCGTGCCATCCTTCCAAATCGCAAATGCATTCCCTAAATACGCGGGGACGATTGTCGCGTTGGTGACCGGTGCATTTGACGCGTCGGCTGCCGTCTTCCTTTTTTACCGACTCAGCTACGAGGCTTCGGCGAGAAGATTCACTCCAGACAAATTCTTCTTAGGCTATCTCATCGTGCCGCTCTGCATTCTTATCGCGGTGGTGACAGTAATGCCCGCGATGGATTACGTGTCAACATTGCAATTAGAAAACAGAATCGAAAAGGCGGAAGATGCCACACGCGACGTGCACGACTCAGACGACGAGATTGAGAGTACAGCCGAGCTTACCAAACTCCGACGAAAGCGCGCAGAACAGCGCAAGAAGAAGATCCGCCAGATTAACGCCATCCTGGGTGATAAAGACGAGCGTCAACTGCGCGCCGACCGGGAAGAAAATCGCCAACAGATTTCTTCGGTCTGGGGTGTTTTGCACGGCCTGCCGGCGCACAAGCAGATGGCCACGCCGTGGTTCATTCTCATTACATTGATGACGGTTCTACAGATGATCCGCATGAATTACTTCATTGCGACTATCCGCTCGCAATATGAATATATGCTCGGGTCAATTGTTGAAGCGGATAGAATTGGAAGCTTCTTTGATGTTGCATTGCCGGTTGGTGGTGTTCTTTTCACGCCTGCTATTGGCTTCTTGCTCGACCGTCTTAGTGTGCCGGCAATGCTGGGCCTCATTGTTCTTTTCACTACTGTCATTGGAGTTTTGAATTCCATTCCGGCTGTTTGGGCTGGGTACATAACAGTTATATTGTTTGTGTTACTACGACCACTTTATTACTCTGCTATGTCGTGCGTGTCCCCCGTCCTCCCTCCTCCCCCTTATGCGATGCGAGTTATAACTAACACTGATCTAGCGATTATACAACCAAAGTCTTCGGCTTCGCCACATTCGGCCGTGTCTACGGTGCCATCATCTGTCTATCGGGACTATCAAATTTCTCCCAGTACGGCCTGGATGCATTGACGCATCGCAACTTTGACGGAAATCCAATTCCAATCAATGCTTCCTTGGCCGTTGCGGGGTTTATCGTGGGCCTGGCACTCGTAATATTTGTTCTCGTGGCTGCGAGACGGCTAAGAGCGCAGGACCACGCGGATGACGAGGAACGGGAGAGACTTCTCCTGGCCTTGGACGAGGAGGAGGAATACGAGAGTGATGAGGAGCATCGGTGATAGATGATAGATCGGGTTGGAGCTAGGATTCTAGGATGGGAGACCGAGGTTCGTTCGGCATTTAGCTTAAGTGCCGGCATGCCAATGTTGTTCTTTTTATCTACTGTGGCTTTAATATTTAATTGTACGTACTACCAAGACGAAAAGAGAGCGGAATAGTCACATGCCCTGAGACAATTCATCGGAACTGGTGATTTTTTAAGTTTTCCCCGGATTTCGCGTATACCGGGGTGGAGCTATTGGTGCCCTGACAAAGAAAGCTTCCAACCTCGAGAACAGCGCTTAAACGGTTCGTAGCGTGGAATGAATGGAATGAAAGGATTATCGTGGATAAAGGGATACATGCATGATGAGCTCATGACCTGCATGCTGAGAATATATCTGACGGCCAAGACCAGGGTAGGTAGTGCCACGCTTTGTACGCTCTAAAGCTGCCAATGAAGAAACTGTAAGAGATAACGGATTATACTTTCGGTATTCCCGATCAGACTTCTAACCGGACGTACCAGAATGAAAAATGTCAATGCTAAAAGTTCCACTTTCGTATAGAAGTCATAGCTTGAGCTAAGTCTTGGCTTACTCTGGACCTCGTCACAGTCGATGAAAGAACAGACAATCAACACAACGCAAGTCCACCATGTAGAGGCAAGAGTAAGATTTAGGAAACAAATACAACTCCAATATCCAGATCCATGTAATGCATGACGAATAACCTCTACACTGCCAATATCCCAGTCCAAACAAACCCATTATAAGTCCTATCCCACACAACCCCAACCAATGCCAGTGGCAAAACAAAAGCACCCAAATAGTAACACCCCTCCACCCCCTAACCAACAGCCCAATAACAAAACCGAGGGGGATGACCACCCGCCAAGATCCCGCCAAGTAACCCATCCCCGCATCCCAACCCTCACACCCCCGGATTATCACCAAAGCAGTCGTCAAACGTCGCACTAGCTCACATCTGACTCGTCGAGCTGGTAAAAAGCGGAGAATAAGCCCCTCCTTTGTTTCGGGCAATATTGCTGAATTACGCGCTGACTTTACTTCTAACTGCCCCCTACTATGCCCCTACTGCCTTGCATTGTCTTGTCCCGAGGCCCCGTGTCGGCTATTGCATTCTCCTTCCGGCTTTGGGAATTTGGGCGTTGGCTGGGCGGGATAGATGGGGGGTTGTTTGGCGAGTTGTCTTTGTGACTGGGTGGATTTAGGTTGGTCTTTTGTGGAGATCTGGGGTATGGTGAACTTTGTGGATTTCGTGGCTCTCGAGATGGGTTGTAGATAAGATGTGGGTTTGGCCTGCTTTGTTGTTGCTTTTTTCTTTACTACAGTTTCATTATTACACGTTATATCTGCCGCTCTGATCAGAAGGAATTGGATTAATTGACTTGAATCCTCTTATTATGGGAAATATGGCTCCCATCGACGAGAAACCCCCTACCGTCGATAACATTGAAGATATCGCGGGCAGGAGTCCGCCCAGTGAAGATGATGAGGAGTTCACGCCGGAGGAGCAGAAGAAGATTATGCGGCGGGTTGATTTGAGGCTGGTCACTATGACCGGGTTGGCGTATTGTATTTCGCTTATGGACCGGACTAATCTGAGCATGGCTGCTGTTGCTGGGTAGGATTTTTCATGTCGAATGATGTTGGTGGTCAATGGTTGACACTTTAACAGATTGAAAGAGGAATTGAGTTTGCATGTTGGACAGCGATATGTATGTTCATTCATATGGTTGCTCGTTTGGAAATGCTAATTGTTGCTAGTCCATTATCGTTTTGATGTTTTTCGTACCCTATATTCTCTTCCAGCCACCTATGACTATTATCATTCGCAAGTTGGGCCCGACTATGTTCTTGTCGTCGATTATTATTTGCTGGGCTGCGATTATGATAGTATGTCTTCTGTTCTCGATATATTTGTTCTTGCTGACTGGTATAGGGAATGGGATTCGTCAAGGACTGGGGCCAATTAGTCGTCACACGTGTGCTCTTGGGTATATTAGAAGCAGGCTATTTCCCTGGCTGTGTCTACCTGCTATCTTGCTGGTATACTCGATGTAAGACGCCCACGAAAGATCCCGGAACGATAGCTGACCACTTGAAGATGACGTCCAAAAGCGGTTTTCCGTTTTCTATCTGATTGGATGTGTTGCCTCAGCGCTGGCAGGAATCCTCGCCTTCGGTCTGATGCAGTTGAACGGAAAGCACGGTCTGACAGGGTGGCGTTGGATCTTCATTCTCGAAGGAGTGGTGCGTACTACATGGTAGCGATTGAATGCACTATACTGACAGAACCAGATTACGGGCTTCATCGGCATCCTATGCTTCTTCTTCCTCGTCGACTTCCCGGACCGCGCACACAAGTCCTGGCGTTTCCTCAACGAACGAGAATGCCAATTCATCGTCCGCCGCATCAACGATGACCGAAACGACGGCAATCTCGAAGCCTTCTCCATGAAAAAGTTCCTGAAGCCCGCACTGGACATCAAGATCTGGGGCTTCGCAATGATCTTCTTGTACGCACAATTCCACCCCCACATGAACCGCCTAACAATAAATTAGCTGCCTCACAACCGTGACATACGCAATCGCCTACTTCCTCCCGATCATCCTCCGCCTAGGAATGGGCTACGGGGTAGGAGAATCGCAATGTCTCGTCGCACCACCCTACGCCTTCGCAGGAATCATCATGTACGGCACAGCTTGGGTCGGCGATAAATACCACATGCGCGGACCGATTCTGATTTTCAACGCTCTGCTCGCCATTATTGGATTGCCGATGATGGGATTCGCCAAGGGTGATGCCACGCGGTATGCGGGTGTTTTCCTCACAGTCGCCGGTGCCAATGCCAATATCCCCGCTTGTATGGCGTACCAGGCGAACAATGTGCGTGGACAATGGACTCGTGCTTTCTCCAGTGCTACCCTTGTTGGATTTGGTGGTCTCGGGGGTATCGTGAGTAGCTTGGTTTTCCGTGAACAGGACGCGCCCGGTTATCGGCCCGGAATGTATGCCGCTATCGCGTATGTCTCTCTTTCCTTCCCGCCTCAGACTGGATACTGATGCTGTTTCTGCAGGTGTAACGTTCTTATCATCATTCTGGTCATTGCGTTGAGTCTGTGGTTCAAACGCTGTAATAAGCAGGCCGACCGGGGAGAGCGGGAAATCGAAGGCGATGCTCAGTTCCGGTATACTATTTGAGTCATATAGTTGAGATAGCAATGTCAACCGGGTCATCCAGTATCCATTCAAATTCATGATAGTGGGAAGTTTGACCGGAGCTTCCCCTCGGTGGGTATATAGCCCACCGTTGATGAGTTTCCCGCCGGGAAACTCGGAGCTCACCTCCGCAAGTTGGTGGAGAACGGTGGAGTCGAGGGGCGACGGGAGAAGTTGGCGGTTGTCATTGGTTAGATAAGCAGGTGTTATCTGTGGGCTCCGTTTCCCGACAGTTGCCCGTCGGCAAGGGTAAGCCACCGTGATAAGTATTAATTTTTGATTCTTTACTTCTTTGCTTCTTTTCTTCTTCTCTATCTCTCTATCCTCTCTCTATCCCTCTGCAATTGGATGTGTTGAGTGCCTACCCTACTATCACAAGTATGGCGGCATCACTCTTTGCCCTTCGCGGCGCCCGCCAGCTTGCGCTGCGATCGCGTGTTCGCGTCCCCTCCATTGCTAGAGCTTCAATCTCACCATTGAACCTGCAGAGACGGGGTGTGCACAGCTCGCAGCCTCGTGGCGTCTATAACAGTACCCTCGCCGATCATGGCGACCCTCATCCCCAAGATATCTTCCAGCCTCTCGATACTTTCCCCCGCCGACACATTGGTCCCTCCCCAGATGCCGCCGGACAGATGCTGGCAGTGCTCGACCCCCCAGTGGCATCTTTGGATGAGTTCGTGAAGCAGGTCCTACCCGAGGACATTCTCTCAAAGAAGAACCTCCACCTCACCGAGCCCAATGCCGATATCAATCTATACCGCTCCAGCGTGCAGGGTGGCCTCGGTGAAACCGACATGCTCAAGCTGCTGAACAAGTACCGGGAACAGATTGATGTCTCCGGCAAGACCTACATTGGAACCGGCTACTACCCCACGATTGTGCCCCCCGTCATTCAGCGCAATGTACTCGAGAACCCCGCCTGGTACACCAGCTACACACCTTACCAGCCCGAAATCAGTCAGGGTCGCCTGGAGTCTTTGTTGAACTTCCAAACCCTCACCGCTGACTTGACCGGTCTGCCCTTCGCCAATGCCTCCGTTTTGGACGAGGCTACCGCCGCCGCCGAGGCCATGACCATGTCCTTCGCCACTATGCCCGCTTCCAAGCAGAAGAAGGCAGACAAGTCTTTCGTTGTCTCCCATCTCTGCCATCCCCAGACTATTGCCGTCATGCAGTCCCGCGCCGAGGGATTCGGAATCAACCTCGTGGTTGGTGATATCCTGGCCAACGACTTCCAGCTCGTCAAGGACCAGAAGGACCACCTGATTGGTGTCCTTGCTCAGTACCCCGATACCGAGGGTGGTATCTACGACTTCCAGTCCCTGGGTGACTCCATCCACGGCCAGGGTGGCACTTTCAGTGTGGCCACTGACTTGCTTGCTTTGACTGTGCTCAAGGCCCCTGGCGAGTTCGGTGCCGATATCGCCTTTGGTAGTGCCCAGCGTCTTGGTGTGCCCATGGGCTTCGGTGGTCCTCACGCTGCATTCTTTGCTTGTGCCGATAAGTACAAGCGTAAGGTTCCTGGTCGTGTTGTTGGTGTGTCCAAGGACCGTCTTGGTAACCGGGCTCTGCGTCTGGCTCTTCAGACTCGTGAGCAGCACATTCGTCGCGAGAAGGCTACTAGCAACATTTGCACTGCCCAAGCTTTGCTTGCTAACATGACTGCCATGTATGCTATCTACCACGGCCCTGTCGGTCTCAAGTCTATCGCCCAGCGTATCATGTCCATGACTACTCTTCTCCGCGAGAAGCTTGTCGGTCTCGGCTACAATGTTCCTCTCCGCACCAATAGCGATGGTGGTGCTGTCTTCGACACTCTCGCCATTGAATTGCCCAGTGCTGCTGAGGCTGATGCCATCATGGCTGAGGCTAAGGCTAGATCCGTGTTCCTCCGCCGCTTGGGTGGTAACAGGGTTGGTCTCTCGCTGGATGAGACTGTTGGCCGTGATGAGGTCAAGGGCATCTTAGATGTCTTCGCCGCCCACAAGTCGGTTGCTTCCGTCGAGGTTGATGGCCACCTTGGTGTCACTCCCATCCCTGCTAACCTGGAGCGTACCTCCGCCTACATGACCCACCCTGTTTTCAACACCCACCACTCTGAGACTGAGATGCTCCGATACATCCACCACCTCGAGTCGAAGGATCTGTCTCTGGCCCACTCCATGATTCCCCTTGGATCTTGCACCATGAAGCTCAACGCTACCACTGAAATGCTCCCCATTTCGTGGCCCGAGTTCTCGCAAATCCACCCCTTCATGCCCGCTGACAAGGCCAAGGGCTACACCAACATGATCGATGATCTTGAGCAGCAGCTTGCCGATATCACCGGCATGGCTGAGGTTACTGTGCAGCCCAACTCTGGTGCCCAGGGTGAGTTCGCCGGTCTCCGTGTGATCAAGAAGTACTTCGAGGGCAAGGGTGATGCCAAGCGCAACCTGTGCTTGATCCCTGTCTCTGCCCACGGTACCAACCCTGCCAGTGCCGCCATGGCTGGTATGCGCGTTGTCACTGTCAAGTGTGACACCAAGACCGGTAACCTCGACCTCGAGGACTTGAAGGCTAAGTGTGAGAAGCACAAGGATGAGCTTGCCGCCTTCATGATCACCTACCCCAGCACCTTCGGTGTGTTCGAGCCTGGTGCCAAGGAGGCTTGCCGTCTGGTTCACGAGCACGGTGGTCAGGTCTACATGGACGGTGCCAACATGAACGCCCAGATCGGCCTCTGCTCTCCTGGTGAGATCGGTGCCGACGTGTGCCACTTGAACCTGCACAAGACCTTCTGTATCCCCCACGGTGGCGGTGGTCCGGGTGTCGGCCCTATCGGTGTGGCCAAGCACCTGACTCCCTACCTGCCATCCCACCCTACTAGCGAGTACCTGCAGTCAAAGCGTGGCGACTCCTCGTCTCCGCCCATCAGTGCCGCCCCCTGGGGCAGCGCCAGCATCCTCCCCATCACCTTCAACTATATCAACATGATGGGCGACCGCGGCCTGACCCACGCAACCAAGATCACCCTGCTCAACGCAAACTACATCCTCTCCCGCCTCAAGCCCCACTACCCGATCCTGTACACCAACGACCACGGCCGCTGCGCCCACGAGTTCATCCTCGACGTGCGCGGCTTCAAGGAGACCTGCGGCATCGAAGCCATCGACATCGCCAAGCGTCTCCAGGACTACGGCTTCCATGCCCCAACCATGTCCTGGCCCGTCTCCAACACCCTGATGATTGAGCCCACCGAGTCCGAGAGCAAGGCCGAGCTCGACCGCTTCTGCGACGCCTTGATCTCCATCCGTCAGGAAATTGCCCAGGTCGAAGCTGGCGAGCAGCCCCGCGAGGGTAACGTGCTCAAGCTGTCTCCTCACACCCAGCGTGATCTCCTCACCACTGCGTGGGAGCGTCCCTACACCCGTGAGAAGGCCGCCTACCCGGTCCCGTACCTGCTTGAGAAGAAGTTCTGGCCCACCGTCACTCGTGTCGATGACGCCTTCGGTGACCAGAACTTGTTCTGCACTTGCGGTCCTGTCGAGGACAGCGAGTAGACCAACATCTAGAGGATGATCTATGATACCCATGTTGCATTGGATGCTTTTGCTTTTTCGTTTTTATAGGGATCCGTCCCGCTCTTCTTGTGTATACATTCAACATTTCTTTTAGCTACGATGATGACGTTCAAAAAGACTACATTTCGGCTTGCATCGATTCAACATGATCGTCCAGCGGTCATAATACAATATAACCAATTCATTATAACCCACCTCTTTACCCCGTAACATAATATGCTCTAGTTGTACCCTGTAAAGAGCCGAGGTCGGCACAACCCGGCAGAACCTGACTCCCCTTATCAGTTTATCAGCTTATCAGTGCCCCTCGTACCATACCATACCATCCCTCCAAAGTTACACAACCCTTCCAACTCCTATATTCCAATAATACAGTAATACACCATACCCCATCGGAGAAAGCCGATCCCCGCCCCCCAATCGACCCAACATCCCCTTTGACGCGGCTGAACCTGTCAACTCAGCCGCCTGTCTGAAGAGTCAACTACGGGAGATCCCTGCGGAGACAGAATATTCGAATCTAGAAGGAATAACCTTGATACATGCTCTCGCAGACTTGGCTTTTCGGGGATCTCGGGTATTTGGACTACATCGGTAGGTTGTTGCGAGAAGAGATATATTTGTGAAGGGTATATTTATACTGGTTTCCCTGTTGTTCTTGAGTGTTTATGATTCTGTTTCTTGGTCTTTGGCTTTGACTTTAGACTTCGACTTGTGAGAGCTTTGCATTGTGGAGACTGATCTGCGCTTTCCTTGCGTTAGACTACATTGTCTTCTGGTTCATACTGCTAGATTTGGATATACCTTTGTGAGGATATACTTGTCTCGTTTTGTTTCTCATATACACTGCATCTACATCTGCATCTGCATCGCATTTGTGTATCGACATGGGCTCCACGACAAATGCCTCTTTCGGTCTCACCGTCTACCGCGGCACGTTCATTCAATTGCCCCGTTTGCCTGATACCGGTGCTGTCAAGGCTAAGCCTGAACTTGTTCGCAACCAGGGTGCGTTATGGGTTTCTGCTGCGGATGGTCGTATCAAGGGTTGGGACTGGCAGGCCCATGACGATGCCCGGTTCGCGGAGTTGATGACTCGCAATGGATGGGTTGATATTGATGTCGACGTCGATGGCCAAGGATCGAAGACGAAAGTGAAAATCGTTACTGCAAGCGAAGAGAAGAATGAATTCTTCTTCCCCGGGTTCATTGGTATTTATATCCCGGTCTCCATCTAGAACAGCATAACTAACAAAACCAGACACACACATCCACGCCCCTCAATACCCGAATGCCGGTCTCTTCGGCTCCTCCACTCTACTGGGCTGGTTAGAAACATATACATTCCCAGTGGAGTCAGGCTTCGGCAACCAACCAGACCCGAAAACAGGCTACCAACAGCAAACCAAAGCCGGAGAAACCCCCCTGGCAGCCCAGACAATCTACGACCAAGTAATCTCCCGCACCCTCTCGCACGGGACAACCTGCGCCAGTTACTTCGCAACAATCCACATCCCAGCAACAAACGCCCTAGCAACCCTCTGCAAAAAGCACGGTCAGCGAGCCTTCATAGGCCGAGTCTGCATGGACAACCCAGACTTCTGCCCAAAATACTATCGCGACTTCTCAGCCGAGGACTCTCTGACCGCAACGAAAGCAACAATCGCCCACATCCAATCCATCGACCCAACAGGCTCCCTCATAAATCCAATCCTAACCCCCCGCTTCGCACCTTCCTGCACACGGCCCGCCCTCGAATCCCTAGGCGCCCTCGCAGCTTCTTACTCCCCACCCCTCCATATCCAGACCCACATCGCGGAAAACACAAACGAAGTCACACTTGTCAACGACCTCTTCCCCGAAGCGGGGAGTTATGCTGCTGTTTATGATAGATACAATCTGCTCACGCCGCGCACGATCCTCGCGCATGCAGTGCATCTATCGAAAGACGAGAAGGCGTTAATTGCCAAGCGAGATGCCAAGATCTCGCATTGTCCTGCTTCGAACTCAGCGCTTGGATCGGGGATTGCTCCTGTACGGTCTTTCCTCGATGTTGGTATTACAGTTGGTCTAGGCACGGATGTAAGTGGCGGGTACAGTCCCAGCATTCTCGAAGCTGCTCGGCAAACATGTCTTGCGTCGAGGTTACTGGGGCATACGGCTGCCTTTGAGATGGAGTTTGAGTGTGGGCATTCACATGTGAAGGGTGAGGATGAGAAGCAGAAACAGAAGGAGAGAGAAGATGAAGCAGCACGTGTAAAACTCTCCGTTCCAGAGAGTTTATATCTCGCTACACGGGGCGGTGCTGCTGTTGTTGATATGGCGGACGAGATTGGTGGGTTTGATTTGGGGATGTTGTGGGATGTGCAGTTGGTTCAGCTTGGTGCTGTGAAGGGATTGCCGGAGAGTCCGTTGGATGATGGTGAAGGTGATAGGGTTGATCTTGTGAGACCTGGGCCTGTGGGTAATGTTGATCTTTTCGGGACGGAGACTTGGGAGGAGAAGGTTGAGAAGTGGCTTTGGAATGGGGATGATCGTAATGTTAAGGCTGTTTGGGTTGCTGGGCGGTTGGTTCATTCAAGAGTGTGATTTATGTGTGGTAATTGTTGGGATTTTCGGGTATATAGTTTTCTCGGTTGTCATATCTATCTGTTCTTACTTGTTTCTCGGTCTTCGCTACGTGTCTTTTACAAATCCGAGAATCCCTGATTAAATTATACATTGGCAACTTGTGTGGGTGGCTACTTGAATGTATCCATGTTGAACACGCTGCTAAGTCATAGGTAGTGACTGACTTACGCCATACACCTACTGGAAGAGCTCAACACAGTCAAAGATCTAAACGATATATTAGCTTCTCGTGAATTCTAGGAAGAGAAAAAGAAGAAGCGAGGCACTCACGAAGTTAGGGCTGAGATAAGTATCTCCCGAGCTGCCCGAAACGACATTAATAGTAATCTAAGCCCATTAGCATACTAAAATCAACAGCCGACGATCGAATTGACTTACAGTGTTGGTACCAGCAACGATAGTCCCTGACGGGATAGCAACATCATAAACTTCACCAAAACCCCGGTAAGCGCCACGAGTGACACCACGAGAGTTGAGGTTAGTCGGGGCGGAGGGTGTAGAGCCGGTGTAACTATTGATCTAGAAGGACATCAGACAAACTCATGAACCAGTAAGATATTCTGCTCCACTAACCGTCGCCTGGGGCCGACCACCCGCGAAGGAGAGGGTGGTTCCAATTCTCAGAGTCGCAGCACCAGTTTGGGAAGATGTCGCGGTGAACTTGATGGTCAAGGGCGAGTTGACGGACTTGAAAAGAGCCATTGGGAATGAAGAGACCGAGGAGCTGCCGACTGTATACGTGCCCGGGGTCCAGGAGGACATGCGCGAGTCGGAGGGGTGCATGCGGAGCTGGTTGGCGGCGTTGAGGAAGCCGGTTGGTCTATTATAGCATTAACATATTTGAGTATTATTAAAGTTGTCCAGAGAGATACGTACTGTCCATCCCAGTCTCCAATCCTGAAGATTGTCGTTCCGGTCTTGACGGACCCAGAAATACTCTTCGAGGTAGTGGATCCAGCAGTCACAGTCACCGACGAGGTAGCAACGGCATATTCACCCTGGTAGTAGACCATAGTGTAAGTGCCGGGCTTCATAGCCGGGGACGTGAAGCTTCCCGAGGAAGAAGCGTATGTCCAGTACTGGGCAGCATCGTTGTACCTATAATCATGTCAGATGTCTATCTCGTTTCAAAAATTATGAATGTGACTCACCAGTGAATGACCCATTTGAACGAGGAAGAGGCTCCAGAAGCAGTACCCTTAACATACCCTCTTCCAGAAGTAGCAACGTATCCTTTGATATCGAGGTCCGCGAAGAAGGAAGTGTCAAGAGTGGAGCTTGGGGTTCCGCTGCGACTGAAGTACATAGAGTAGGGGCCGTGCAGACCCTGGCGGTAAGTTTCGGTTTGGACGTGTCCGGAGTTCTGAGAGAGTCAGCAGCTGTGATTCGGTGGCCGATGGGCTGGTTACATACCATGTACCAGTAAAGACCTGTGTATGAACCGACGTTGTTGGTGTTGATGTCGCTAGAACCGATTAGCTTGGCTGGATCTATGGTGGTCAATGAACTTACCGGTGGAAAGGTCCGCCGGCGGAGGTCTCGTATTGGTTCAAGATCATGCAGACGCGGTTTGCGCTTCCAGAGACACCTGAAGATGTAAGCATTTGTTATTATTAATATGCCTCACTGCTATCTTACAGTGAATTTTGTCATCGATGAACCGCTCGCTGGAGTAGAACTTGCTTCGGGTTTGGCCATCAACCAGGTACTAAATTGCGTCAGCTTCATTTTCAACCGAGCATCACCCGAGAAACACCCACGACGTCAGATCCCTCAACAACAGTACCACCCGCAATGTTGGATACAACGCCGAATGGCTCTTCGTTCGGAAGCAGATCCGCATTCAAACGGGCGATGTACCGCAGTTCTCCGATAGCCGGCTCTAGAAGACCTTTAGTATAGTTTCCATAACTAAACACAAAGAAGTCTAACCTGCGGTGGTGTATGTTGCCATGTGGATGATAGGATCACCACTGTGGACAACATAGTAGTGAATCAAGGTGTCAGTCGAACATGTCACCTTGATATAATCGCCTATCTAGTTCAGCCAATGTTCATCATGCGAAAGGTGGGATATTCACCAATCGTAGTTGCTGTAACAGTTGCAGAGCCTAAACCTGATCCAATGTGAGATCCGGTCGACTGGTACTGAAGCTCAGAGCCATAGTAGTTGATCGAGGTAATGTCACAGCTTGTTCGGCTGACAGTAAACTTGAGAGAGTTGGACGAGCCAGCGTCGATAACGTAGGAGGCGGTGCTAGTAGTAATTCCAAAAGCTGCGGATGCCTGCTTAGCCAAGAGAGCAACCGAGGCAAAAGCCAAATGTTTGAAAAGCATCTTGTATGATGCTGCGCCTCGCAGAGATTTGCGTGAAAACCCCAATACACAATTAGGGGAAGCTGGCATATTATACCACCGGAGAATTTCTTGTCCTTCACGCTAAAACCCAGCGTCCTGAAAGGTGGAGATTTGGCAGCTGGTTAGTACTCCCGTTCCTGTATGATTCTCCCCGGACGCCCTGAATTTAGCCATAGTTCCACCAATCTGGGCGGCGCCTCTGACTTCATGTCGCATGATTTCCCCATCAGGAACGGAAGACCTGAAGAATCAACGGAAAGACCGCTCTTTCTTGGAATGAGCACTATGAGCACATCATCATCGAACTTTTATGAGGGTGGAATGCCGGAGCTGCACCTCGCATAGCCTTGCCAAGGCCCTTTCCATCCCGTGTGGGGTTGATGGTTGTTTCAACAGCACGGAGCACCTCTCAGCAGTCCGACAGGACAAACCTGAGACGTCTTCTTCGCTAGCTGGGCTGAGCTTTGGAATTATGCTTCCCCACCCTTCCAATCCACCCACTAACTTCAAACACCTCATTTCTATTTTGGTTGCACTCCCGAGGTCTCGGCCCTGCTGAGTGTTAGTTCCTCGATAAGATCAGAGTTGAAGATGAATAATACAAGGAGTTTCCTTGCAAATAGTATGAATGGAAATTACAATTTGACAATCTAATAAAACCCCCGCTCTGTTCACTTGTCTTTGCCAGCATACAGTACCTCATGAGAGGAGTCGTACATGCTGTGAAACTAAGATAGGTTAGACCATTGTTTATTGTTTCAGACACCCACGTGGCTTATATTCACCATTACAAATTTTAATGTTTTGCGTCTCCTAAATTTGACAGCTCGCTCTCACTTTAACGGCTTTCCAGTGCTTGGTTGTGCTCACATCCACGGCCTCTCCAAATCACTAAATCCTAGCAACGAAAAAGTAATTTGCTATATACCTCCACAGCGATACTATTGCGCTTACAACACGAGGTATGGTTAGTATTTCGCCGTTCTATACTCCTGAGGACGGGTCTTAGTCTAAGCTAGCGATATACCGCCGTATATACCACTTACACGAACGTACCATACCTTTTCATAGACATAGATTTTCATAAATGTTGCACGTAATGGGGAATCGTGAGATCAAATTCTAAACAACCTATAAAAGGGGAATTTGCCTATTGAGCACCTGGGGGTTTCACAGCCCCGATTTGTAACATTATTCCAAAAATGTCAGGCATTCCGGTCTCCTCCACAATCTTCCCATCTTCAAATCGATATATGTTCATCGCTCGTGCCTGGATTGCTTTTCCAGAAGCTGGAACGCCAAAGAATTCACCTTCGTGAGTTCCACGCAAAGTAAACTGCGCTACAACTCTATTCTCCTCAATGACTGTATCGTCAAGGGTCCACTGGATATCTGGATAGGCGGAGCGCATCATGCTGAGAATATGGATGTACCCAGGCAATCCTTTGAGAGGGGCATCTGAAAATGGAACGTGGAATACGGCCGATTCAGAAACCACGGCCTGTCCCAGGGTCTCATCGCCTGAATTGATGAAATCAACGAAGCGTTGCATTCTTCCTAGAAGAGGGCGAGACATTGTGCTCACTTGAACGCATGTCAGTCTTTCTTTCCATTACTGTAGTCTCAAATTTAACTCACTTGCAGTAATTTCGTTCCGGTCAAATTCGGGGAATAGAGCTTGTTTCACTTCGATAGGTTTCTGGACAAAATAATCAGTAAAGGATCAGAGCTTGAACTTCTTACAACAAGTTGAACTCGGATACATGGCTTCATTGGAATCAAAAGAATGTAAAATTGCAAATCAGGCTCATTTAATGCACGCTTTTCCGAAGTGACAAAGGAAAGAGAGCGATGGATATTTACCATGTACGGTGTTTACCTGATATTCAAGAGAGAGAATTTGTTTTGGAGAATAGAATATAGGAGACGAAGCCAATTTATAGTGAAATATCTCCAACTATGACGGTACACGATGGCGATTTCGTGTTCGTACAGTTTGTTTAGTTTGTATCGTTTGCATGAGATAGAAAGACCTCACTGGTTCGACCAGGAATGGATATCGGGTTTTCCGACAGTCGCCCGATGGTTTGACATGTTTACATGGTTTGCATCTCGCATCCGGATGTGCCGACAGGATATATCCGTCGGAATGTCCTTGTGCTACTGAAACAAATTTTCTTCAAGCTAGAGGATCATAAGTGTCTAGGTGGCAGCTTTCAACCAAGCCTTGAAACAAACTCGGTCATAACAATGTATACAAGTATTTGACTGCCCAGCCCGCTGCCGGTCCTTCGAGTGCCCAGGCATATAAGTTATGTAGGGGATCCAGCTTTGATGCTCCCTGCTCTCGAAGGGAGATTATACAGCGTGTTTATGATAAAATATGGCACTACTATACGAGGGAGGTAGGATACCTAAGTGGAAAGATCTGTTACTTCCGATAGAGAGCTATAAGCCATTAGCAAGTCATTGTTGTTGCTCCCAGTTTGAGCTCATTTTCTGGACAAGATAAATTGCCAGAGTTACGTGGTCATTTACGGTTCCAATACCTGCACAGATCGCTCGCTCCGGCTCTGGGAGAGTATTTTGATGCAGGTCAGATAGAGAGATCAAGAACTTGAAAGGACAAGGGGCAATCGACAAACATTTTATGAGTTCAGATGGTTACACCGGATTAATTTTGCTGAAGTCTTTACAATTGCCAAAGTTGCAGACGGACGACCTTCTCCTGGCTATGCGGTAGTCTGGTATGTTGAGTGATAAAGTGAAGGGTATTCTAGCTTTGGTTCCCCCAACAGTTCACTCGGATGCAATCCCCGACGACAAGAATGAGCAGTACACTTCGTTAATTGAGAATGCGAGCTATTCTGTGAATACCTTGGCTTCGATGAAGTGCTTCTTGGAGAGTTATGGTGCCCCTCCCTAGGACAAGTGTTTCTCTGTTCTCCTTCATCCCCCTCTCAATGATTTGAAGAAGGTCTACATCGTTGAGTGTGGAACTGATATCCTGAGAGATGATGCGAGATTGATGAGGGAGGCATTGGAAAATGTCGGTGCGTCTGTTATGTATGATGCTTATCCCGATTACCCTCATTATTTCTGGGCATATCTATCTCCAGTACTGGCGGAGGCATCAAAATTATTTCATGCAAACTGTTCCGAGCACTGGAGTGGCTTGAATTTGAATAAGAGCCTTGACTTGAAAGACAGCCGACAGGCTTGTTTCCGCTACAGTTACTGAAGTATTCCTGACTGTAAATATTCACAATCTGTGTTTTCGTCGTAATATCTATGCAAAAGCTGAACATATATATTACCCTTTGGATGCAGACACGCTGTTTACATTTCCTATTCAACTCCCTCAACGAGCAGTGTACCCACCATCTACTGGGAGACAGATGCCAGTCACCCAGTTGGCATCATCACTTGCTAATACAACAGCCATCCTAGCAATATCCTCCGGCATGCCTGGCCCTTTGAGAGGATGCCGACGCTTGAGGTCTTCCCACGGAGTCAAATTAGTAGTGGTCTCCTTGAAGATAGCAGTTTGTGTATCTGCATATATGTCAACATGAGCCAAAGGTAACTGTATCCATGATAACTCACAGCCAGGACAGAGTGCATTGATATGGATATTGTCAGGCGCATAATCCAAAGCCATCTGTCTTGTTAAATTGCTAACTGCACCCTTCGATGCGCAATAAGATGCTACAGGACTGTTAGTGATATTTGGTACAGAACATTGCAATACTGAGGAAATGCTCACGGTTTTCCGGACCTCCAATCATGGCCATAATTGAAGAAATATTAACAATCCAGCCACGATCCCCCGACGAATGAGGCTCTTGCGCTAGCATTTGTGTAAGAGCATATTTACAGCCCAGGAATACAGACTTGGTGTTAACACGCATCGTCGTATCCCATGTCTCTTCATCGGTGAGATGCAAGACAGCTGGTTTGCGTGCCTCGATACTGATGCCGGCGTTGTTGACCAGACTGTTGACGATTATTAGCTGAGATATTCAACATTTTGGTGAGTAGCACACATACATATCGAGTCGTCCGTATTCCCTTACGGCTACTTGAACCAGATTCTCCATCTGCGCTGCGTCCCCGACATCCGTCTGCACAAAAGTTGCTTTTCCTCCTTTTTCCACAATAAGATCATGTGTCGTGATCTCAGATTCTTCCTGTGATCGCGCAGTGGGTGTCAAATCGGCGCAGACCACCTTGGCCCCTTCCTGCGAGTACCGGATGGCAATCGCTCGTCCTAGACCGGATGAGGCGCCGGTGACGATGGCTACCTTGTCCTGCAAACGGGCCGAGCTAGACATGATTCTCTCGATGTTTTATCTGACCAAGGACTGATGTTTGAAGAAAAACGAAGCGTGGGATTCAGGATTGACGTGTATCATGTCTGTCAGACGGGGCCCGCATGTCTTTTATACGGTGACAATTCATGTTGGAAACTGAGCCGACACGTGTGCTCCTGTCCATGAGTTATCACCGTGGGATATATGTGGGTATAATGTCTCCAGAATATCCCACCGATCGTCACTACTTGGTCTGAAGAGAACAATATAAGATCGGTATATTTTCTACTTCTGCTGAACAGTTTAATGTAGATAGAGGGGATGAGGGGTTTGACGTAAAAGGCAAGGGAGCCGAACCCAAGAGCTCGTTAAGATTTCCTGTTTGGACCATCGATCTTGGGGAAAATACACAAAGTGCCAAAAAAAAAAGATATTGTGGATGGGCCGGATTCGAACCGGTCTCTCGCAATCTAGCCGCGACTGAGGTTCCGTGAGCGACTCGAGAAGAAGCTCAGCCATTTGGGGGTATACAGGTGTACTAGAAGTTAACAATGCTCGACCAACTATGCCACCGTCCTGTTGTTGTGGGTCTTTCTAATTTCGGTTAAGTATTGCCCCACTATTTCCCATTTACCGTTAGTGCAAGTGGGGCTAGCAGTCATTTTGATCCAATGGTTTTGATCAGCCGTCTCATGGTATATGTAGCCGGGCGTGCTTGGGGCTCGAGGAAAATGACCGCGAATAAGTGCTCCAAAGAGCAAAGCTTTTTGATTGATCTGTATTCAAGGGAGGTTTGAGCCCTTGTGTTACTCTGGGTGAGACCTGGGCACAAATTGAGATAAACGAGGGATGGATATGGCCTGTTAAATTCCTCGAAAGATGAAAGAACAGTATAGAACAATGTTTCTCATTTCTCGAGACCACGAGGCTTTCCTGGAGCGTAAAACTGATTAAATTTTCAGCCATGTTTTAACGGTTTGTCTTGTGAGCGCAAATTGCTTTTCCCCGACTGCTCTGCCGGGTGCCCGACGGACATTCCACGATCGACTTCGCACATTCCGCGATCTCGGAACACCGCTTCCAGCCCACCACTCTGATCGCAAATCGTTGCGAAATGCCAGGAATGTTATTATTCGCCAACAATCCAAGATTCAGGGTCTACAGTGAGCTAGCAGAAGGCTAATTAGACATAGTTAGTCAGGGGCAACGGACGACAATATTAAGCCCCGCACATTGTCCGGAGTCCGGTGAATGCGTGAATGGCCCACCATTGTGACCCCCGTCCAAACCTCGCATGGCAAATACGGCCCTGGTTTCGGGCGGGATCGACCCGGCTCGCGTGGGTCCTTTTTTAGGTGTTCCTGAAGCGGAGAAATGTGTTCGCGAAGCGAAGAAACACCAATGACAGCATCGCATACCCGCGCGAGATCCCCAAAGTGTGTGATGATATCGCTGAATCTGTCTGCGTGGCCGATCGCAGTCCTTCCGAATTAGTGCATGATCGACGCGATAACTGACCCGCCTATAACCCCCGAGCGGTACACTAATGCAATGCATGTCGGACCAGAGATAAATGTCCATGTAGGTGTCTAAAATGAGTTTAGATAGTGCAGACTAGGCGAGGGGTCCATGAGCAAACAACCAATACTCCTCTTTCTGCCTGGGGAGAGGTTACATCCGACTCAAACAATCAATCTAGAACCTACAACCACACTATTCCTCAGGGTCACCCCAGAACAATTATTGGCCGAACGCGATAAATGTGTCTCAGGAATCTCGCTGTATGGTGTCCACTTCTACGCCGTTATCCAATGCCCGAATCCACATGCATAGCTGGTGCCTGTCTGTGAACGCAACCATATTGTTCTCATCACATTGTTCTCGGGCCAACGTGCCATTTCCCTTCATATAGCTTCATTTCCGGATGTATATATACATACTCTCTAGTATCCCAGCCATGTCGATCAGTACCACTCCTTTTCAACTCGTGTCGCTGGCTTCGTTTTCGAGCTAGTCTTGACACTGTCGACTATGCATTTCTTCAGTATGGTGCGGGGTTCCTTGGTGGCCCTGGCTGCGCTGTCTGGTACAGCTGCGGGAATGGGATTGGGTCATGGCATGACTCCGTTCACGCGGGATATAAAACTTTCAGCTGAGCTGGGTATTCACCCGGATATTTTGCTCGGCCAGCGCACCTCGGTGCACGCTGTTGCTAGCGCTTCCCTTGAGGAGACAATCGAGGCGGAATATGCTTCGGTATGTTGTAATTGCCCAGGCTGAGGATGTTCAGTAGTGTTGCGTTTGTTGCGATGTTCGAATCAGTACTAACATGCCACAGCTTCCCATCGATCATGGCAATCACTCCGTGGGATTCTACCAGAATCGGTACTGGGCTTCAACAAAGCATTATAAAGAAGGAGGACCTGTCTTTGTGTATGATGTCGGGGAGGCAGCAGCCGAAATCTCAGCCCAAGCCCATCTGGGCAATTCGTCTTCGTTCTTCTACCAAATGCTTGAAGAATTCAGTGGCGTCGGTATTGTATGGGAACACAGGTTTGTCTGCTTTTGTCAAAAGATTGCCAGATTTCACTGACACGGCGTAGATACTATGGTGACTCACTGCCATTCCCCGTTAACAAGGATACTCCACCGGAACACTTTCTATACCTGAACAACCACCAGGCTTTGGCGGACATTCCATACTTTGCGCAGAACTTCACTCGCGATAGCCTCAAGGATGTTGACTTGACCTCGTACGCACAGCCTTGGGTCATGGTGGGAGGATCATATGCCGGCATGCGTTCTGCCTTTACTCGCAACGAGTACCCCGACAGTATCTTTGCCTCTTATGCATCATCTGCCCCGGTTCAGGCGAAAATCGACATGAGCATTTATTTCGAACAGGTATATGCTGGACTCGTTGCGTACGGGTACTACAACTGCACCAAAGATATCAAAGCGGCATTAGAATACATCGATGGGCAGCTATCCAAGAACAAAACCACAGCGGCGGCTGTCAAAAAGCTATTCTTCGGTGAGGGCGCCGAAGTCAACAGCAATGGTGATTTCACTGCAGCACTCTCCAGCATCTTTAATTATTTCCAGTCATACGGCTTGGGCGGTGGAATTGCTGGTCTGTCGTCGTTCTGCGAACACATGGAGACCGACGAGGTGACCGGACATCCGGCGCCACCTGGAGGATTCGCTCGCTTCCGGGGTAAGGAGTATGCCGCCAAGCGGTATGCCTCATGGCCGGTTTTCACAGAACTGGTCAACTTCAACTTCCAGACCAACTGCAAGAAGCTAGATCCAAGCAAGGACCTCTCCTGCATATTGGCCCCTCCGTCAGTTGACCCAGACACCATCAGTTGGACATGGCAGTACTGCGACGAATGGGGATACTACCAGACTATCAACAAAGGTCCTCACACCCTTCTTTCCAAGTATCAGTCACTCGAGTACGTGCAGTTCGCGTGCAACCGACAGTTCCCGGAAGCCGTCAAGAAGGGCCTGCTGCCTAAACACCCCCGAGTGAATGAGATCAACGAAGAGACCGGCGGGTGGACAATTCGTCCGTCCAACGTGTACTGGAGTGGTGGACAGTTCGACCCATGGCGCACTCTCTCACCTCTCGCAACAGGAGCCTTCGCTCCGCAACACGTGGCGTTCACGACGGACATCCCGAAATGCAACGTGGAGACCGAGGAAGACACGCTGTTCGGGTACATCATGGAGAATGCCGAGCACTGTTTCGACTTTCGCACTTCATTTGAGCCGGGCAAGGTGTCCCGAGGCCACTTTTACAAGGCGTTGAAAGAGTGGTTGCCATGCTTCAAGCCTCAGGAGCACTGAGGCGGACGAATAGCGGCGAGCCAAGAGCGATCGGCAGGCGCCATTTCTCCATGTGAACATAGCGTGAAGTGTCTCGAATTGCAACTTTTCCTCTTTTATTCTGATCTGCGCCGATTCCCGAGATTCTCACGTGTGGTCCAACCGAGGTGGTTCGTGGGGTGACTTCATATCTTGTAGATGCAAATGGGATCACCGCGGTTTCACATATTTAATTCTTCACATACTTGAATCAAAATCCCTATTTTCGGAGAATTTTCACATCTATTACAGTATGCTCAGCCCAGCCATCGCCTGGATTGGCGCATTGTATGCAGGCTTCGTGATCCTGCGCTACTTCGCACAGTCATACCACCACCATAAACAATCCAAAGCCTTAAACTGTGAACTCCCTCCGAATGGGCACTCCGCTTTCTTCGGGATCCCCGCATTCTTGCGCCTGAGCAAAGCTGTGCGCGAAAAGCGCTGGATCGATTACCTTACCGATCAGTTCGCCGTCCATGGCGCTTACACCTTCCGTCAGCAATTTCTGACTCGCACATTGACAACAACCATCGAGCCTGAGAATATCAAGGCTGTTCTGGCGACGCAATTCAAGGATTTCTGTCTCGGCACTCGACACCAGCAATTTGACCCGTTGTTGGGCGATGGCATTTTCACGCTGGACGGGGCGGGGTGGTCGCATGCTCGGGGATTATTGCGCCCGCAATTTACCAGGGACCAGGTAAGAACAAGCCCGGAAAACCTTGTCGGGGAATTAAAGACACGTTCCTCCACTGACCCTCGAATAGGTGGCTGATTTGTCAATGCTAGACGATCATATCTCGCACTTGATCGATTTAATCCCCAAAGACAGGAGCAGCTTCGATATCCAGCGGCTTTTCTTCTTGCTGACCTTGGATTCGGCAACCCACTTCCTTTTCGGCGAATCAGTGGGATGTATGCTCCCACCCTCAGAGACGACAGGTGTCTTGGAAAAGTCCGCTGTGGGGAACGCACAAGGTTTCGCCGAGGCTTTCGGAACAGCACAGGACTATCTGGCGGCGCGGTCGCGCGCCCAGGGCTTATATTGGCTTATTAACCCGAAGGAATTCCGCGAAGCAAACCGTCGCGTGCATGAAGTCGTCGATCATTATGTCAATGTCGCTTTGGAGTCGAAGCGAAATCCAGAGAAGAAGAATGCCGATGGTCGATATATTTTCCTGGAGGCTTTGGCCGCTGAGACCGATGACCCGAAGATGCTGCGCGATAACATGTTGAATATTCTTCTGGCTGGTCGTGATACCACTGCTTCTCTGCTAAGCTCTACTTTCTTCTATCTTTCGCGTCATCCTAATGTGTGGAACCGGCTGCGTCGTGAGATTATCGAGCACTTTGGAGATGCGAAGAGCTCCAAGGTAGAGATGACTCAGACTAAGCTGAAAGATATTCCATATTTGCGATATGTTCTCAACGAAGGTTGGTAACTGATTTAGCTGTCAACTGGAACCGTCCATGGTAACTAATATATGTCCAGTTCTTCGTCTTCAGCCACCCGTCCCAGTCAACTTCCGTGTCGCGACAAAGGATACCTCCATCCCAGTTGGTGGTGGGCCGGACCGACGATCTCCAGTCTATATCAAGAAAGGCGGCATGGTTGCCTACAACGTCTTTGCCATGCACCGCCGGACAGACCTTTGGGGCAAAGATGCCAAATCCTTCAGACCCGAGCGCTGGGAAGAGAATGCCAAACATGGCTGGGAGTATCTTCCTTTCAATGGTGGACCGCGTATTTGTCTTGGTCGTAAGTTAACTGCCTCTGCCTTCTCTCCGAGGGAAACACGGAAAATGAGAGATTACCGGCGGTGGCTAACGGTTATTTAGAACAATATGCTCTCACAGAAGCAAGCTATACCGTTGTCCGTCTCATGCAACACTTTGATACACTTGAAAATGCGGATCCTCATCCTCGACAGGAACCTATTAAGTTGTCGAATCTTACTATGATGCATGATTTGGGTGTGCCTATTCGGTTGTATTCGTCGGATCGGATTTGAGATTGGTATTTTACTTGTTATGATTTTGACCAATATAAGATTGAAAAATGTTTGGTTTAATCCTGGTAGTAAATGTTGTAAGCTGTGCAACTTATATACGTACTAGAGATGGTGGATATACTATGTACAAAAAGCTCTTCTAATAAAGCGTGGAAGGTGGTAGCTAGCGTGACAGCATCGGAACTGTTATCACGCAACAAATCCATAGCCCCCAAGCATGGCATATATAGGCCATGGTTCTGCTTCAGATGATTCTTCAATCAAGTGTGTCAACTCCAGCGCTTTGGGGATACACTGGCTTTTACCTATGCCTTCCAGCTGCTGCATAGCCCAGGCCTTTCGACATGAACTTGTCCATTTGGATCTCCCAACGATATATAGTGGAAAGAGCAAAGAGTAGCAGTTCAATGTTTCAGATGAATCCATGTTCTTTCCGGAATCCGTATTCTGTTGAGACAGTGCAGCCAAACGAGAGTCACCAGATTGAGATGATGCATCTGTGTATTGGAGAACTGTGGCGCATATGTCATCGGCCATTGCTGCAATAATATCGACACTCAGGCCATATAGACCATCTTCTGCGATAGTTTTGAGTTCATGATCACTTTTGTCGGGTTGCAATAGGAACTCATGGAGTAAAATGCGGGCCAGCCGTATTGTGTTCCACGCCTGTGTAGCATGACGATCTGGATAAATCTCTCTTCGAGGGAAAACATCTGCCGCTCCCTGGATCTCAGGTAGCCATCCTTTAGTCATGCTCTGAGACAATTCCATCAGCTTCAGATCAAGCCCCCAAGCCATGGTAATGCACTCATCCAATGATACTGAAGAATTTGCAATTCTGCTTCGGAGAACAGCATACTCTCCCATCAAGGCAGTCAGTTTCCATTTTGGATCCGTCCCTATATCCGCATGTCTCTCAAGGTGTGATCGTACTTCGAGCAGCGCACTCGGGATAGCGGTGGCACTTGCCACAGACGAAATAGTACAATTGGCCACCAGTCGTACCAGCAGACGTAAAGACATAGGGTCTTTGAGATTTTCCAACCCCAAAGCCTGAACAAGAGCAAGTGAGCCCCTGATATGCCCCAACCAAAACTCCTTTCCCCCGGGGCCAGTATTGGTAAGTTTTTCAAACAGGTCCAGACACATGGAACTGGTAAGCATATAATGTTTGGCGTTTACAGTAGAAGACGAAAGCGCCTCATTCATTGTTCGAAGGGCGGTGGAATATTCCGAGCGGGCGCGACTTAAAAGTGACGACGACATCCGCCGCTGAGCTAGAAAGGCCAAGCACACCGCATCAAGACTGGCCGTCATATAGGAGGGTATTGACCTTGGCATCTGGATGAGAAAATCCCATCCCCTTGATCTTGGTGATACATAGTGTGCGAAGAAGACATCCCTAGCTTGAAGCTCAACTGGGTATTGCAAGCTTTTCACACTCGGCGCAAGGAACTTGCGATGGATGGACTCTGTCTCATCCTGTATGCGAAGTTCGGGCACATTGCGATATCCGGAACAGGGCTCGTTGGCTCGCAAGCACGCCCCGCATGAACCGGGTCGGAGATCGCACTGTTCGGGGTTAGCTTTTGACTACCTAGAGGGGTCAGTGGCCTTACTCTCAACCTCCGAGAACGACATCGAGAGCAGGCCTTGGATGGTCGCCCGCGAAACACCATTGTGGTATGGAAGAAATATCGGAAATAAGTGACGTTTGGAGTATGGGATGGGTACTTTGGGTCTGAAATCCGCTAAGCCTTACTAGGTAATCATTTCGACGCTAGTGGGGCTGGATGTGGATATTCTCTCGCCTAATTGGACAATATTTGAAGTTGACCTTTCCCAGTCTGGAAGCCATCTCGTCTGACTTCATGTTGAACATCTCGGAATTAGCGAGTTCGGTGCTAAAGTCCGGCTTTGGGATACATATAAATTGCCAGGAGCGCTGTTCTTATGACTGTATAGCTATACAATATATACGTGTCTCGCAACCATGGCTTTTCCATACAAGCATGTTCTCCTCATCGGAGCGACTTCAGGTATTGGTCGCGCTATGGCCGACCGACTTGCAGAGAGTGGTCTTAAAATCACCGCTGTCGGTCGACGACAGGAACGCTTAGATGAATTCGTCCGCATGCACGGCGAGGACAAGGCCAGCAGCGTGGCATTTGATCTTGCAGACATAAAAGCAATTCCCGGCTTTGTCGAGAGGTATAGATTCACCGAGCCTTGAACTGAAAACCTTGATGCTGATCCTAAAAAAGCGTTACCAAGACTTTCCCGGACATTGACTGTGTCTTTTTGAATGCGGGTTTTCAGCGTATTTATGACATGAGCGATCCCGCCAAATTCGACCTCGATCAATTCCAAAAAGAAGTTAGTGTCAACTTCAACAGCTTCGTGGCTCTTACGCACGCCTTCTTGCCCTTCTTGACCAGCAAAAATACTCCGACCGGTTTGGTTTTGTAAGTAATCGTTGCCGAGCATGAGGCATCAGCGTAGAAGCGATGGCTAATGCGGATCAGTACGGGCTCCAACATTTCCATTGTGCCTGCTGTACCTATGCCTGCCTATTGCGCATCCAAGGCGGCGCTAAACGTTTTCGTGCTTTGCTTGCGGGAGCAGCTGTCCAAGACGAATGTGAAGGTCATTGAAATCTCGCCGCCTTTAGTGCAGAGTAAGTCTATTGCTTGTCGTAATCTGTTCCAAGGGTCAAACTAATTGGATAATCAGCCGAGATTCATGACTACATGGGAAAGGAGAAAGGGCGAGGCATGGGTATGCCCTTAGGTGAGTTCATCAATGCGGCACATCAAGGACTGTTGTCTGGGGAGGATCAGATCGTTGTTGGGTCTGTCGGATCCCCGGAGGTGTTCAATGATATTCTTGGCAAGAGACGATCTGCTTTTGATGAATTGGCGAAGATGATGAGGTCTTATTTCTGAATCACAACTGCAAGGCTATCAAGTGCCGGTGACACCTAGATGAGCATCACCGATCCCTATCAGGACCTTTTTGAGCCAACTCTCTGAGAACAGATATTTGGCGTACGATCAATAGCAACGGCGCATACAATATATTATTTTCCGGGCCTGAGCGAATCTGTTGTGTTCATGTCTCGATTTCATACACCCATTTCTCATTAGGGCCGCAGTGGGTAATACCCACGGCACAAACCTGGAGTATCTCCACGGAGCCCTCGCTGCTGTACTTTACCACTATAAATAGGCGTAAAGATACTTCCTCCGAGGGGGTAGACTTAAACACTCTCGTTCAAAGCACTGTATTTCGTACTTCATCAGTTCATCGTATATCAAACTTCAACAATCCGAGGGTTTCTTCTTTTAGATGGCTAGCATAATGTTGAAATTTACAGTGTCTTCTGGCAGGAATATGTAACACTTTCTTCCTACAATCCATTTTTCAACATAACTATCTCTTTTGTAGTAACACAATGAAGAGCCCAAGCTAGGAATGTGGTTCGGGCGGCCAGCTCTTCAGTGCCACAGAAGCGTCATACTGGTAAGCAAAGTCAACCTTCGGGTCATCCGGGTCAATATTCCAGGCCTTGGCAACCCGCTCATCTGGCTGATATTCCGGATAACACTCCCACCCAAGGGTAATCCCGTCGGCGGTATTCCGGAAATAAAGAATAAACTCGTTTTCACTCTGGATTTCAAATCTCAGGCTTTTCAAACTGGGCATACGTTGAGCCGCATAGCCCATCGATATGAGAAGCCGGTGGAAATGTTCTTCAATCCTCTCTGTTGGTCCAAGCCATCCCCGCTCGAGATCACATATCTCCCAGTCCCAGTCGTCGATTTGGTTGATTTCGGCCTGGTCCTCCGCCGTGTAGTGGTAAGTCGGTTCTCCTGTTTGGGATTTATTACTAGGCATCTTGGACGTAGTGCTTGTTTTGCTTTCTTACCTGATGGAAGCCAGGGTCGCACACACTCAACCTCTAAGACCTTCAGATAGGGCCAGTGCAGGGAGCCTAGTTCCGGCTTTCCTTCTCCGTCCAAGGGACACATAAAGTCATACGCAATAGCGCTGTTTTTAAACTTTAATACCCGGAGGTGAACACTGAGATCTCGCAAGTTGATGCTCATACTATCAATCCCCGAAGGGATAACATTGAGTGGGGACAAGGTTTGCTTCCAATGTTCTTCCTTCTCCCCTTCATAGTCTAGCACCTGTAGGCTCTTTGGGATAGAACTAATAAGGAATCCCAATGCTATATAGCTATTAGTAAACCATGTCTAGGGCTAAGGAGAATCCATAACGACAAAAGGTATAGCTTACCTATACGACGCGTTTGTATATACTCCAAGTGATCCGGACGGACCCATTCGTCAAGGTTTAGCGCTAACTCGTAGATTGTTGGACAGCGTTGGATGATAATTTGGATTGCTCCAGTCCAAATCTGATGATGCGTGCCCCCGGGCCAAATTTCATTTATGAAAGAGAGCTTCTCAATGCACGGAACAGATGCAAGACCTGGCGTATCGTTGAGAAACCGCGCTCTGTAAGGTGGGGTCGAAAACCTGCGGCCATCTTTATAATCCCAAAGGTATTCACCGGCGACATCCCAGTCTTCAGTATGTGGTTCTGGCGCATAATCACCTCGACGTCCTCGAACACCTAGGTCCAATCTCAGACGGGAACTCTTCCATAAGTGAAGCTCTTGGAAAAGATTAACTATAGCTGTCTGGAAAGCTAGATCATTAGCCTTTCTGACAGAGTTGTCTATACAATAAGCTTCCGTATTCCTCTCTTTGCGTGTGGTCCAGTCTAAGAGTTCGTAGGGGGTGAGGATATTGTATTCTAGAGTTCGGATCCAGGTTTGCCTTATAGCACGATCGCCAGATGTGATCTTTTGCAAATTTGCTAGAGAAATTCCACGTTGCCCCTCTTGTTTGTGCTTATCATCACTATAGACGGCTAGGCTGTGATAGATAAGGGGTTCGAAAGCCGCCAGCCATAAGCGACATACAGTAGTGCATGGAACTAGAGAGGCCCCATCATTTTGTAGAAGCTCTGCTATCTCGTGCAACAGTTCCGGGGGTAATGCTGCCGCCATTATGCTGCTGAAATGAGGTGTCTTGGTGGAGGGTGACAGTGCGGAGTGGTTGGATCAGGTCACCGGTATTGATAGAAACGAATTTATCCCGAAGCGAGGCGGAGAATAGAAGAGAAAGAAAAATCCCAAACAAAAAGAGTGCTTATAATTGAAGGCTTGTCCCCCTGTAGCCCCACATTAAGCTCCACCAACTGTCACCAATCGTCAAGCCCAGTTATCAGCTAAGAGAGTAAGGATTTTTAGGGACCTACTTGTTGGAGCACTTTTTTTTTGGTGGTATTGTTCTGTCATCCTGATACGCACTACTCATGCGTTAGGGTTAGACCTGTACCTATATTACTGGATTGTGACCCACACAACTCCACAACAGTACAACCAATATAGATAGTCCCTATCACGGCGATAGACTTATAGGGGACTACCCGCACCTTCGAAAGGCGCTGCTGAGCTATCGATCGAGACCCTTGTCCCGATAGAAGCCTAGTGAATATTGCCTATAGGATCGACACGTTTTACGTTGAGTGGTTCAGAATTTAGGCAATATAGCTGGTTCGTGAGATCAACACGGCTGTAGTGGAACTTGGAGAACCGTCGCTATGCAACCAAGCTGAGAAACATGACCGAGCGCTGTATGGTCACTGGAAATCGCGAAAATATAAATCCAGATCATGGTGATGCTCTGGAACCTGGAAGTGTCTTCCTAAGATCTTTGGCTCAATGTCCGCTTGCCTAATTTATGTCGGGGCGTGAGGCGCTGATTCTTTATTCTGTGAAACTTGGGTGGTTCCGACAAATTCCCGACAATCGATCTAACAATCTAAATGGGACCCAATTTGTTGTTATTTCTCTGAAGCGGTGAAACACCTGGATTCAGGTATGTGCCAGATGGAAGTTCCTTCCGGCAAAGCGTCCGTGTCACCAAAGCTTAAAATAATCCCTTAGTGGGCTGCGCATCTCCATAATACTCAGTATAAATCTGCAGATACATTACCACTCAACGCTGGCATGGAATTAACTTTATAATAATTCAAATTCATACCTTTCGTCCATATAGATCAAGTAGTCAGCTATTTTAGCAGAGCGGTGGGCTCTCTGAGTGGTCATGAGTCAAGGGTTCCGGACTAGAATTCAGACTTAGAGCTCTGATGAGGAGTGGAATAGAAGAATTTGGATAGGACGCCAATACCTGGAGAGAGAGGCATGCACGGCCCATCAACTAGACATATGCAACGACCTTGTCGAGTTGTTCCTTTGGGGTAGCCGAAGGGGATATCAGATGGCATTTCATACTATGTTGGGCAAGGGAAGCAAGCCGTATAGTTAAAGACTCGGAATACCAACATCAAAGCCGAAAATTACGACGAGCCCTTCCTGCACTAGTTTCTTATTCTTGAAGTTAATGTTGAGTTAGCCCGCGGCCCATCCTAACGCTCCACGTAGCCGGACTCGAAACCGGGGCGGGCCGCCCGTACTGATGTCTACCTACAGATGATACAGCCTATCTAAGCAAACATCTAGATCGAGAATAAATTTGGGTTTAGCATGAAACCTTCGCTGAGGGAAAAGAGGGAAGATATGAGGGAAGCCAGATTGGAAAGTAGGGACATTGAATTGTTGTATGTTTTTTACTCCTGCCAAAATACCGTCCTTATGTGTTCGAACGCAGAGGCTGCACTATGGAAATTGCTTCCAAATGCGCCTGTTCACGTCTCATTTGCGATGGCGAAAGCCGTAAGTGGAAACTCGACAATGAAGCAAACCGTATATAGGCGCTTCGTCAGACGGCTGTAGATGTTGCCAGGGATACCTTGCGTAACGACACCTTGACCGCATCCTACAAACACTGAGAAAACGAGAGCGCATGTGCGGGGAATGTTTTGATGATCCCAGGTGCGTGTCTAGAAATATTAGACGATGGTTCAGCGAGAAGAGATTGAGTTTAGTGCTTGGGTGTGTTTCTTGAAGTACATCTACATTTCTTGAATGGCAGACTGCAAAGCCAACTTTAGGATATATGATATGTCGGCGACGATCCTATGCATCAAAGCCATGAACACACATCAACTTCTCTCGGCCATGGGTGCTTCTCCCACGAGGAAACACTATCCGAAAGAATTGCCAAATTTACGCAATCCATGACCCTGTACACCAGCCTTGGCAGGCTGTATGAATTGAGCTCACCGGCAGGAAGCCCTCTTTCGACCCGAAACGCAGGAGCCTGTTCCAACACGGGGTTATAGCCTAGAAACCGTTGGTCTAGATTGGTGGGCCGATTGACGGAGGCAAAGGAAATTGAGTATGAAGCACCCAAGGAGTGTAGTGCGCCCTGTTCGGGAGTTGCCAGTGTTTAGACTACCGATTGACTTACCCAATTAGGAAGTTCGTCCGGTCCAGGTAGTAGTCTCATCGGGCCATTTTGAAAACCAGGGTCCAGAACATGCACAGTATGTCTATGCTTCATAGGGATTCCAATTTGATCTAACTCAGGCTAGGCTTTCAATTTGGATGCAGATCTTAAGAGCGTACAACCTAAGTTTCTATTACCAAAAGGAATTGGCTAGCAATACCACTTCCTACCTTGCTCTCTAATCCGTTACCAATCACGATCCCCCTGTATAGAGCCTACTGAATATACGCTCCCGATAGAAAGGGGCCGGAGGTACAGAGCGACTGTTCCCCCGCACGGGAACTATAACGCTGGTCTAGAATCTGCCTTATCATTATGACTAGGGCTAAGAGCTGTAGACTAAGCTTCTAGTCACTTTAGTCTTCTCGTTAAGGGAATTTACAGGACGCGATTAATATTTTTATAGTTAGAAAAGACATTTTCAAGAAGTCTAATGAAGTGGTATTGTTTCCCTTAAAGACAAAATTCTTCAATGGAAATAACAAGTAACAAGTGCTTCACTAGAACCCTAGTTTATTCCTGCTCTTACAACTCGGATCTTTGATATCAATTGGACACTTCAAACTGAAGTGTAGCCTACTCAGTAGCAGACTTGGCATTCACAGATAGAGATCAAGAGTATCGCAATTAAAGGGTATTTGCGATAGCGTTGTATGCAGCCTTGGGATTATAGCCCCCATCGAATAGCAACGGGCTGGAGCTAGAGCGCCACGAATCCTGGCAAAACATCCGGTATTAGTATACAGACTTTTTTTGCCATGATGAAAATGGGCGCTTACCGGATCAGCCACTCCCCAGACCGTGATTCCAACACACTTTGGCTGGTTCAGGCAAGCCTTGACAACCTATATTGATAGATGTTAAGTGGGAAGTCAATTAAACTAGTCATGGCATCATGAAAACTCACATTTACATAGTCGGTAGAGCTGGCGCCAGCAATATCAAGTTCAGTGACGGCAATCTCCTTTGTTCCTGCACTGGCTAGGGCGTTCAGAGCTGTGAAAGGCTGTGAGTAATCTTCGGTTGACAGAGAAGCAAGGGAGTACTTATCCAGAAATCGCTGCACCGCCACCGGCGCCTAA
This sequence comes from Penicillium arizonense, assembly GCF_001773325.1. Lineage (NCBI taxonomy): Eukaryota > Fungi > Ascomycota > Eurotiomycetes > Eurotiales > Aspergillaceae > Penicillium > Penicillium arizonense. The sequence goes on along the minus strand of NW_019173282.1, from coordinate 788,289 downwards.
GTGAGTCTGAGAGCCTTGGAGGGAATGAGTCATCATAGACGGTGAAATGCAATAGCAAATATCTTACCAATTCCGTCGATTGGGACACCGGCAGCAATCCATTTCTTGACATGGCTGACCATACCGTTCAATTTAGGATAGGAGGCGGAATCCAGGCTTTGCAAGATCAGAATATATGCTAAATAAAAAGAGGAAAGGTAATAACTCACTTATAGTCATTTATGTAGAGCTTTGCATTTGGGTCTGTAGCACGAGCTGTTTCGAAAGCGATCCGTACAAAGTCTTCACCGATGACATTGAAGAAGACGCTGTTACGTAGCGAGCCATCTTCGTTGAAAATTTCGTTCACGACGTCCTTAGATCGATTAGTAATGTGGCTTTGTAGGACTGGGGCTATAGATTTCACGTACCCAGGCATAGATCTTACCCTTGTAACGATTCATCACCGTGGTAATGTGGTTCTTCATGACATTGATCAGAGTCGTTCTGTCTCTGATGGAAGAGACCCAAGACGGGAGCTGGGAGTGCCACACTTGGCGAGTTTAGCCTCTCATATTGTAACACGCTTGGATCCTAGGGGCTCGAGAACTTACCGAGAGTATGGCCACGAATCAGCTTCCCATTTGACTGAGCAAAGTTGACCTATAATCCATAAGAACCACGCAAAGGAGCAAAAAGCCTGGGTACGTACCAGATAGTCCGATCCCGTGAAAGAGAATTGCCCTCGGTTTGCTATTTTACAAGTCAGCTTCTCATATTCTAGTGATCACGTAAATATTGATACTTACGCTCAGTAGCATCCCACTTCATACTGTTCTCCGGAGTGAGTTGACCAAAATCGGCCTTGATGATTGCCGGGGTCTTTGCGTTTTTGTTCAAAGAGTACTGATCCCCAATACTTCCGAAATATTTCTTCCCGTGGGCCTTGAACTTGGCATCGATGCTCACAGAGGCCTGTCGGGGTTCAACAGGTTCACAAAGCACTTGGCCAGCGAAAAGAATAGCCAGAGCAGCTGCCTTGATTTGAACCATGTTTGGAAACATGTTATTTCTTCAAGTCGATTAATGGGAATGAGAATGACAGAAAAAACGGACCGTCTGGGAGGAACGAGACAATATTTATATATAAGGCAGGAGCCAGCGTGTCTTGGGGGAAGATGTTCATAGCTGTGTGCTAGATGGCTAAATGGAGATGTTCCCCCGAAGGTTAAAAACCGCACTGCATCATCTATCTCTTTCAGTGATGGAGAACGGATATTGCATATTTATTCAGGGTCCTAGTAATTGGCTCAGAGGAACTAATATTCACTCGTTTTATTTTTCCCCTCCATGCTTTTTTGCCTAAATATTTGCGTAGAGGATTTTAGCCTGGAGGCTGATCTTTGGATACTATCAAACCGCCAAGCTCTTTTTGGGCAGGCAGACCCACTGCAAGTTCTAGCCCCGAAATATAAAAATAAATGGGAGGACCCTTGAGCCTTGGCTTGTGTTCAAGGGGGGAAACATTGCGGTCAGGGGAAACGAAAAAAGGGTCCTCCCGTGTGGAGAAGACGGGAATCCTATGTTGAAGGTCGTCCCAACCAATTATCTTCAACCTCGCCAACTTAGGCTCGCCTTAGTTTCAAAAATGTTCAAATTAATTTCAACCTCCTCCGCTAAATCCGCCGAGGAACCTGCGAGCGGGATCATTTCCGACATTCTTCAAGAAACTTTCCACAATGCACCACCCAACCCGAACAGAAAAGATAACAACCTAACAGAAAACGTTCGAAGATTAGTGTGTCTTATACTGAAACAGCCATATGATGATAATGTCTCAGTACAAGGTAAATCTCTTCAGCGTTACCATCGACACCCACGTGTAGTGTCATAATCCTTTCCATGCATTTATCCAGCCTCAGGAGGCAGTTCCACAACTGCACATTCTACAGATTATATTATAGCCTGAAGACAGAATTGAATGGTAAAGCCGGTGCGGACCGCTCCCTTTCGAGAAAGGCATTAGTCCGGCGGACGATTGTTTCTGGCTAATGTAGTTCATCCTAGACCATATCTCTGCAGGCAGCAAATAACGAAAGCACCTACCATGCCTGATTTTTTTCTAACTGAAACATCGTGAGCTTGCTTGCGAAAAGGACTAATTCAAATAATTTGTCCGGCTAAACAATTCAACCTTTAAGCCGTGCTTGGATCATTTAAACAAGGTCATCTCCTACCCAGGTGCTTTAGCTTTCTGCTTGAAGTCATTCAATCATCTTTCAATCATACAAACAATCACTGACTAGAACCTTACCGACAATGAGGTTCTTCAAGGCGAAGTCCGGCCTGGTGTCATCCGTCATATTTTTGCTTGCATCAGTGCCAGTTGCCGTTGCTGATTGTGCGCTCCCATCGAGTTATAGTTGGACCTCAACTGGCGCTCTCGCGAACCCTAAGTCTGGATGGACTGCAATCAAGGACTTTACCAACGTGGTTTTCAACAACAAGCATATCGTCTATGCATCAACTACCGACGGAAGTGGGAAGTACGGTTCGATGAGTTTCGGCGCCTTTTCGGATTGGTCTGGTATGACATCTGCCAGCCAAAACGGAATGAGCTTTACAGCCGTTGCGCCCACTTTGTTCTACTTCCAACCGAAGAATATCTGGGTCCTAGCCTATCAATGGGGCTCGAGCACCTTTACCTATCGAACATCAAGTGATCCTACTAGTGGTTCATGGTCATCGGAGCAAGCCCTGTTTTCTGGAAAGATCACCGGCTCAAGTACTGGCGCTATTGATCAGACCCTCATCGGTGACTCTACACATATGTACCTTTTCTTTGCGGGAGACAATGGCAAGATCTACCGCTCCACTATGCCTATCGGCAATTTCCCAGGAAATTTCGGAACAGGTTCAGAGGTGGTGCTAAGTGACACTCAGAACAACCTATTTGAGGCAGTTCAAGTGTACACTGTTAAAGGCCAAAACAAGTACCTCATGATCGTCGAGGCAATTGGATCACAAGGGCGATATTTCCATTCATTCACCGCTAGTAGTCTCGGCGGCTCGTGGACACCGCAGGCTACAAGCGAGAGCAAGCCCTTCGCCGGAAAGGCTAACAGTGGTGCAAGCTGGACCAACGACATCAGTCATGGCGATTTAGTTCGCACCAACCCTGACCAAACAATGACCATCGATCCATGCAATCTGCAATTCCTCTATCAGGGGCGAAACCCGAACTCCGGTGGCCAGTACAATACCCTACCGTGGAAACCAGGGATGCTCACTCTGAAGAAATAAAGGGGTTTTGGTATTGGGGACAGAGCTGTGAAGACGGACTCGTGATAAATGTGGGAGGATGGCCATGTAGGTCGAGTACATATGAGGAGGGAGAGGGCTCACGTCTGAGATTGGTGGTCGGATGAAGATGAAATGCTCTGTACCGGTATTATTACTACTCGCTAGCACATTTGTATGTAGATAGAGGCTCTATTATTTGATGGTCGTCTACACAGTCCGTGTGAAACGATGGAGGGCACAAATAGAGCCGTCTCTTTGCAAACAAAACAACCTTCCGACCGTCTGACTACTCATCGCACGTGAGCAATTATCCAGCTCTCTGTAGTATAAGTTACAGAAGATTGAGGATCTGAGCCGTAGCGGGGAGAATCGAGATCGCCTTAATATGAGCTCTCATCGATAGACGGAATTTTCAAATTTCCAAGGACAAAAGCCTTGTTGATAAAGTTACATGCTTTTTCGGTGTATCATTCTTGATCCGGCTTAAAGGTTCTCTAATCAAGGTATAAGCGTGGATCTCTCCCATCAGACATAGAACTCGAGATAGTGTGAACCCCATTGATTTGCCCCGAGCTGGTAATGGCCGACTTTAGTCCGTGGTAGAATTTGGACACGCATTGAACAGCGCAGACAAGTCTAAGGAAAGTGGAAACCAAGGCCGCTATTGAGAATAGCAGCATGTTGTCTATTCCACTTGTCTTCAATCGTATTCCATTTCCGCACAGAACAATGATTCGGCTCAGAAAATGAATGATAAGTGCAGGATAGCAAGGCTATTACGAGAGAAAGAATTTCATCAGCAAGAGCAGGTAACAATGATGAATGTGGTTATGAGCTACTCATAATAATACCCGTCATCGCCCACTTTTCTCGTCTCGAACGAACCAAATACCGAGAAGAAGGGCTAGTAAAGTCACTGGGATCAAACCATTGCGAGAGAGTATTCTGCTGCCTCGAAGAGAATGTCGGCCAGGTTATACTGAAGAATGAATCCAACAAAGAAAAAGAAAAGAAGGCTGGTTTTAACGAGGAGAATCTAAAATATATCAGCAATGCCTCTCCTAGCAATAAAACCTTTGAAAGTATCAGAGCGGATAATTTGCCTCATACGCAGTCTTCATGGACACGCCCATCGGCAGCTCACTTATGCTCTTTTGTATTTATAAGCGAGGAATAATAGCACTGTGTACATATTTATGACCCCCTGTTGTATACTAGTCTTATATTGTCGCCAATACATGAGGCGGTGGGTAAGACGGTAACGCCCTTGTCGCGATGGTATGGCCTTGATGTCTCAACTTCTCTGCTGTTCTTTCACATACATACACTGTAGTAACACTTTGAATGATTGAGCATTTCCACTGGATGACTACGTCTCGCAACGCAGAAAGGTTGTGCATTAGTGCCGTACGCTGGCTTCAACCCTGACTCACACTGTGGGGCCACTAGGCCCTTAGCGCAGGTGCCATAGCAACAACGTATTGAGCCTCAACACGTCTGCGCTAACTTCCTCCCTCAACCCAAGCTTTGTTTTTTTTTTACATCTGAGGGCACGTTCTATTGCGACGAAGTGGAATATGTCGTCTGGTTCTGAGTCCAGCCCAGACGGTTCTGTTTTTGTCGACGTTGAAGATGTTCAAGACTTCAATACAGGAAACTCCCTTCCGCTCTCAGTCGAGGAGGTCGCCAGAATCAAGGAATGGCTCCAGCCAACTCCGTATGGCCTGGAGCGGAGCGAATATTGCAGACACCGCGCTTCATATCTAGCCGGAACCGGACAGTGGCTCACATCAACAACCGTCTATCGACAGTGGCACCAAGGCGCCGACAATGGCATTCTCTGGATCAAAGGTATCCCGGGGTCAGGGAAATCCGTTATGGCTGCTTCGATTATCGACCAATTACAAAAGGAAGAGGTCCCGGTCCTTTATTTCTTTTTTCGACAGATCATTGATGCCAACCATCAACCAAAGGCCGCGTTACAGGACTGGCTCTGTCAGGTCCTCAATTACAGCCCTCGTCTACAGATGAAGTTGAATGACTACATTGAGGAGAATCGTGCCCTAGATACTCTTTCCCTAAGCGACCTCTGGAAAGACCTCAAGTTGGCACTGGCCTCATTCCCCAAGGCTTACTGCGTCACAGACGCTCTGGATGAGATGGATCAGGGGAATGATCAATTCCTGCATGATCTAGCGGAGCTCGGCCAGTGGCGCCCTTCAAATATCAAAGTCTTAATCACCTCACGCCCGGTAGCTGCTGTGGAAAACTGTTTGCGAGCGACTTCCATCGCTCACATTCGACTGGAAGAGCACCTGGTCGATAATGATATCGCTGCATACGTGCAATATAAACTTGGACGCTCATCTGTTCCGCCTGAGTGTTGGGGAACCATCAAAAAGGCCGTTCCAGGTCGAGCGAATGGCTTGTTCTTATACGCAAAGCTTTCAATGAATGCCTTCCTTGATCCAGGTGCCGACCCGACCGAGGTCCTCAGGGCATTACCGGCCGATCTGAATGTTATGTACAACGACCTCTTGCGTGAACACGCAAAACGATCAGGAGTACCTGATGACTTCCAACGCTTTATCATGCAGTTTGTCACGCATGCCACACGCCCACTGCGTCTCCTCGAAATCGCTGAAATCTCAGAGGTCGTTCATGCCACGGATGAAAGTGGCAGTTTGAAAGCAACTAAAGACCTGGTCAGAGCGGCATGCGGTCCGCTGCTTGAAATCCTACCTGATGAGACAGTCTCAGTTGCCCACCACTCCTTCACCGAATTTCTAAAGGGACTCACCCGCTCCAGTGATTGCGATGATGACTATCCAGTTCTTCTCGCTGGTCCAACTAACAAACGTCTTGCTGTTGCTTGCTTGGATTACCTGACCTGTCTGGATCACTCTGGAATCAAGGAAAGGTTTGACAAAAATGTAAATTATTGTCTTGAACATGCTGAAGGAACCCAATTGAGACTGCAATTTCCCTTCTTGGACTATGCAGTCGAAAACTGGCATATCCATGCTCGGCGCGCAGAACAAGCTGGTATAGACGTTTTTTCCGTCTACGAGCTGCTCGATACAATCTTTGCGCATCAGCAGAGATTTATTGCCTTGGTTGCCATGATGTGGCCGGATGCCGGGATCAATTGTATAACACCCCTCCATGTTTCTGCGGGGACCGGCCTCGCTGGATACGTAGGATATTTGCTTCAACGCGAGAGTGAGACGGAAATGTATGATAGTAACCGTCAGACTCCTCTCTGCTGGGCTGCAATGTCAGGGCACAGCGACACTGTGCAAGTACTACTTGCTAATGGAGCTAAGCCTAATGTGCAGGGAATATCAGGACTCAAGCCATTGCATTATGCTGCCAGAAAGAACCATGCTGAAGTCGTCAAACTTTTGCTCTCGGCTGGGGTTGATCCAATGACCCCCACACACGAGAATCGCAGGCCAGATGTTTATACTCTCAGAGTGTGGCATACACCACTGATGTATGCATGCCATGCTGGCCATGTTGAGGCAGTGTCTGCTTTCCTACCCTTCTTAAACGACATTCAAACTTGCCAACAAGCCCTTTACTGGGCAGCAGTAAGAGGACAAGCAGCAGTTGTGGATCTGGTCCTTCAGCATTCTGGAGTGGACGTTAATGCGAAATTTCGAGGAGACACCGCACTTTTCAAAGCCTGTGAAGCTGGCGACCAAAAGTCAATCGACATATTGTTGCGGGCTGGGGCTGATCCCAACTTATTCTGTGCGAAAGCTAAGGATGAGTTCACCGGAAAAGGAAGTCATCGTTCTACTCGCTACTTTGGAAGGCGGGAAGGTGGAGACCTGGGAGGATTTACGGCTCTGCATTCCCTTTGTGGGACATTTCGTGAATCCCCTATCTGCAGCAATGGTCTACAGTCATTACTTGATGCGGGTGCGGATATTCATCTAAAAGACCCGGAAGGCTCTACGCCCTTGCATTACGCCTGCAGAGCGAATCAAATCAATCTAGTCAAAACTTTGTTGGAGGCTGGGGCAGACCCCACTGGTGAGAACGACGCAGGCGAGACACCTCTCCATACCGACGGAGCTGAAGACAAGCGGCTTTTACCAGTGCTTTTAAAATCGGACCTTGTGAATATTAACAAGCAGCTTCGCAAGACTGGAAAAACTCCATTGATGTGTCGCCTTGAGCGAAACAAGTCCCCGCTTGCCTTTCTGCAGTATAAGCCCGATGTCAATGTCATGAACGCAGAGGGTAATACCGGGCTACATATTGCTTTGGAAAGACGCCGACACCCCGTGGAAGACTACCGTGAAATAGTGGTAGCTTTATTGTCCTGCGGCGCCAATCCGAACTTGAAAAATCGAGTAGGAGACACTCCATTACACACAATGTGCGAGGACGCCTACGAGTTACTACCTATCCTGTTGCAAGCTGGTGCAGATTTTGAAGCACGGGACCGAGCTGGTCGTACTGTGCTTTTTAGGCACATTGACTCCATTCAAATCTCTAGGTCAAACCCCATGCTCTTCCAGACCTTGATTGATCTGGGTGTCCGCCTTGACACACGCGACTTCAAAGGGCGGACTCTCCTGCATCAATGCTGTCACCAAATCAGTCGACTAGACCATATGATAAGTCTTGGGCTTGATCCCACTCTCACAGATTATGAGGGGAATACACTTTTGATTGAGATTGCCGCCTCGAAAATTTCCAACATTAGTAAGTTGGCATTTCTGAAGCATCTTTGCGGCTTGGGTCTGGCCATAGATCAAGCGAATCATCGCGGGAATACCGTGTTGCACACACTGTGTGCTAGGGTGGAAACTCCCAACGAGCACCTGCGCTCCCTTGACTATGTCCTTGACATTTGCAATAATCCGAATCCCTGTGACATTGATGGTGTTCAACCGCTGCACCTGGCTGCGACAATCTCTGAGGTCTATGTTTACAAGCTCCTTAACTCTGGGGCGGACATATTTGGAGTAACACATGAAGGAATGTCCGCCCTTCACACTGCAGCCCGGGCACGCCTGCCTAATATCGTTGGTCTTCTCTGCTCTAGGTTATTGGAAGTAGGGGACGACATGCGAAGAGCATTCATCAATCAGCAAAATACTGAAGGCCAAACAGCACTTCACCTTGCTTGTCGTTCGGGACGTCCTGAGACTGTTCAAATCTTGCTCGAAGCCGGCGCAGAAGTTCATTTGATGGATGAGACCGAACTAAACCGCTCCTTATTTAAGGAGTGTGCGCAGTTTGAAGCCGAGCAAACACTGTGGGATCACATCCAGAACACCTATTCCTACAATGCAGCCGGCGTCTTGCTCAATGACACGAAACGCCCATGCTCTGATCAAGATGGCGCTCTCAGCACGGGCGGTGGGTCACCTAGGCCACATAGGTCACATTGGTCACATAGGTCACATTGGTCACATACAGTCCATGATTCGACTCGACTGGATGCAATATTGGAGTTTCTGGTGCTTCAGGATCCTATTCCACTTGCCAAATGTCGCTCATTTAGTTTCGCTTTCTACGAAGCTGTGTCAAATCATCACGAATATACTGTAGATTGCTTCTCGCGGCTATGGACACGCATGTGCCCGGATATCCTATTCAACCATTCAAACCGCCTGGAGTACCTTACGTCAAAATACCGCCTCGAAGCAACCCAACAAGCGCTGAGAGAATACAGCAACTCTGACGACGCTGACCACCCATCTAAGAGCATCGAATTTCTGGAAGAGCTGTTGTTCCGAAGGCAATACGAAATACTTGAGGAGTCCATCGCAAAACAAGGTGACCCTTTTCGTATCAATCGCGATGCTCATTCCCTGCTACATTCACTTGTTAAATGGGGCTTCAACGATATACTGGCCCGGGTCTGTCCCCGTGATGCAGTCCTCGATCTGGATGACCACGAATGGTGCCGAATGGCAGAGGCAAAGGCAAGTTGCTCCCAGTCCAGCCTCATTAGGTCTCTATTAGTAACTGCCTGTCTATCCGAGTTGCCTAATATGAGCGTCTTGACATTTCTTGTTGAGGAGATTGGAGTTAACCTGGATATCAAATGCCGATCGCCATCGCGGGGAATACAAGAACTCATTTTTGTTCCATCTGGTGGACCTCTTCATCAAGTTGCTGCTGGAGGAAGCTGGTGGCATGTGGCAAAGGCGTTGCCATACCTGATCAAAATGGGCGCTAATGTGGAGTTACGTGATGATGATGGAGCGACACCATTACAGACTGCATTGAGTGGATCACATTACTCAGGCCCGTTCCATAAAGATGCTGCAAAGCTGCTCATTGAGTGCGGAGCAGATGTAAATGCCGTGGATGCCAAAGGGATGACATGTTTGGCAAAGGCTGGCAATGACTTGACGCTACTCAAGCTGCTCCTGGCCAATGGTGCTACAGTTACTGCCTCGGATATCTTTTCCGCCATTGGGTTGGAGCAGGTTGAGAAACTGGAGGTTCTCCTCGCCCAGGGCGATTATGCCAACTTGAGAAAGCCTGGACCCGGTAGAATATGCAAAAGTCGCTCCAGGGGGGTCCGAATTGTTGACTCTGAAGTATCGCCGCTGCTGCATGTACTTGGCTACGGAACACCAACAATGTACCAACCAGAAGACGTCTCCCGGGGCACGCGCATGGTGAAAACACTCCTCAACCACGGTGCAGATCTATATGCCTACTTCAGTAAAGACGTGCGAGTGATGAAAGAGGGATATGATGAGCATTCGGATATGGATGAATCAGAAGAGTTGGACGTGTGGGAACCGCAAACAACAACAGTCATTCATGAGTTTCTGCGCACCGGGCTCCTGATCGAGCCATTGTTCCACTTGCCATTTTTGGATCTCGAGCTTCGCGATTCTAGCGGTGAAACCTTACTTCTCGCCGCATGCCGAAGTTATGAAACATTGAACACAGAGATTCATTGTGCTCAGGGGCAGGAAACTGTTACCAAAACAGTCCTCCAAGAGCTTATAGACCGCGGTGCAGATGTCGCCGCGCGAGACAAGTATGGTAAAAACATTTTCCATCATATAGGACTTTACTATCCTGGAAATGATTTTGCGGAGACTTGCATGGCTATCATCGAAAAGAATCCCAACCTCATCCATCAACCCAACCTGGCTGGTGATACCTTCTTCCACGAAATTCTGCGTCAGCATGCATTCCAATACATGGATCTATTCTGGGAACTGGGCGCAAATCCACTCCAACCAGACTCATATGGGAACACGGCCCTTCACTACTTGGCTGATGAGCTCTCGCCAGACCCAGAACGAAAGTCTCACTTCGACCTCTTCAGAAAGTTCCTCGCTGCTGGTGTCGACATCAATGCCAAAAACCGTAAGGGTGAAACCCCACTCTTCAGATATATCCTACAGAACAGCGACCACTGGGTTTTTCCATCCGATGAAGAACCAAGTCGCCCCTGCTTTGATTTCTTCCAAGAAACAGGCGCCGATTTCTTTGCCCGCAACAATGCTGGCTCGACCTTACTTCATTTGGTCGCATCAGTACGTAGTCGCAGCAAATTTAACGAAAAGGAGGCCGTCGAATATGAGGTACAAAGTTTCAAAATTCTGATCAGTATGGGACTAGATCCTATGGCCGAGGATATGCAGCAGCGAACTAGCTTGGATGTGGCTGCTGCTTGTGGCAGTGAACACATCCTGAAACTTTTCGAAAGGAAGCCGATGGAGTAAAGGTTCTTTTTTCTAACCCCTCCACGTGATTGTTTTTAAAGCTCACTGGGAATGGCAACTGTATATTTCGTGTTATTTGAAGGACCCTGTTTTGATTTGGGGCAGGTTAAGATCAATTACATACATGAAACAAGGAAGGAAGTGCATCGGAAGTCTGTTTGCGTACGTCGGGGAATCGCCACCCGGAGATTCCCCGCGGTTTTGCCGTTGTCTCATGGAAACTTCCGAATGCGTCCAAAGAGGCAATGAACGTCACAAGGCGATCCAGATCCGCGCAGATGTCCTATTTAATTGGTTCTGGGCATCATTAAATCTCGGGAAAATACCTGTAGCTCTTAACTAGAGATATAAAAGTGGTTATACCCCGCGAAATAAATGGAACAACTATAGCATGAGATCTCCACCATGAAGTTGTCCAGTGCGATTTTTGTCTTTTTGGCCGACCGAGCAGCATGTGCTGTCTTCAGTCGCGAGGTTTCCTCGGTTGATTACAACTCGGCGCCTCCAAACCTATCGACATTAGCGAATGCCACGCTATTTAACACATGGAGACCGAGAGCTCATATACTCCCTCCATCTGGAAAGATAGGCGATCCGTGCATGCATTACACTGATCCTAAGACAGGACTCTTCCATGTGGGCTTCCTCCACGACGGAATTGCAGGCGCCACCACAGATGATCTCGCTACTTACACGGATTTGATGCCCGACGGACGTCCTTCAATTGTTGCAGGAGGGAAAAATGATCCGCTGGCTGTCTTCGATGGCTCAGTGATCCCCAATGGCATTGATGGTCTGCCAACATTGCTATATACTTCGGTGTCTTATCTCCCAATTCACTGGTCTATTCCCTACACCCGGGGAAGCGAAACCCAGTCCTTGGCCGTTACCTATGATGGTGGTCGCAACTTCACCAAGCTCAGCCAAGGCCCGGTCATCCCTTCACCGCCATTCGCCCTCAATGTGACGGCATTCCGTGACCCATATGCCTTCCAAAACCCGGCATTGGATTCAGCGCTCAACAGTACCCAAGGAACTTGGTATATCGCCATCTCTGGCGGTGTTCACAATATCGGACCTTGCCAGTTCCTCTATCGCCAGCATGATGCGGGCTTCCAGTACTGGGAATATCTCGGGCAATGGTGGCAGGAACCTGTCAACACAACCTGGGGTAATGGTGACTGGGCTGGAGGATGGGGCTTCAACTTTGAGGTTGGCAACGTCTTCAGCTTGAATGAAGACGGGTACAGCGAGGACGGAGAATTATTCATGACACTCGGCACTGAGGGATCAGAGGCACCTGTCACTCCAAGAGTTACTTCCATCCATGGCATGTTGTGGGTAACAGGAAACATCACCAAGGGAGATTCTGTCGCTTTCACTCCCACCATGGCAGGTTTCCTTGACTGGGGCTTGTCATCATATGCAGCTGCGGGGAAGATCCTACCAGCAACTTCTAAGGCTTCTGCTAAGAGCGGCGCCCCTGATCGCTTCATCTCCTATGTCTGGCTCACTGGAGATCAGTTCGAGTTGGCAACTGGCTTCCCTAAAGCTCAGCAAAACTGGACCGGAACCCTTCTTCTCCCACGCGAGTTGAAGGTTGAAACTCTTCCCAATGTTGTAGACAATGAGCTTGCACGCGAGCCACTGTCTTCCTGGCGCGTGTCTCGCGAGGAATCTGGCCAAGTTGATCTCCAGACTATGGGAATCTCAATTGCCAGGGAGACCTACGATGCTCTGACTTCTGGGTCCTCCTCTGTCGAGGCAGGTCGGACATTGTCCGAAGCTGGAGACGTGGCGTTTGAAACCTCACCATCAAGCAAATTCTTCGTTCTGACCGCAAACATTTCTTTCCCAAGCTCAGCCCGTGGCTCCGATCTTCAATCCGGGTTCAAGATTCTGTCGTCAGAGCTTGAGTCGACGTCCATCTATTACCAATTCTCAAACGAATCCATCATTATCGACCGCAGCAACACAAGTGCTGCAGCAAAGACTACTGATGGAATCAGCAGCGACAACGAGGCAGGTCGCCTGCGCCTTTTCGATATCGCGCAGAATGGAGCTGAAAATATCGAGATCTTGGAGCTCACTATCGTGGTGGATAGTGGCGTTCTGGAGATTTATGCCAATGGACGCTTCGCGTTGAGCACCTGGGCACGGTAAGTACATCTAGTGTCATCGCATAACACACAGCTCACTAACTTGATATTCAGGTCCTGGTATGCAAATTCGACCGATATTAGCTTTTTCCACAACGGTGTGGGAGAAGTAACCTTTGGAAATGTGACAGTCTTTGAAGGACTGTACAATGCTTGGCCCCAGAGAAAATAAACGGGGATGTATTATATATGTTTTTGTATGTGAGTATATCTTGGCCAAAAATTAAGCTTGAGCTGTATGTATTTTGAAATAACAGGTATCCATGTAGGGCTCTACAGCCACACAATCAGCATGTTAGAATATATCTCATAAAGCAGGTGATAAACTTTTGTTTTCTGTATGTTATTGGGCTGCAGAGTTACAGTAAACCTTCTCCTGCGAATCCCCATAGGCCAAGAGTCATGTCCGAGCCAGCTCCGAAGATACCCCCGGACTTGTATCATGGAGCCCCCCACATTTTGTCTAGGTCGGGCCCCACATACCGTTCAGAGTCAACTGGACAAATTTCAGACGATCGCTCGAAGCTGTTTGCTCTGTACCATACGAGCAGCGATCAAAAGAATGGCCCCCAGGAGCAATGATACACCAGAAAATAGTGACAACGAGAGATATCCGTACTTCTCAGCAAGAGCACCGCTGATGGGTATATTGGCCATGGCTCTGTAATTTTGTCAGAATATGCAACACTAGGTCGAAAAAGGGGCCATACGATAGAGCTGTAGATCCTGAAACGCTTCCAATTGCAAGACCAAGAGTATTACGGCTAGCAACTTGTGCAGCACAGGCTTGCTGAAGAGATAGGATACCCTAGATTACCACCGATTAGTATTTGCATTCTCCGTAATAAGGAAGACGACTCACCCCAGACGCAAAGCCATACGCAGCAGACCAGATCACAAGGCTAGTGACAGACGTTACCTTGGTCCAGCACAATGCGACAACTCCTGCACTTATAGTTGCCAGAATGCAGCAGTTGAACTTCCCGTATTTATCAGCCATGATACCTGGGAGAATCCGACCAAAGAATGAAGTGCCGTTCACAATGGAGACGGTATAGAAGGCTAGGGTTGTAGAGAAACCTTTTTCCACAGCAAAAGATGTTGTGTAGAAGAATGGTGAGAACATCCCAAAATATACGATGAACATGGCAAGACACAGTAGCTGCAGCGAACGCTGTTTGAAAAGACCCAAGACTTCTTCCCTGTGATTCTTCGGCTTGACGCTTTGTTCGGGGGTCTTCTCATCATCCAACTCCTCGCATCTCTCATTATCTGCACTGATTGAGGGTGCGACTGGGGATTTGGCAACGGAACAAGAGAAGATGAAGCAAGGTATCATAATAAAGCCCACGATTCGCATGGTCCACGGAAACCCAATGCTGGGATTGTTGAGTAGTCTGTCAATTGCGATCGGCCAAATAACACCACCTAGGGACGAGCCTGCAAGGACGATACCCATCGCAGCTGCACGTTTAATTTTGATGTATTGTCCGACCAGCGCGAGCATAGGCCATGATACCAGGGCCATGGAGATGCCCAACAAAACTCCTTGTGCAAGTAGAAATTGGTAGAACTCCTGACAAATTGAAATCATCATAACTGAAAATACAGTACCGATAGAGCCGGTGTAAACCATGATCTGTACATACAATATGAGGTAAGCTTCATCTCATCATAGCTCGATTCAATGAGTTCACCTTTGGACCAAATATATCAAGCATTGCACCCGACCCCAGAGAAATGGAGAAGAGGAAGAAGATTGAAACAGCCCCTAGCCATGCAATGGTAGATGATGAACTTGAGGAAAGCTGGTTCCTGCCATAGTATTCTTCAAATATGCCGAACGAGTTCATGAACCCGACAGTGCAGAAGAGACAAGTAAAGGCCCCAAATACGACGAGCCATGCCCGAGGTCTGGAAAAGTCAGCTTTCCGAATTGACACTTGAAATGAGAATATGACGCACGTGTATTCAGTTGATGCCATTTCCCCGTCTCAACGTTGACGACTCTTGGACTCTATCGGCGACCAGGAGATCTTATAAAGGTGGAGATTGAACACATTGTAGAAATCGTCAATATTTATATTAAACTGGACTGTTTGCATCTCTAAGGTTAAAAATGCTTCACCGGAGTCTCCGAGGCTGTGATGACGCTCGGAGTTGTTTGTTGGCTTGAGAATTTGGCTATATGTGGTCGACGAATCGGGGTTAGTGTTTACCGGAGACTCCGCGGACCTTCCGGTCATCCAGACTCAACATTCCCAATTTTTGCCGCAGGGGATATTCTCATGCTGCTTTGATCCTCTGATTCATCGATGTCCTCTGGCTCTTTTAATGTTTACTCAAAATTATGAAGCGAAGGCCGAATGCTGAGACTGAATCCGGGGGTGCTGGATCGCCTCCAAAAAAGCAGCCCCGACAGGACCCGGTGTCGTGTGAGTCCTGTCGGAAGAAGAAGTCGAAGTGCGATAGGGGTTACCCTTGCGGTAACTGTTCTATGCGCAAGCTGGAATGCATTTACAGGACCGGCGGTTCAGGGGTGGTGAAAGCCAGTAGCCAAACAGAGGAGAGGCCTGTGTTGGACAACATCATGGTTGAACCACCTCGAACCTTGCGACGGAGCACCAGAGTCGACACAGAAACACAACAACGGAATCCGAACGAGCCTCTTTTAACAGCAGATTGGCTTGAGACTATAGTCATGGGGCATCGTGTGCCGAGCGCGATTCCTGCCCCTTTGAGAGCAGAGCTCTCCCAAAATCAAAAAAGTGAACGCTCATCTATGCGGCAATACCCGGTTCCCGGTGTCCAATCTGCTATGATTCGACGCGATCCAATTGCCTTGCGTGAAAATCCTGCCACGATTCATCTGCCGTCGTATCTGCCCCCAAAGGCCGAAGCGTTGAGCCTGTTCCGGTATTACTGCGCCTATCTCGATTTCCAATATCATCTTATCATACAAATTCAGGTCGAACGGCAGATTGAAAGTATTTATGAGCGAGTTGCCTGCAACGAGAGTATGAATTTCGGTCATGCTGCCCTGCTGTTCAGCATAATTGCCTCGGCCATCTACTACAAACTTCTGATGGAATCATCGGAATGCGCAGATCTCTGTAGCCAGGATACCACATTTCTAGCCGGAGCTGCGTTGATTCAAGGCAATTATATTGCATACCCGACCATCGAAGGACTACAAGCGACTATGATCATCGGTCATCACCTTTCCAACATGAATTTACCACCTTCCGTCAGTTCATTCTTTGTACACAGGTCATTTATGAGTCAAGCCATCAGCATGCGACTTCATCTCGTGGACTCACGTCAATCTGTGGATGAGCGTGCAGCAAATGAATTTGACAAAACCAATGTTGAACTCAAACGTCGGTTATGGTGGGATTTGGCGGCATATGACTGGTAGGCTTCTGTCATCAAGATGCAGTTGGACTTCGCTGATGATACCCAAGGCTATTAGGTTTCCTCAGTGGTCCCCAGGAGTGGACATACACGGTCCAACCGGAACAAATGAAAGTACGAGAGCCTTTAAATGTCGATGACAAGGATATCGAACACACAGAAACTGGCTTGCCTCTTTCTTCACCGACCGATATGTCATACAGCCTGTGTCGAATGAGATTGGCTGTCGTATGCCGTCACATAGTGGACGAAACGGCAGAGAACCATCTTAATGGGCAAGAAGTACCATATGAAACAATACTTGAGCTGGATCGCGAACTTCACAAAGCCTGCGCTGAGATCCCGGGCTTCTTCCGTTTTGATCGAACCTCCCGACGCCAATATGCAGCGCTCTACCGCGAGCGCCCGACTTTAGCATGGCAACGCTCTATCGTACAACAAGGCTACCACTCCCGACTCTGTCGCTTGCATCGCCACTACTTTGTGCGTGGAGCAAAAGATCCCCGGTACTCCTATTCTCATGTAGTGTCACTTCGTTCCGCGCGCAAGGTCCTGGAGGTGAAGCGCATGATGGATAAGCAAGAGCCCGTGTTTACTCCGCATAGTTCGATGATATGGGCAGTCATGCACCACGTTTTCATGGCGGCTGTTATTCTACTTATCGATGTCTGCTTCAACTGGGATGACATCTTGGAAGAAAAAAGGAAACAGGAAGTCCTGGATGCATGTCGCATGTTGAGCCGGGCACAGCAATCCTCACCCATTGCTCGCGAGGGAATAAATGCCATGATGGACATCCTGCGAAAATATTGCAAGCAAGAAAAGAGACCCATTTCTCGTGGATCGCAGGCAGACCCCCCTGCGTCTTCTATACAGAATGTCGCAGCCGCTAGTGTCCCACAAGCGGATTTTGCTGCGACTACTTCTCTGGGCCCCAAAATGGTCAGCTTCTCTCCACAAACTTCCGACAGTCAACCGACACTGCTGTCAGAGCCCTTGTCGGATCCGTTACCTCTTGAGGACATTTGGACAGAGATCCTTGATGGCAGCGCCTACGCGGAGCTAGATACACCTGACTGGACGGATTTATTGACTGAATTGACGGAAGCCACTATGCCGTGTGAATAATAAGCATATACCCATTTCCTTTTGCTTCCTGGCTCAAACTTTTCAGGTTCCTTCTTTGTTAATTAATTTGAAAATAACCGTGTTATACGTCACAAATCCTGCAGCCTGTCAATCTGTTCAGTCTAGACGTGAATACTTGCATGATTGGGCCGTGACTTGGCCAATGAGGCTCTGGACAAAGGTAAACAAACAATCTGACATCACATGATGTTATTGTCTTGTGGCCTAAGTTCCACTCTTTGTTTTATAATATTTCTGAAAGAATCCATATCTTGAACAAAAGAGCTTCCTACCTCACTCCAGAACACCATGTCAGACGAGAACACTGCACAACAAGTTACGAATACCCCTAAGAAGCCGGACATCCAATCAATCGTCGACCGCATCAAGAATGGGAAAGCCACAAGAATAGTCGTCTTAACTGGCGCCGGTATCAGTACCGGCGCAGGGATCCCAGACTTCAGATCTCCCACCACAGGCCTCTATGACAAGCTCGCACCATTGGGACTTCCATACCCGGAGGCGATCTTTCACATCAACTACTTCTCGCACACCCCTGAGCCATTCTATGCGATCGCACGGGCAAGACATCCGGGCAATCTTAAGCCGACGGTGACCCACGCATTCCTAGCATTACTAGCCAAGAAGAATTTGCTGCATTTTCTTTTCACTCAAAATATCGACGGACTTGAACAGGATGCCGGGGTCCCCGCGGATAAAGTTCTGTGGACGCATGGTAACTGGAAGAGTCAGCACTGCTATAAATGCAAGGCGCATTATCCTGACGATCTGATGAGGAAGGCTATCGGAGCGGGCGAGGTGCCTTATTGTCTACAGGATGAATGCGGTGGTGCAGTGAAGCCTGACGTTGTCTTCTTTGGGCAGTCTCTGCCAATCGAGTTTGAGAAAAGACAAAAGGAGGTTCTCGAGGCGGACTTGATGCTTGTTATGGGGACGAGCTTGAAAGTGGCACCTTGCTCAAGATTGCCGTGCTTGGTTAGAGAGGGTGTTCCACGCATTTTGATCAATAATGAGAAAGCGGGCGATCTTGGAAATCGTGGTGAGGATGTTTGCATGTTTGGGACGTGTGACGATGGTGTTCGTCGGTTGGCCGATGCGCTGGGCTGGAGGGAAGAATTGGAGACGCTTTGGGCTGATGCAGTCTCTGCTAAGAAGAATGAAGACATGTTCGAGAGCGGTCCCAGTCTGGATGAATGCATTGAACGATATGCAAGTACTTTGGATAAAATGAAGGTATCAGATGGGCACAAACAAATGTTGGAAAGGCATCTTAACAGCAAACTAACCCAGATAATGGCTAAGAAGCCTGATTCAAAATAATCGCATCGTCATGTGTGAGTTTCTGTCAGTTGAGTCGTGTCGACTTCGTAGCCAATCTCTCCTATGTGTTGTTGATGGTGTTGTTTCTGTAAACGGAGGACCTGTAAATTGCGTTTTCGAGTTAGTTTTGCCTTTTTTTTAGCACCTTAATACGCCGTCACGTAACCTCCCTTTAATGCTCCTGACCTAAAAGACCTAACTTGACCCTCTTCGTTATCCTTTCACTTTCTCTCATTCCTCTATTCCCTTCTATTTTACACGCAGCGCTGCCCCCGCTCTTTCTCTCCCGCCCCTACCGACTACTTCGCATTTGCCTTTATTATTAGGACTTCTACCTGGCGACTAGATGGTTGCCCGTATGCTTGAGACTAAAAGTCTTGACAATGTGGGCAGAGAGAAGGCAAAGCGTGAGGCCAGGAAGCAGGCAGAGTAAGGTCTAGTAGAGTCGGTCGAGTATTAGATCTTAAGGAGGGGATGAGGAAAAAGAACAATTTGGTGTTCTTCTCATACATCGAAATCAATACTCCATGCTCGATTATCAAATGTTGATTTTGTCTATGGATTGAATAATCTGTGAGATGGGCAGAGTGTTCAGAGGCGTGCGCAATTTTCTGAGATCAAAAGTGGTAACTGATGAGCACCAAAACGGAAAAGCAAAGGCTTCAAGTCTTCTTCGATCTCACGATAGTCACGTATCGCTCATTGTTCGAGATCAAGCAGCCACCGGGGGTGGTTGGGGTTGCTTGGGGGGATTTCGGCCATCTCTCAGATTTGGCAAAGAAGATGAATCAGAAGCAAGAGTTTTCTAAACTTCTCGCGCTCTGCAATTGTGAGAATTGAGCGTAGAGTCTGGCAAAGGAATATTGTATTCTTATATCAATTGGAGTATGAACAGTACTGTTTAGGGAATTCCCATACAGTGGTGAAAGGGTATCAACAATCACCTTTGGGGCGACTCGAGATAATGATACAAGTTACGTAGCATTGTAGTTATCTTACCTTGATCTATACGATCTTTGATTCGTATCTTATAGCCCGGCGCGAGCGTTGGGGGAACAAAGATCATTCAATCAAAGGTTACAATACCTAGCGGAACCAACTATGGAAAGACTGACAATAGCGAAGATTATGAGAGGCCTACAGTCTTGCAAGGCTCTGCATGCCAGTTCTTATTCTCTTGCCATATTTTTCAATGCAGGAAGTCCGTAAACTTATATATGGGAGCGGCCGCATCCTGTGACAATGTATAATTGGTCAATTGCCTCGCCCGTCTCCACTTTGGACCGACAACTTCAAAACCAACAGGATCATAAAAGAAATTCAAAGTTCTCTATTTAGAAATAAAAACTGTATACCCATTCTCACTTTAGCTCTGGCAATTTTGAAAATATTATGCTTCTCCAAGGTGGAGCAAGGAGTAGTCAGGAACCAATCACACTTGGTTCGTACTTTGTTTTTAAGCCGTACTTCGTATTTCCCAGCTCGCTGTCAGACGCTCCTTCAGGTAAAAGACATTTATTTGGGCTGCAGCGGCAAAGCTGTTGGGAACTTTTATTACAATGGGGTCGATAGCCGTGGAAAGCTTCATCAGGGGACCTATATTAGTTAGAGAGCTAGAGCGGTTGGGGCCTGGTAGCAATCACAAAATCGGGTTTGAAGCCATGCCCTGAAACGAAAGAACGAAATGAAGCGGGTTACAAAACGTGGGTCTGCACGAGGCTGACTTGAAGGCTGAGTTGACGCTGCGTAACGCCAAGCTCGGTGTAAATGGCAGCTCTTTAGAAAAGAAAAAGAAAAAAACATCGTTTTCTTGAAATATTTTGAGAATGCAGACCTCCACGGCTGACAGTGGGGTTAGATAACCTCGATTATCTAAGTTGGGGCTATCCTTGTGAGCGCCATGTCAGACTCAAATTACCTCATTTGCTCAATATTTTCCCCCCATCCTGAGATCCGCGTCTGCTATTTGATCAGCAGTATCTCAAGGTTAGCCTTTACAGATATGGTCGCTTCGCCAACGGACAGCCAAGCGGGCAAAGGGCCGTCCCGACGAAAATCCACCCCCGGCCTTGGCGAGGAAAACGGCCATGTAGACGAGACCACGGCTCTCTTGAAACCTGGCACAGCTACACATGCTAGCGATGAAAGCGACGATGATGATGAAAAACCTCTGCCCATGTTCCAGATCCTGCTGCTTTGCTATGCCCGGACGATCGAGCCTTTGGCCTTCTTCTCCATCTTTCCCTACGTAAGCCAGATGGTCCAGGACAACGGTAATGTTGTGGACTCGGATATCGGCTTTTACAGCGGGCTTATCGAGTCGTTATTCTCTCTAACGCAGGCTATTGTGATGATATTCTGGGGTCGCGCTTCCGACCGTCTCGGGCGGAAGCCCGTCCTTGTCTTCTCTTTGGTCGGCGTGACAATAGCGACGGGCCTCTTCGGGATGGCAAGAACCATACCGCAAATGATCCTATTCAGATGTATTGCTGGTATATTCGCCGGGACAATCATTACTATTCGCACCATGGTGGCCGAGCACAGCACGCCCAAGACCCAGGCCCGTGCGTTTAGCTGGTTCGCTTTCACTGGAAACTTGGGCATCTTCCTAGGACCTCTGATAGGTGGTGCCCTTGCTAACCCGGCAAGTCAATACCCGGGCGCCTTTGGGGGGATTCGTTTATTCGAAAACTACCCCTACGCTCTCTCGAGCCTGGTGGTGGCGCTGGTCGGTGCCACCGCTGTGGTGTCTACCGCTTTGTTTGTTGAGGAGACGCTAAAAAAGAGCCCGACTTTAGACAGTGATGAGGAAGAGGCGGGCCCTAATGCTTCGACCCAGAGCGATCTTTCTACGTGGGAGCTTCTGAAATCGCCAGGTGTGACTATAGTCATCTATACGTATGGGCACATCGCAGTCCTCGCTTTTGCATTCACTGCTATTGTGCCTGTCTTTTGGTTTACTCCTATACACCTCGGTGGATACGGCTTCACGCCTCTACAAATTTCGCTGATGATGGGGCTGAATGGTGCTGCTCAAGCCGCATGGCTCCTCCTAGTGTTCCCTCCATTACAGCGGAGAATCGGTTCCAACGGTGTGATACGCCTCTGTGCATCTGCCTGGCCGGCGTTCTTCATGGTATTCCCTATTGGCAATGTCCTCCTGCGGCAGGGCACCGATGCTTCTGTTAATGCTTTCTGGATCTTTGCGCCGGTAACA
Source organism: Penicillium arizonense (assembly GCF_001773325.1). Classification (NCBI taxonomy): domain Eukaryota; kingdom Fungi; phylum Ascomycota; class Eurotiomycetes; order Eurotiales; family Aspergillaceae; genus Penicillium; species Penicillium arizonense. The sequence goes on along the minus strand of NW_019173282.1, from coordinate 766,030 downwards.
CTGGTTATAGGCTGTGGAGTCAGCATGAGCTTCACGGCAATCCAGCTCGCTGTCAATGATATTGCACCGTCGCCGAGGTTTCTGGGCACACTAAATGCGCTAGCCTTGACCAATAGCAGCGGGTTGAGAGCCTTCTCTCCCGCCCTCTTCACCAGCCTCTTCGCACTTGGTGCGAGGACACAGCTGGCTGGAGGCTATGCTATCTGGATACTACTGATTTTGATTGCTTCTGGGTTGTCGCTTGCAGCGAAATACCTGCCTGAGCCGAAGAAGGCCCGTAAACGCCAGAACAGTCACGAGAGGTGATAGGTTTCGTTTTACAGAAATCATAGAACGATCAACTCTGGCTCAGTGGCCCTTGTGCTTTGGGGGGATGAAGAGAAACCGCATCAGCGCCAAAACTGTATACTGGTGCTTCAGTTACATATTGCATTGCATTATCCTAAAATCTTCTGTGTCAGGGGGTTTATTCTAGCGCCGTATCATTGATAATGCAAAAGAGTGGTCAAAGCTGAATCATGGAGATTTATGCGAGGACCAGAATGCGTCTTGATGTTCTAGTCAAATATCAACAAAGATCATTTACAACATACTGTAGTCCCCATGACAAGTAATTGTGTGTACACCACGTATCTAGACAGATCTAATGGTGCCATTAAAAAAAGGAGAGACAACGGACTTCTGTACAAGCAAATATTCTAAGAATCAAAAGTGAAAGACAGGCGGTCAAAATAAACTCCATCCTTGTAGGCAAAGTGGACATCAACGGAGCCAATACTCCTGTAGAAAGAGATCTGGGGTTTCGTCAAAAAGGTCGAAAGTAAGTCATGACCTGCAGCAATCTGCGCGCGTAAACGTCTAAAGGGAATGCGTGTTGAAAAATCGAGACCTTGTACTTCACCAGATGTGGTCACGAGCAAGAAGCGAGGAGCAATGCTGATAGAATTCGTGGAGGTATGTTGGAACATATGTTCAAGAGTTCATCTTCGGGCACTCGCGCTAGTCTTGCAGGAAGGCGCCGGCGAATAAGCCTTGCATTGCGTGATAATGGAAAAAGATGACCCGAGCGCGATTGCCCGAATCCTAAGGATGGATCATCACTATACAATAGTGTCTGGTGACGGATGATGGGCTACTAGGGCATGGGAGAAATATTGTATTCGGGTGACGTGGCATGCAGGATAGGAACCCGGGCGGCTAACAGGAGAAAGACACTCGTTCGGGTTAATGATATAATAGGGGTGGCTGAAAGAAGGCACCATCAGAGGAGTGGAGTGCCAAGTTCAAGCGGCACGGTCAGACCTCCATGTCAACCGGTCGACAATGGATCTTATTTCTGCTCAATACATTCTCTTGGAGCGAGGTCGATGGCTTCAGATATACAGCCCATGCCTTGCCTGGGTGTGGCAGTCGACCACCGGATCAGACGTCTTTTCAAGCCTGTCTGCAATGATCTGACAGAGCCTTCTAATCACGTCTCCCTCATCGAGACTCGAGGACAGTCACTGGAGCGACCGCATAGCGAGATTCAAGTTACTGCGCAGCTGGCAGGCCCAGCGTTTAAGGGGGGCATAGCGGTCGCCCTGCAGCAGCCCCGGCACAATCACCCATTCGAAGAGGGCCTCGATGCCGTCATCCGGGATTGCAAAACTCTTTATGCTCTTGACGACGTATTTGCCGCTGTATCCTGCGGGTCCCTCGATATTCGGACCAACGTTACTATCGTCGACTTACTGCCCTACGTGTCTGAATCTATAGCAAGTATTGACGGTGCGATATTGGAGGAGTCATTCCGTGCGTCGAAACATATTATGCTTGATAAGGAACCCTCTGTCTTACTCTGCGCGGGAAAAATACGGCTGTCTAATACGGAGCAGTTCCGTAAGCGGAAGGGGGATGCATCCAAACTCGGGAGCATCGAAGTTGGGAAGAAATTTGGTCACATTCCCAAATACCCCGTCGAAGCAAAAATCCACTGTGAGGGAAACAGGGGGTTTGTCACCATCCGTAGGGTCAATGGTTTCCACCCAAGCTATGCGATGAACTATCACCCGCATGTCAGTTGCTTAAGGCAACTTCAGATCATGATAGGCGCTGAAACTTGCGGGATGTTGAGAGATGATTGGGAAGAGGAAGATTGGATGGGTGAATTAAGGCGTCGTTGCAAAGATGTTTCCGAAGCACCGTCAGGTAAAAGAAAATCCCCTATTCCAAGGTATCTCTTATCTCTATCGCAAATCCCCATATTAACTTTCTCTCAATTAGAGTCGCCGTCGCAATCTCCTCAATCGCAGAGCTCCGGTGAAAGCTCCACCAAGCGCAATAATACCAAGTATTTGCCAGACTACCAAGAGCTCTACTCTGACAAACTGCTTAGCATACATAGATGCGTTCAGTCTCTTATTTCAGAACCAATACCGGCAGTGAATTCATCTACAGCACTCTACAAACCCCTGCTCACCTGCGGTCTAAGCGAAATTTTCAACGATGTGACCCTCATCTTGCGCCAAATGTCTCGTCTCCGTCTCCGGAGCAAAGGCTGGCCTAAATATGTGGCCTCGATAAACAAGGCGGCCCTAAAGCAAGCCGCAATTGATACGCGCAGATTCACCGTGGATCTTAAAGCCACTGAGCCTAGCAAAAACGCGCAGTTCGCGGAGATCATCCAAAAAGGAGCAAGCGTTCTCTCCGAGATTATAATGAGAAGGGATGGCTGGCCACTTGAGGATAGGCTGGATTTCAATGAAACTTCGGAGGCATTTCTCAATATCGCTACGAATATCGAAACTCTACTCATGGATCTTCTACTGGAAGAGGAAAGGGACCTCCATGCTTTGGGGCAGGAACAGACATTATCGATTAAGATGGGGAGAATGACATTGGCACCAGTGCTCAATTGAGCTGCGTTGCCCTAGTGACGCGTAAGTTAAGCCGTGCCTGATTGCGACAGGTAGGAGATTTATCGGTGCTTGGGTATGGTTAACAATCTGGTCGGGGCTTGGTGGCTTTTGGATCAGTAACAATACTGTACAATACAGATAACTTCCGTTTAACGTTCAACTGTTCAGGGTTGTTAACAGCGCTAGGCGGGTGCTGAATAGTGAGTTACAGGGCAGTAGCAACGGCTGGACATCCAAAGTTACAGGTGGAATGGCGGCCGTTCCTGGCGTCGAAAGCGGTCATTTTCGGCGTCAATTTCACAGGTACTCAGATTCCACTTGTAAACTTCCCTCAAACTTCGAACCAAAGTAAGCATAAACCTCTATTTCAACGAATGATGCCACTATGATGTGACAAAATCCCGGCTTGATAATTACCCACAGAACCCACATATGCAAATCTTGTCCACTCGACTCTTTTTCAAAAGCACTTTTCCTTTCAATGCCATCTGTAGTGGCTCGCCATGTCCCCATACAAGAAGAACGACCTCCCCTACATCCACCGCTATATCACGACCCACAACACCGAAGGCGAAGCTGTGTTTCTTTCCCATGCTCAGATACCCGACTACCTCCCCTCAAAGCCGGCCGGGGAAGATGGCGAGATTGCCCTACTGTACGCTACAACCAGCATGCCAGCGTCAGTTGATGACGAAGCCGATGTGGCCATGTACGACGAGTTTCTGCATCAACCACCCGGGATCACAACCGATGAGGGGACAATTTTCCGGATGATCGACCTCCGTCCTGGAAAGATCACACCGATGCATCGTACTGTCAGTGTCGACTATGGTGTGATACTCGAAGGAGAGGTTGATCTCATACTGGATTCGGGCGCGAAGAGGCACATGCATCGTGGTGACGTATGTGTGCAGAGGGGTACGGCGCATTCATTTCGGAATAGGAGTGATAAGGAGTGGTGTCGTATGTTGTTTGTGTTCTTGCCAATGAACAAGTTGACTATTCAGGGGAAAGAGCTAGGAGAGGAGGTGTATGAAGACGACTATTACAAGTCGGATAATAAAGATAGTGACTGAAATATATCAAACATTGCCATTGAAGCATCCCCCTCTCACAGTCGTAGGCTTTTCAATACCTTGCGGTTTAAACTCGCTTTCTTCATACTGCAATATCCTGAGTTGAAGTTTTATTTGGGTTCTAAGATGGGGGCAAGTCATCTCTCATTCCACTTCTTCAACCTGGAGCGTGGTATTTTCTTTTCACCTATCGGAGAACTTCCGAAACTAATAATATCCTCCTACAATCTCCCTCCTCATCAGGGTGCGCAACTCATCCGACACGACCATTGTTGAACGCAAGTTCGAAGGGTTCCAGATCTACCGCGATGACAGTAGCCGTATTGCCGACCTGACGACAGCCTGCCAGACGGCTATGAAGCAGAGGATCAAGTGCCATGAGATGCCGGAGGCCTGGCAGCAGCCCGAGATGCGCGGGTCCCTAGACAGCAAGAACCTGACAGACGCCGTATGCGACACTGGCTGCGGCCGGTCTCTGCAAAGCTACTATGACGGGGTTGTTTCAGCATGTCAGGGCCAGAACTTTACCGTCAACTCGGCCGTCACTTTCCCTGCACGCGCAGGAGGCACCATCTGGACAGGATACAACGAGACGTGCCTAAAAGATCCGGACACGGATGTTTACTGCAACAGTATGTTTTCACCCGTCATCCCTACCATGATATACTATTTGAACTGACGAGACAGATATGATTGATACGTTTACGATTGTCGATTCGTACGAAGAAATGCCGCGGGACCAGCTATGTTCGTGGTGCTACGTGAACTTGAACCGCATGATGCAGTCGTCGCCTTACTCCATCTTTCAGTCCACGCTGGAGTCTCCGTATCTTAAGGCACGGCTTGAGTACATCTATAGCACCTGCGAGGTCGAGACTGGTCCCACTGACGTGCAGGATCCGCAGTACATCCCCATCGAGCAGGAGCCCATCCCCTGATTCACCGACGTGACCTATACCTCACAGGTTGGCGACACCTGCGATAGCGTGGCGCTTACCTACTCGGTAGCCTCAGCGGCCCTACAAAGCGCCAACACCGGCTATATCACCAACTGCACTACTCTGGCTGCTGGCAACGAGCTCTGCATCCCGCTCACCTGCCACGAGCTGTACATCCTGGAGGACACCGACACTTGCGAGTCCATCGAGCTCGATACGGGCATCGGTCTCGGAAACCTGCGCGCCTACAACCCGTGGATCAATTACTTTTGTGACAACCTGGTCTCCACTGTCTGGATCCACGGCCGCACTCTTTGCCTGTCGCCGCAGGGGGGCATCTACAACGTCTCCACCCCATCCCTGGAGTCGTAGTCGCACCTGGTGGTAGCACCGGTTACACAAGCACTGTCGTCCTGCCGCCGGGGAACAGCACCGTCGCCAATGGCACTACCCTTTACTGCGGCATCTGGTACGCCGTTGCGGCGGCCGACGAGACGTGCGCGAAGATCTGCGCGTCGACCGGTATCACAAGCGAAGTTTTCCGCGAGGTCAACCCCAGTCTGGCTGGCAATGCGACCGAAGACTGCACGGGGCTGTTGCAGGTGGGTACTACGTATTGTGTCGGGCAGGTCTGGAGTTGGGAAGACCTTGAGGCAGAGGCTAGTAGTTAGAACAAAGTTGTATAGCAGTTAATTGGGGTTTGTTATTCGCAAATTGTCGAGCTCGCTGCCTTTTTCCCAGAATGGTCGGAGGCTGATTTTGATATGAAAAATAGATGGCCGTGGAGGCCTTTGCAGGATATTCTCTATGCCTATCTAGAAATGATCACTGAGGAAAAGGTGACTATAGATCGAAGTCCAAAAAGCGAATTGGAATCCTCGGAATCCTTTCCCTGGGAGATCCATCAACATACTAAAAGGGATGTCCACCAGGCCGTCGTGGCCTTTAGCCGTCTTCTTGATGCAATCGAATCTCGACTCCCTCTGAAATCAACACATATTCTGCTAGGATCAAGTGACGGAATAGAGCTTCCATACCCGAACTGGGTCATAGAGTCGCTCGCGCGAAAGGATTCTTTTGCTCAAGAATTCCTCTCAGCTCTTCCTATTCGCTATATCAACTTCCACTATATCGACCCAGGGATTCGGATTCAAAATATAACGGAATTCATAGCTCAGCCTTTTGAGAATCTTGGAGGATCATACGGAGACAGAGATGTCACTCCTCCACTTCTCCTCTTCCGAGGGGGTGGAGAGAACACAACACCCTGGAGCCTGAGGTGGCTTTTAGACGGGCGGAAAGAGATTCCAGCTGGCTTATACCTTGAAGCTGTCCATACCTTTATCAGTGATGATCCAGGAAACGACAGTCGACTCTTACTCCCGTTTGAGGTCGGGCGTAATGGCTACGCACGAAGTAGCAATGGACTCTTGCTAAATGACTGTGGGACTGATAGGATGTATGATAAGTTCTATCAGGATCATCAACCTACTGGTATTTTGCCATGGGGCTCGCATAGTTCATACATTCACAAAGTATTAGTGAACTGGGCGGAGCGTGTGGAATCGGGGGATTGGGAGGTGAATGGCGACGGTGTTGCGAATGGAATTGAGAAGCTCAAGGATGCCGATACACCAGATCATTGGATGAAGTACCAAACCTCATGATGAGGTGATATTTGCGAACGAGCCAAACAGACTCGGCCCGGCACAAGACAGGAGTCAACCAACTCTCGATTCAATCAATCAATCAATCAAAGCTCTATTAACCTGTTGGAGCCTAACTAGTATCGTAATGGCTATGCAGGCGCTCCTTTCGAGATGAAGCAAGAACCCGTATCCGTACGCCTGATCATGCCCCAGTACAAATAGCGAGAGGGAAGCTCTGTTCTCCACACCCCGTGGTCGTATGTACTTGTTATAACATGAAGGGGAGTTATATAGGTCTTATGCATTTGAATTAACGAAAGGACCAAGTGTGCTACAAAAAAAAGCGATCGGGTTGGTGTCATCATCGGCCTTGTTATCCCCGGCAAGCGAGACAAAAAGGCAGAAATTTATAAGCACACTGTACCCTTTTTGAAAAGAGTTAGATTAGGGTATCTAGTGGATCACAGAAGAGAAATAAGCCCCTGCATTTCAATGCTCCAATCAACTGGCGTGATATATGGCATGTTGAGGTTTTTGGCCCCCATATTATAAATCTCCAGATTATCAATCAGAGCAACAACATCCACCCAGCTGCATACAGAAGCCATTGGAAAGAAAAGTAGATAGATGTTAACAGGGATCCGCAACCTAAAAATCTATATAAGGTGGCAAAGTATCACGCAGTTGAATCGTAGAATAACGACAGCTCGTCAAATACCTCTACTTGACAAACCATCATTCCAAACCAATCTAAACATGGACACTCCAATTCGTCGCGTCATTGCAAGCCACGATTCTCAAGGAAAGGGTCATTTTACCTCGGACGACATCCTTACGCCTTATGATCCTAAAACCGCACCCGTCTTCTCTACGCCAGGACCCGACTCTGGTTTCGGCGTCATCCAAATCCACCGATCGCGAGGGTTTCCAGTGGACAACCTGAAGACGGTCGCTGATCCGCATAAAACCCTTGTCCCGCTTGCCGACACCAAGGGACCTTCTTGTCGTATCCTCGACCTGCCGCCTGCCGACGCAGGATGGTTCCACCGCACGCTGAGCTTGGATTACGCCGTGGTGTTGTCTGGCACCGTTGGATTCATCACTGACGGTGGCGAAGAGAAGATATTAAACCAGCACGATGTCATTGTTTGTCGGGGTGTCAACCATGAGTGGGTGAACCGGGGCAAGGATGTTGCTAGAGTCTTTGTGGTAGTTGTACCTAGCAAAGAGATTGTGTTAGAGGATGGAACTAGACTGGAGAAGACTCCTGCTGGAGATATTTATGATCCTAAGGAAGAGGAGGATTGAATTACATGTTGCAGAACCTGATTGGTCTGCTTTAGGTGTACATATGAACATCTTATACACTTTGTATAGTTCTCGGAATGACGGAATGTTCCGAGCCTCGGAAGGAAATCCCAGTTCCGACGGAATTAATTCCTTACACCCCACGCCTTGTGCTTGACACGTCTTTCCTTTCTCCACGATCTTTTTGACAGCTATTCATTCTTCCATTTCTCTATATTCCCTACAGACGTCTCCCCAAGCCATACTTTAGCTGTTATATCTGGCTGTTCCATTGACTATCAATTGCCCCACTTCCCCGCGGCGCAGACATTTAACTGACGTGCAGCATGGATCGCGACCAATTCCGTGATGCGGCTCACTCGGCCATTGATGACAGTAAGCGCTTTATACAAGTAGTCGAATAGATATACATTCTGACCTACGCTTTTCCAGTCCTCAACTACTTCGACACGGTTCCCGATCGAAGAGTTCTCCCGGCCGTCGACCCCGGATATCTTCGTCCTCTTATTCCCGAGAACCCTCCTGATGAGCCAGAGGACTGGGCCCAGATCCAGGAAGATGTCGACACAAAGATCAAGCCCGGCTTGACCCATTGGCAGTCTCCCAATTTCATGGCATACTACCCAGCCAGCGTCACATACCCCAGCATCCTGGGCGAGATGTACTCAGCCACCTTCACCGCACCAGCGTTCAACTGGCTATGTTCTCCAGCATGCACAGAAATGGAAACCATCGTGATGGACTGGGTTGCAAAGGCCCTGGCATTGCCGGAATGCTTCCTGAGCACATCCGAGACGCACGGTGGTGGTGTAATCCAGAACAGTGCCAGTGATGCTATCGCCACGATTATCGTCGCTGCACGAGAGAGGCGTGTGCGGGAGGTATTGCTTGCAGAGGGTCTGAAAGAGGGTACGCCAGAGTATGAAGACCGGAAATTCGATGTCCAAGGCAAGCTAGTTGCTATTGCTAGTGATCAAACACACAGCAGTGGAGCTAAGGGAGCTTTAATCGCTGGTACTCGCTTCCGTAGCGTGACCGCGAGGCTAGAGGACAACATGGAGATGACTGGACCGCGTCTCCGGGAGGTCCTTGAGAAGTGTGATAAGGACGGGCTTATCCCTTACCACCTCACGATGACGTTTGGTACTACCAACACCTGCAGTGTGGATCGCTTTGCGGAGATCAAGGCCGTACTTCAGGAGAAGCCTGAGTGGCAGCGCATCTGGGTGCATATCGATGCCGCTTATGCTGGCGCGTCGCTTGTTGCGGATGAGTGGCAGTATATTGCCAAGGACTTTGCAGAGGGTGTTGACAGTTTCAACATGAACATGCATAAGTGGCTCCTGGTCAACTTTGACGCTAGGTAAGTTTCAATCGGTTCCACAATAACACTTGACATGCACTCTGATTCTGACCATTACTAGTGTTCTCTACGTTCGGAATCGCTTGGACCTCACTAATGCTCTCGATATCACACCAACCTACCTGCGTAACCCATATTCCGACATGGGCACCGTTATTGATTACCGGAATTGGTCAATTTCCCTCGGTCGCAGATTCCGTGCATTGAAGATCTGGTTCGTCATGCGGAGCTATGGTCTCAACGGCATGAAAGCGCACATCCGCAAGACTATCGGGTTCGGTGACATCTTTGCCGACTTGGTGCGCAGTCGCTCTGATTTGTTTGAAATTGTGACGAAGCCCGGTTTTGCTTTGACTGTGTTCCGTCTTAGGAATCCTCAATCTTCATCCAACGGGGCCAATGGATCCTCTGAGCGCGCTGTCAAGGATGAAGGGGCTGACGCCCTGACTAAGAAGGTGTATGAGTTGATCAACTCGCGGGGTGAGATCTTCATCACATCTACTGTCATCGACGGCGTTTATGTGATCCGCGTCGTGAGTGCTAATCCTCTGGCTGAGGAGAAGAACGTCCGCAATGCCTTTGATATTGTGCTTCGCACCACGGAAGAGGTGTTGCAGCAAAAGTGAATGAACTCTTGCAGGTCCTTATAGTGCTTGTCTATATACACGATCTGTAGATGCCGCCACTTGAGAGACGAGACATCTCAACACACATAGAACCAGAGGGATTGCACAATGTCATAAATAGAATTGAACATACTCTACTCCATACGATCTGATTATCTCTCTCCCCCACACTATATGCCACCTCGTGGGGAACCCCAAATATCCCACTCACTCGCAGTAACTCCGAGCTGATTCCCCCACGCGGGGTTGCCCCAACACTCTTTCTTTTGAAGACACACTATCCTGACATGATCTCACGCATATCGATTGAAAATGTCTACACAAAAGCCTTCGTATGTATGACTTTTGCTGTCAAGTACACCAAGGCTAACAATCGCAGATACGTCCTCGTCACTGGCGCAACAGGATTCATCGGCGCCCATGTCGTCGATAACCTCTTGGCTCGTGGATTCTCAGTCCGAGGATCAACAAGGTCCAAGGCGAAGGGAGATCAAATGAAGGCAGCGCGCCCCGAGTATGCCTCCAAGCTCGATTTCGTCGTGGTGGAAGACTTTACCAAGATCGGAGTATTCGATTCCGTGATGGACGGCATCGACGCAGTCATCCATGTAGCAAGCGTATGCCACCTGTTCTCATTTCCTTCGGTACATAATAGACCAAACACAAGACAAGCTAATCCATATCCCAGCCATTCTTCTACGACACCACCAACAACGAACAAGAACTCGTCCTACCGGCAATCAACGGAGTAAAATCCATCCTCTCCGCCTCAGCCAAACAAGGAACCCAAATCAAGCGTGTTGTCATAACATCCTCCTTCGCCGCCGTAGTCGACGTGAACACCACCCCTCCAAAGGGCTTCACCTATACGGCCGCAGATTGGAACCCACTCACATACGAGACATCAATCGACCCCAAATCTGACGCCGTAGTCGCATATCGCGGCTCAAAGAAATTCGCCGAACTAGCAGCGTGGGAATTCGTCAAGGATCAAAAGACAGCCTTCGACCTGGTGACTCTGTGCCCACCAATGGTCTTTGGCCCTGTGGTTCATCCCGTGCCTACCGCGGAGCAACTGAACGAGTCGAACGCTGTCCTTTGGAGTGTGGCCGCCGGCGTGGATCCATTACCTGGCGCGCGAGTCCCTGCTTGGATTGATGCGCGTGATCTTGCGGAGGCGCATGTTCAGGCGTTACTTATCCCAGAGGCCGGTGGTAAGAGATTCATTCCTGCTTCGCCAGAGCCGTTCTCTTATGAGCTTGCTGCGGATATTATTCGCGGGGAGTTTGATTGGGGTAAGGAGACTGTTACTTCGAATTATAAGATGGGTGAGAAATCGACTGTTTCGTATGGTGTTGATGGAGAGACTGTGGCTCGAGAATTGGGGGTCAAATACCGGCCTTTCAAGGAGACTGTGGTTGATTTGGTGGGACAGATTAAGACTCTTGTTTAGACGTTCATTTACCTACAATGCGAATACATTCATGGATATCCCGATTGAACTCTACTGCATACTCCGTACTCGTATTGGTTCCGATATCCATTCGCTGAATAATCGGCTTTGCAGCCGTCGGGCTTTCGGGAATCTAAGCCGAAGCCACCGGGATCAAAGTATTGGAGGCGTTGAGGCGCATACCGGGAAGTGGATAACCTGTGAAACTTATGTTTGACATATTCAAGCATCTGCGTTCTCTGGGTTCACAGCGTCGTTTAGTGTTGAACATGAATTCGAATCGCAACTACTATACTGCCAAGCCCTGGAACAGAACCACACGTGAAGAATTCTCCCTCGATGTACTCCGTACGACCGCATGAGTCGAAGGTGAAGCGATGTCACCTTGTCCGCAGTCTTCATTTCGGAGACGGATGAATGTGGTCTACGCCCGAAGAATTCCTCCCTGTTGTACAAGCCACAGCTGACCGGGAGAAGATTCGGCAATGAAACGGCGATCGTCTCTAGTGGATCCTGTCTGCGCAAGCTCAGTCGAAGAAGTCATCGCCGGATCGCATGGATACCGGCACTGAAGATTTGTCGATCCGGATTTGCCGAGCTTCTTCTCAAGCAGGTTTCTCCTTTTCCAAGATTTCGATGCCAAATTCGTCGTGTAGAGTGGGGGAAAAGAAGTTTGTGGATCCACGCCGTTCGTCTGTTCCTGAATGGTTGTTCTTCTAGTCTAATCCGCCCAGGCATTTCCGAGTTCTCCTGTTATATAGCACGCTGGACGTCGCTGCAGAGACTTGATCTAGAATATGTGGAATAACCGGCCTTCAAGATGTTGAAATCCTCTCTTTTGCTGTTGGCTTCCTTCGGCGTTGGCCTTGCTCAGTCGGCCACTCTTGAAGAGCTTTACCTTGATAATGCGCCCTCTTCTCCGCGCCCCTATGTCATCCCGCATTATGCCAACTCTCATGCCGTCACCGTTGGGGATCAGCTGTACCGATTCACAGTGACTGGCCCATCTTCTAATAATGCCTTCACTTTGATGAGCACCAATGCGCCCTCCAGCAATGCGTTGGGTGTATTGCCACATATTCACCAGAAGCATTACGAGAACTTCTTCAACTTCAAGGGTCGTTTCCAGCTTTGGGCCCAGAAGGATTCGAATGAGCAACAGGCGCGTTTGCTCACTCAGGGCGATTACGGATCGGTTCCGAGGAATACCACTCACACTTTCCAGCTCTTGGATCCCGACAGCGAGATGGTCGGCGTTATTGTTCCTGGTGGCTTTGAGTAAGAATCAATATCTGTTAAGCCCCGTTCGAAATGTACTAACCTGTATTAGGGACCTCTTTTATGCCCTCGGAACAACCTACACCTCGGGCACCGACACGCCCTATGCTCCCGCTCATTCCAACAGCTCTTCCTCGCCTGACTCCAGCGTCATTTCTTCTTTGCAAAAGTACGATGTGTACGCCAACCTCGGCTTTGAGCCGCGTCGCGATCTTGTGAACGGCACTGCTCCCATTGACAACTCCGAGTGGCACACCGGCGAAAATCCTCTCGGCAGCCCGGCTCAGCCTTACTTCATTGCCAATGGGTACGGCCCCAAGTATCTGAACTCCAAGTTCGGATACCAAGTCATCCAGCCTCTTGTCACTCCCACCCAGGCTCAGGATACCAACTACACTCTGTCGACCATCTCGCTCAGCCGCCAGACCAAGGACAACGCTCCCACTTACACCTTGCCCGGTGCTGCTGCCTTCGAGGTTCTTGAAGGTGTGTTCATGATCAAGATCGGCGATTACCCCGTGGCTACCCTGTCCATGGGTGACGTTGCCTTCATTCCCGTTGGTGTCTCATTCACCTACTACTCCCAAGTGGCCTTCACCAAGGTGCTGCACGTCAGCAGCGGCAGCAACGGCATTGATTCGCAGCTGATCAAGAGTGGAAAGAGCTGGAACTATCCTACTTTCCCTAAGTACTGATGCTGAGTACTGATGCATATACATAAATAAAATATAGACATTCATTGAAGGTCGGGTCTCAGACCCCTCGGTTCATGCTTATTTTAGACTTTTGGTATAACTCGCCGAGATCGGCACCCTGTCAGCGTAAGAAATTCCCTTCGGATCGATGCATTTCTATGCAATGCAATGTGCCATCACAGTCACATTGGCAACGCGATCGAATTGACTTTCGATCTATTCCCGACCGTCAGTCGGCTAACATCCCCACCGAGTCTACTAGTATACCGAACCTGCCCCTCAGCAACATCGATCATCACCACCGACAATAAACAATAAACAATAACCACCCAACATGTCCTTACAAGCCCCCCTAGTCTTAGAGCTCGCCACGATCGACGACATCCCAGCCATAACAGAACTCTGGTTCACAGTCTTCAACGACCCAGGCATGAGACACTTAATGCCAGACACGCCAGGCGTGCGCCAATGGATGACAGAAGCCAACCTCTACGACATGCAGCAAAAGCCCTACCAAAAGTACATCAAAATAGTCGACCCGACCACAAAGGATGCAACAGGCCAGCCCCGACTAGCAGCCTACGCCAAATGGGATCTCTCCATGCCCAACCAGCGCGGTCCTCGTTTCCCCCCTTGGCATGCCGACCAGCCGAGTCAGGATTGCAATGCGTTCTTTGGGAAGCTGGAGGAGGATCGTAAGCGTGTGATGGGTGATCGGAAACATTACTGTATGACGCCCCGCGCCGCCTTGTTGGATCATGGATCCTATCTACAATCCGGTCACTCTATTGTATAATGTATATTGTTTAGATGTTGGCTGATAACCGTTCAGATCTTGATATGCTCGGTACACACCCCGACTACCGTGGTCGCGGAGCTGCTTCTGCGCTTGTGAAGTGGGGATGTGATATTGCCGATCGTGAGGGTGATGGTGCTTATGTTGATGCTAGTAAGGCTGGTGCGCCACTGTATCAGAGGTATGGGTTTGTCGATTTCAGTGACCCCGCAACACCGGGTGATACGGCTTCTATGGGACGACTTTAAATGGGGTATGAATTGAATATGTACGTATGTATTGGGGATTGGAAGAGTGTAGAGGGGCATCAGATAGACAAAGAATTCAAGTCGCGCTCACAAATTCTCCGAACATATATTACAGTTCGCCGATTTTTTTCAGGAATGCTTGCACTCAATGCGACAATTCCGCTTCACACGGCCTCTGGAGCTAAGTTTGTTTTGCGCGATTTATATCCAATTTTAGATTTCCGGTCAACGCGCTCCAACTTAAATCGAGAGAGGGATATTTACCCCTCTACTCCTTGAGAAAGTGTAGAATCTCCTGATCACATTCATATCACATTAAAAATAGCCATTTTGCCGACCGTTTAGTACTGCCAAGGCAATATTGATCAATCGCAGGCTAAGTTCTTTTCCACGCTAAGCGTTTCCGCCTTTCCCAGCAATGAGCGACCACAACACATGAGCCCTTGACCATGCGGGATGAATGCAGGATAAGACCGCCACTGTCTAATTTTAACAAACTCCCCTCCATACCCCGGACACTCGACATCTTGGCTACCAGGCCCGGCAAATCAGCAGCCCCGGGGGTTGAGTCTAGAAATGGTAAGATGTGCATTGCAGGGGTAGCCTGCAGAAGTTCCTGGGCTTTGGGCCGCACATGAATCCCTGTCGCATTTTCAGGTCCGAGTCAAACTGCAAGCTGTCCGTTGTACAGACGCGATGTGTGGTGGATAAATGAACCCGATCAATATGAGACAGCAGTTGATGTTTCAAGGATCGCACAAAAGAGTCGATCCCCCTGGATCCAATCCCTACAGTACGTCACATTTTGAGAGATGCCAAGTCCAGACTATCCTTGACCTGAGTGGAGAAGATGTCCAGATGCTCCTATTACCAAGCACTTTGGGCTCGACCGCCTCATCTTCTAATCCGATCCTTGTTTACAAGTAATCACATCCGCTGTGATCCGCCTAGATGCCAAGCCACAAATCCACATCCCTTGATGGTTTCGACTTTAGGAGTTTCGCCGAGTCAAAACCGAGCCAAGATGTGCAGCGTCACCAAAAACCATCGCGTATGTCTTGCCAATATCTACCTAATTGTCAAATAGCGAAACGATAGTCGGGCATTGGCTATGAGCTCTTTGTCAAAGCATCCCCGCGGACCAATAACCCTTGCTGCTTTTCATTTCGGTCGTAAGCTAACGGTCTCCCGGAGGGAAACATGCATAACGCCCCACTGCGCTCTCTCCTTGGCTCACGGTGGAAAACATGACGATCAACCCCAACTACTCTACTAGTACTGCGCCGGTGATTCGATCTTGTTACACTGTTCGGCCTAGGCCGTCGTGCTGAAATAATCTCACGCCTGGTTGGAGAATGGCCAGCCCGTGCCACCCTATGTGGTTCCTGGATTATACACCATGTTGCTTCCAATAGAGCTTCCCATTGGCTCACTGCAGGATACCCTCGGCGGATGTTTTTCATTGCTCTGGAGGCCGCATGCATATAAATTGAGCTTTGTGTCTCCGTTCCATGTTCCGCGTTTAGTTCTTCGGCAAGTAATTAAAGCTGAGCTTCCCAGGTGTATTCCGGACAGTAATCTTTCTACCTTTCTGTCGTTATGCATGCGCTCGCCCTTTTCACGGGCCTGGTTGGTATTACCAATGCCGCTTGTCCTTATATGACAGGCGATGTCGCCGGCAGTCCTCACAGCATCGAACGTCGCAATGATGGGGATGCTGCCGCCACTGAAGAATTCCTCTCCCAATTCTACCTGAATGACCAGGATACCTACCTGACCTCTGACGTTGGTGGTCCCATTGAAGACCAGAACAGTCTCAAGGCAGGCGAGCGTGGTCCGACTCTGCTCGAGGATTTCATCTTCCGCCAGAAGATCCAGCGATTTGACCATGAACGAGTACGTTCCCATAAATACCGACGTTTAGATAGGAACCATAGGCTCATACAATTTTCTCTACTAGGTACCTGAACGTGCGGTTCACGCTCGAGGCGCCGGAGCCCATGGCACATTCACATCCTACGGAGACTGGTCCAACCTAACAGCGGCCTCCTTCCTCTCCGCCAAGGGCAAACAAACCCCGATGTTCACGCGCTTTTCCACTGTTGCTGGAAGCCGCGGAAGTGCCGATACGGCACGAGATGTGCATGGCTTCGCAACCCGATTCTATACAGATGAAGGGAACTTCGGTTCGTATCGATTATCGATACACACATCTTAGGACGCAACTAACTCGAAACAAATAGACATTGTTGGAAACAACATCCCCGTTTTCTTCATCCAGGATGCCATCCTGTTCCCAGATCTGATCCACGCTGTCAAGCCCCGCGGCGACAATGAGATCCCTCAGGCAGCCACTGCGCATGACTCCGCTTGGGATTTCTTCAGTCAGCAGCCTAGTACGCTGCACACGCTCCTCTGGGCAATGGCTGGTCACGGTATTCCTCGGTCATTCCGGCATGTCGATGGCTTTGGTGTGCATACCTTCCGGATGGTTACCGACAAGGGTGCATCCAAGCTTGTTAAGTTCCATTGGAAGGGTTTGCAGGGCAAGGCCAGCTTTGTTTGGGAAGAGGCACAGCAGGCAGCTGGTAAGAATGCGGACTTTATGCGTCAGGATCTGTTTGAGGCTATTGAGGCCGGTCGATTCCCCGAATGGGAGGTAAGTCATCATTGAACCTATTAAGATGATCCATCCAGCTAATTCTTGCTAGCTCGGTGTTCAAATCATGGACGAAGAGGACCAGCTTCGTTTCGGATTCGACCTTTTGGATCCCACCAAGATCGTCCCAGAGGAACTCGTGCCCGTCACAAAGCTGGGCAAGATGCAACTGAACCGCAACCCAATGAACTATTTCGCAGAGACCGAGCAAGCAATGGTATGTCCACCTCCACCCTCCTCCACCAAACCACCCCGTACTAACAAACACCGCAGTTCCAACCAGGCCACATCGTCCGCGGCATCGACTTCACCGAAGATCCCCTCCTCCAAGGCCGAATCTTCTCCTACCTGGACACCCAACTAAACCGCCATGGCGGCCCCAACTTCGAACAACTCCCAATCAACCGTCCCAGAGTCCCAATCCACAACAACAACCGCGACGGCGCCGGCCAGATGTTCATCCCCTTAAACAAAGACGCCTACTCCCCAAACACCCAGAACGCCGGCTCCCCAAAGCAAGCCAACCAAACCGTCGGAAACGGCTTCTTCACTGCGCCCGACCGCACAATAACCGGCCACCTCACGCGCTCCAAGAGCTCAACCTTCGAAGACGTCTGGTCGCAGCCCCGTCTCTTCTGGAACTCACTCGTACCAGCCGAGAAGCAATTCGTCGTTGACGCCATGCGCTTCGAGAACTCAAACGTGAAGAGCTCAGTCGTGCGCAATAACGTTATCATCCAGTTAAACCGGATTAGCAATGATCTCGCGAAGCGAGTAGCCAGCGCAATTGGCGTCGACGCCCCGGAACCAGATTCATCTTACTACCACGATAACACGACCGCACACATCGGAGCCTTCGGCGAGAAATTGTCCAAGCTGGACGGTCTGAAGGTTGGATTGCTTGCCTCTGTCGCCAATGCGTCGTCGATAAGCCAAGGCGCGAAGTTACAAGCTGCGCTTAAATCCGCTGGAGTTGATGTCGTTGTCGTTGCGGAGAGAATGGCGGATAATGTTAACCAGACGTATTCCGCTTCTGATGCTGTGCAGTTTGATGCTGTTGTTATTGCGGATGGGGCGGAGGGTTTATTCTCTTCGGGCTCTTTTACTGGTTCGCCTAAGAGTAAGGGTTCTGGGGCTACTTCTTTGTATCCTGCTGGTCGGCCTTTGGATATTCTCCTTGATGCTTTCCGCTTTGGAAAGCCTGTTGGGGCTGTTGGGAAGGCTTCTGCTGCGCTGCGTGCTGGGCAGATTTCGGCGGATCGCGAGGGTGTTTATGTTGGTAGTCAGATTGGGGAGGACTTTGCTAAGGATGTTAAGGAGGGATTGCGGACTTTTAAGTTCTTGGATCGGTTTGCTTTGGATGAGTAAAGGTTGTTGGTAGTCTCGAGGGCACAGTGTGAATATATAGTCTTTTTTACATGAAATTATCTTCTTCTTCAACCTGGCCATCTACTGCCATATTCGAAAACAGATTCCCCCTCGATGTACCTCTATGAGTCATCATAAATTACGGTAATGAAATTTTTAAGAACTAAGATATTCCTCGGTCAACAGGTTCTCGGGGTATTTCAGAACATTCCATTCAGAACTTCATTATGACCATCCACCACCGCCACTTCCTCCACTAGGCATGGAGCAATCGTCAAGGATGTCAATCAAAAGCCAATCCCCAGTTAGCTTCACTTCACCGACGCAATGTTCGTGACTCACATTCTCGGTATCGCAGCATATGATTGAGTGTTGGACATGCTACCCATTATAGCGCAGTCAGCACCGCCAAAATCAAAGAGCTTGATGCAGGAACTTGACAACCTCGGGTACAATTAACACACAACTCTAATATCAGCGGTCTTACCTAGTATTTCAACCTGAACTAGGAGCGGGCAGCACGGCCTATGCCCACTTTCCAAGCAATGCCATGAGCGCCGCACCGCTAGAGAGCAAAATAATCGCTGCCAGAACCGTCTGAATAGGAGCTCTTCGCATAGAAGGGGTGAACATGAACTCATGCGCGATAAGCTCGACAAGACTGACGTAAATGAGGATTCCTCCAGATATCGAGTCGAAAACACCATTGACGATCAGCGTTGTTCGACCGTTCGGTGGATAAGTTTTACGCACACCCAAGCCAATAGCAATAGCAATAGGAGTGGAAACCCCATAAACGACCCCCAGAATGTACGGTGTCAGGTGTTTTGACCGCGGCCAAGGAAGGGTAGCAAGGCGAGAACCCAAACCCAGTCCTTCAAAAGTCTGGTGGAAGACGATGACGATGTAGAGGATCGTGAACTCCTTGCCAGATACGGCGAGTGTCAAACCGATAAACACAGAGTGAAAGACAATACCGAATTCCAAGATGAAGATAGAAGTCAGCTGAGCCATGTACACATCCATTTTTTCGGACATTTCAGTGTCATATCTCGGCACCACTCGATTTCTCTCATCAGTAGTGGCATCCTCATCGTCATCAAAGTGTGAATGTCCGTGATTCTCAACATCCAGCTGATCGTTTTGGCCAAACCGTACGTATCGCATGACCATCAGCTCCACAAAGAACATGACGAGAATAGTCATAAGAATTATGCCTTCCGCCCAGCCATATTCTGTGATAGGACCAGTCAAGCAGGGGTTTCTTAAAGCCTCCTCAGCTGGACCAAGGAGGTGAATAAAGGCGGTAGCAATAATAACACCAGACCCGAAGTATTTAGCGATAAAAAAAACCCAGGATGGTATTCTTGAGCCTCCAAATCGTGCTGCAACAACGGGGAAGACCGCACCGAAAATCGAACCAACCAGTATCACAAATATAGACGAAATACGCAGCCCCATCCGGCCATCGTATTCATTTCCTGTGGTACAGGACGGAGGAGATCCGGCTTCGTCTCGTGCAAGAAAATCATGGACTAATTCTGTATTCATCTCCGGAATAATGGTAGAGCGATATAGTGCCATGTAGTTGACAGTCGACCCCGGTTCCGGAAACCACTCTCTAAGAACGAAAAAGTTGAAGGAGCAGCCGAAACCAGGTATTAAGGTATAACAAGCTGACAAGCTGACAATAGGTTATGAGACAGGAACAAATGTAGAATGGGCTTCTCCGTATTTTAAACTGTGTCTATGCCTTACAAAGATCCTCTTCCCCCCTCAAAATCAAAAAAAATGGCGGGGAAACAATGGTAGGTTCTACGGGATAAGTGGCGAATCTTGCCGAACATACATTCGCTTCATCTTGAACCCAAACCTAATCAGTACGTACCACCCACTAGCAACTTTAATATTTCACCGATAGCTAAGCCGCCGATATAGCTGATTAACTCAGGTCAAGCTCGTGGGTCTCGGGGATTGCTCCATTAAACATACTCTCATAATCTTACCTCACTAGAGAAATTATTGCTTCGACCGTAGGATAGGCACTCAGTCATATGGTGCTATCATTGTCTAGACGAGCCTACCAGCGTCAGAACATTTCTTAGTTCACAAGAAAGAAACTTACACGGTACGAATTCGCCTATGTCTCCGCAATTCTACGGAATAACCTGTGGCGTCATCACTTTCCGTGCGATAACGGTTTTCCAGTGACATGCAACATTTTTGGTCGACTTCAACATATAGTGTGGCTTTCTGAATCATGCTTCACAGCTAGTACCTACCCCCTTGATCTGGTCATCTACGAGAATTCTCCAGTCTTGCTAGACTCGCTGCCGACAGACATGCCTCTTTAGTGATGTTATTCCCCACAGTCGAACCACACTTCAGTACGAGGTGCCCCACTACTTTAGGTGCCGGAAGCGTGATTTTCGTCGCTGCGCGTCTTAGAACCCCTCACAGCCCTGGAAAAGGTTCACTGTCTGGGTGTCTAGACGCCCAGAATCTGTTCAAAATGTGGTCCCATATACGAGCGACCACGTGGGGATATCAAGTCTTACCGGAATTTGAAGGTGTTATCTTCAAAGCAGAGAGTTCACAGTCTCAACCATCACATACAAAGCCGGCCTAGGAAGATCAAGGAACAATCACATTAGCTAAGCGCACCATGTATTTATTGCTCTCGCTGGCCTTCGCATGGAGGAGCAGCAATTAGTCTTCGATATACCTGCACGTCCTTTACCGATAGACTCTAACTCACCCTTACCTAGGACCCCGCAGGGTCCTAACACATAGTAAGGGGAGGGGCTATAGGTTAGATTCCAGGTCGTAAAGGCTGCTAAAGCGTCCGGGGGTTAGCGCATATTACGAGCTCTATTCTTACATTTCGAGCTCTTTGGGCTAAGAGATATAATCAATATAATACGGACTTTAAATCATCTCTAAGTCTAGTCTTCGCACTTAAGGGGCTTGTATCAACTTATATAGGAACGCTAGCTTTCGACAGATACTAATAATAAATGAAAATCTCAAACGGAAACATAATCTATAGGAGTAAAGAAGCACTATCTCTTACTAGGGTTAGTACCGTGTTCTAGTAATCAACGCGGCCTTCAGAGTGCACATAAATGAGCGTAGTGTGTATGAAACGAGTATGGACGAAGGCTGTGCACGTGGTAGAGGATAGATGGCAGCGATCTTGCTATATCGCTAGACCTTTTTTTACTTGGTCTGTTTACAGAGAACATCCTATAGCACTCTATAAAGTCTTACTGTATTATAACAATGATCCATTTATTACTGTTCAAGTGGGACAATACAGCTTGACAGGGGGTTTAGGAGAAGTAACTGCTTCAGAACAGGATTCAGGAAACGATCTGCGAGTGTATGTGAGGAATCTGTTTCGAAAATGGCAGAACAAAATCTCAATGGTGTCATCATCTTTTGTACAGAGTTTAAAAGGAAACCGACCAAACGGGCTCTTCGCGACTCTCGCATAATTACAAAAAAATTCAATCAACCTCTAATTCAAAGAAAGAAGCTGCCGTCTCCGACGGATAAAAGACTCAGCATCCGAGAGAGCAGATGCATCACGTAGATCCATCTTTCTCTTGGCAGGTTGAGGGCTCGAGGACGAGGTGTTGCTCTGCTTGTCCTGTCCAATAATGGCCCACTCAGCAACAGTTGCGCCGGTTCCATTCTTGGCTTCCACATCAGCGGGGCCAAGGGCTTGGTTGCCCACGATGAGTAGAGATGCGTATCGTGCCGCAGGAACAGGGGATGATAGTGTAACATTTGTTGAGTTGCCAGTAGGAATGGCAATCGTGTCAAGGTTAGTGGTCGCTGCATCGTAAGGACCGGATTGGGCGATGTTGGTCAAGGTGTGGACGATTGTGAAGTCTGAGCTATTGACTGAAGAAAGGGCCACTGTGGGATCTTGAAGGGTCTTGTTATGGAAGATGACTGTGGCGTTGACAGGGGGTGCTTTAGCCCAGTCAAAGTAGAAGCCTGAGACTGGGGCTCCGACTTCCGATTCGGGGAAGGAGATAGTCACGGCGCTCACATTATCTGCGAGGGAGGGTTGCCATTTTGTGGAGGCAGCACCGTCCGCTACAGAAATGGGGAACTGGCCGGGTTCGAATGCACTCGTGGAAATGATGGGCTGGCATTGGACGAGGTTGCCGGCCACTGTGTTTTTAGAGCCAACTTGTCGGTTCGGGATGACAACTGAACCCTTGATTGGGAGTTGATACACAGTGACATTTAAGTCTGGACCAGAATGGATGGTAATGGTCTTGTTGGCGAATTTGTTGTCCGCAGTATCAAGGGCCGGGGTGCCAATGGCACGGCGGATGGTGGTGTGAGTATAGTTTGACCAGGCGGAGATGGGCCATCCATGCCAATAGAAGTCGCGATACCTCAGGTAGGGAATCTGGGGTGGCAAGTTGGGGTCGACATGGAGGATGTCATCTGGCAGCTGCCGCAATCCAAGATAGCCAAAGAGGGAAACCTGATTGGCACCACCGTGTCCAGTCAAGAAGGGATACGCTGGGTGCGTACCGCCGTTGATGGTAGTATTGTCCACCATTTGTTCCGACAATTGGAAGAATGGTGCGCGTGTATAAGGCTTGTATGAATACTGGGCATATGTATACGCCGAACAACCAAACTGAGACATCTTATTTGCGACAATTGAGAAGATAGCCCAGGTCATAGCCGGGCCATCGGGTGACTGTTTGGCGGCATACTAGATTTATCACGTTAACTTCGTCCTCTCACTCGGTGGAGGTTGATAGGCCAATACTCACGTAGTCCAGATCATCCAGTGCATCCTGGGAGGTATAGTTGGCAGTATAGTCCAGCGGATAGGTGACCATGACAACATCAGCTTGCTTAACAACGGCACTTCCATTCATGGTGGTGAATTCGAGAGTCACGGCATTATCGCTAAGGACCAAAACACTATCGGCCATTTGATCCCAGGTTGAATTCGCCTCGAGACCAAACTGTTGGCGGAATGCATTCGAGTATCGAAGTGTCTCAGCAATGAGCGGCATTGTGAAGCCACCCGCATCAACGTGGTTGGCATACTCGTCCTAAATCTTGTAAGTTGATCGAATCACATTGTGGGTAAATATTTACTCACAGGGTCAGTCATGTTTGTCAATGTCCAGTAAGAGCCATTCCGAACCAGTAAATCGGCATAGAGATTGGCTATAGAGTCATAGATCGGGAAATGCTTTTCTTTGAACAGCTGCGTGTTACCACTGGAAACCCACTGGTTGATCAAGGAAAGCCCAATATCTCCGTTCAGATGATACTGATAATCCCAGCAAGGGCCAGTAGCTGTACAGTTTCCAAAACGGCCACTGGTCCAAGGATATATGGCAGCCGATGGGGAGAAAACCGTCTGGTTTTGTGATCCTGAGAACTTTGTTTGAATGTTCGCCTGTGCCTGCTCATACTTGGCTACACGGAAGTTCGTGAACCGCTGGGCGGCCTCTGGATGGGAGGCAACAAGGCCAGGTTGCATCCATACATCGGCATCCCAGAAGACTTGGCCAGCGTAAGATTCCGAGGTCAAACCACCAACGGAAATGCTGTCCACATTCACTGGGGCTCCCGAGGCTACCTTGATCGCATTTTTACCAACAGTGTTTTGCAGTAAGTAGTACGTGTTGGCCACGGCAATGACTGCATCATCAATGATGTTGGGGTCTGCAGGAAGTGTTCCGTTCGGCAATGCGTAGTGATCAACAGAATGCTCAGGCATGACACTAGCCCACTCCATAATATGCGAACGAACGGACTTGGCGTATCCATTCTTCATTGCGGTAGAAGCAGCCTCCTTGGCTGTTTTCTTCGGATCACTAAAAGCATCGGTCGAAGCACCTCCAACAAACTTGGTGATGCGAACCGTCTCACCAGGCTGGAACTTCACGTTCACACCTTGCGCAATGGAAGAGTCGTTGGCGTGAATGTATGGCTTGTTGGAGACGATCTTGCGCGAAGACAAGTCCACATTTGGCGATCCAGTGATGTTGGTGTAGATATAGGCTGTGACATTGGCAATTCCGTTCGGTCTAACAGCCGAGAAAATAGCACCGTTGTCTTCTCCAGTTTCGACAAAGTCGGTACGCACAGCAGAAGCCCCGTCCATAACATTAACAATGGTGGCCTCCGATACCGTAGATGGAACGATCTCCATATCCACCACGGCCTGGTTGACGTACAGCTTGTTGGCAAAGAGGCGGTAGGTAATCTGGTACGAGCCCTTGTCGCCCTGTGGCGTCCATGTGTAAGACCAGATCAAGATACCTGCTTTGAAATCGTATGTAGATCGGAAGTTGGAGATAGTCTTGTTGTCCACCTTGGCGTCCAGGTATGTATCATTGCCAAGATCCAAAATCAGTCCCGACCAGTGTGGCACACCACTGATCACACTGTCCCCGCCATACTGTGACAGCCAGGGGAAGTTGGTACCATTGGTATTAGGCTGCGAATCAAAGAACCCACTAATCGTTGCGAAGGACAGGCGGGTAGAGAAAAGTGGCCATCCGTTAGTGTCTTCGGGACTATCGATCTCAAAGAACGGGCCAACGCTGGCAACATTGATACCCAGGTATCCATTTGCTACAGATCCGCGTGATTGAAAGCGACCTTGCTCCAAGTTGGTCGTGCTAAGAAGCCAGTTGTCTTCGTCCCATGTCACGCTGTCAAAGCCTGTTTGATACACATTCTTGCTGAAGTTACCCGCATAGCCTGAGCCGGCGTACTTTTGGACGCTTCTGATGACCCGTCCGTTGGGTGCTCCGCTAACAGGAACTCCAAGGTATACAAGCAGCGGCAAGACCGCGCAGGTGATGGACTAGAGATAATAGGTCAGATGACAGTTCCTGTTGGTCACGGGGCTGTCGGAGACTCACTTTGAACTGCATAGTGCAGTTTCGCCACCTTCCTAACCAGTTCGATTCCTGGGTAGATAGAATCCAAAAAGCTGGATCTCAAGTTATATATACGAGCGGCAGTCTTTACTGACAGTCGAGGACACGGGGTGGTGACGGGTTGAAGAAAGAAAAGTGGAAGAGGAAGGATAAAAGGTTTAAGTGCACTTTCCCAGTGAAGAAAGGAAATGCCGATCCAGGTACATGATAAATCAAAAAGCCCTCAACTCATGGCAAATTGTGGGGAACCGATGTCACACCTGACTGGCACAGGACCGTTCGCGGTGGATTATACGAAGTAGAGTCCGGGGGGTGGCGTTGGCTGAGCCGCTCAGAGATGTCGTATGAGACTTGGGCTCTACGGAACAGTCGGGATATGCGGGGGCAAAGCATTTGTAAGTTTCTATGACATTGGCCAAGATGGCCGAAAAGCCTGGCAGTCGGCATCCACGGGCAAGACTTGCCTTGCCGGATCCCCAGATCGTCGTCATCGAGTCCGAGAGAAGGTTTGGCGCGAGAATTATGTGGGGGGCGGGAGAACCGAGCCCGCATTCTGAGTAATTGCCCGATAAATGACCGTTGGAAGCCTAGAGTTAAATTACTGGGGCAAATGCTTTCGGTCTAAAGGCTGTTGGGACTTGAATATGTTGAGGTGTAGAAAGTATAGTGGTGCCTCAGGTGTCCTTTGGTCATATACTTCCACTTTGTCCATCACACGTCGCCTTCAAGAGTTTATAAGACGAGCGTTGATGTATCAAATTACTATTTCATCGACCCCACCGAATCCGAAGCATTGATCGCTGGAAATTCAGGGTAAATAGCCAACGGCGCAGAAACCGAAACCCGGCCCGAGGCCCGATGGAGGTAATCTCCGACAACCTGAGTATATTGCTTGTCTTCTGGCTGGGGAAACCAGGACTTACCTGTGCTCGTTTCATTGGTAGTGTTGTATACCTTGACCTAGAGAAGGAGAAATCTGGGGATCTAGCGGCTTCGGGTGTCTGTTCAGACTACGTATAAATCTCACAAAACTAGAGGCATGTTGGATATTCGGCGGGGGAAGATGATTAACTCGGTTGAGCTTGTGTCTATGGATGGACAATTGTAGCTTCTTTTCCAATTACTTGATTCCACGCCAGTCTGTGGGGATTCAATGCCAGGTTTGTGTATGGTCTTGCACTCGAGGGTATCAACAGTCCATAGTGATAGATTGGACAACAGGTTGAATTAGATACATCTGGTGGAATTTGAACATGAGTTCTCCGTTCGAAGAGATGGCGGGCGAGGTATCGCATGCGATGCTAAGTTGAGAGACCGAATGGATTGCGTGGGGGACAGTTCTCGCTGCCCGAGTGCTCCAGTAAGCTCTATGGACTGTACTTCTTTTCACCATTCCGATTCTCTGCGGTGTGTGATATCCACTGCACGATGGAAGAAGAAACTGGCACTATCATCGGCATATTTGGCCAAGATCAGTATGAGTGATAATCGATCATGCCACTGTATATCAAAGTTCATCCATCTTCATCACTATTCTCCTCTTCCGATTCTTGATCCTCGCCATTGGGCTCACTGGAAGAAGGAACCTGTGAGTTCGGATGCGCAATACTTCTCGGTTGTGCTCTCGAAGCAAAGGCTCTCTCGCCTACAAAATGATCACCCGGCCACTCTTTTTTGCACACGGGGCAGTTCTCCCCCTGCTGCATACGGAAGAAATTAGGCATGCAATGTTCATGAAGTCGTCCCCCGCACTCGAGGTCACCGCAGCGTTGGCCCTAAATCTCAGTCAGATGCAGTTCCAAGCAAATAAAGTGCCAAGTATACTCACAACGGTGATAATATCGCTGCAAGCAGCACAGAACTTAATCCGATGCGCTCGGTGGCCATCATATTGCTCGTCATTATACGTCAACACCAACCATCCCCGCAACTCCATCAGGGCTCGTGGTGTCAGGCTGAGATATCCTTTCAAGCTCTTCTGTAGCCAACCCTCCTCAATCAAATTCTTGACCATCGTTTCCGCCTGTGTCATACGCAGCGACTGCGTTGCTCCAGCTTGGGTTTGTTGCGTATCAGCAGCCTGGGACTGTCGTCGATTGGCATCGCCAACTCGGTGCAATTGGACTGCTTGCATTTGGGTAGCGGCCATTCCTTCGCATCGTATTGTGTTGTTTGTGATGAACATGTAGTCAAGAAGGCGTTTCAAGAAGGCGATTTCATCTGCGGAGTAGGTTGTTGCGAGCTGGGTCAGAGGATCACTTGTTGTGTTGACGAGGGCGTACACTCGTTCCGGTAACGTAGGGGCGTCATCCGTATTTGTGGATTGAGGAACTTGCGGTAATGAGCTTCTGATCTCAAGGTCGAAGGGTGAAATTGCGGTATTGGCTGCTGAGACGTAAGAGGAGAATTGGTCTTCGGTGACATCTTCGGGGTCAACTGTTTGGCCCTCTGTTCAATTTTTGCGGTTAGCAGACATCCCCACAGATGATAGCATTGAAGCTCAGTTGGGAGAAGTACCAGAGACTGTCAATATCGCAGCCAAGACTGGTTGGGCCTCTTCGAAGGTCATGGACGAGCGTGCCATGAACGCCTGAAGAAAGGCGCGATTGCTGTGGTCGTACGCCGCTGCCATGTTGTCGGAATTGACCCTCTTGTCAGCTGAGCTTGGCGCGACAGCAAAAATCGCAATATCAGCTGGGTTGAGTTGTACTGAGGCGATTGTTCCGAGAATTAGAATCGACGCGCCGGCGCGCTCGCGTAGCTATCAAAAAGGATGCCAAGATCGCGGAATCGGCGCATCGGACAAAGGACAACTTGGTAGAGAGTATTCATTCGATTTTAAAATTCGAGAATTTCAAAGGAAGCTCTCGATACTACGGTAGCCGAATTCTGATAAATCAAGTGTTTTCGTGTTAGGTCAAAATGCATTCTGGGTACTACTAATACATGGAGAACAATGCGAAGGACATAGCAGGTTCTATGCTATCTAGCAGTAAATTTTCGTCTTGAAATTCTGATATCATGCCATGAAACACAAAATGCTGATCAGCAAAAAAAAGGACCGAAACCCCATACCCTAGACGCTCCGATGCGCAAAGGAAAGCGGAATCGAATCATCCACTGATATCGCCGAACGCCGGGAAAAGATCAAATCAAAAGGTCGATGAAGTCAAAGTCCAGAAAGCACTGCGAAACATCACTAGTGCCGCCGGCGGGCAGGCTCTGGGCTAGGACTGCGGCTGACGCTGCGCGCATCTCTGCCGCGCTCCTTGAGCCACTTCTTGGTGCTCAGTCGCAGCTCGCGGTCAAGCTCGGCCGAGGGATCTTTGCGATGAATGAAATTGCAGAATCCTCCTCGCACGCACCCTTCTCCGCTATTGAGACGACAACACGCTTCTCGGAAATCTGTAACGGGGGATAACTCGCAGTAAATGGGCCGCGCGGCGTACCAGCGAGAGTTCAGGGCGTCGCAGGCGGCTTGCGCATCTTCCTCGTATTTAAACCGGCCGTAAACGTTACCGATGAGGTCTATTGTCACGAGTCAGATGTTAGCAGGCTGTCGGGGAATTCACCAACCTCGGAAGGAGATCCAACTTACGGTCATTGTTGTTGTCGCAAATGACAAGCTCTTCAAGCTCACCATACTTGCACAACTCACACCAGACGTCCTCGTAGAAAGCGTCGAAATGGTTCTGGAGCTGGCTCGGGTTCATCTTGTTCTGAGGGTCGTAGGCCGGGTTCTGATACATGTTGGGCATCAGGATGGTCTGCGAGTAGGAAGGCTTGACATGCTTGCGAGAGCACCTGTCGCCGTGGCGGCATGCGCCGATCTTGTAGTAGAAGGAGCAATTGACCTTGTCCTGCTCGGTACCGAAGATGGAGGCGAGATAGTTGGCCATGATTGCGGGTTGTCAGAATCGCGCAGATCGAGCGATGGTAATGGATGAGGTATAAGGGGAATAGGATCACCTCGCGGTCGAGGTGGCGGGCGTAGTCGAAATTAAGAAGTTGATTTGAAAGCTTGCGGTGGTTATGCAATGCCTGAAGTTTCTGGAGAGCTGTCGGGCGGTCAGTTGGCGGGCGGTCAGTTCCCGGGGACGAGGGCGGATGACTAAGCCCTGGATCACCATCGAACATTCTGCCATCATCTGCTCAAGGTGAGACTCATTGGGGCAAGCGGTGTGGGTTGAACATGAGAGCTTGAAGGAGTAAGTTAATATCGTTGTAAAGGAGTGTCGTCATGTAGTATCACACAAACGCGATGAGTCAGACTCGATAAACGAACTTGGTATGAGAGAGGTGTAGAGATCTAACAAATTTCGGAGTAGCGATGAACTCGGCATAACCCAGAGACATTTGGGTTTTGCACCCTTATTATCCGTTAAATCGAGCCTTCGCTATATCAGGGCTCGATGTAATGGTAGACCACTCAGTGTGGTTAGAAGGCACTGCTTTGTCTTCAATATCAAGGCCTTATATTATTATTCACCACTAACTCATTTCATTCAATGAGGGGCCACTATTTATGGGAAGCAAATCAGTCCCAAATCATGAGAGGTTCAAGCAGTCCTGTATATATCACAACGGAGAAGTTGAGCCTTTTCCCGTGACTGCGAGTCCTGTCACATCAACCGAGGTTTTCTGCTTCTTTATCATCTCAGATATAATCTTGCCCGTCCCAAGACTTAATGATATTCCCCACGGTCCATGACCAGCGGCTATGAACACGCCGCCTCTGGGACTTGCCCTCGTTCCTCCTCCCAAGGAAAGATTTTCGATTTCGCCAATTGTGGGAACACCAGTACTGCCCACAGGTCTGAAGCAAAGCCCTTCTCGAAGTACCTCTAGGTCGTCGAGGTTGGTCGTCTTGTCGGCTGCCTCTTCTGTATCTTTAGCAAGACCACCCAACAAACGGACGGTAACATCCTTGAGTTTCTGCATCTCGCGGGGATCAAAAAGCCGGTTAATATCTTCTGCCCGAGAGGGAAGCTTGATGGTAGGGTTGAGACCGGCGATATAAATCTCGCCACCTTCCCTGAGGAAGATCTCGGGGCTGAACCCATATGATGAAGGGTACGTTGTAAAGACAGCATGACTTTGTCCCCTGTGGACATTCCTCTGGTGTTCCAACGTATACCGAGGGGAGCGAACGACAAGAGAATAGCCAGCCAGAGGTGAGATATCTAATGATATACTCGAGGATGGGAATAGATCTTTGAAAATCTGTGGCGTCCAAGGCCCCATACTCAGAACAAGATTTGTACATGGAATTGTTGACTCTTTCTTTGAATCCCCCGACACAATACTAACGCCGGTGATTGTGCCATCCGCATCTTTGACAAGCGCGGCTGCCTTGGCTGGGTGATGGAGCTTCGCCCCTCGAGATATTGCACCATCCATCAGATAGTGGCTCAATCTCAATGGATCACTGACAAAAATCAGCAAATACTTTAAGAGCTAGTTCTTTTCGAAGCCACCCACACTTGAGCCACAGTTCCCTCCTCGCTGATCCTCTCTATCATACCTTCTTTCTGCTTCGTCAACCACTTCGGCCACTCAACGGGGGTAGGATCATCAGAGCCATCGCCGCGTGGCGCACCCTGTCTCTGGCGAGAAACAGTATCCAAACTGAAAGCCGTCCCGTTCATGAATCCCCAGTTCTTTTGTCCATAATTTTCAGCGGCAAGCTCCTTGTGCAGGTCAAACGATAAAGCACCGAGAGGTGCCAGAGATGGAACAAACCAGTCTCTGGCTAAGAAGCCTGCAGCATATCCCGAAGCCGCTGAGAAAAGCTCTGGGGATTGCTCGACAATGTGTATTTCGCCTTCAGGTTGATTGGCAGACAGGTAGTAAGCAATTGAGGTGCCAATGATGCCTCCTCCAAGAATAACGGTCGACATGACTGGTCTTTGGACAATGTCGCGTCCCTTCCAAGGTTGTCACTGCAACGTGTGACAATACAATATCGTTTGAATAGTTACACTTCTGGCTGACGAATGATCTTGGGTCAACTTTATGATATCCCGTTCATCTCACTGGCCTATGAAGTTTTTCCCCCTCAGATGCACTAGGCCAGGACTTCAAGCAATGGCGGGGCAGGACAGAGATAAGTTCGTCTAGACGTGCTTTAGCGCATTAGATATGCTCTAGGCTTTATTCATGCGGTCTTGCTAGATAAATGCCGTATGAAGCACGGCAAACCAGCATAAACGGGCCTTTCTATCCCTCGGCTGTGTCCTGTTAGATAGGTATAAACCGCTTTCCACAAACCTTCACATGGAAATATTTGGCAATTCATGGGAATGTCAATTTTTCGTAGTCACTTCGGTATGGATGAGAATGCTTGAGTGATAACTATGACGTTTTCAAAGCCGGCCAACCCCACGAGATTATTAAGCCCCGCACTAAACCGCCAGTTCATTCCTAGTCACAATCATTGAAGGCCCCAGCAAGTGCAATATCACATTGAAAGGTATGTTTGATGTTTGTCTGGAACACTGCAGTCTGCATTTCTATCTCCATGAGCTTTCGAAGAGGGGTGTCATTTGTGTTACTTCGTCGTCTCTGGTCCAGTCTTGTCCCAGGATGCGCGATGTTTATACAATTGAAAGGAGATATTCCTATTTGACAATCTCTTTTGCTGTCTTTGAATATCTCAATGCTTCATGTTATACACCAAAGGCCCCATGTCACTAACTGTCAGGGCAGAACTTCCCAAAATGGCTGCCAAAACCATCATCGTCACAGGTGCCTCCCGAGGTAACAGCCCGAGCTCATCTATTCACGGCCATACGCTAACACCATCTGTCAGGAATCGGTCTTGCAGTGGCCAAGTACCTGCTCTCATCACCCCAATCCCACAATGTGGTGGTGGTAGCCCGCAGCGTTGAGCCCCTCCAAAAACTGAAGGAGCAATACAACAAACAAGTCGAAGTCCTAAACGGCGACCTGGCAGACTTTTCCCTTGCCCAAAAGGCCGTGGACACGGCCATCAAGACCTTCGGCCAGCTGGACGGCATGGTCCTGAACCACGGCCTTCTGGGCCAAATCGGAAAAATTTCAGAAGCCGATCCACAACAGTGGAAGGAAGGCTTCGATATCAACTTCATCAGCCTGGTTGCTTTTGTACGTGTCTCCCATAAATGCAGTGCTACTCTACGTTCAATGCTAACAACAAAACCAGGCCAAAGCAGCTCTCCCAGCTCTACGCGAGTCCAAGGGGAAAATCATCTTCACGTCCTCCGGTGCAGCAGTCACCGGATACCGCGGCTGGGCTCTTTACGCCGCTACCAAGGCCGCTATGAACAACTTCGCTATGAGCCTGGGTGCTGAAGAACCGGATGTTACCTCCGTCTCTATCCGACCTGGTATGGTCGACACCGAGATGCAGCGCGAGCTCCGGGAGGACCATGCCACAAATCTGGATGCCGAGATGCACTCCAAGTTCACCGGTGTCCACAAGGATGGCAAGCTTCTTAAGCCTGAGCAGCCTGGTCATGTCATGGCTAAGCTGGTTCTTGATGCGCCCAAGGAGATCAGTGGTCATTTCTACTCGTATGTTGAACCCTACAGTCACTACGTTCAAGATGCTAATAGATTACAGATGGAACGACAAGGAGCTTGAGGCTTTCCAGGCATAGAGTATTATATCATTGTTATCGTTATCAGCTAGAAGAATTTTCATGTTCATATCTGTGGTCTTATATAGCAAGTCAGCATGGATCGCTATAACATATTGGAAGCAAGTGCAAGGCAATGATTGGGTTACAAGTCAGCCGAAAGATGAAAAGCATATACATTTTATAAGCATTAGGTGCAGCACACCTTCATGTTTAGCATGGAATGTAGGGTGTTCATCATGTAATTCAAATTCAAAATATAGTAAAATTCAACGCGTACCTTTTGGATAATAGATACACAGAGAGATGTGAAGTGTTCCTGTCCTCCGGATGTTGTTCCGTTGGTGTGAAAAAAAAGAATGTGGAGATTTTGTCTCAAGCTACGAATGTCGGTTCACTGTGAAAATCTTCAACAAAGTTAGCAAGAACTTCATACAAACGAAGTGAGATGCAATATAGGCAATATTGATGGTATCAGAAAGTCCGTTTGGCTAGGACAGGTATGGTCACCATAGAATGTATGATAGGGGCGACAACAAGGTTCATCATGGTAAAAAGGAAAGTGAGGAATTCAAGTTTCAAGAACTTACCATTATTGCAGGGCCTTGGAGAGAGTCAATCGCATTAGAAAGACTCAATCCAAGGTGGTTGAGAGTGATGAATGATGAAGAAGAAGAAAAGGAAAAAAATTGAGCGCACATTATATGTAGTCGAGAGCGGTGTGGTACTGCCGGCAAGAAATGTATTTAACTCCAGCGCGCCTGCGATGGTCTCCAAGAAACTTCGAGCCCCACGCAAAAGCTCGAGGAAATTACGATCGCAACTTTTTTTCGCTTTTCCGCTTCTCAGCTCGATTTTACCAAGCTCTTCATTTCCACGATATTCCTGTGTCGATTTCACCATGTCCGACCGTGAATTTAGCTGTAGGTGGCCGGAATCCTGACAGCCTGCGCGCGCTTTTGCTGACATCTCATGCTTAAATAGCAAACGACGACCTGTCGCTTCCCAAAGGTACGATCTAAAAACCCTATTCGTGATCAATTTCAGTGTTTGGGGACGCATGCAGCTCTTCTGGTAGCTGTCTTGTTCCTTCGCCTCTTTTGCACTTGCGGCTATGTATGCGCATTAGACGAGCCTTTGCTAACCTAGATATTTGCGACAGCCACGGTCCAGAAAATTATCACCGAAATCTTGCCCCCCAGCTCCGGTCAAACCTTCTCCAAAGATGCGCGCGACTTACTCATGGAATGCTGTGTTGAATTCATCACCCTGATATCCTCTGAGGCAAACGATATCAGCGAGAAGGAAGCCAAGAAGACAATCGCATGTGAACACGTTGAGAAGGCCCTGCGGGATCTTGGTTTCAGTGATTATATTACCGATGTTCTCGCCGTTGCTGAGGAGCACAAGCAGCAGCTCAAGGTATGTCTATGCCCGTGTGGTTCGATGCGCATTGTTCTCTCATAACAAGTTACTGACCTTGGTTTAATTCTAGTCACGAGAGAAGAAGCAAAGCAAGATGGAGCAGAGTGGTCTGACGGAGGAGGAGCTTCTACGACAACAGCAGGAGCTGTTTCGTTCAGCAACGGACAAGTACAATGCCGTGCCTGAATAGAATCTCTTAAGACTCGTGCTGGTCATAGAGCAAAAGGGTCACTGGGCGTTTTGCGAGTCTCACTGGATATGTGGGTCTGGAGTTTTGTTCGACGGTTCTTGGTCTTTCTGGTCATTGTTTGGGGGTGGGTTGGGGATATACTAATGGCGTATACACGTCAATGCATCATTGAATTGCACATGATTTCAACGTTTAATAAAAACTCTCTGGTCTCCTTCCCAGTGGAGTTCAACGATTCAAGTTTGTAAACTGTAGAGTAAAAATACCAGGTGGTGGTTTGCCGAGAATCGGTCAATATATATATATATCGAAGGGAGCTGCAAACTCCATGCTGCAAGATATGTCTGGCATATTTCAAGTGTCTTTTCCCCATCTTTTCACAAATGAGCTCTACGTTGCTCTGGTCCTACGTAAAAAGAAGTAAATTCAATATGAACTGAAGATATTGATATCTTAGTTGGATCAAAAGGATGTGGTACTGGGGTAGATTGTATTGACAGAGTATAGTTTTCTGAAGACAAGACATTTGAGCGCTCCTTCTCCAAGTATTTCGAACTCTGATTGATCTGAAATCCGAAATTCCGAGGTTGCTTTTTTTTCCATATCAACTCTAAGATTTGATATCTCGACACCTTACAAACGAGGCAGAAGTATCTCAGCACACGTGACATCTCATTGGTCCTGCCGACGCTAAGCCAAAATGGGAAGAAGGCGTACTCCCCATCGCAAATCGACACAGCGCGGAGCTCCCGTGGCTAGTTATCACCACTTGCGCTCAAAGCCTACCATCACCATGCCTCCCTTCAAGGATGAGCATATTTTGGTATGGACAACCTTTTCACCCGCGTCCTGTTACCAGAATATTAATTACTGACTTGTCTAGCTAATTGCGCCGGGTTCGCAAACGACCCTGGCCCAGCTGGGTTTGCCCGAAACGTTCACGCCCGCGCGATTCCGATTCCCAACACGCATGTTCCCCGCCGAGAAGAAGGGAGAATTTGAACCTTACCGTGTCAATGAGAGGCGCCAGGAGATTAAGGTCAAGAATGGCACAGAGGCGCCGAAGGAAGACGTGGAAATGAAGGACGCTCAACCCTCTGCGGCCGACGCTCCAAAGACCGAACCCACCGAGAAACCCGAAGGCGAGGGTGACGGTGCCCAGAACAATGGTGAAGCTACCAAGACTGTTGAAGAGGTCTTCTACGAAGAGGATGTGATGTCCGACAAAGACGCAATCTATCCCATTGAGAACGGGCGCATTGTCGACTGGCCTTGCTTCTTTGCTCTTCTCACTCACATTTACAACACCTTGAGCCCACCTTTCCACACTCCAATCATGCTCATCACCGAGCCTGTCTGGTCTGCGCGCGACCGCGAAGCAATCACCCAATTCGTTTTTGAGAAGTTCAAGGCTCCAGCATTCAGTCTTATGGACTCTGCGCTTGCGGCTTGTTACGGCTACGGTGTACCCACAGCTACCGTTGTCGATGTCGGCAAGGGCAAGGTTGATGTTACTGCTGTTACCGATTTCGCAGTCAACGAGCACGGCAGAGGTATTGCCCTGGAGGGCTGCGGTGGAGACTCCATGACGGATCGCCTTCTCGAATTGCTGGGTCCCAAGGGATTCACTAGAGAGATGTGCGAGCAGCTCAAGCGAAGCAACATTACCGAGATCCTTCCCCCCGGAACTCCACTTCCTGGAGACGCTGCCACCGCGCGCCAGGGTGCGAACCCCGCTGCTGCTGCCTCGACTGGAGGAGCAGATAGCAACGATTCTGCCCCGCGTGGTCCAGGAGACGGCACCCAAACTGGTACAGAGGGTAGTAATGAAGAAGACGAGGGTGTCCTCGATGTCGCTGCAATTGTCAGCGGTAACACGACCGAATATCTTGCCAATATTGAGAAGGAAAAGACGACGACAAAGAAAGGAGCAGCCGATCCAAAGCAAGGCCGTCTTCCCAACTCGAAGAAAGAGAAGGCTTCATTCCAGTTCGAAGAATTCGTGCAATTGGAAGGACAGGATGCAGCACCCAACGATTCTCGACAGTACATCCGTCGACAACGAGAGATTGAGGTCAGCATTGAGCGTTTCCTTCTCACTTCGCCTCGTTTAAAGAACGGAGACCGCCTCACCAGCGGGATTCTTGAGGACATTGCCACACAAATTCACCATACCATTATTGCTGTTCCTGATGCTACAAAACGAAGCGAGCTTTGGGACTCTCTAATCATTGTTGGATGTGGAAGCAAGGTCAAGGGTAAGTTTTATTGATGATTTGCCTCCGTCGCGAACTATCTTTACTAACGTTGAAACAGGCTTCACTCAGGCTTTGCTCGGTGTCATCCAACAAAAGTTCATTCTTTCTCCTTCTGGCACGATTTTCACCTCTGAAATCCCCTCTACTTTCACCACTCCTGCTCCCACCGGCGCCAACACACCCTCTCATATGGGCCAATCTGGGATGATGTACCACCCCGCAGCTCCCGGCGTGAACCCTCTTCTCGTTGCTGCTACTCACAACAACCCCGGTATACCCGGTATGCCCGGCACTCCTGGGATGGATCCCAACACGGTACACTACCGCTCAACCGGTCATTCCCAGACCCCCACTTCTGTCAAGACTCTGAAGCTTCCTGAGTATTTCCCCGACTTCAAGGACCACGGCAACAGCAACGCCCCCGGTGCCAGCGGAGCCAATTCCACACCCGGGTCATCCCAGGGTGGCCACGGCATGGAGGAAGCCGTTTTCCTCGGTGCTCAGATGGCTGCCAAGGTCTTCTTCGTTCTTGATCAGGGTCTCAGCAAGGGCTACATGAGCCGGGTTGAGTACAACGAGAGCGGACCATCCGCCATTCACGAATATATCTTGTAATACGACTCGCACATCTAGCATGTTGACCATTTACCGTTGGTCCGGGCTTCGTCTATTTCGCAAATTATGCTCTTTATGAGACGTTGTCTGGCGAAGTTGGCTATTTTGAGTCTGACTTGTTTTCTTTTCTTTTTTGTCTTTTTTTTACATGTATGCTACGAGTCCTAGAAAAGGCCACCTCAGGCCGCAGGCGTAGGATTTGGGGAGTTCGGTCAGATATTTCTTTTCACCAGAATACTTCATTCTGTATCAATTCATAAACTGTGACTTTCACACTGTATCAAACCATTAGATAAAAGCAGTTCACCAATCACGGGCCAGTTGGTCCGTTTCTTTATCACCACGTGACTTCGAAGTATTTTCTTAGTAATGGGCTGGCTTATCGCCTCCGAGGGCCGATCTCCATCTCCATCTTTTATCTCGACATTGACACCTGCCTCTCTAGAACAGCTTTCTCCCTTGACAGCCATCTTCTCTTTCCTCATTTCACTGTCGATATCTCACATTTTTATCTTGCACACACTTGCCCAACATGCCGCGCGCCGAAGCCGGAAGCACGAAGGCGATCAGCAACAAGATGAAGTCCAAAGGCTTAGGCCGACTTCGCTGGTATTGTCAGGCCTGTGGTAAGTGTAATGCCCACTCTGCCTTCCATGTGTATACTAACATCTTCAAGAAAAGCAATGCAACGATCAAAACGGATTCAAGTGCCATGTGAACAGTGAAAGCCACACGAGACAGATGCTCCTAATCGGCGAGAACTCCAAGAAGCACATCGAAGAGTTCAGCCGAGACTTTTTACGGAACTTCGTTGAACTTTTGAGAACAACACACGGCGAGAAGAAGATACAAATCAACCACTTTTACCAGCAAGTTATCCAAGATAAAAGCGTGAGTCTTCAACCCGGGTGGTTATTTGAAAGATCGGAACATGTGCTAATTTTGAACAGCATATTCATATGAACTCCACGAAATGGTCAAGCCTGACACAGTTCGCCTCATATCTCGGACGGGAGGGTATCTGCCGCGTGGAGGAAGGCGAGAAGGGATTGTTTGTCTCTTGGATCGATAACAGCCCCGAAACCATGCGCAAGCGTGAAGCCGTCATGAAAAAGGAGCGACAGGACAAGGGTGATGAGGAGAGGGAACAGCAGCAAATTCAAGAACAGATCGAGCGGGCCCAGCGCAGTGCAGCCAACAAGACAGAAGAGGAACCTGAAGCGAAATTGTTACAGCGAAAGGAAGGCGAGAAGATAAAGCTAGATTTCGGATTTGGCTCAAAGCCAAAGACAGACGCAAAGCCACCCTCACCTCCAACTACAGCCGAGTCCCCCGAGACAAAGGATTCTCCCACACATACCACTGGTTCTCCCACTCCACCCGCCGAAGTTGCAGCACCGGCACCAGTCAAAGTCTCGATGTCGATGGGCGCACAGAAGCCCAAGAACGTGTTTGCTGCTGCTAAGAAGAACCCCTTGGCTGGCAAGAAGGGCTCCGTGTTCGCTCCTCCTAAGAAGATGACTGAGCAGGAGAGGATCATGAAGGCTGAGATGGAGGCAATGGAACGCAAGCGGTCGCACCCAGGCTCTGGCTTCAATAACGCCAAGCGTCCCAAGGTCACTTGAAGCTTGAACTGGCATGTGTCTTCTATATTCCAAAACCGCGTCCTGCGACTCGCGCCAATCGAATGCCGATGCACGCGCAAGGGCATCTCGCAGATCTTTGCATGCAGATTTTATGGGGCAATCTTCTCGCTTTGATGTTTATCTGGCAATCAAACTTCCGGGTAATGTACAACCCTCAATTTCCGTGGTGACTGTGGATTCGAGTTCAACCCACCCACTGGTTGAATCTGTGTACTGATGGTTACGGCGTCCATTTACTGTCCCTGCCTGCGGGATGTGATTGCATTAGCAAATCTGGTATTTTGGGGCGGGGCCTTCTTACTGCATCATTTACCTTGATACTGTGCGGTAGATGCGTCTTGAAATAGTTAGCCTTGCTTTCAGTTTCCTAAATCTTAGAACTTTTGTAGCTAGCCGAATGTGACAACGACCATAATATCAATTTATTACTTTGCAACCCTCTTTTTCGATTTCGTGGTTTTGTTTTGACATGCAGAAACTACCATTATCTGTTAGTAAACATGGCAATCTACAAAGATCAAATTATCACAAGTATTGATAATAAGAATGAATGACTGAACATGTAAGTTCCAACCACATACTCGAATGGTAGCTTAAATCCCAGTAAAAGTAACCATAGATTGATTGACCTCGTTTCAAAAAGCATATTGGTTGACCTCGGTTATAGTAGATGAAAGTTCTTTCCAAGCATTTTCATAGCTGGCTATCGTAGAGCACTGTATTCCTCAGCAATGGACTATACCCAGACGCACCCCAGCCAATGATCTCAGTTATAACACTGTCCTTCATCATAATATTGCTTGGGTCCAGATCACCATGCGTTAGAACCTTTCTTTCGTCTTGGCTTCTGGAGGCGATAATCCTTTTTACCAGAAGACCATCGTGCTTCGTGAGTTTGTCTTTTGGCCTCGCGTAGCAAAGAGCCTTCACGGCCCCTTTGTGGTACTCATCCCTTGTCGAGAAAGGCCCAAATTGACGGTCCTCCCGGCACTCAAGTCCCATGGATGTTTCAAAACTACATCTTCGCAGGGTCCGCCATCAACAGTCCCGAAAAAAGATCCTTCAATCTGGCGCCAACCCTGTGTGGAGGCTTCGAATTGTTGAATAAGAGTTCTTTAAGAATCGCTTGAAAAGGATTTCAGCAACGTATCAGAGGGACACCTGGGATATTCTCCATTAAGATAAAACCTATGCTGTGGACCGTATATACATTCAAAGCTTTTGAAACAGGGACTGAAGTCCTTCCCTGGCAAGAATGGGGGTTTCAGCTTCTGCCATCTGGACCACGGGTCCGACTTTCCATATAGTTGATGGGTTGATCTCTAAAATGTTGCAGGCCCCCGGTTTATGAGGACATAAGTTTTCCGCGTTCTCGATTTCTTCTGGTGTGACAAGCGGTGGTGGTGGGTGTCTCTCAGAGTGAACAAAGCGTACTTGACAGTTGGAGTGTATACCGCAGAGGTAGTTTAGATACGTGACAGGTGGAGGCTGCAGGGCAGTAATTGAGGGGTCTTGTGGACCAGACAAAGTATGAATGCACTCACTAGGCTGCTGTTTAGGTGGTACTCTCTGTACTCTTCCATTTTGGCGCAGGTGTTAAGACTAATGTATCAAGTCTTGCTCTCCGTCGAAGATGTTATTGTAGCGGAAGGCCGTGAGAGGCAAGATGACTGCGGGGGCAGAGAAACATCTTGGCACAATGTGACATCAAACATGCAGGGATCAGAGAGCTAGTCAAGCGTTGAAGTTTATAATGACCCTGAAGTCACATCTATATCCACATCGGTCAATGGAGGCGGCCGGTTAGGCCGAACGGTGGCCCTCGTCGATCATTGCCCTCCCCTCGCTTGTTCACGAATGACCGACCGATGAGTTCGGGGCAAACAACGTTGCGAATAGCCAATATGTCGGAAATCGGAAAACAAGGCGCCCGACATCGACAGCTGTCCAGATTTTTGATTTGTGCGACGTCGCTTCAAACTTGCTAAGTATAAAGCAACCGTCAGGTAATGGATCTTTTGGCAATCTTAGAGCCAAATAATTCTAAGGTTCGAAGCTACATAATGGAGTTTCCCAGCGAAACATTTCTCATCAGCCACTGGTTAACAAGTCTTGTGGGGATTATTTGTCTGGTAGGCTCATATGCTCATCCTCTCCCCCTATTCAAGAGTTATTGACTGGAGCGCTATCCTAGACGTTCATATATCGAAGGCTCACAAATAATACATCGCATATCCCTGGTCCTGAAATATCAAAGTGGACAGGAGTGATCTACACGTACTACTGGATGAGCGGAAAAGCACCCTTATACATCCACAAGCTTCATGAGAAATATGGTAAGTGTTGCCAGTTTCGTACCTACACCCAGAAATGTACTGACATGGGTTTTCAACATGCCCCATTGTTCGAGTTCGCCCAGATCAGATAGACGTCTGTGATATAAATGCCGTGAAAGAGATTCACAAGACAAACAGCCGCTTCCTCAAAACGGTGTTCTACCGCAACCTGGCTAGCGGGGCTGTGCACACTGTATTCTCGACTAGGGATACCAAGTTTCATTCCGTCCATCGGCGTCTTCTGGCATCTCCCATCTCCGACTCCTCTCTGACTCGCTTCGAGCCGCTCATAGCTGATAGGATCAACCTCACTGTCAGCAAAATAAAACAGGAGCTGGAATCGCGCGGTGTTGCTGATGTGTTCAAATGGTGGTTATTTATGGCAACAGACATAATCGGCGAACTAAGCTTTGGTGACTCGTTCGGAATGCTCGAAGCAGGAAAGGTTTGTGGACATATTCGGGAAACCAATATGGGAAGAGATCTGCGCTAATACAAGGTACGAATCCAGAAAAATCAATACACCATAGACATGGAACGACTGGCATCGTACCAGCCAATTCGGACGACGTTTCCAACTCTAATCAAAATCGCCAGCTATATTCCCTTGCCAATGCTCAGGGAAAGTGTACAGGCAGGTAAAAGAATTGGGATGCATGCTGCCCAGTCGATCGATCGTTACCGACGTCTCATGGCTCAGAATCCATTGGACCCTAAGCCCACTCTGCTCACCAAATTGTTTGATACGGAGAAAAACGGCTTGTCATTGCAGGATATCCGACAAGAGGCCCACGGATACATTGTCGCAGGAAGCGATACCACTGCTGTTACCATGACTTATCTGAGCTATGCTGTGTCTAACGACAGCCGTGTGCGAGAGAAACTTGTCGCTGAATTGATGGGTCTTGCCGAGCCCATTACAGACAAAAGCCTCAGAAACCTGCCTTATCTCAACCTAGTCATCACGGAGACTTTACGGTTGTATACGGCTGTCCCTCTTGGCTTGCCTCGATCAGTGCCACCAGAAGGAGCACACTTCTGTGGGTTCCAAATACCAGGAGGAATCACAGTATCAACTCAGTCTTATAGTCTCCATCGAGATCCTTCTATTTTCCCAGACCCGTACAGGTGAGTTAAAGAAATTTCCAGAAGCTTTGGGCAAAAATCTGATTGTAGCAGTTTCAATCCCGAGAGATGGGAAAACCCTAGCAAGGAAATGAAAGATGCCTCCCTGCCTTTTGGTGGTGGATCTAGGAGTAAGCCTCAGATATCTAGATTGCTGATAAAGCTAACATTTGCAGTCTGCTTGGGTATCCATTTAGCTCGGATGGAGCTTCGTATGGCCACGGCGCTTTTCTTCCGAGCCTTACCTGATGCCCGACCTTCAAAGAAAGAAGGAATGTCAGAGAGTGATATGATCATGGAGTCTTATTTCTTGATGGCTCCACAGGGCCATCGTTGTCTTATTGAGACATGATACCGTTTTGGGGGATCAGACTAATTATTGCATTTCTGAGCAAATTTTGTCGCTCTTGAAATTGCTTGAAGAGCGGAACCAGTTCAACAAAATGAGATTGAGACCTGTTGCTATACCATAAGATGAGACCAATTTCGCGAAATATTCCAATTTATCATACTTTGAAAAAACAGGACCAGCCTCAGTCCCCACTTTGTAATAAACAGCAGCTAATTTAGCACAAATATCCGAAGAACCTAGCATAGGCTGCCGTTATCACAAGACTGATCACACTTGTAAGTCCCAATCCAATTATCAGCACCATAAACGTCCAACCCCATCAACCACCCATTCATAACCTGATGCAGATAATCCAAGTTCTGTGGAACACCATTAGACTTACCCTCCGCCGAACAAGGATAATCCTGCGTAAGCCCCTTATTACCATTCAATCCACTACCCTTAGTAAACCACCCGTTATACGATCCAAACGCCTTAATAGCGT
Organism: Penicillium arizonense; assembly: GCF_001773325.1. NCBI lineage: Eukaryota > Fungi > Ascomycota > Eurotiomycetes > Eurotiales > Aspergillaceae > Penicillium > Penicillium arizonense. The sequence continues at coordinate 722,682 of NW_019173282.1, read as the reverse complement.
TCCCACCCGACGCATCCAGCTGCGAGGCGAGATAGTGGGTCCCCGCATCCACGTTATCCTGGATGGAATCCGTACACTGGCCATTGGGATAGTTCGCGCAGGACACTTGCATCAATCCCGGCGTGGGACCACCGGCGTTTGCGTTGCAGGATGACTCTTGCATTGCGATAACGGCTAGGATTACTGGGTCCACGCTGTATTTGGACCCGGCGCTTTGGAAGTACCCGTCGTATTGCCTGCATGCCGAGCCTATTCCATTGTAGAAATTGTCCAGGGAGACGTGGTAGACGTCGTCTATGGAGAGGAATGGTGGGTTCCAGCCGCCACCGGTGATGCCTGTGTTGAGCCAATCTTCGGATCTGGTCTTTTGTTAGGGATGTGGACTGGTGTGGGAGGGTTATGGTGCGTACCCGTTTGGACCTGTGGTTGATGTGACAACTTCGGTTGCTCCGGTGGCTTTGGGGTTGGATCCTACGCCTGGATTTGCGGACTGGGCTGTTGAGTGGGCAGCCAGAGCCAGGGTAGCGAGAACGATGGGTTTGAGAATGGCCATTGCTGATATTGAATCTTTGATATGGAGCTGGTCAAAGTAATTGTTGAAGCGTTAAGCTCGGAAATCTGCTCAACTTTATAGTGTTGGGGTGTAAATTAGTATTCAGTAAGTTGCCTCTCCTTTACTCGGTGTAACCTGCCAGGGTTGTTTCGGCTTTGACAATCGTAACATAGCTCAAGAGGAGTTTCTCAAAGTAGAGAGATATATGTACCAGGTGGGGAGGGCTAGTAAGAAATTAAATGGACCAGTTTCTGAATTGGGTATAGTGCATAGCCTACTAAGGTAAATGTGAAGGCCTCAGCGTTGGGTTAATTTCGCCCCAGGGGTCCTGTAGTATGCAGGGTGCTCCACTGAAGATTGCGGGCAAGTGGATTCCCGTTAATCGCGGAACAGCTAAGCCGAAAGTCAGGAGGAAGCTATAGTACATTCTTGCCGTTCAGGTTTATCCACTGTCCTTCGTCAATGAAGATCGCCAGATCTGTTTAGGTTGAATCAAAGGTATGATTTACGTGCCCGGACAGAACATCGAGTGTACCTAGGTTGGTGATTGGACAATGACCTTCTTGAGAAAATTCGAGTCTGTTGATAATCCCGTCGGTGTTCAAAGTCTCTTGCAAGTCGGCCGTCGCTGTGTCCAACAGCCTCACGGTCTCATCATCGGAGCCGGACGCCAGCAGCTGGCTGTCGGGCGGGAAGGCCACCGAGCAAACCCAATTTGAATGGCCCTCGAGAGTCTGTAACTCTGCACTCCTTTTTTTTTGTTCACCTGTGGGAACTGGCATATCCAATGAGGAAGCTCCGGCTCGAACTCTGTACGAATCATTGCGGTTCGAGGTGCAAATACTTTGTCCCGCGGTGCTTGATCAGCTATCAGGCTGATTTTTCAGAACAAAGCATGTTCCATCGTGCAGAAAATCCGATATCACAGAATTTTCGTCGCACTATATCTATTAGTGTAAATCAACATGGCTGCCTACTAGATTACTTAACGGTATAAGCGTAAGGGGGAGACCAAGAATACCCTCTACCTCCGATATAAGCACAGAGCAGACTCATCGCTTCCACCCAGTGTAGAAAATGCCTCCGGAGGAACAGTAGTATATCTTCTATCTTGGAAGATGAAGACTTTGTTCGAGATGGTGTATTCAGTAGCAACACGAGTATTGTAATTCCGGTAGGAGATTGTACAACGATCACTATTCATGTTTATTATCATTATTGTTCTTTTCCCCCAAGAAAGCGACCACCTACTATAGTAACGCAAAGCCCAATTGGCAAAAGCCCCAACGGACACTAGGATAGTTCGCTCGTAGATAACCCCCAATACATCAAGGAAACAAGGTTAGATAAGTTCCTCGCTCGGTACCCGGATTTAATATGGAAGGAATCAATTGATATGTAGCGATTGGAAAAGGCGGTGCAGACGTTAAGCCCAAAGTGGAGAACTCAGCGGGGCAGCTTAAGGAGGTATGGACGAAGTTATAGTGCATTTTGCACAGGAAGCAGGTGAACGATGCAGAACACATGCCACCATACTTGTTGACAAACCGGACGGGCAACAAATTAAATGTTGGAGTACAACGCGAAGCCGAATCCTTCGCGTACACAATTACAATTGAAAGCTATTTGCTGGAGGAGAGCGCCTAGAATAAAAGCATAGAAATAGGGCTCTTAGGTGCATCACCTCTCTGTTTTCTTATATCAGAATCCAATGGCACCCCACGAAGAAGCCGTATAATCTCCTTTGCCAAATTTCCAGCCTGCCATAACACTAGTCAAATAGTCATCCCCACTATACCAGCCATTGCTGATGCCATGCTGGAAGAAAGGCGTTAAACTACCCGAGAACCAACCTGAGTTATTCGGATCGACGTAAGTCATGGTAAGAGCACCGCCGGTTGGCCAACTGTAAATACAGGTCAAAAACGTCAGCTTTAGATATAGAAGACTCAGTATAACTTACTGATATAAGTAAACATCTCACTCTTTGCCTCCAATATTCACGTTCCGTGCCCAAGGCACCGCACCATTTGAGCCATAGTGGTCGGAGAGAGGAGAATTAGGGGCGCGATAACCGACCCGAAACATCACCTCGAATTTCGAGTTGCGATCAGTGGGAGCGTAGCTTGGGTCAATGAAATTGTCGTAGCTAGACAATTAATATGAACGAATTCCTGAACTCAGGATTATATTAAGGAGCGTTGAGTCTTACCAAGCATCATATCCTTGGCCATCCGCAGGATTAGCAGACTGACTAAACCAGGTGTTATGCCCCGGGTTGACATCGTTGATCTTCTTGGGCGACGAGATGCGCCAGTCTTCGCCAGTGACCATCGCAAAAAATCCAGTACCACCTGGCGCGGACACACCCCAAGAATTGTCGTTATTATACCATGGACCAATGCTGCCAGAAGTACTGAAATGCTTAAAGTAGTAAGTGAGCACCATTAACCGACCGACCAAGCCCACTCAAGTGGATAAAAGATGTAGAAACAAACGATAGAACCACTTCATGGTGACTGTAAGACCACCCTCTTTGGCTAATTGCGAGACTTGCAGGTCATCCAGTTCAAGCTATGGATAGAAGAATCGGTATTTATGCTCTTCAGAACCAGCAAAAGCCAACAGCGGTCCTGGACAAAATGGGGGTCTGCAGGTCAATCAATCAATCAATCAAAGTTCTATTAACCTGTTGGAGCCTAACTAATACCGTAATGGCTATGCAGGCGCTTCTATCCATTTGAAGCAAGAAGTCGTGTCCGTACGCCTGATCATGCTCCAGTACAAAAAGTGAGGCTGGTTCTCAAAGAGTGGAAGCACCAGCCCATTACTGTGAGCCAACCCCATAAAACTCGCAGTACAAATGGGAAATTCAATGCCAGTAATGCATTGATTACAAAATAAGCGCGTGGATGCACCTCCACCTCTCCAATGTCCTCCTTCTCACGAGACATGTTCACACCTCCGTATCAAAGACCCTACATAGTAAGCACTAGGCAAGATCAGACCCCGTTCTCCGACATCTTTCCTTCTTCCTCAATTGGGCGTTCTGGTACTCAGTACCCACACAGGCGGCGCGTATTCGTATAGCTCATCGAGGTTCTCTCCACCCTCGACGGTGTTGGCAAGCGTTGGTGGGTGCCAAGCGTCTTCGGGAGGGGGTCTGCAGGAATGGCAGGATCTTCGTCCATCTCAATACCCCGGCGGGGTAATGAGCAGGCTCCATTTCTACCAACTCAATGGCCACTCACTAGTCGCAATGCTACTCTACTGAGGGGACTTTACCCACAGGTTTTGGTGTGATCTACATGTGTCGGAAGCCCTCTGGTGATCCGATACATTCTAGCGAATATATCGCCGCACCCTTTGTCCGATGCTGCCGATTTAGAGGGCATTACTAAAAGGACCCCCTCTTGTTGATATTTGGACCCCCTCTCCACCTGTCTAAGCCTAATTAGGGAAGGCGTAGTATGTGTATCTCACGGTGTCTTTCTTTAGTAGAAATGCATAAAATCCTCGGTGATCCTAATGCACCGAGAACTTGTTTCCGAAAACACTATAGAACTAGAGGAGTTAGCCTATGCAGCGGCTAGTAGGCTATTTTACGTCGAATTCTTTAAAAGTTTTATATCAAAAGTGAGAAAATAAGTAAGTTAGATCGTATCAGCTATCTATAGAGCTCTCCGACTCTTCCTAAGCCGATCGGACTAGGGATTCTCTCCCTAAGAAGTAGGAATAATCGCCGGCGACACCTAGACCGTATACGAAGCCACTCCCTACAGAGCTCGCCGGCGATAGTAAGGCTCCCTAAGCCGTAGACGAAGCCATTCCGGCCCTATTATCACCCTACGAGACCTGTTGTCTTCCTCTACGCCCTTTTGTTCATTTTCACTAAGGAAATACACTATGAAATACATATAGTAAGCCTTCCCTAATTAGGCTTAGACAGGTGAAGAGTCCGAATATCAACAAGAGGGGTCCTTTTAACATTGCCCGATTTAGAATAGAATTGCTAACCTCACATAATCCGTGACATGATGCTAGCCGGATCCGAGTAGACGATGTCTGCGCTCTCCCAATTAAAGTTTACACCTGCTGCAAGGAGAACAAAAGGGATAGGTCATCGGTTTATGCGGGCGCTGAATATATCCTAAATGTATCCCGACGGCAAATTGATGTGCCGTGGATTTAGACCCTAAAGATGTGCTGATTTTGCGGGGTCATCTCATGTCTCTATAAAAGCGTCGAGAAGTTTGGCCGCTACTTGGAACAAATGCACTAACTTTAATACGTGAAATACTCCACTACACGATCATCTTCGCAACTCTGTGCTCCACCCATCCGAGACGACGGAATGCCGCTACTCAAGCTCCTCACGGGGGGCCTTTATCTGGCTGCTCTAGCCAGTGGTCTAGCCATGCCACTTTCCAGCATAGACATTGAGCCCAACTCTCCGAAAGTTGACCTTGGATACTCAATATACCGTGGTGTAAGACTCGAAGCGAGCGTGGATCAGTTCTTGGGCATGCGGTATGCCCAGGCCCCACTCGGCGATCTCAGGTTTAGAGCTCCACGGCAGCCGGAGCGTAAGGTTGAAGAACAAGATGCCTCCCAAGTCAGTCACAGTCCAAGACCTATTGCCCTTGACAAAAATCGAAGGGTAGACTAACTCGACCTCACTATCTATAGTTTGGTCCTATTTGTGTCGGCACAGGGCAGCAACCAGGTCCAGGCATCGATGAGGACTGTCTATTTGTCAACGTGTTCAAGCCCTCAAACGCTACGCCTGCCTCCAAGCTCCCCGTCCTGGTATATATCCAAGGCGGTGGGTACGCAACTAATTCGAATCCCAACTACAATGGCACGGAGATCATTCGATCCTCGGGTGGCAACATTGTATTAGTCAACTTTAACTACCGCGTTGGTGTTCTTGGTTTCCTTGCCAGTGAAAAGGTCAGGCAGGATGGAGACTTAAATGTTGGCCTCCTGGACCAACGGCTGTTACTTCTCTGGGTGCAGGAGCATATTAGCAAGGTCTGTTTGCGGACATTTACTAAACATAGCTTTTGTAGACAACTGACCATTTTCATTTTATTAGTTTGGTGGTGACCCAGGCCATGTTGTTATACAAGGCTCGTCAGCTGGTGGTGGCTCCATATCCCATCACCTCACGGCATACGGAGGCAAAGCAAAAGACAAACTCTTCGTTGGAGCGGTTCTTGACAGTCCTTTTTGGCCCACGCTACGAACTGTCCCAGACATGGAATTCCAATATCAGCGGCTGCTGGGCTTAACTGGCTGCTCGTCCGTAAGCTGTCTGCGAGAGACGAACACTTCTGCTCTCCAGGCAGCAAGCTACGGCTCCAACTTTCCCGGGTCTAAACCCAGCGACCCCCTACCACTTTGGTACTGGCTACCAACCATCGATGGCAAACTCATCCCTGACCAGCTATATACCGCCTTCGCAGCTGGCCGCTTCGCAGCTGTACCCGTGCTTGTGGGCCACACCACAAACGAGGGCTCGTACTTTGCATATAACGCGTCAAACGCCTCTCAAGTCTCTTCTTTCCTCCGCACCAACTACCCCCATCTCACAAGCGCACAGTTAGAAGACATCAATCAGCACTACACGCAAATGGAACCCGTCCCCAATCACGCAGCATACTTCCCCAGCGCTTCCGCCGCGTATGGTGACGCTACCTTTACCTGCCCTGCCAATGACATAGCAGGCGCGGTGGCGCGGTTCCTTGGCCGGGAGCGGGTGTGGAGTTACCGGTATAACGTGCTTGATCCGTACTTTGTAGCCCTTGGCTATGGGGTCCCCCATACGTTTGAGACAAGCGCTATTTTTGGACCTGGACAAGCAGGCTGGTTCCCACCGTCTTACCTCACAACCAACGCGCCTATTGTGCCCGTAACCATGGGGTACTGGGTAAGTTTTATGCGGAGCCTAAATCCGAACACGTATAAAGCACCCGGTTCGCCGACATGGAAACCATGGGGGAATTTCCGGGGTCGTCAGCTTCGGCTGCAGACTAATGACACAGCGATGGAAGAGGTTCCGGATTGGCAGGTCGGGAAGTGCTCACTATGGAAGCATCTTGCTCGGACAATGGAGATATAAGCCACTGACGGTTATCACACCATAAATCAAGAGGTTACGAGATGGCAGGACCGTACTTATTTGCTGAGGATCTAGTAACAAAGTATACAAAACTCGTTGAGCCCATCAGGCAAAGCACAATGGTACCCCTTCGAGTCGAGATAAATTCCGAGATCTATTCTACGTCTCCCTGGGCATTCGGTGTCAACTGGAGATACGGCACAGTAGACACATTGACAGATGTGGGGATGCCATCCACGATCGTCTCCATCGCGGCGTTTCACCGACGTGTAGACGTGGAAGGAACACATAGCTGGGATACCCTCGATGATGCATCACATATGGTCTATCTGCCTCGCCTTCCCCCAGTCGCGCGATCTGATTGACTTCCTCTTCTTAGGAGACATAGCACGTCAATGTGCGCACGACAGAGCGGAAACTATCCAACCCGAGTCGGACAAGAACCATTTTCTCCGGGGTTAGTTGCCTAGATCGGATCAATACCAATTCTGCCCCCAACCAAAGGCAAATACAGAGACTAAGCTGGAAGCGGAAACGGAGCACGAGAGATGGCAAAGGTTTAGGCAGGGGACCATGTCAGCGTTTTAGGGGTGTTCGGGGTGTTCTGTTGAAGAATAAAGGGCTTGAAGTGTTAAGTGGCAAGGGCACTAGTCCCGACAAATCACTGAAAAAGGGCGAAAACAAACATACAACAGCATGTCTAAGGTGGTGGTCACCTAGCGCCCACGGTTCGGGCATGGGCGGCTCGCCGCTTTATTCAGGGCACTCAGGGCAGATATTCACCCACCTGAATATTCCTCACCCGAATATTCAGCCCGTACAGCAAAAGGTACATTTCCCATCATGACCAAAAAAGCTATAAGTATCCTTTTTTCCCCTCCGTTTTCGTCTCTCCAGCCTCGCATTATCACTCCAACCTCGCTTTGTCACGAGCAAGATGCGAACCAAGCATGACCCAACGTTGAAATATATGGCCAATGTTGTGGATTTCGGGGAGCATAGTAACAATGAAATCCAGCGGGTAGTACTGCCACGAATAGAATCTGGTTACCGTCACGCGTTACTTATTTTCGACGAGTAAGTCTTAGGCCCGGGAGTAGAGAAGTAAATCGCTAAATTGTGCCTCTACCCTAGTTTTGTCAAATTACATCTATAGGCCGTCATTCCGCCGGACATCAGAACTTGTAGGGTATTTCTCGAGTGGGTTGCAAGAGGAATGGACGGTCGGATCGAAGAACGGCCTATAGTCGAGACGATTTAGGGATTTTTTAGGAAATTCGCAACTGGCATAAAGAGAAAAAGAAACTTTGAATTCCTACCTACCACTAGGACTACAATCAATGAGGTCTATACCAGCGTTATTTCAAAGCAATTAGGGCTAATACTACATAGTATATCGTGGGAGAACTAAAGATTAAGATCCCTCTCTCGACTGAGCAAATGAATAAAGATAGTAGGGTATCCCTAAATGATTTAACTATCTTGATGACTTAATTATGGTGTCGAGACCACTATAAGTATCGTGGAACCCCTGCCGATCGGGCTAGAGTTTAGCTGAGTGCCGCAATGCTCCTATATTGCTTTACCTCTGCACGCATAGGGGAAGTTCACGAATTAACCGCTCGGAGGCACGGAGCCCGCGAGATCGGGGAGGACGGCGAGGATACTGACTTAGAAGCCCGCGTGATAGCTGCCTATTATAAGGTGTGTTTAGATAAGGAAGAAGAAGCCAATACTTAAAGCTGACTATATTAGCATTTCGAACTCACCATCGAGAGTGTGGATAGTATAGTAATACTTATACTCACCTACGAGCGCGAATTTGTTAAAGGATATTGGCGAAAGACAAAATAGGAGATTCCTAAGCACGCATTCTATAAAGTATACGCCGAGGATATGCCTATATTTCTAAACCTTTTGATATTCTTTTTACCGATAGCCACCGCGGATAAAGCTTTTAGAGATTACGGTTTAGTGAACGAGATCCTAGATACTATCGATATGTATAAGAAGGTCGGTCCTTCGGAGGATAATATCCTTAAGGTAATTTATATCTAGTAAGAACTAAGAGATTTGCCGGTTTTTCGCCAATATCTTGAGTATAATGTAGACAATTTCAAAGGCCATACTAGGGGAGCGGATTCCTTCGGTAAGGCCTTAGTCAATCTGGGCCACAGAAGTGGCTATACGCTAAATATTACTATTCGGGCGTATCGAAGATAGGCTTTACAATAAGTAGGTACGGATTCATTTCAAGTATACGCTCACGTGCTAGCTAATAATAAAATAGATAAGACGTATTCCGAGTTAGCAAGAATGAAGTTCGCTAGACAAACTAACCGGAACACCTACGGAAAGTCATACGTATATCCACTTAGTGAGGTTAATAGACTAGCAAACTATCTAGGAATTGCCAGCCGACAAGAGTATATCTAGAATCGTCGGGAAATAGGTCTTTACCGCAGTTCCTCTTTATCGCAGCTCCTCCCTACGAAAGCTAAGTATAAATTTCTTGCCTAAGAAGATATTTATACTCTTAACTAAATTATGGCAAAGTTGAGTTTGCTACTATTAGACGCTACGCCGGAAGAAAAACACAAAATCTAACTTAAACAAAAGAGGGTCTATAGTGAGAAACGGAGCCTTTATAATGAAGAGCTCCGAAAGGTCTAGGCGCAATTAGGGAGGTAGTATAGAAGTATTTACACTAAAACTATGTTCCACTATAGGAGAAAGGTAATGCCTTATAGAGACTTCTTAGCTAGCACATTGCCTTATAAGCTTAGCCTCCGGAGTTTAGATAGAAGAAGAACTATATAGGCATTAGAATCTCTCTATAGTGAGACAAATCCGATTTCATACCGTGATAGCCTCAGCCCTATAGGATAGGCCTATCTCTGTGGAAGATCTATCAAAGAGTATATCATAGTTCAATATGAAAATACGATTTCCCTATTACTAATTTAAAATAGATTTAAGGATCACCGAAAATGGTTATATCTATACCGTTGCTACTCTAGGCATTATAAATCCACCCACGGATTTACGCAAATATGCTTTAAATGCGACCTATGGTTTACTAATGAATCAAAGTGGGAGGATCATTGCTAGGAGCATCTTAATAATCTAGGCGATTTGCTCCGTTATGATCCTATGATCTTCCGCAACGCATCTATAAAGCCTAGGCTATGTCCATTTTGCCTAAGTGCTAAGAGAGAGAAACCGTCAAAGAGAATATTTCAATTCGTCCTCTCATTACTAAAGTGGCACTCCCATATTAAAGATCATTTGAAAGAACTCAAACTTGATTTCGACTGCAAGCATCCAGCCTGCTCCACAACCTTTAGAAGCCTAGAGGAGCTTACCTACTATCTCGTTGACACGCATTGTTGGCGCCCTAGGCGGCAATCACCCAAGAAACGAAAGTGGGCAGACATTAAATTTTGAGACACACGGACATAATTAATGGCCAGAGTGGACGCATGGAAATGCACTCCAAGCCACAGGAGGTGGTTCAAATGCTGCTAGATCAAGGTGCCGATGTGAACGCCCAACGTGGACGCTATGGCAATGCTCTTCAAGCCGCATCAGTTAGGGGCCAAAAAGAGGTGGCCCAAATGCTACTGGATCATGGTGCCTAGGATAGATGCAGTGGCAATGCATCCTCATCATTGCCCAGTCGTAATTATTATGCATGGAAAGTGACGTAACCGGGAGGATACATTAAGAAGTTGTCTCAACACACCCTAGCTCATCTAGGGCAGACATCTAGTCTACTTGGCCCTGAAACACCCGTTTCTACTCTCCTTCCAAAATCGCCAGTGACCCCAAAAAGAACCTGTATCGTCCTTTGTAGTTGCGTAAGATGGTAGTGTGGTACTTCATAAGTCACTGGATTATAACATGGCCCAATCCATCTACGGACAACCGTTTCACCCCAGTGGACTAATCTCTGATCTTTCATTTTTAACTGTCAATCTTGTTTCATACCGAAATATAAATTCATCCTTGATGCATCCCTAGGCCACTTCCACCTCGACCGTGTCCCAATTATGCTTTCCTCCCATTATGCCTTCTCCCGATCTTGGTAGAGGAGTTTAAACGATTTCCGGTTCTGTCTGACCTTCTGTTGGGTCATAGAACGTACCATGTATCCTTCAGAGACTCTGAGAATGCCATTATTGCCATGCCAGCTGATTGTTTTAGATACAAACCGTGGTTCTTCGCCAGTCATCGGGGATATACCAAGGTAAACGAGATCTTGCTGATTAACCTCTCCCTCGGTGCTCGTGCTCCCTTCGAGAAACACGAATTCATCCGTTGGCTTATTGCTCGCAACAAGCCAAGCTCCACTTTCTCTCGCAAAACTGACAAAGCGCCCCGTTGCAGAATTTTTGAGAACATATGGCTTGGCGTACTCAATCTAAAGAATCAGAATGACGCGAAATCTCGCAGAAAGCTGGATGTCGTACCTTGTGTACTGGCTCGCCTTGAAGTGTTTCGAATTCAAAGTACAGCCCAGAATTTTCACTCTCGGGTGCTGTTGGTGAGAACATAGCTGTTCCATACGCTCTGCTAGAGCCAGCAGGTTTAGTCTTCTTGATCTCTACATGAGAAGAGTGATCAGCATCTGAAATTATATTAATGTAAATGGTAAACATACCAGCCGGGACTTTTGATGGTGAATAAGCTGTCAGATACTGGAATTCATCTTCGTTCCGGAGATAAAATTTCCTGCCTGACTTCGGCTGCAGCGATCTAATCACTTCTTTGTACTCCTCTTTTTCTATAAATTTCTGTATCCTCCCCTGCTTCGGGAATTTGGCTATCAAATCCAACAAGTGGCAGTTTCCGGCTCTCTGCAAAATATGTCAGTCAATTTGTTCTTGTGAGGAACGCAATATTATGTACGTTGATAATCCTCCAGTTGTGGTGAGGAGCGACTGTTGGGCACCATTCGGGAGGGCTAGTGCGCGCCAATTAGTAAAACGATAGCTTGACATTCAAGACTGTCATAGAAGGTCCTCACTTGTTGCAGAGCAGGGTGTCGCCACCATTTGCTTGCCACTGCAGAGAATTCTCCATCGCGCCTTGAGTGGCATTTCGTTCGGTTCCAGAACTCTGGCCATACCCGCCCTGCACGCCGCCTTCCACGCCAACACCTTTGATCTCCCCCTTCAGTGAGGATGCTGCCTGGATCTTCATAGATTTTTTGACATCAGAACCACTACCCTCTCCAGTCCACTCAAAGTCTTCTGAGGCAAAAAGTCGCCCTCCTACCTGGACCTCTCTGCTGAAGTATTCACCTTTGGAGATCAGCGCACAAGTCGGGGGAAGTTTTTCGAGCTCGATCACTCACCGTAGAGTTCCAAAAAGTTCTCCAATGAAATCTTATCTTTCACTAGCTTCAAATCATCTTCACATTGTTTTGTGAGTTCGAGGCTGTATTGGTCAAGTATCAAAGTAGCCCTCGGGAACTAAAACGGTCAGCACATCTGGAAAATCATCGAAAAAGGGACTCACATTGTATGAAATATTCATTCGAGCAGTATCGCCCTTTTTGATTTCGTAGGACCTCTCTGAATTTGACTGTGCGTACCCTGCTGATGTGCCAATACTGTTACCAAGGAAGCTCATGGCCCTATTTTCGAGTTAAAGGGACGACCTTCAATAAGGTAGGGGGAAAACAAACCCGGATCGGAGGATATCCCATGTTGAAATAGATGACTGAGAGAGTGAAGATTGGAACTGGCTCCTAGTCTCGTAAATTGAAACGTAAGACTGGTCATCGACAATAAAGTCTGGGATTCGAAGCTCTGGCTACTGTCAAGTCAGGTTTTGGAGTTCTAAGATGATGGAAGCGATGCCTTACCTCGGGCTGATCTGAAATCTTAAGTTGTCGAGCCTTAATCTGGAACGCTTGAAAAGAAGTTCCATCAGTGTCCAGCTAGTTGGTCGTCGTGATTAATTTTCTCACCTGGCTGACGTGCTCGTGCCACACCAATAGGGATACCTTCAGCTTTTTCGCCGCTTCCCTTTATCATTCGCATGATGGAAAGTCCATAGCACAAGGAGTTACTTGTAGCAACTATTTGCCAGTCATTCTCTTTCAGCTGCGCCGGGCCACTGAGAATTGAGTTTAGCATTTCCATAGGAATCCTACATAGTAAGGAGATGTTGTAAGTACCTGTTTTGGCCGCTGCCTTTCGCTGCTCTCCAGGATGCTAGATCGATACTTGATTCGAGTTTCTTCAACACGGCAGGATCAAGATATTTCACATCCTCCTGTCTGAAGTCAACAACTGGTTCTTCAGCGTGAAAAGCCAAAAGTTTCAAATACTTACCGGTAGTTTTAGTTCAATCTTTGGGATAATTTTACTATCCAAAACAGTCTTCTCGAAGAGGTAAAACTCATAGGTCTTGGGCTTTTTGTCCTTGTCGGCGGACTATTATCAAGCATGTGAGTCTCTTGAAACACGACTGTGAAATGGCCAAACTTACCTTCACAGTATCGACATAATCCTGGATTTTCCAGCTATTGTCGACGACTGCACCCGCTTGATTGCAAAACGGGAGAAACGCACTAGAGGAGAAAGCGATGATCAATGCCAGCAAAAAAAGTTGATAGACTCGGCGACACACCATTCCTTTGCATCCTTTTGACTCGTCATCAGAGATTTTAGATGTTTCAGGTCTTGTGTCTCTATGACAGCTTCGGGAACTCTCATCATGAAGACCTGCTTATTCTTCTCCTTTGTGGCTCCAACCTTGGAGAACAGTAGACTGGCAAATGAGCCAGTATTTGCATTGTTTGAGACCTTCCCCGAAGATTGTTCTGGAGTCTCTTTTGGGGTTTTCGCCGGTGTCCCTTTCGGGCCATCATTGTTCTTCTCACTCATGATTGTGAAAGAGTGGGGGAAGGAGAATTGCAGGAAAAATATTGTAGAAAGATAGTACACGAAGGGGCCGATGATGGTAAAGTGAGAAAGCCGCTCGTGTGAGCAGTAGTTGCGTACCTAGCCCTGGCTTTACATATTGTAGGCCATCAGCAAAACACTAGAGAGCAGCACTAAAGTGTTATTAATGATTGGCATCATGACCTGCCAATCAAATGTCATAAACAAGACGGACGATGTCGGTGAGAGTACGCAGAGTTTGCCGCACGACGATATACTAGCTGAGATCGCATATCAGCACCCGCATAATCAATCAAAAGTTGCATGTCCGACCCATCAAGCTCAGCAGTAATTCTATTTGTCACGTTTGTGTTCCTCAAACCTTATCCAGCAGCAGGAACTGAGCTGCATGGTGACGAGTATTTGACCCAACGCGTCATAAAGTACTCGAGTCGACCGATCTTCCTGTGGATACACCTGCAACAGGAAATCATCGGCTTTACACAAGTTACGAGAGAGCGATTGAGGACCCGCTGTTGCCGGTCTGCTTGATCGACAAATTGGTGTGAAAAATTCAAAATACTGTGCTGAGGTACTGCAGTATGCTCATGTCCTGTCTTCTTGTGACCTCAAATGGGGTGCATCGATGTCTCCAACGTTGTAGATACAACCTCTATTCCGTAGGGATATAGCTATTTGGTGAAGTCATCTGGAGGCTTTAAAGTACCCTAGTGTCTATGGGCCTCTCTGTACGACCTCAATATCACGTATAATAATTTCCTCGAAATTCTCTCGCGGAATTAATCTCCGGGTGGCTGGTTGCCTTCATCTCAACCCACATTGCGAACTGCCTCACCGCCATTTTAAAATGGCGCTGGGGGCCTGGTGCATATCTAAACTTCAGGGATCGGCCCCGGGGCTAATCGGACCTTCATCTCCTCATCTGTGCCAATTAAGAGCTTGGCATTCACTGGTCAATCACGTGACAGACATGGGCCCGGACTGGGATTTACTCAGTGAGCCTGACTCTGAGCGCCCCCCTTAAAGCGTCGGCAGGTAGGATGAGAAAGCCCTGCCTTGCAGAGGAAATCATGTACAAATAGCTACCACTGTATCTTTGGTAGATCATTATCCGGCACGTCACTGTCGAAGTGGACTACAATGGTCAATTCCAAATACTCTTCATCTGGACTGAATTGCTGCGCCTCCATATTCTGTAGTGAGCAAATGACGATAAGTAGAGATGAATAGTGGTTCAATCAGCTCAAACTAAGCAGTGTCCGCAAGTATAAAGAAGGAACGTGGTATTGGGCGCCTCGGCACGAGCGTATCAAGGCTGAAGTATGATTTCAACCATGGTTTCGTGTAGTATGACGGGCCGCAAGCGGGAAGATGAAGATGAATCACGGTGTTCCGAGGAAGCGATCCGATCGGACACAGCTACTCTCTAGCGTGGCTACGATTCATGGACCCACTGGTCCTTGCAAGCTGAAAGATCTGCAAGCTGAGAATTTTGCATCGATCTTTCAGCTCGCCAAATTAGCGGGAACAAGATCGTCACTTTCCGGATATTACAGTATGCATTGGGTCTCCGCGTCCTCATAGTGGGACCCATACACCATCGCTGCACGATGCTGTCATGATAGCGTGGTCGCACCGCTTACCCTTCAACTACAACATCATCATACATAGCCTCCCTATGTACCATGAGGTCACCTGAATGGGCATGTGATATGCCGTGGTAGCAGCGGTGTTATTGAACTTGCTGCATATTTGATAAATTTAAGCCCAGGCGGAGAATCATCGCGAAGAAGCGACGTATATATATTCACTAAGCCACACAGCGGGGCCGGAAACCCCGCTTCTTAGATCGTAACAAAATTACCGTCTCATTAACAAAGAATAGCCTTAGGGGGAATCGTTAAAGGCTGACTTACAGAGCTAATCACTACTGTAAATCTGTATTACCGCAAGGCCAGCTTATACTGTAGGTGCTAATTATAATCCACAGAGCCATTCCCGGACGGAGGATGGAGCTGAAAGATCACTAGCGTCACAGAAGCTCGAGAGGATCCTCGGCGTTAGTTACACGCCACTTGTACCGATGAGAATGCAGGTCCACTGTCCAATGAGATACCTTGACCTTGACCTGTTTACTGTGGGAATCGGGGCTGGGCTGTGAGGAGCTAAACCCACAGGCAAAACCGCGGCTATAAAGGCCATTCTACGCCTCTTTCACTCCTGCCTTATTGCCTTTACCCGCAATTCTTCAACACCCTGAACATATTTATCCCATATCTTCACTTGACGTCCACTACAATGGCCACTGAAGCTCGATACAACAAGGCCAAAGAAGAATGGCTAGATGCTGCAAAAGCCGCCCGTGACCATATGGAGGATTCCAAAAAGAAACATAAAGAAGAGAAGGACGTGGGAATTACATCGGACAGCTGGGAGAAATGGTTTCCACAAAACGTAAGTAGATGGATCCTAGTACCACTTAGTATGTTAGCCAACTAATGGCCAACCTCTTAGGACCGAATGTTCGCAGAAAAATGGAACGAGTTCCAGCAGAAGACGGCCTCCTTCAAAATGGCCATGGGGCAGTTCGACTCCGCGAAAGCAGAGGCCTGGGATAAAGCGTACGGACAACTTCACAGTGAGAAGTATCATGGCGCTGGAGAAGACAAGGGATCAAATTACCTCATTATCACCCCTGAGGTGTAACAGGAGTCCCGTGGCTTGGACATATGAACTCTTTATCTATATCGGCTGAAATACATGACGCTGAATCTTTCTTTACTCACAGAACAGCCAGGGTCATAGCAAAGCGCATCGCTTTGGCTCACGGGAAATTTGAACGTACCAAATAAAACTTTGTGACAAAATTAAGCCATCCGAGCTTTAAGCTTCTCCCAGACCGCCATATTCCGTTGATCAGCTAACAGATGCTGAAAATTCTTCTTCTAAATTATTGCTGAATGATTGAGTACTCAACCCTTCACTAAAGAGTAGTGTATATTTCAATAAGCTGGGGCATCATATCAGGTTATACAACTGAACGAGTTTGAGACCGACCGTCGGCTCGAGCAAGCCTTATATTCTGTTTGTAAATCCAAATTTCGACACTTGAACCGGTGCGGTACCAAGGGGGGACCAACCCGTTCGCCGGAAGACTATCCGTTTATCACATCCAGGTTCATCGACATAGACAAGGTGGTAAGACTTGAAGTCCGATATAAAATAATGGTATTCGTCCCGAACTTCAAGGTTGCGTTCTAGGGCCTTGACCCGAGCAGTCGTTTTTGACCAGCCTTACGCTAGATTTCGTTGCTTGAAGAGCGAATTCGTCCCACAGAAAAACCACCACCTCTTCCAGATAAAAGGCAGGCTTTTCAATCAGATGGTCGAACAAAGCCTCGAGCATGACTGGAGTGATACTACGGTTCGTCCGCCTTTAATTAGCGGTGCTTTGACGCTGCCAACCATTCTTATATTGAAAGAGATTTTTGAAATGGTGCTCTTGTTGCAATCAGCGGCCTGTGCCATCTCAGTTTTATTGATGGGTGAGGTGAACTTTGAGCCTCGATAGAGCGCCCACGATTCAATATAGAAGATACTACATAGACACTGGCGAGTAGACCATCGACAATTGATCTCAAGACACATGGCAGTGCATCAAAGCCCCAAAATTAGCAAATGGACTCCATTCTTTAGTCCATCACTGCAGCATAATTTCCATCCTGGCCTTCACATCCTCCTTGAACGTAGCCATCTGCTCTCCCCGCTTAGCTTCGTCGGGGTGAGAATTGATCTGGTCACGCATCTGCTCGACGTATTTACCGAAAGCCGCTTTATAGTAGCCAAGCTTCATCTCCCGCTCCTTTTCGTCGGGAATGAGCTTAATCTCCTCCCAGTGCTTCTTGAAGTCTGCTATTTCGGCCTCTTTGGCCAGCTTTTCGGCTTGTTTCTCCTCCTCGAGATCTTGCTCACTGGTTCCGAGTGGGTCGCACTCAATGTCGAACTCATTGTAGTTATAGTCTTCCAGCTCTTGTCTCTCTGCTTCTTCTTGGTCCTTTTCGAATTTTTCTTCTTGCGCTTTTCTTTCGGCTTCCTCATCAATCTTCTCTTCGCCGATAGGGTGGCCGGCTTCGTCCAAGATAATCCGAACACGTTCGGACCCCACAACATTCCCATCTTCGTCCAGCAGCGGTCTCGTCTTGATTCCGTGCTCCCCGGGAAGGCTGATAATCTGGTGGAGGGGCTTTTCTCACTCAGCTGGAGGTGTTCGAGAGTGGAGGAAGGTATACTCACATTCGATCTCAAAGCCGAGAATGGCCGAAGGGCAAATTTAGATCCACTGAAAGCTACGACATAGCCTTGTTCGCTCTGTAGGGTATCAGCTATCATAGACTCTGAGCCTGCACGGAAGTGTTCACGAGTACGTACCTCTTCTTCGGAGTATGTAGTCCAACCCGCGTTTTTGAACTTTGCAAGCGTTGAGCCCTCAGTTCCCAGCTTGCCTATGCCGGTCGCTCCCACAGTAGCGCCCAGACTGATCTCCGAGTTCTTGCCACTATCCATAGTGATAGCACATTCTGGGGTAACATACACAGCTCTGATCGCCCAGACACCATACTTCCTGACATCCACACCGTGAATGCCTTGAACGAGCTCCTTGGCGTTATTCTTAATCCATGACTGAATGATCGAGTTGAAAGGAGCCTTGAGTCTCTCATGCTTTACCACAGATCCTGTGACAAGTTCCGCCTTCATGGTTGATCCTCTCTTGGTTTTGGCTTTGCCACCTACATCAACTGGCGCTGAGCTCAGAGCCCCGGAGATCTCGGCGTTGGCATCGAGACTCTGCTCTGTCTCGCCGTCAGAAGATCTTGTTCTCCACGCGGCTGTTTCAGGCTTCTCCCATTTGAGAGGGTGGCTCATGTCCTTGAAACCGTCCGTCTGGGTGCGTTCTGGAAGACAAAGGTCGGTGATCATGTTCCATGTTCCGTTCTCGTCGAAATATCCCAGTGATCCGGGGTGGAATGCTTCGAATTTCTGAGGGGTGTATAGGTAGGTGCCTTCGGGGTTGCGACCCATAAGCTTGGAATATTCGTCTGCGAGGTTTTTAAGGCCCATGATGTTGGTATAGATGTTTGCTGATTGATTCTTTGCGGGGGTTTGCAGAAACAAAGCAAAAGGGTAGAGCGCAAAAATGAGAAAACGAGGGGCATTGGGGTGGGTCTAAATCAATTTTTAGTGTCACAATTGTGCATAGGGTGGAATACTCATTCCGACAATGCCAAGACTGATGATCGCGATCAAAGTGGGCAGCAGCGATATGATTTGGGGATGCCTCGATACCAATTAGTCTAGTTGCAGATAGGATCACGACTATGGGGCACATCTACTCTAGATACCTCCGGAGACGTTCACAAATATGCGCTGATGATAGGTTTGGGGGATGTGACTAAAGATTCTCGTTTGGAGGGAACCCGCTGTTAGATTCTTCGATTAAAGCGTGTCACTGTGAGCTGGCGCACGCTTCATGTCCTTTCAGAATTCTGCATGCTTTTGACAAGTGCGATGATATCACGCATCTTGGCGCACAGTGGAGAAGAGTGGGATTCAGCTCCCCATATTTCTTCAGCTCGCCTCGGCCATAAATTTGGAGCTTGCACGACTACAGTACAGCGAATCATCAAAACATTATTTCTTTACCACTCTTCCCACTATCTTCTTAGTCTTGGCCTACGATATTTCTCTTTTAAAGCTTTTCAACAAGTCTCGAGTTGCTTCTCTCAGTTGTTTTTTTGCGATATACTACTACTAGCAACCTTAAGACGTGGCTGCCTACAGTAAGATATTCTGTGTATAGGTGGTGAATCTGATTTCGATCCACCCTGCTGTACCCGAACATATACCCGATGAGCCTCTGGTAAGTCCTGGGTCTCGGGAGGTGGCAGTAAGGAACTACAGCAAGCCGCTAGAATCACGTGTCACCGACTTCCAGATAGGCAGCTCGCTGGACAGTTAGAGAGGACGTGTTCTACAAACCAGTGGTCACTTGCGTGTGGAGTACTGTATGGTTAGATTGTCTTCACCGCACACAACATTATCAGGTGACCCCACCAAACCTCCAACCTTCCACCGAACAGCCTGAAAATGGATTCCTGCACTTTACCCCCTTCCACATCCTATCCACCTATTATGTCTAGTGAACATCACCCTCCAAATCAACCCACGCTCTTGAGCTTCCCGAGCATCGATGATCTTGTCCAGCAATTGAGGCGCTTCGTCCTCAAGCTGCAGAATGACAGCGTGGAGAAGCGGGGTCGTTTCGCAGTCGCTGTATCCGGTGGCTCTCATCTCAGCATGCTGTCTCGCGCTCTTCTCGAGCCTAGAAATGACGGTACCCGCGAGGACACTCCGCAGTTCGCTAAGTGGCACATCTTCTTTGCCGATGAGCGAGTCGTGCCGCTCGACAATGAAGACAGTAACTATAGGCAACTAAAGGACCAATTGTTGGACAAGATCCCTGCAGAGCTCGGAGCTCCGAATGTCTATCCTATCGATGCCGACCTTGTTAACGACGAGGAAGAGCTAGTCGACAACTACGAGAAGTCCTTGATAAGGGAATTCGTTTGCGGAGACGCTCGTTTCCCCGTCTTTGACCTGATCCTCCTAGGCTGCGGCCATGATGGCCACACCTGCGGCCTGTTCCCCGACCATGAAGTCTTGATCGAGGAGGATAGATGGGTGTGCCCAGTGTCTGATTTGCCCCACCCTCTGCACAAGTGTATCACTCTCACTTACCCCGTGCTCAACCATGCCCAGAGCATTGTCGTTGTGGCAACTGGTGCTAAGCAGAAGGATACCATAAAAGCTATTTTCGACTCGCCGCACTGCGGTCTGCCAGCTGCTCGGGTCAGACCTGTCTTTCCTGGCGTGATTACCTGGTTCACCGACCACTC
Organism: Penicillium arizonense; assembly: GCF_001773325.1. Classification (NCBI taxonomy): domain Eukaryota; kingdom Fungi; phylum Ascomycota; class Eurotiomycetes; order Eurotiales; family Aspergillaceae; genus Penicillium; species Penicillium arizonense. Next base: position 702,135 of record NW_019173282.1, on the reverse strand, counting down.
CGCTGTAGAAGGTGTTGCTTTTCCTCGCACGGACGTTCCACAACTGTGACTTTAGCCTAATTTATGTCAAACGCAAAGCTGCGATACGTGAAATTGAGAGCCTGAAAATTGGGGAAGGGTGTTTATTTTTTAATAAAAAGTGGTTACTTTTGGACATGTAGCAGTACATGACTGTACAGTTTTATACTTTCGTCCTTGTTACCTCGTAAGTTTGTAACAACGTTTTAAATACAGGATAACCATATTTGGCTTAGCGTATCATGTGACTAGGGTTTGAAGTAGTATTTCCATGTCTCTGATATGGAAGGCAATAACGGTCGGCACTGTACCTTAATCCAGTGTTCAACTTCGACGAGGGTTCAGCGTACAGTCGATTTCGAAAACAGATTACTCCTTGGACACACAGACTTTGTTTCTCGGCTCGTACCCGAGTATGCACTAGTCTGGATCAGGAAGAGCTGTAAACGATTGTTTCCTCAGAATGCACCCATTAAAAAACTAGAACGACGGACTAACGTAAAATATTGTATATTACATGTATTGTGTACAGTATACAATACTACAGTGACTTCGCAACGGTTTGGATACCCCCACAAGGAATTGTATGTAATATTATGCTTGTCGAGACCCCTCCAGTATTTCATGATATCGATAACTCTCTCAAGAATATAATTCATGCACTCTATGGCACCGAGACTACACCTCGTCAAGGCTACACTTTATTCGTGATATGGTACAGTTATTCTCGAGATCGGCTGACCAGCACCCATTCAATACCTCATCTATGGCCTTACCCCGAAGGTGTTAGCGCCGATTATTTTTTGACCTGTTCGAGTCAAAGTGAGTGAAGAGTAGTAAATGTCTTTTTTGATTTATTGCGTAAAAATACACTGACTGATGAGATGTCGGCAGGATTTGTCAAATGCTATGTAGATTCGCAATTCTTGTGGGGAGAACATGCTAAGTGCTAAGTACAAAAAAGTGGTGAACTAAGGACACCTTGTCGGTCGCCATGTTCGAGGCTGTGTTAGAGGCTATGATCGAGGCTATGCTCGAGGCTATGCTCGAGGATGCATCTGCGTCAGAAGGTCCGTGCCCCGCTTTTTCACAGCGGGGATCATAAATAGTCAGCAGAGCCGAAGTTCGAGGAACCTTCAACCAAACTCATAAGCGCGAGATATCGATCGTCAACACTATCGGCAGGTATGGAACCAATTAGCCTTGCTAGCTTTATTGTCCAAATCACGCAAATTGGGGTGGAATTCTTCAGCCGCTTCCTCGCTTTATCCCGATCAGCAAATGGAAGCCTCCGGGAGTTTTCCGACAGGGAATCGCAAATCAAAGCCATTTTTGTGGATGTTGCTACTCTTGGAGCTGTACAGCTTACTCAAGGTGAAGACGAACATGTGAGGGCTTGTCAGAAAGTTCTCGAGCAGATGTTGAAGATCGTAAATTCCACGAAGGGAAAGGGAAAGCGGCATGTTATTTCTAATGCCAGGGCTGCAGCCCGCGCAATGAGGGTCAGTAAACGATTTGAACAACTAGACCATCAATTGAATATCTCAATACAAGGTCTTCAACTGTAAGTGCTATTCTGTCCTCTTAGTTTCACCGCCAAAATACTTCGAAGATCGATAGAATAATCCAGTCCCTGCCTTATTTATAGCAAGAATCATAGTACCAGTGCTAATATAGAACAAGGAGCGCGGATGTACAACACACACAAGATCTACAGTCGATAAAACAGCATTTAGAAACCCTGGTACAACTATTACGATCATCGTTAGGCATGTCATATCTCCGTAAGCCAAACGACTTGGGATATCCATGGGAAACAGGAGCCCCTGACTAGCATATCTGCGTTGATGATGGCCTTGATCAAGGCTACTATCTCCCTTTGACCCTCTGCTCTTCACGAAAGGTATTGATATCTTCCATGAAATCACCATAACCAGCTAATATTTCAAGGAATTTCTGCATCTTCTTTCGTACAAGTTTAAAACAGAGGCCTCCCTGGTGCAATCTTAGTACAACAGTCGCACCTAGAACTATGGACTTGGGATAGCAGGACGAAACTGGATAACGATACGTGGAATATGCATGTAATATCAGGCAAAGGCATCAAAGTTTCCTTTGTGATGAGTACCTGCTTCGGGTTTGACCATTACGCATGTGTTCGCTGTGGGCAGAAGCAGGAGATAAGTGTTTATCGACGGAAATATAGCACATGGTGAGTTGCAAGCCGCCACATTGCAGATAAAAAGCTGGCTGATTAATATCTTGCAGCTCCCAATGCAAACTAGAACTTCGTTGGGTAGAGCCTGATGAAATAACCTACGAGACCACGGACATAGCGCTTATACCCTTCAACGGCGATATAAAGAAGGGCCTATTGTCCGAAATGCCTGACCAACAGAATGAAAACCAATCCCCACGAAGAGCAATATACGAGAATGATACACAAACTTTGGAGAAAGTGTGTCGTCGATTGACCATGAAATGGGAGCCAATTTTCAATTACACCCACAGATACCTTTACTGTCGATGCATCTTGCGCAGATCTACCCCTTCGTCGCTCTGCCCAGAAATTACCTTACTCGTCAATTCCAGATGTCCGCGACACAATAGCGAAAGAGTTCCGTATGCCGACTATGGAGACATAGACTACCATCAAGACCCATATTTCCATCGATTTGGAGGGTATAATGCGTTCCGTGGAATGATATTTGCTGAATTTCCAGGCTTATATCTTGACACCCTGGGCCGATATGCTTTCATCGACGAGGAAGAACTGGACAGGGTAGTCAGTGATTTAAAGTCTGCGATAGATCGACTGGGGCAAACGTTTCTAGATGTACTTGATCGGTACAAGTACGAGATCTATGAAGAGGCTGTCCAAGCGAGGGTCTCGCTTCCTAGTCATGCCATTGACTTTATGCGCGAATGGGAAGAAAAAGAGCAGGAAAACAGGATGCGGGATTCTCCACTTCATCCGGATCTCATCAAAGACTTTCTGGAGTGCCCGATGATGCAAGAAGTCAAAGAAATCCAACTCGGCCGATGGTCAAGGAAGCCATTGTAGGGAGGGCAGTGACGGGTCTAGGGTTCTCAGGTGAGTTGGCTGGGTGTTTTGCCGTCGTGGTGCATATTCTGCCGCTCAACAAGCGGCCAGTGTTTGCGGGTTTGATGGCGTGTGTGGAATCGCTTGCGATCGTTGCGGCGCCTATAGTAGGTGGTGCATTGACACAGTCTTTAGGGTGGAGATGGTGTTTCTGGTATGCTCTTCCCCGTCACGGACATGATCAAGGTAGCTTAACACTGACTTCTTCGTAGGATCAACCTTCCTATTGGCAGTGTATCGCTGGCGACCTTGTTTTTCCTCTTCTCAGACCCAAGAACCCGCCAAGAGGACGACCTGACGTTGACTCAGAAGATCAGAGAGCTCGACCTCCTTAGCAACTGCTTGTTCATCCCATCACTAACAACGCTCTTCGTGGCGCTATCTTGGGCAGGAACAAAGTATCCCTGGTCAGATAGGAAAGTGATTGCGTTGTTCGTTGTATTTGCTGTGCTACTCGCCGCCTTCGTCTTTAATCAATACCGACGCGGAGACTCAGCAGCACTTCCTTTCCGCATTATCAAAAATCGAAGTGTCATCGCGGGCTTCATCTTCACGACGTGCACTAATTCGATGACCAACGTCTTAGAGTGGTACTTACCGACATACTATCAAGTCGTTCGATCCCGGGTAAGGCATCGTGGCTAATTTTTGATTACAAGAAAATGTACTGACAAAGTTATATCCTGCCAGACCCCAAGCGAAAGCGGCTACCTGATGATCCCTATCCTCGTTGGAATGATGCTCGGGCTCTTTCTTCAGGGCATCGGCACCACCACATTCGGCTACTACGCCCCCTTTATGATCTTCGCCTCCGTATGCATGCCAATTGCCGGTGGCTTAATGACAACATACGGTCTCCATACATCCCTAACCAAGATCATCCTCTATTCCGGATTCGTAGGATTCAGCGGAGGCATCGGCTTCCAAGCTCCCCAAGCGGCAGTCCAGACAACGTTAAGTGCTGCAGATGTCAACCTTGGGATTGGGGTTATCTTGTTCGGGCAGAGTATGGGTCCGGCGGTGTTTATTGCTATTGCGCAGGTTATATTCACGAATCAGTTGTCGTCAAGTTTGGAAGATGTTGTACCAGGTTTGACACCTACGTATATTGAAGGGCACGGACTTGGCAATATTAAGAATTGGGTTCCTACGCAGCGGTGGGATGAGGTTTTGGGTGGTATCAATCGGAGCTTGACTCATACTTGGTACCTCACTGTCGCGTTGGCTTGCACGACGATGGTGGGAAGTCTTTTGATTGAATGGCGCTCGGTTAAGCAGAAGCAGCCGTGAAGTACGGGCTGGCGGCACGAAAGGAGAGTTCAGGTAGTAACGGTTGTACATGACCTTGCCTTTCTGGCAACTTCACGGAACAGTGATAGGCCTTTTACCACCCCAATCACTTCGAGGTCGATAGTTGCCGAAAGTGTCGCCCACGTAGAATAGTCCATTCTAATAATGACTAGTATAGAGGCATCGGTCTCAAAGGCCCCCACAATGGCGACTTAGAACTTAGTAGGCAGGTCTCGATAACCTTGCGGAACTCATCAGTTACAACCTAACAGTCCATATCTAGCATTAGGTGTATTAGGACATATTTTCCCTTCTTATTGTGAGGACGCATTGATTGATGTACCGATGAGAATGAAGAACCGCCCTTCGGCATTTTGAACCTAAGAGCAATCGGACTAGATCCGCCCAAATGCTTCAGTTATAGCACCGGGGCAGTTTTAGGTCTTTCCCTTTAGAGCTCGGCGAAGATGGCCGCTATAGTGATAGTTAGAACACCGGGCTTTCACAGTGCGCGAGCTGCCTTACCGAAGCGTTGGGTAAATGTAACGCCGCCTGCTCGCTACCGAGTTATCTGAAATTTGTCCGCCGCAGCTAGGATCTGGCAGGAATAAGGTTGTTTCAGAGGATATACTCAACAGCTTTGGCAACAATACATACGACCCTACGGTTACCACGCCACATGGGCAGACCTTATCAGATCGGCGAACCCGGCAAAGTTCGGCGAAATTCCGCCAAGAACAATGAATAGAGTTAGTCGAATCTCGCGCTGTCAAATTGTGGCGGTTTCAATCATTAACCCTAAATATATTCCCCGCAGTGAGAGCGATAAATCCCGGGTTTTGTGCTAGAAGTGGCAACCCTTAGGATCCTTTATCGCGAAGATCTTAACATGTCAATTCCCAACAGAGTTTACGACCGCTTCACCATGCAAGAAATGCCACGCTTTTTGTGGCACTTTTGCCAAGGGAGCTTTTTAAATATGACCACTATTCCCCCGAACGTGAGGTGACCTAGTCTTATAATTGAGATTTATCGCTGGTCCCATATTTAGAGATCTGCCTTCAAGAATTTCCCCCCTTCATCTACGTTCTCAGTGGGCTTGCAAAATGGCCCCCTTCACGCTAAATACCGAGTTGCCATATACAGTCGGTGGAATAGTGAGCGGGCGCACCGGGCGAACATGGCTCACCAACTCTGGTCTCATCAAGCTCAACTTAATGCTTGCTATTTTCCAGATCTCAAGTTATGCCACTGGATATGATGGATCCATGATGAATGGCCTCCAGTCCCTCACTACCTGGCAGAATTCTTTCAACAACCCCGGAGCTTCTGAGCTTGGCCTGTAAGTGGAAATTGCATGATTTGACCTGCATATATAGCGGACAGTAAGCGAGGAAGACCTCCATACTGACACAATTTTGCACAGCTTAAACGCCATCCAGAATGTCGGCCAATTAATCACCATGCCAATCTGCGCCTTTAGCTGCGATAAGTTCGGACGCCGTCCGGTGCTTTTCATTGGTGCCTTTATCCTCATAATAGGTGTCAGCTTACAAGCCGCGGCACAAAATGTCGGCATGTTCATCGCAGCTCGTGGCATCATCGGTATGGGTCTTGTCCTAAATATCACTGCGGCACCACTGCTTCTCTTGGAGTTGGCGTTTCCTCGACAGCAGGGCCCACAGGTAGCCATATACAACAGCTTGTGGAACTTAGGTGCCCTTGTCGCCGCATGGGTTACTTACGGCACGTTCCGCGTCGAAAGCACTTGGGCGTGGCGCATCCCATCCCTCCTCCAAGGTCTGTCCAGCGTGATCCAACTTGGGCTCTGCTTTCTCATCGAGGAGTCGCCACGATGGCTCATTAGCAAGGAGCGTGAAGAGGAAGCGAGGAAGTTGATTTGCAAATATCACGCCAATGGCGATGATTCTGATCCCCTCGTCACCCTGGAGATGGTGGAAATTCGCACTGCGCTTCAACTCGAGATTGAAGCCAGACGCAATACCTCATATTTGACCTTCTTCCAGAGTAAAGGCAATATCAGGCGCTTTTTCATCATTCTGTCCGTGGGATTCTTCTCGCAATGGAGCGGGAACGGCCTCATTTCGTACTATCTGACACTGATCCTTGACTCGATTGGCTATACAGCGGAGAGCACTCAGACTCTCATCAATGCTCTGCTCACACTGTGGTCTATGATCTGGAGTCTTGTTTTTGCCGCATTGATGAACAAATTCGGTCGGCGAACCCTCTTCCTCATCTCCACAGGAGGTTTGCTGGCAGTCTATATTGTCTGGACGGCACTCGAAGCCACCTACGAGAAGACGACGGCACTTGATGGAACTGGAGGTGACGGCTACGCAAAAGGTGTTCTAGCCATGGTATTCCTGTACAACTTCTTTTTCTCCATTGGCTGGACACCTCTACAGGTAACATACTGCATCGAGATCCTACCCTTTGATCTACGTGCCCGGGGTCTCGTTCTTTATAACCTTTTCGTGGCGCTTGCGGGAATCTTTAACCAGTATGTGAACCCCATCGGCGTCACGAACAGCAAGTGGAAGTTCTACATTACGTATGACGTTTGGCTGGCTTTTGAGCTTGTGGTGGTCTACTTCCTCTTTGTGGAGACCGGCAATCTCAGTCTGGAGGAGACGGCAGTGATCTTGGATGGAGAGGAATATGGAGACAAGTTGGTTGGAGTCACGGCATCGATAGCGGAGAAAAAGCTTGGTGAGAATACGAAGGCTCCGGCAATTGTCGATAGCAAAGTGGCCACCGAAGATCTGTGATGCCCAATGAGCAACATGTATTGAATAAACACTTCTTAGACTTTACCCTTTGTCGAATTACTCCACTGAGATAACGGAAAGCCGCAAGCCTCCGGACATGTCACCGGTAAAGTGCGGGGAATTAGCCGGAATTTCACTGGGTAGGCTTAATCCCGATTAATCGAAGCTTTAGCTCGTCCTCCGAGGACGTTCAAAGCGTGGTAGTCTTATAAAAGAAAAAGCCCCGCCATGGTATGGGCTGACCGTGAATTAATTGCCCCGCAGCTCTTTTGACCTTGTCTTACAGCCAGAATGAAATTGAACAACATCGCGAGATATGCAATCATTGGTACCATTGCCGTCAACCGTGCCTCAGCTGCCCAGATAACAAACAGCTTGACCAAAAGTTAGTGTTCTAAGGACATCCCACGATATAGGCACTTATTAACACACCTATGTTACAGACGCACAGGAGCTGTTCGACTGGTCTATGTATGTCAACGACAAGCGTTGGGACGATTCATACAAGTACATCTGGTATTCGGACAATGGCCCGTGGTCAACTCGATTCACAGCATGGTATACCGCCGGTCTACTTTACCGGAACAAGGGCCATGATCTGAGTAACGCCAAGGCTGCAATTGAAAACATGTAAGACCGTCTCCATCTCTACTACCAATTGACTTGATTTTTCCGCAACTTTTGAACTAATTACAATGCTTCAAGTATTTCATGCCAAATGACCGACAGTTATGAGTCGGCTTGGTATGGTACATTTAAGCTTTCACCTGACGAGCCCTATCCCACCCCTGACTCGGACCTGTACCCACCAAAGATATATGTACGTTGCTCTCAATCCCCTGGAAAGAGCCAAGCTAGGATTCGGAATCCAGCTAACAGGGAATCTTTAAAAGACCACCTACGACCCAAATTGGAGAGAATTTATCGGGACACAGCTCGTGCAACTTGTGGAGGAGTTTTCCGATCTACTCGGGGAGAGTCTCGTATCGCGCATCGAGGACAGCTTGGAGATTGCGGCCGTTGGCTCTATGCGCCGAAATGGGTCTTACCCTGAAGGAGACAACCTAACGCCAGCATACTCTAATCCAGCTATAATGCGCGCGTGGTATGTTTCTTGGATTGGCCAGCGCCGCGGAAACCAGGTATGTGACGCCGCAAGAGTCAAATTAGAAGCTCTGAACGATCTGACTAAATATTTAGACATTTATCAACTACGCCAATGAGCAGGGCAAAGCTATCCTGGAGCTATTTAAATCGACAGGTTCAAATGTACTATCTGAATACAACGCACCAACGTACTACGGAATGGATATCTGGGCACTTGCGGGTGCCATCAAATACGGGCCTAAGGATGCCGCCATGACCAAGAATGCCAAAATCATTTTGACAGATCTATGGGCGGATATAGCCGCTCATTACAACCCTTATCTTGTCAATATGGTGGGACCGGTGCGTCTTTCTCTCAGCGCATACAACTCGAGGCCTGCTAACAGAATAATATAAAACAGTATGATCGGGCCTACACGCGCGATATAGTCTCCAACTCGGCTGTTATCGACTACTTCTGGTGGGGTCTATACGGCTATGGCGGGCCTCAGTCCAACAAACTAGAGTCGGACCTGTTGTACGATGTCACACAGGGTGCAGCGTTGGCGCTCGTCATGGACGTAGTTGCGGAACATATCTCGGAAAAGGATTCTACGTGGCTCGCATCTCAGAATTACTGGGATGGGGAGCGGATGATCACTAAAAAGGTTCCCGATGCCCTCGGTGCCGACGCTGAGGTTCGAGTTGTCACTTCGTGGATTAGTGCCCCCCTCATGATCGGTGCTGAGCAAGTCTCTGAGACTGTTAATCGCGGTCAGCAATACGTCCCGGCTATCGTGCAGTGGGCTGGTGACAAACACCACACCCCCCATCCGTATATGGCCTTGTTCTCTCTTTATCCGACAGCGTCGACTATTGATGCCGTTGCAGGGCCTAACAGCCTGGAGATCTCGTACCCGAACACCACTCAAGATGGAACTGATATTTTCACTTTCGCGCTTGCGCAACTGCCGCCAAATTGGACTCTTGTCGAGAAAAAGGTTGTCGGCGGCCTTGAAGACCTTCCTTGCCTCGATGTCACCGTCAGCGCAGAAGGCTTAAAGAAGCTACCAGTCGTTTATGGTGCCAGCGTTGAGGATAATCGTGTTTACAATATCTCCTATGCTGTACCTCCTACCTTTACAGGTGTGCCCAAGATCTCATTGAAATTCAAGTACACTTGTTAACAATGTGATAACGCTACTTGTTGAAACCGACGTCCTTGTTGCTCAAAGCCTGGCTGAACTTCCCAGAAATATACCTACCTAATGTTCAAGTAGAGTACACCCAGATAGTTGAAACATTTGTATGTCAATTCATACATGTTTAGATATTTCTCGGCATTCTAACCGAGTCGAGTCAGAAATTGGAACTAAAACAGCTCTGGACCTTAACCCCGCCTAACATCTAATATCTTTCGGCATCTGCGGGGTCCAACCTTGACTGCATAACGCTGTGTTGTCATCCGGAGAAATGGATTGGTTTCCCGGAATCCTGCCGGGGTATGAGCTGGGATTCACCGTCTTGCCCCCGCCGGAGTTTGTCCTTATCTTGTGGCCCTTGTCTCCCTGCCAGCTAAACCTCAGTTGGCCATCTCTCAGAGCTCACTCCTCAGGTCACAGCTTTTGGCCATGTCATTTCCTAAAGAACTGCCCGACTGGAACAATCTCCAGATCATCCACAAGGGGACCCTTCCGCCACGAGCGCACTTCTATTCCTACACCTCAGAAGAAAGCGCCCGCACCTTCAACCGCGACAAGAGCGAGTACCTGTCACTCAACGGCACTTGGAAATTCAGACATGATGCGTCACCTTTTGAGGCCCCCGAATGGTCCTCTGCGGACCCCGTGAGCTGGGATGACATTAAAGTCCCGGGGATGTGGCAGCTGCAAGGATACTCGCATCCGACCTACACAAATGTCAATTATCCATTCCACGTCAACCCCCCTGAAGTACCTCTTCTCAACGAGACAGGATCATACTGGAGACAGTTTGTCACGCCCGCAAAATGGGATGGGCAACAGATTCGAATCCGCTTCGAGGGCGTAGACAGCGCGTTCCACCTCTGGGTCAACGGCGAGCTTGTCGGCTACTCCCAGGGTTCACGCAATCCTAGCGAGTTCGATATCACACCCATGCTTTTTGCGCCCACTTCCGTCAACACTGTTGCGGTCCGGGTGTACGAGTTTTGTGATGGCTCATATATTGAGCGCCAAGACCAGTGGCTTCTCAGTGGCATCTTTCGAGATGTCGGCTTGCTGTCCTTCCCGTCAGACTCGGTGATTGACTTCAACGCCGTTGCCACCATCGAGAAAGATCCCGCATGGAATAGCACACGGGGGAGGTTGATCACTGACGTCGAAGTCCAAGGTAAAGATGGCGATGTTCGGGCTAAGTTGTATGACCCAAATGGCAGGTTACTTCATGAATCGGTATTTCCATCCACGGAACCTACTACCATTTATGTGCCCGACAGGGACCTGAAACTGTGGTCAGCCGAAACCCCTGTGCTATACACCTTGCTTATCTCTTTCAACGGGCGGACGATTCCCCAACGCATTGGATTCCGATGCATTGAGGTCATCAACTCGAACTTCTTGGTGAATGGGAAGCCAATCATCTTGTATGGCGTGAACCGCCATGAACATCACCATCTGCATGGCCGGGCTGTGCCATATGAAAATATGCGTGCGGATCTCATCCTGATGAAAAAGCATAACATAAATGCCCTGCGATGCTCTCACCAGCCAAATGACCCCAGGCTTTATGACCTCTGTGACGAGCTAGGTCTCTACGTTATGGCCGAAGCGGATCTCGAGTGCCATGGCTTTGATCCAGTGGAACGATTTAACATCCCGAACCAGCACCTCATGACTGAACATGAGATCCAAGAGGAATCATACAAAATTGCCAAGAAGTGGACTTCCGACAATCCTGAATGGAAAGATGCTTACCTTGATCGTGCGATACAACTGGTACAGCGGTTTAAGAACTTCCCATGCATTATTATGTGGTCCCTCGGTAACGAGGCATTCTACGGAAGAAATCATGCCAGTATGTACAATTGGATCAAAAACGCCGACCCGACGCGTCTCGTGCACTACGAGGGAGACAGAGAAGCTATCAGCGCCGATCTGTACTCTACCATGTACTGGAGTATAGATGCGCTCAAAAAGCATGTCGCTGAGAAACCGGACAAGCCATTGATCCAGTGCGAGTATGGTCATGCCAGTAAGTTTATCAAACAGTCAAGAAACACACATTCTAGTCGCGTCTTCTCACTTTTGTATTCTAGTGGGCAACGGCCCCGGGGGGTTGAAGGAGTACATTGAAGCCTACCGCACTGAAAGGCTTCTTCAAGGAGGTTTCATCTGGGAGTGGTGTAACCATGGGCTTTTGAAGAGGGATGGCGACACGACTTATTACGCCTATGGCGGTGATTTTGGAGACGAACCTAATGATGCAGACTTCATTCTTGACGGGATGGTGTATTCTGACCACACGCCTACTCCCGGATTGATCGAGTACAAGAAAGCCATCGAACCAGTCACAGTGACGCTACATCAGAGTCGGCAACAGTTAGAAGTTATGAACCATTACGACTTCAGCACCCTTGATCATCTTTCAGTGACATGGCATCTCGTCAATGAAAGTGGGAACACTGATCCAATGCCGTGGAAACTGCCGGTTATTGAAGCCGGGAGCCCTTGTCTGGTCGATTTCCCAGAAGGTGTGAGCTTCACCTCTGAGCCAAACTGGCTCACGTTCAACTTCTGTTTGAAGGAGGCCACTGCTTGGGCACCGAGTGGGCATGAGGTTGCCTGGGCACAGGTCGCCCTACATGAAAAACAGAAGTTGACAATTCCTGCAACATTGAGCTTGCCACAGTCCATACTGTCTGTACGCGAGGGCCAAGGCAGACTATATATCACATCGAACAGCTTTTCTTCTCAGTTCACCTACGACCTCATCAGGGGCGACCTGTCGTGGTCCACCGACGCAGGCAAGATCTTCCACAGCGGACCACAGCTAGGAGTGTACCGCGCCATGACGCAGAATGACCTTGGTTCATCCGGTCCTTGTATTGAGTGGGAACGCTTCCGTGTGAAGAGCACTAGCATGCTCATCCAGTCCGCCCATTGGCATGCGAACGAAGATGGAAGCGTATCTATCAAGACAAAAGTCCGAGTGGCGCCCACGGTGCTGCAGTGGGCATTGGAAGCCATACTCGAGTACACGATCACAAAGTCATCTGTGACTCTCCACGTCACCGGCGACTTCACCGGCTCGTACCCAAAATACATTCCTAGGCTTGGGCTCACGCTTCGACTGCCCCGTCGTTACGATTCAGCTACATGGTTTGGCAGGGGTCCCGGAGAATCTTATCGTGACAAAAAGAGCGCTTCTCGGTTTGGCACGTACACGGCTTCTCTTGATGACGGTCTACAAACGCCATACGAATGGCCTCAGGAGAACGGCAATCGCATCGACACGCACTGGGTGCGTGTTCATTCCTCGCCTCTGGATATTCCCTATTCTGCCTCTGCTGGGACCGATGCAGCTTTCCCGGGAATCAAGGCTGTGATGGATGCCCCTTTCAATTTCTCGCTGCGGAAGTACAGCATTGCTGAGTTGGACGGCGCGAAACACCCGCATGAGCTCTCCGAGCTTAAAGACGAGACTGAATTGAATATTGACTATGCACATCATGGGATCGGGACAGCAAGTTGTGGTCCTGGTCCTTTTGAGGGCCACAGGTTGGAAGCTGGACCTTTTGATTTTACGGCTCATTTTAGGCTCATTGGTCACCGTCAATGTTGAAATGTTACTATCTAACTTGTTGAAAGGATTCACTTCATTCAAGTTCAATAAGCAGAGGTCAAGTTACACTTCAAATAGGATTTTTTGTTACTAGTGAGGAATTCTGTACTCTATAGCTCGAAAATAGCCCTAATTTACTCCGTACAAAGGTTACCGAAGACAGGCAATTTTGGTTTCAATGATAATTTTCCATAAGATTAGACCTAGGGGATAAGTATCGAGCGACACAATCAAAGTTAAAATGGAGATAGACCATCAATTGCCGCTTTTTGATGGGGTACGTATTTTGCCATTTCTCTTCTACACTGTTGCACCTATTCACCCATCACTCTCCCATAGTTCGCCCTGCAAGTGGCTCCCTTGAGCCCATCCAAGGATATACCTTGGACGAATAATAGTAACTAGTTACGTAAGGGCCCTTGGCTTCCGAGTACGAAAAGGAAAGCGTGGAGATGAGCCGATTGGAAACAGAGAGATCGACATGAGAACTTGGAACATGGTAAGTCTATTGCACGAAAGCATGCAGCAAGGTAATGAGACAGGACGAAGGTGCACTCACAAAGTCTCAGAAAGGTCAGTACGTAGTTCAATGCTAAATGCGTCCATTCCAAGTGATCAAAGAAAGAAGCGAGCCCTGTTGCCACAAACAGGTCGTTCTCTCCAACTAAAGGGAAGTACATCTTGGGCTCAGGTTCCAAAGCCCCCGCCCTCAATTCGTAAGCAAATGTCAATCCACTCCTCCGATCCTCTTGTTCAGTTTCTCCGAGCTCCGTCGTGGAACGCACACCTTCTGGAACATTGAGATGGCTCCAAAGTCTGAGGAGCAAGTCTAAGCCTTTCAAAATAGCCGGACTATGGAGCCGGCCACCAAGGGTCCATAAGTCTTTGACCTTTGCGATGGTCACTTCCGGGTCAGCTAAGTAGATCTTGATGCGCGGAGAGTCATCCACACAATCCCATCTTAAGATATAGAAATTTTCAAGTAGCCCCTTCTCACGGAGATATTCATCGAGCATGGCAAAGCCGGCTGAGTTTTGGATGTTGGGATCGGCCCCCGCAGCAGCTTTCATTACGAAACTCCTAGAAGACACCCCGATCGCCTTAGCCTTGGCCAAGGCCAAAAAGTACATCTTCATTAGATTATCATCGCCTTTCAGGTCCCATGCAACCACATGTTGCTTGGTGGAAAGATGATACTTGACCTTTCGCAAGGCAATGATATCCTGCTTCGAAAGAGAGAGCGCACTCTGGAAATGGTAGTGCAGTTGCGTGTTGACATTGGCTCCGCCAATCGCAAGCTTTGCGAGCAATTGGTTTACCGTGAGCTGGTTGAATGGATCTCTGGAGGTACCAGCGAGATAACTGGTTGGCTCAAAGTCGTATCGAATAGTTGTTTTTGCTTGTTGGAAATTGACGCTTAGTTCAAACGAGCGGCCTCTAGGGACAGCTGGTTCATTCTGCTGAAGGCCTAGTCGAGGAAATGGGCCCAGCGCTGGAATCGCATACTGGTAAAAAAAGCACAGATGCTGATGCTGCGAATGCAGACTGTACCTCGCTCATGAGATCCTGAAGGAGAGGTGCAGTATCCTTCCTAACCTGGTTAGATTTTTTTTTATAAGGGTAACCGGTCTGACCATTAAAAGCCAAACGTCTTTCTATATTCCTTGGGATCGTTCCTAACTACCTTATCCGAGGAGGAAGAGTCTTATCTTATTATCCACGCTCACACTTTGAACGGGTAAGTTTACCTTATCTCTTACAGAACTAGGCAAAACTAGACTTCCGCATGACCCAACCTAACCCGGACCCAACCCGGACTGGGTTGGGTTTTGGGTCGGAGACTTAGACCTAGTACTAGGTCTAGGGCCCTAAGTTAGGTTACAAACGTTACAAACAAGCTAAGACCCGTGACTATATAAATTGTGAATTTTCGGGCTGTAATATTGAGTATTCTAAGGTACGTTGAAATACCTAACGGACGTAGTGTAACGGAGTCCTCAGGAATCATGTATAGATCTCTTGTACCCCTCTCGTACCCCTTAAGGATTGACAGCAACGCGTCAGCGTTGACTCACTGTAACGCTGATCCCCTATGTTAAATAGTCCAGTCCTAGAGAACCCAGAGGTTCTCTAAGAATCAGTCTCTATATTCCTCTAATATACTACTTGTTTATTAGGCATCTTCGTCTTACCTAGTTGACAGACTCTATCCTGCAAACACTAGAACCCCTTTCCTTACATTTACCCGCGACGCCTTCCTCGATTAGTAAACGGAAGCGAGTTAACCGTCGGTCCCAAAGGCTGGCCCTCAGACCGCGACTAGATCAGCGGCCGTTTCGTGGACTAAGCCACTCCCAATCACCTATCCGCGACTACATTCCCCTAAAGTCGACGCTCTTGATAATGAGGATAAGGGAACCACACAAACTACAGGGCCAGAAACCGCCGACGAAGACGAGCCGGCTATTACAACCGTTACTCTAACGATATCCACGGAGAATTGAGCTCCGAGTGGCTTCATGATCATATTTCTCAAGTATGCGTCCCGAGCTCCTTGTACAGATTATCCCTATTGTGGTGCCTGCTTTCAACTTTGTAGAGGCAAGATGCGGTGCAGATAGGTGCCAAAAAGGAATTGAGGGCTTAACTAGACGGTTCCTCCGTCATAACCATAACCACTTTATCGACCACCCTAATTGTATGTACCCAGTACAGCCCAGCAGCGACAAAGCGGCCATGTGACAGGGGTTTTATAGTCGGGAGTAAAAGAGGATGTTGGAAGAGCCAAGGGTTGCAAAGAAGCAACGGGCAAAGCACCAGTTCTCGGTAATAAAAGAAGGGGGAGGGGATAATGATATTTCAAACATGCTGGTATGGGGGTCTAGTGATGCATGGGCCTTTTCCGTAACACCCGATTGACAATGCACATGCTTCCTGCAGACCAGATAGGCCTATGTCCATGCTCATTTCCAAGAACTCGACAGACAAGGGAAGCCATGTTTTACATTTTTCGGTGTACATGTTAACGTTCTACTTGCTAAAATTCGCCCGCAGCCGCCTCTTATTTGAGGGGCAGGTACCAACAAGTAACGTTACCATGACCAACTGCTCATTGAGAACTCGGTGGGTACTGTACAGTAAGTGTGACCACTGGACCCAGCGACGACGAGAGTTCAGTGACCGGCTTCCTCAAAAAGTGCAGTGTAACACGAATTTACTGCAACGCCAACACGTGACTTAGCCAGGTAGAATTGCGCAGTGCAATGCGCAAGTAAGATATGAATTTTTCTTTGGCCTCAACACAGCGCATTATCTCGTCTAGGCATCCGATTCGTATTTTTGTTATATTTCTAGCAATCTATGAGCTTCATCAGACTATGTTATACAGACGTTCCGATAAAATACAGTATTTTTCTAGCTTTTCAAAACTGTCGATTCCAAGAGATACAGTGCGCTAGTTCTACGTGAGACCAATGGTAGGCTCTGACAGGATAGAATAAGTGTAATTCATGGAACTAACTGGTGCAGCGGATATTTGACCCAATCTGTGCTTACCAAGCGTAAAATGGCTTGGCAAGTAGCCCCCCCTGTAAGGCAGTAAATGAGTAACTAAGCAAACGGGTGCTGTAAAACTAGAGCAAGCTAGTAATGTGAGGACCCTTTTATTCGGCAAATATATGTACTGCTACTTTCGCAGTGACAATGCAACAATTCTCAAACTTCGAAAATTGTTGCATTGTCACTGCATCAGCATCCCATCTCGCTTCTTGGGTGCGATTAAAGCTCGTGAAGTTGAGCCAGCCTAACATTTTGGTTGATGAGTTTTGCAAGTGTAAAATGTGATTCTGATGAACTAGACGACACAAGCGTAAAAAGGAGAAAGATAAAAATTTGCGAAAGAGGGACAGCTAACTATTAAACTAGGAGAAAAAGGGCAGACCCCCACAAAGCAACTATTCCTTTTCCGGCCCTCGGACCGTTCTAGATGGGCGAAGGAGACGCGCCAAACTCCACGTTGAGGCTGTGGTGCTGTGAACATCAGGCAACGATAGCGGCATGGCCACAAATTCTATTTCGACAAATCATGAGGGCGAGAGTACGCGTATCCGCGCAAATTCTGTTTCCGGACGGATCCAGTTATTATGTGGACTTGGGCTGTGCATACGTATAATTGCTTCCCGTTGATTTGTCAAGTGTACTGAACTTTTAGATACAGCCTGTAGATACGCACCATGATTTGTCGCCTCACGTGGTGGGTAGGGCGGGAGAAGCTCGGCAGAACTGGAAAATTATCCAGTAACGTATCAATATCGTGAGCGGCATTTTTAACGTTCGTTTTTTATGAGAGTCAACGGACATGCCTTCGCTACTGATGCTATGCTGTCAGGTTGTGGCCCTTTGAACCCCACTTCAAACGGGGCTTTTACTGCGCTCGAGAACGTTTTTGTGTGCTTCAAGAACCAATATGGACTATTTGGGAACCTTGAGTTGTTTTTTTTAGAAAAATTAAGTGGCGAGCCGTGAAGAGCCCGAAGCATGAGGCGAACGGAGAATGTCAATGTGTGATCGTCCTAGACGGCACACGCTGATTGGTTTCCAGCTCAAGATGGTAAGCAAGTCGCATTAGCGCCGGATCAAACTTGTGGCACTCTGGACCCCTGGAAATAACTAGCTACCTTTTAATCCGCGACAGTTGAACAAACCCTTGCTAGCGCTGCCTTTCACGGTTCACCAGGCTGAGCTGGCTGACACAATGGGCTTTATACGCCTTCTCTCGCGCAAGTCCATGCTTCTTTAAGGGTTGTCGGAGTTGGACTGGCGGCTCCCATCCTTTGCTTCTTGTGTTCTCAGATCAAACAAAGATAAACACGGTCTAGTAACTGATCGTAGATCTGACACCTACTTCGTATGTCTAGCGCACTTTGTGTACGAGTACGACTACGGACACGGGTACGACACATAAACAATTAGGTCATATACTACATAATGATACTTTTTGCGGCTGGTTATAGACCTCAGCGGCACTTACATTACTTTGAGGTTAGCCGTGGGGTATAAATAAGTAGATATCTCTCGACCTGAAATCCTCCCAAACGACGGCATGCATCGCCGCCCAACCTACCGGCACCCAGTCTTCAGCATGCGTTTCTTCGACCCCTCCAGTCTCATGTTTCTTGCCACAGCCCTGCAGTATGTCTCCGCGGTTGGCGTGACTCCGAGTCTCCCTCTTCGTAGGTATCCAAGACAATTCAGTATGACTTATAGCTAATCACATCGGTATAGCATTGGCCGAGGCATCGGAAAAGGCCAGCAACTTTGTTTCTAAACTTAACACTTCCGAGAAAGTCGGCCTCGTCACAGGAGCTAGTGGCTCCCCACTTCTACCTTGTGTGGGCACGATTGCGGCAATTGAACGTCTCGGTTTCGATGGCCTATGTTTTAGCGACGGCCCAGCTGGGGTAGCTCGCTCCGATGGTGTCAGCGTCTTTGCCTCTGGGATCACTGTGGCGGCGACATGGGACAGACGCCTCATGTACGAACGCGGATTGGCTCTTGGACAAGAATTCAGGGCGAAAGGCTCGCACGTGCATCTTGGGTATGTAACCTTCAATGATTAATTCTGCTGTCTTCGACTAATACAAAACAGACCTACAGCGGGGCCCATGGGCCGCCATGCTCAAGGTGGGCGGAACTGGGAGGGCTTTGGGCCGGACCCGTATCTGGCTGGTGTCGCCATGAACGAGTCTGTTTCCGGTATTCAAGCAGCCGGTGTTCAGGCTGCCTCTAAGCATTATATCTGCAACGAGCAAGAGACGCAACGTGTCCCTAGTACTCGTAAGGATGGAACTGTGATCGAAGCAATTTCCGCCAACATTGACGACCGAACACTTCACGAACTTTATGTTTGGCCGTTCGCCAATGCCGTTCATGCAGGAACAGCGTCTGTCATGTGTGGCTATAATCGCGTCAATGGGAGCTACTCATGTGCAAACTCAGAAATTCTGCGCAATATCCTCAAGAATGAGTTGGCTTTCCCCGGATACGTTGTATCTGACTGGGGTGCTACACACTCGACAGAAGACACTGCAAATGCAGGGTTAGACATGGAGATGCCAGGAAACCAGACCGTGAGCGGCGTGTATTACTTCGGCGATTCGCTCATTAAGGCTATTGATGAGGGTCGTGTGTCAGCGGACCGTCTCGACGACATGGCAAAAAGAGTTATGGTACCATATTTTCGGCTCGGTCAAGACGTGGATTTTCCCACTCCTGACCCTGCCAGCGGGGCTTCGTTCCTCACCTATACGTACGGCCATGGCTCGCCTTGGTCTAGCCTCTATCCCGAGGTCCCGGCACGCGATGTTCGTGGCAATCATGCGCAAGGTATCCGTGAA
Source organism: Penicillium arizonense (assembly GCF_001773325.1). NCBI lineage: Eukaryota > Fungi > Ascomycota > Eurotiomycetes > Eurotiales > Aspergillaceae > Penicillium > Penicillium arizonense. The sequence continues at coordinate 682,630 of NW_019173282.1, read as the reverse complement.
TTGGGTGCTGCGGGCACAGTGTTGCTCAAGAATGTGAACGGAGCACTCCCCTTGACAAATGAGACGAGCTTTGCAGTCTTCGGAAACGATGCCCCTGATCCAACGCTCGGCTCAGTGTATCTCGTCTATGGCGATGATGCGGTTGGTAACAAAATGGGCACCCTTGACATAGGCGGCGGATCTGGCACGGTTCGACATACCAACCTCGTGAGCCCGCTCGAAGCCTTACGGGAAAAGATAAACTTCATCGGTGGCCGGGTACAATGGCTCTTTGACAATGATGAGATTGCGGACGGACGCTTCCGGTCGATTTATCCAGTACCCCAAGTCTGCTTACTATTCTTGAAGGCTTTCGCAACAGAAGGGATTGATAGAGCGGATATTGACTTCCAGTGGAACGCTACCATGGCAGTAGAAAGCACCGCAGCGCTGTGCCCGAACACCATTGTCGTTACACATGGCCCCGGAGTGGCACTCATGCCCTGGGCTGACAATGAGAACGTGACGGCGATTTTAGCAGCACACTACCCTGGGGAAGAGACTGGAAACTCCATTGCCGATGTTCTCTGGGGCATTATCGAGCCCTCCGGTCGGCTCCCCTACACCGTTCCTAAAGCCGCTTCAGACTATGGTCCATCACTCGTTGAGTTGCCAGGAACTATCACAGATCCGAATGCATGGCAGGCTGATTTTGTCGAGGGTCAGATGATTGATTATCGACATTTTGACGCAAATGTTGGCTTGGAGCCACTGTACGAGTTCGGTTTCGGACTTTCTTACACCAATTTCGACATGGGACAGACTCTCAATGTCGAGCTAATTGGAGGCCCATTGAAGCCAGTCGCTGACCATTCCAAAGGTATCGCACCGGGTGGGCTGATAGACTTATGGTCTACCGTGGCTGTAGTAACGGTGAACGTGACGAACTCAGGCCACCGGGCGGGCTTTGCTGTGCCGCAACTCTACATGTCTCTTCCCCAGGATACTACTCCTGCAGGCACGCCACCGAAGGTCTTACGGGGGTTTGAAAAAGTACTTCTTGAGGCGAGTGAGATGCGGGAGGTGAGATTCGAACTCATGAGAAGAGACTTGAGTTACTGGGACGGGATCACAAAGCAATGGGTAATTCCGGAAGGATCTATTTCTTTCATGACAGGGTTTAGCTCGAAGGACCTACATGCAAGGGCTGAGGTCATAGCTTTAGGGTAGCTCTTTTGCTTTTATTGTAAATTAAGTCAGGCAGTGGAAGTTGATAGCAACAGTTTCGGGACAAATAGTACACATTTTATTTCATTTCATTCTTCTACCAAATCGCAGCATGCCAGCTGCGACTGCAACCGAACTAGAGCGCCCTCGCAAGAATATATGTCCGCAAAGTGCTCCAGAGTACAACTGCTCTCCACATCAGAAAAAGACATATCAACGTCTTGTCGGATCTCTGATGTACGTTATGCTTGGGACTCGGGGAGATGTTGCATATGCCGTCTCCATCGCGAGCAGACACCTATCAAATCCAGGACCGCGACACATGAGACTCGCTAAATGAATTCTGCGGTACCTCAAAAGGCACGAAAGATCTGAGGCTCACATACAAGGGTCAGCCACAGAGCCTGGAAGCTTTTACGGATGCAGACTGGGGTAGATGACGCGACACCAGACGATCGACAGCCGGGTACCTCTTCATATTGGAAATATTGGAAGTGGAGCAATCAGTTGGCAATCGAAGCGTCAGAGTGTCGTTGCTCTCTCAACCAATGAGGCTGGATTTTTAGGACAGACACAAGCGACAAAAGAAGCAATCTGGTTGCGAAAGCTCCTCAATGAATTGAACATGAGCAAAGACTGCAACGATCATCTGCAGTCACAACCAAGGAGCCATCGCTCTGTCCTTGAACGGGCAATACCACTCCCGCACTAAGCATATGGAAATCCAACGCAAGTGGCAAGGAGAGGTTCAAGGCGCTGGACTGAAATTCGTTCAAACCACAGATCAGGTTGCCGATGGCCTCACCAAGCCTCTTGGATGAGAAATATTTGAATGGTTTCGGAAGTGACTTGGTATTGAGTAAAGTCACGGCTTCTGAACCATGGGTTTTTGAGGTTTTTAGTGGGGCCCGCTGCAACTGCGATGAATGGTCACTGGCATCTTGGTGACTGCTGCCATCGAGTGCATCATGGGGACAAATATATAAGGTGGTCCCCGCTTTTGTAAAGGTTAATCAATTCAATCAACGCCGTGTATGTCTGAACATCAATGAAAGCACGATCGCAACGCACGACACTGCACTCTGCATCGCCGCCCGTGGCGGTGACTTGCAGATGGTCTAAGCACTACTAGGCCATGATCAAATTGATGTCAAACTTAGGAATCGATAATTTGAGGATCCATTAATGTTGGCAGTCAAGGGTGGACATTCCTGGATTGTTAATGCACTTGTGGTGAATCCGAGACTGAAATACTTCAGCCTAAAGAGATCCCTAGATCTCGCAAGTAACGATTGCATCCAGAGGGCCATTTGAAGCAGAATAGAAGACGACAACACTCCTAGAACGTTGTTGAAGCGGTCTCCGAGGAGAAGGTTTGGTGGTTTGTAAGAGCTAGCGACATCTACTTCAGGTAGCTCTCGTGATGCAATGCCAGATGGCCGGGTCAATCGACATTTTCTCCGCTAGCTACACTACCCATATTGTCGCTGTGTTCCGTAGCTTTCTGTTCATAATATATTGGGTTATTAAAAGTGGAATCATCCCAGAACATGCGGGATTGTTCGCAAATATGTTCCACGAAGGCTATAATATGCCCTTCTTAATGTAAACAACGAAAAGACATATAGGATGGATGGATGGATGGATGATTTCATTTACCCCGACCCCTCGCAAAGCGATATGCAGGCTACAGCAACTATATATATCCGTGTATGTATATGTGTGATGTCCCACTTCCTGGTAACGAACTTAGAGCCTCGTCAAGGCCTGTTGTGGCCTAGTTGCCGTTCACGTTGTTAGGCTGCCCTTATGGCGCGCGACTTTGAAACTGTTGTGACGCCTCGGCGAAGTCTAGCACGGCTGTGACCGTCCTAGCCCGAGAGACGCTTTCTGGCTTACCTCTTTCACCTTCTTTGAGCCTCCTAGCAGACTCGACACGCTGTTAAATGCGTCCCTAACCTTCATTCTTAATTCTCTTCTCAATTCCTGTAGTATTGGATAGTCCACTAGGACGTGACTGACTGTTTCTTTCGCGCCACACGCGTAGTGATCGTTATCGCGGAAGCTAATGGCCTTTCTGAAGGTGGATAACCAATTATGGCCCGTGCGTAGCTATGTCAGCAAGTACGCCCGGCCCCTAGGTAGGTTCCTATATAGCTTCCTAGTGTAGGCCGCCGGTAGAGTGTTATCGATTTTTCGTAGGTGACCGCCTTTGGTAGATAAATCCTATCCCACGGGGGCAACTGCAGTCAGGGCTGACTGTAGGCTAGGGCTTTCCCTTCACTATGGGACATAAAAAGTGGGCCCGACCTGACTGCTAAGGTCTAGAGGCCTCTGATCGGTCCGAAATTTTGGTCAGTTATAATAGACCATTTGAAATATCCCCCATTCGCTTCGGAGCATACGCAGCTTATTAGTTATCGAGAAAATGGCGATTGAAATTTAAAGATGTTTTGTTAGGGTACGGGATCTTGTACCTTTACGGCGTACAATTACTACCAAAGACGCCACCACAGCACCGTAGACGTATGCAATTACCTCGATAATGCTAGTCTATAATGGTCAGGAGGGGTAGCAATTAATTCAGGGGTTTAGACGCTCCCTAGCTATTATCTCACTTTATTTGTAGACTATTTTACCCCAAAGTCAGTATTCGACATTCGTCAAATTTCAAGCAATTCATTACTGTGCGATATATATCTTACATTATCATTAACCATGGCAACCCAATTTTTTCACCAACCTTCGACAGACCTAGTTATCGTGTGTAAGAAATGCAACCTCGGAGTGAGACCGCAATTCATTATTACCTACCTTTAAGGGTCAAATTATCGTCTCACTAGCGCGACCGCTCGTAGTATTCATAATACTATACAGCAGTGGGACTATATAGAGGACTACGACGCGTGGCAGCCAACAACCGTGGTTAATACCCTACCCCACGGGGGGTGGTGAACTCTGCCAGAGTTCAGGTCTTAGCATGCCCTTAACTATGGGACATAAAAGTACATAACGGTACGCACACGCCTAAGTTCAGGTTCCTTTCCTCGCCAGGGTCCTGAGGTCTAGTTAGCTCCGATCGGTCTAAAACTCTCACAGGTTATAGGCGTATACGTGAGGTATCTCCCATTTGTTTCGGAGTTTGCACAGCCTTCTAGTTATTAAGTCATACGCGTTTGAAATATTTTGGTGTTGTACCTCTTTGTACCTTTTTGGGTGGTGCAGTACTATAGGTGCGACACTTACTCGGCGACCACGGGCTATCTATTGCTCGAATCAGTCTATAAATTGGTCTTCATTTTCGAAATCAAAACAGTTCGAAACAACGTTGTAGGGTGTGGTAGTGACGGCAACCTTATTCGCAGGTGTATCGGCTGGGGCCTCGTCAATGACAGCCATGGCTTTGGTTACTGATGGATAATTAAAACAGGTACAATTTGTGCGTAGAGGCAAGGGCGCTCAATAGCAGATCCGCCTTTTTGCTAGCCCGATGATAAGGACATACACGCACACTAAAAGAAAACGGAAGAGAAATTGAAAGAGACAGAAACAAAAACCAAAGGTGATGTCCAAATGGTTGGCAAACATGCGATAGGAGGCACTGAGGGGGATAGGGGAACCTCGACTATAACGGCACACTTTCTGGTTTATATAGCTAGGAGACAAAGAAAGGTAGGACGAGCCCTAGCTAAGACCTATGCGGCAGGTGATCGCAATTGAAACGATCACAAGGTCTCCTCATCCCAACCAAGAGGAACCCTTTCTAGGACAACGGTGATAACGAGTATGGCAAAGCAAACTGCCAGTCTTGTGTTGCCAAGTTGATTACCCCTTGGAGAAATAACGCTCTGCGGTATGCTATGTGTTGGCATAATTCCTGGCAAAGTGAGGTAGATCCGCTCTCGATACGCTGAGATCTTCTTTATGAATAAACATCAGGGGTATTCAGTCTGCGGTTCCAACCTGATATTTAGAACAACAGATACACAGAGCATATCTTGAAGCTGAAGAAAATTTCAAAGTCACACGAAACCGTCGGCGTGACAGTTAAAATATTATGCCAGCTTGAATTCCTGTGGATGCCCCCTTTCAGCCCCCCATTGCTTCATTCCCTCGATCAGCGCACGACTAAATCCAGCATGATATCGCATTCCGTTCTCCGGCCATGACGGTCGCCCGGCTCTCCACACGCTCCAGTTCTCAGCCATAGCGCCTTCAGGCGCGCGCAGGATGCCCATCGCCACATCTACAATATTCGGTCGCTCATCGCAATGGTAAAAGATAGTTGCGCCGCATGTGCCACAGAATACTCGGAGTACATCTTTCATGGAGCGATAGCCCTTCGCAGATCCGATCAATAAATCCTTCGGCAGACGCGGCGTGATATGATCAACCGATACAAACATCCAACTGACGACATGTGTGCCATTAACCAATCGACAGTCGTCGCAGAGATCCATACTTGCAAGCCACTTGCTCTTGTCCAAGGGTGAAATCCATTCTTTGCCTGCAGGGCTTGCGATGAATTCCTCACTGGGTCGGGCAATTGTGAAAGACACTCCGCCGCAATGACATTGCGCGAGGAGCTCTTTGCTTTCGGGATCGGGTGGCTGAGAATCGCTGCCAGCTATAGCCTGCGGAGATAGACCTAGGTTTTCGGTCTGCAATTTATGTCCGTCAATGTCCGAAAAAACAGCTGCTAGTCCTCCATCCGGCGCAGAGTTCGGAAGCATGTGGGCGTTGAACTTCCAAATTCCTTCATCTTCTCTATTGGCGTCGAAGATCGCGGTAGAGATTGTCCATTGGCTACCAAGTCCTCCAATCTGGCAGCCACAAGTACTGCAAAAGTAGCCCGTCGCTTTTGACGCTAGGTGTTGATAACTAGTTAGTTTCTCGAGGCTGGATGGCGCAATAAACTGAGGCTCCACTCCATATGGGAGTGGCGCATGAAAGCTGCATGGTGTGCCGTGGGTGTAGCGACAGAGGCTACAGTGGCACAAGTGTACATTCAAGGGAAGGCATTCGGTGGGAATGGTGACAGTAAACTGGACACTCTTGCAGCGGCACGAAGCCGTCAAAGTCTTGGTCGCAGCCATTTTTACTGCACAAAACGAGAAATTCTTGGTGCAGCAGGAAGAGGGCCGGAGGGGAAGTGCCTCTTTGTAACGCTAAATGCACGGGCCACGATGCAAGGCTCGTATTCGGCGTCATCGGCGGTGTGGCTAACCTTTTTGAATGCAACCATCGTATATCAGTGGAACTTGCTTCGGCCTAAGTAAACATCCCGTAGAGATCCCTTTCCCCACGCGTCAGCCTTCCGTTTTTCGTGACGCTGCAGATTACTACCAGAAAGCCACTTCGTACCCAACCTTATTTCGTTTTCCCCTCGCCTTCAACTATCCCCCATTCCCCGATCTATTATCCAAATACCTCTAGATGATCGGCATGTCCATCCATCAAATTCTGAACTTTAAGATCCCTCCCGACCACGAGGATTCGTTTGCATCATTGACTCGGCTATGCGACGACCACAAACTTTTGAATCAAAAGGATGGGCATGAAACCCGAGATTTGTGTGATGGATTATCGGATCCAAGTACCCTGCTGTGCGTCTTTACCAAGTGGATTCCGTCTCTGTCCCTCGGGCTGACATGAACAGACGATTCTTGGCTGCCCGTCGGTTTGATCCCGATGCCGCGCTCGTGCAATTCAAAGAAGCATGTCAATTTCGCCAGGAGAAAGCTGTGCTGAAATTATACGACATAATCCCAATCCCCGATTTTGAGCAGGCTCGGCAATTTGTGAGTGGTAGCTACTTCTACCCTAGGCAAACCCACTTACATAAATATTCAGTATCCCCACTGGACCGGTCGCAGAGGCAAGACTGGTGTGCCGATATGCATGTTTGATCTCGCCTACCTTGATAAAGATGGTTTGGCAAGCTGGGAGAAAAGTCGCCAATCCCCCGGCTGGAAATATCCAGCATCCGAGGAACATCAGCCACCAACTCCGGATATGATACAGTCAGCCTCTATCTTCCACGACAGTCTTACCCGTTTTGTGCTTCCCCTTTGCTCAATGATGGAAGACCGGCCTAACCCGTCGGTTCCGATCACCAACTTCGTTTATCTTGTGGACGCATCCAATTTGGGGCTAAAGCAAGGATGGAGTCTTAGATTCTTTGCTCAGGAAATAAGTTGGCTACTATCAACTTGCTACCCTGAGACTATTCAGCGCATTTTTGTAAGAAGCAACGTGCGACGTACAGGCTGCGGCTTACATATACTGACATCACCTACCACAGGTATGCAATGCCCCCTCATATTTCGCTACGATCTGGAAATACCTCAAAGGATGGGTCGATCCTTATACAGCAGAGAAGATCGTAATTCTCTTCGACGCTGAAGTTCTGCCCACTCTCAGGGAGCACATTGAGGATGCAAATATCCCGAGCATATTTGGCGGTGGCTTTCCCTTCAAGCATGGAATGCTACCGGATCTTGACAATAACATCCGGGAGCGTTTGAACTGGGACTCGCCAGAGAAGACTTTGCCTCCCGGTCCCATTAAATGGGCTCAGGAATCAGACGGCAAGATTGTAGCATCAGCTGTTGGTAGCCAGGCTGGCTCTGCGAGAAACGACAAGATTGCAGAAGTTGATTGTATGAAGTAGTAGCACTTCTAAGTATCGATCTAACCGTGCTGGAAAAGATTGACAAGCAAGTGGGATCCGCCTTTAGAAACACTTCTAATGCAGAAGTTTATTTGATTGCCGTCGAGAGATATCAGAAGATTCGATTGATAGAATTCAGGCTTATTTAGCTCATTTACAGCGAAACATATGTCAACCCGTTTGTTGCATACATCAGTGCTCTCGTGTTCTTTTCCAATTAACGCACCGTTGAAAAGTCCTTTCAGTCCCAACCGTCTGTGGGTTTTTGGGCAAACTGTGAAATGGGAAGATAGTTTGGCGAGCTGTTTTGTGAACCAGACGAAAGATGTTGTCGAATTTTGACAGTCAAACTAATGGACCATGGCCCGAATTTGAGACCGCAATGTAAGCAGGTGGTCGACGTTGTTTTCCCGTGGCTCCTTGGTGCGCTACAGTCCGAAGGCCGATCAATCGAACCTTCATTGATTCATGGCGATCTATGGGGGTAAAGCGTTGAAGTCGACACGGAAATTGGAGAAACCATTGTTTTTGATCTGGTGAGTACATATGCTCATAATGAAATAGAGTTTGGGACGTGGAGGTGCTCATGGGCCTACTATTTCGCGTCGCCCGTTTACATGCAACTTTATCAGCGCCATATCAAGCCATCAGAGCCAATAAAGGAAGGGGATGATCGAAATCGACTTTACAGTCTTCACCTTACCTCAATAACTCCTAGGCCACCCAGGGAGTGTGTCAAGATCCATGGAAGTCCCACCCATGTCTTGTTGGCTTTAAATGATATAAGCCACTAATGCGGCGCCTCATTGAGCCATCAAGATACGCTATTCCTGTGTGAGAAGTATGCACCCTCTGAATGGCTTGAGAGATACAATTCTGAAAAGAATATGAGTGTTACTGGGGTATACTTACAGCACTCTACTCGAATTATGGCGATGAACGAATGAATTATATGTGTTGAGTCTTGGAAAAAAAGGCATACTTTACTTTTGTTATAATGTTGACGCTCCCCGAGCACAGGGTGGGTTAGTCACCCCGCCGCCCTGAGTACGCCCACTGAGCAACCCAGTAGGCAATATCATCTGATAAGTACTAAGTACTTCCCAACTTGGATTCCCTATCCGGGCCATGGCTGTCATCACATTTGCGAACACTAATTTTAGGACTCAGACAACCGACACGTCTATTCTATTAATAATGCACTTGTGGGAGTATATTGCTGATCTAGCACACTACCAGGCATCACAGTCTCATCACCCGGTTCTCCCCGGCTCATCACATAGATAAGCATCCAAAATCCCCATATCACGCAGCAATGGAACCCCCTGGTTGCGTAAAAAGCGAACACTCTCCACGCCGTTCCACTGGATACGTTTCTGGATCTTATCGACACCGGACACGTCAAACCCTTGCATGAATTCACCTTCCTCCCCGGAGGCCACAGCACCAATGAACTGAGCCGTGACAGACGTCGGCACCGACGGTGGAGACCGACGAGGCTGCAACGAATAAGTCTCGACGTAGTCCATTACTTCCCTGTGCTGTGGGGGAACTATCCATCGCTGCTCAGCTCGGAGGGTCACGCTACGCTTCGCAATTTGCGAGAAACGCCCCTGCGAAAACAATTTGATCAGCTGCTCTAGTGCCCGATCTCCCCTGTTGCGCGAGGCGGGTGAGAAGTCATTGAAGGAACCTCCCGCAAAGAGCTGGCCGAATAGCATGTCCTTCGGTGATGGCCCGACCGGATACCCCTCGAAGAGCGCCAAGCTGTTGATGTCTGCGCCCGCATCAAGGAGTGCGCGCACGGCGACGAGATTGCGTACAGAAACGGCCATGTGGAGCGGTGTCCACCCTCGACTGTCCCTTGCCTCCAGATGATGCTTTCCTGGGAATATATTCAGAAGGATGGAGTATGTCCGGGCAGCCTCATCGTGGTCTAGGGTCGAGATTTTGCCGGCAAGAAGATGGAGGGCGGATGAACGCATTCCAGGTATTACGAGGTATTCTGGTTGTTGGTGGTGCTTTGTTGCTAGAGACAAAATGGAGTCGAGCTTTGCAGCTAGACTGGCCTCGGATGCGTTGTAGAGCACGGATCCAAACACAGTAAACACGATATAAGATGTCTCTTGACTGTGGCTAAGCCCGTTAATATCCGCACCATGCTCCATAAGGAGATCTGCAAATTCCCATTGACACGTTTGGAAAGCCACCTTTAGTGCCGTATTCCTATCATCTGGAGTAATGGAGTGCAATCCCAGCTCCAGTGTCCTCTTCAAGAAATAGTTATTCCCGGGGGCAAGTTTGACTGTGCTGACAAGGGTATGCTTAGCCACGGAATCTTGATATACACTTCCACTAGCTCGCACGATAGCGTTAAAGACGGCGGGTCTACCGGTAGCGATAGCCAAGTCAAACACGGTTTTGCCGTTGACTTGCGCGCCTATGTTCCGCATAAAAATATCGACGGTAGTAACATGTTCTAGAATTTCCGGCATGTCACTGCGAACGGCTAGTTGAAGCACTGTCATCCCATCGCTGTCCACGGAATTGGTTGCTCCGCGGCGAAGGAGTAATTGGATTGTTTTCTGTAGTTGGGAGCCGTGACTGGACGCGTATCGGGCCATCCTGAGGTGCGTGTTCTGGCATTGAATTGCGAAGTATAATAACCCAAGGCCAATGTCCGTGTCCGCATTGATTGGATAAAACGGCGAAGCGTCCAACAGAATCTCCAGGACCTCTGGGTCGTGCCATGTACAGGCGAGCTGCACTGCGTCTAAATTCCAATGGCGCTGTTTATGAAAGATCATCGGACCTGAAGCGTCTGAAACCGATGCGCCGTTCAGGATCAGTTCGCGTACCGCCACCTTGTTTCCCTGTGAAACAGCTCGGAGCAATGCTGTACCCTGAACCAAGGGAAACTGGAAGTCGTCTGTGTATAAAAGGTTTTCTTTCGCAACTGCATTCGGATCGGCGCCGCTGTGAGCGAGTTGAGCGACGATCCTCGGCAACGAGGCGTCGTCGAACATCCATAACCAGTGCATGGCCGTCTCTCCAAGTTTATTTCTTAGGGCACAATTGGCCCCATTTTCAATTAGAAGACAGGCGACGTCAAGATTCCCTGCTCGGCACGCTGCTATCAATGGAAGATCGCCATCACTGTTGCGCTGGTTGATTTGAGATACAGTCATATTGATCACGTCACCCTTGTCTCCCGTACCACTAGAGTCTTGCATCGCAGGTCTAGACTCCATGTATTCGGCCAGGTGCAGCCCGATAGCGGTATGAACTTGCGATAAGGACTGTTGAGCGGGCTTGTATTCGATTTCACAGCACTCTTTCAATATGGCAAAATAGCGAGATTGATCCTGTTCGATACCAAAGCCCATACTATAGCAGTTCGCCATTTCCATGAGCGCAGGCCCCCTGTGCGAACCGGCCGCCAAAGATCGTGCATGAGACGAGACATCAGCGAAGAGTCGCGCCTGTAGTGGGAACGGCAGGCGACAAGTAGTCAGAAGGTGAAAGTCCAAACTGCGAGACTATTTCGTAATCAGCAACATATTATTTTGGGATAGTCTGTTACTTACGGGCTCAAAGGATTGTGATGTTGTTTTAGACATGGTCTCCTCGTTCATCATTGCCACCATGTCCGCGGCTGCTACTCCGCCATCGAAGTCAGACAGGCCCTAATTGAACAGTTTAGTAATGGCTATACCTCCCAGTTGGTGTACGTTACCTGTAGGACACCAAACTGTTCCTTTCTGGGGGCTGGAGCTCGTTCAAGCATCGCATTCATTGATGCACCTATCTTAAGGCTTCTGGATGCTGCTTGTTTGAGGGCTGTGGTACAATGCTATCATTAACACTCAATATTATCTTCTTAATTGAGAACGCCTTACGTTTCATAACCGAAAATAGTCGAAAGAATCCCACAGATCTCCCCACCATTGCACCAGTGTCCTTACTTATCAAGAATATGGTGCGCAGCATAGAATCCCAGACATCCCGCGGGTCCTTCTGCGGGTCGTCGGATGTTAACAGCGAAGGAGGCGCAATGACTGGCAGTGGCTGGCCGCACGTTCGGTATACGTCCTCGATCGCCACCAGGATATCCCTCAATGCTTCTGACATGGGCGATAGCCTGGACAGGCCGAAGCCCGTAAAGTCTGACCCAAGCTTTCCATACTTGTGGATTACCTGGTAGAATTGGTCTGCCTTCGGTGGTATGGACTTCCATTCGGCCAGCCCGCGACTTGCTTGTGCGTGCCCCCTGAATCGCGCTGCTTCGAACTTGGTGAACTCTCGCAACAGGTGTGCGTTTGGTGGGCTAAGGCCAAAGGCTCGTTTTGGAAAACTTCAGCTATTAAGATCAATGTTAACTTGACTTGTATCGAGGTCGTTGACTCACTTCTGGGGAGGACTCAGTATCTGAATTATGCGACCAAGGTCCCTTTCTGTGGCCTTAGAGCTGAGAGCAATACTGAGCACCTCACCAAAGGCATCTCTCGTGTCGGGGGATAGTGCGCGGTCAGGGTCAAATACTCGATTCAGTGCCAGGCTGAGGGTGCTCCCATTCCGTTTATCCTCTCGAATGAGAGTATAGTTATAGCGTGCACCATCATCCGTCGTCGAAGATCGATACCGCGGGTCATTGAACGGATCAGCTCCATCGATGATCACCCTCCATACCAAAAGTCCAAATGAGTAGGTGTCTGTGAATGGAAGATGGCCGCTCTGTATTTCAGCGTCTGCCTCTGGGGCGTCGTATGGGATAGTCGCCCCCCTTAGTCTTGTGTACTGCCTTGGCTCAACCGCATCCACCGTCATCGAACAGCCAAAGTCCGTCAGCTTCGCTATGAAATTGCGCCCTTGAAGTTTATTTGTTGGGAACATAAGGACATTCTCGCATTTCACATCTCCGTGGATAAACCCCTGACTATGAAGAGCTTGCAGGCCCTGCGCAACGTCCAGACAGCACTCCCAGTAGGGCCCGTCGACCATGCTAACAAGATCCTGGACGAAATCGAGCAGAGTGCCCATTGATGTCGCATCGAACATTAATGTTGGAAATAGATAACCATCGCTTCGATGCTCCTGTGTCTCGAACGAGATACCCTTCAGCTGGTTAATATTAGGATGGGAACGAATCCCCGGTGTTGCCAGCAATTTCAGCTCGTCGACAACCTGTGCCAGAGTGCCCTGGTCGTCAAATCTGCCATCCTGGTCGAAATGCGGGTTGATGCGCTTATATGCCATGACACTGCGATTCCCCCAGCGGCCCTTTGCGATCTTTCGATGGACGCTCGAGAACCCGCCAGCTCCCAGAGAAATGTCCATGGTCCCTTTTTGACCCCAGTCGTCGATCGGGAACTCCAGGATGATGCCTCCATCACTCCGTAGTAGGTCTTGAATGAAGAGAAACAATTCATAATGGCTTCGACGTGTCTTCTGCGACTCGGTTACTTCATTTGTCGAAGCTGAGTACTGAGTCCCGTACGCAGAGCGCGTGTCGATGCACGTGCTGGTCGCCATGTATAGTAGACCAAAGAAGTGTCTGGGGTCAAGGGGACGGGGACAGTGCCAGACCTGAAAAATATGTAATCAAATCTCCCAAACAGCACAGCCTCAATTTCAGCCGCAATCTGTCTAGCGCGGGGTAAAGCCGTTGTAGAAAAGGGCCCGTGGGCTTTCTGGCCAGTCCTCGTCGCACTCCACGTGAATACGAGATGGATCCTTTCGGCGTCGGGTTGGGGACCGCAGCCCTGGTTTCCACCGTACTTGATGTCCTTCGTCTGGTCATCTCTTTTCGTGAGTACTCCGAGACGTCAAGGACCCTGTTCCGCCAGCTCGAACTGGAGAGGGAGGTGCTACTGCGCTGGGCAATAGAGGTTGGGCTTTACCCTGCAAGCCATGGATCCTCTACGGATTGCACCATCCCGCCAGAATTGCTGCCTTTGGTGCATCAGACTGTTGCTACCATCGGCTCTCTTCTTGCGGCCGCTACTTCGCCCAAGAGCGCAAAGAAGAACTCCGAGGTCGAGTCTCAAGACCTGCCGGCAGTCCTTGGCAGGCTCCAGGAGGAGCTTAATAACAACGAAACCCAATCCAAGTCACGGCTGTCAAGATCCTTGATACGCCTTGGATGGGCGATCAGCGAGGAGGACCGTCTCAAGGGGCTTATCACCACAATCCACGCTTATAACACCAGCCTGCACAATCTCATCCCAAAGCCTCTCCAGGTTTCTCTTGAAGGATCCATAATGCAGGCTCTACTTGCTGAATCCGATCCTCAAAGCCTCCTGGAAATTCAAAGAGCTAGTCTACACTGGCGAAAGGCCCTCTCCGCCGCGGCCAGTGTAACTTCCTTCCAGCATCAGAAATCCACACCGGGCCCCCCATCTACCAATCAGCTTCTACTGCCTCGCTCACGGTTTGCTTCCATCGGAGTCGACATGGCGCGGTATCTGACGACGTACGAGCACAATGGCCAGACATACCATGTCCTGATTGAATGGCGTGCGTACAGGATTCTCCAGAACTCCGAGCACAAGATCGCGTATCTAAATACATGTCTTGATCTCGCTCGCCTTCTCCATACAAGCCAGAATCTCGAGGCATATCGAACGCTCGACTCCCTTGGGATTATTGACGACATTGAATTCAAGCCAAGCTCCCGCGTCGGACTGGTATATCGCATACCGCTGACCATCATACCGCTGCCTGGGAGTTCGTCAATTAAAGTGTTTACATTGCACGACCTGATCAACCGTAAGGAGTTCACCAGACCACGCCTCGATGAGCGCTTCGCACTCGCGCAGAAGCTCGCCACAGGCCTACACAGGCTCTTCGTCTCGCGATGGTACCACAAGAACCTTAACTCCAAAAACATCCTCTTTTTCACACAAATCAATGATGGCACTGGTATCACCCAACCCTACCTCTCTGGTTTCGACTACGCTCGCCCTGACTCCCCAGAGGAAATGACCATCAAGCCCGAAGCAGACGAATTCTGCGATCGATATCGCCATTCACAGTGCACACACCCTGACAGCCGGAACGTAATCCAGTTTAGTCGGCGATTCGACATTTATAGTCTTGGTGTTATTCTCACAGAGATCGGGAGGTGGGAAACGGTTGATCGAATGCACAAGGACTATAGTTCTCAAAAGGCCAAGGCTAAAGGAGGATTGCCCACTGCGGCTCCGTTAGATAGCTTTCAGCGGTATTTGAAGACGAGAAGTTTGGAGTCCTTGGGCTTTCGGATGGGGAAAGTTTATACTGATGCGGTGAGGTTTTGTTTGGGTGGCAACGATACGTATGGAGCTGTAGAGGCGGCTGTACATGTGGGAGGGAATGAGGAGCTGCTTGTTTCGAGTCTCAATAAGGAGGTGGTGGCTGAACTTGCGAAGTGTTCTGCCTAGATGCTGTAGGCTAAATATGGCCATATACCCAATACATTTTGCTTTCTAGTGCTGTAAAACCTCAGCCAAAAAAGTATTTGGTCAAGGAGTAGCTGACTGATGAGAGTCTCCAGGGGATTATGTGGTCGAGTGTCGAAAGGTTGGTAGTGTAGAAGACAAATGAATGATAACAGTTCAGGGAGGGCAACAGGGGATAATATAGGCGAGGACACTCTGCAGGCAGTTAGTGCATAGTAGAATACCATTGCGAGGTCTCAAGTGTAAACTATATGGTAGTACAGCGTCGCGTCGGATGGGATAGATAATACAAGCCGCTGCCAGCCAAAAAGGCGTTATATAAACGATTTTCTGCATGGCTGCTATTGATGCCGTACAAGGTGACGATCCGAAACCTCGGGTCCGAAGCGACTTCGAATTTTGCTCTCATCTTGACCAGAAGCCTGAATTTATGACCACCCAAGGTGCAGGTGGATCCGTGTCAATTGAATATACTCCACGATTCAGAAGGAGAGATCGGCCAGCCGTAGGTCATTTGTTCATTCATCCTTCCCATCATGCAGAAACTCGACTATCTCACCCTCACGTAGTGTAACGCGTGCTATCTCAAAAAGATAGAATATTATATGCGATGCACAGCGACTCATGACTTGAATGACTTGAATGTCAATACAGATAAAATGTGACCGAAAAGACCCGTGCCAAAATTGTGCCAAGGCAAAACGAGTATGTCTGCGTACACGCGCGACTGATGCAGCGCTGTCAAAGAATCGCAAGTTGGAAAGCTCTTTGCAGGATGTGAATTCTCCATTGAGGCTTCGAACTACTAATTCAGATAGTAGACTCCCGAGCCATGATGGCGTCGAGTCGCCACGACAATTGCCTAGACCGAGACAAGACTCTACAGAGGGCAAGAGTCTAGGCGACATGAGCGACCCTCTGGAAGGAGGCACATGAGACTAGGAGAATCTTACAACAAGAGCTTAGTCGTACCAAGCGACTGCCAGCTCGCCGACCGGTTATTCTACAGTCAGCCGTCAAAATACTCGACGAAGTATTGAAGTCCTTCCCAACAGCGTCGGTAGATATACCGGTAGATACGGGGACTGCTGCATTACCAGCAAGCTATCACGTGCCATCATTCGAGTCCTTCCATATGATGCTTGAAGGTTGGTGCTCCTTTGTTTTGTTGCTTACGTACCTAGCGCATAAACTCATCCCCGACGCCGAAAGTTATACCCGGGACTAGCTACCATCTTTGCCTTAATGTAGGAATCGCAAGAGTCCGAAAACAGTCATGGCTTTAGGTAGCAATAAGCCTAGTAGATACCAGAGAATAATGGCAAGCTTTAAGAAATTGAATGGAAAAGAAGCCGGTTAGTAGGACGAGAATGACAGTTAACTAGGAGAAATGCTGGAGAGTTGTAATGCAGAAACGACTGTTGCGGGCGAGCTGGACCGTAGAAAAGCTATGAGTTGACAGGGAGGGAGGGAGACCATTTAAATATTGAGAACCTGTCTTGACGGCTCCGTAAGACAGTTGATTTGCTATTTTTGTCTGGAGCGGCTACAAACGGATTGAAGGATACTGACCACACGTCGTCACTGATCCTTTCCCCTGAGCATACGGACCAGTAAAACGGGAGCTTAAATCGGCGTTCAAGGTAGCCATTTTCGGCAGCCGATTTACCGTCAATTTGCATTGTGGTGTATTAATGATTCTAAGCTGTGTGTTCTCAATGGTTGTACCACCTTTCCACGCTCCACAATAGGCATAATACTCATTAGCACCGGATCTCAAAACATATTTAAACAATGCCACCTTAACTTAAATGCTATATAGCAAAACTGATCTCGTAGACAGACATCTGCATTAATTATCACTTCTGTATTTAACACAACATTAAGCTAACATTTGCCCCGAAGAGATGTCCCGATCCAAGTCCGAGCAACGTAGATGTTTAAGCTATAAGGTATTCTGTAAGCGAGCGGTGCATGTAAGCGAGTGGTGCAACCCAAAACACCATACTAAATACATTATACACTGATATCTCAACAACCACGTTTTTATTTTATTTTGTTATTTGCCAATAGCTGTTGATAAGGCTTTTCAACACTATATATCAATTTTGACGAAATCTAAAGCCTACATTGTTACGGTATCGAAAATTACGTTACTATGAGCCAGAATCATATATATTTTATTCACTATGTTACAAAGATTCTCTAAATTCCCTAAAGAGCCTAGATATTACCTCAAATGCATTGTGCTAGAAGGCAAAGTCCCTATAGACCACCGTTGTTGAGATACCAGGTTGTAATTTATCCCATTTAGTATGGTGTTTTGAGATGCCCCACTCGCTTACAAATACGTTATGCGGAATTTTGACCTCGTACGGTACGGGTATGTTACCAGGTAACCGCCTCAGGGTCCACAGGGTCTAGGATCCACTGTTGACATCACGTGCCAGAATCCCAACTAACTGAAAGCTGCATGTTTAATGACAATTCACATATTTTTGATCAATAGTTCGGTCTGACATATAGTTTTGGACCTTGATCAGATGACCTATTGAGTTGATATATCTAGCCGCCTTCTAGGGCCCGGGTTTTCTTTGACTTGAAATGGGGTAGATTAGTACCCCCACAAGGAAAGCCTAGTTGTCTACCATAGACGATTACATCCACTCGCGGAAATTTTGAGAAATCTGATTGCTAGATTACTAAAGCTACGAAAGACCTATTTCCACCTGTGATTGAGAACAGTCCTGGAAATATCGCATTGGTTGTGTAGAATAAGGGTCCAATTGCTATCACTATAAATTGGCGGGAGCTTCGCACTGTATAGGTGCGAGCACGAGCGTGTCTTCTAACAGAGGAATTAACTTAATTTTCTTTCAGTGAAATGCCAATCTACATTATTGTAACTTTCCTCGATATCGATATCTGAAAGCCGTCGTCGGTATTTCTTCGGACGGTTCCCTTAAACACCAAAGACTTGGCGGTGTAACTAATCTCCGGGTGAACGGTGTTTTTGCTCCGCTGGAGATTTTGTTACAGACTGGTTATGGTTACAAAAGCAAATCCAATAAATAACAAGCTGGACCGAAGACACGAATCCCTGGAGCTAACGTAATATTCGGTCCCGGTCACAGCACCGTCGTTTCCTAGTGGAGTATAGATCATCGCTCGTAAGAGCAGCTGGTCGTATTTGTTTGTTTTTATGTTTGGTTATGTGACCTTCCTTCCTCAAACATCTTCCCTGCATTACTTTTGGGCCCAGACATATAAACCTGTGATACCAAGACACATGGGAACATGCTGTACAATCCATGAGTCACCGAGGATAAAATCAGGCTTCCTACTAGGAATTTTTCGGTCCCCAACATGGCTTTACAACAAAAAATACACGCACAGCCCAAGCGGGAAAGACCGGAAACCGATTATGAGCAATGGATGAGGGAGCATGATGAGAGCTATGAACTCTCCGAAGAACCACAGTATGGTCCAAGTTTACAGCAGCCTCCAGCGATGCCCGATTCTTCGAGTGGAAGGGACAAGTCCGTTGAAGACCACTCGCACGGATCTCATTATGGTACTATTGTCACTTCACCAGCCATGCATTCATCCTCACCATCCCTATCGCCTGCTCACTATACTGGCCATAAAGCTGCAACATTAGGCCAGGTAATGATTGGGATATTGGTTGTTTTCATGATTGTTAAATTATTACAACGAGTTGGAAAGCGACGTCATCGGAGAATAGTATTAGGAGCAGATATTTGATTTTGTACATGTATTCTTGGCCGAAGGTTTTGTCTTGACCAGTGAATTTGACAATTATAGAGATTCGCTGAACACTTCTTAGCCTTCTTATGGCTTCGGCAGAACAAGCTTAGATTTCGTTAACCGTCTTTCTGATCTCTGTACGAAGCTCAAATGTCACCGCCCACACCCGGTGTAAGTACTTTTGACCATCGTGGCACTGTTGATCAGTAGGATGACCCGACCCCTGCGTTTTATGGGTTATCGAAGCAGTTCATAATATCCAATGAAGAGAAATATGGTGGGTCTCCACCCCACAACGCTCACATAATGATGGAGTTCTTGCCCAATAGGCTGGTAAACTGACAGAGAAAGGCAGGTACAGTACACGGTTTCCTTTTGTTACGTTAGATATAGTTGGCCTGATATCCCGCCTGTGGAAAAGCGAATCTGATATCTCCGCCCTCAACCAGGAGAATTTCGATTGTTCAATACTCACAGTGTCTTCTCATGTTAGACTGGTATGTTGATATTCGAAGCTTGTGAATCTTTGCAATGATAGCTAACCTTTAGCCAGACACTATTGTACATGTATTGGTAAGAAATTCAGTCTACCGTACTCATGTCATCCCATGTAATCCTGGAGGCTGGGTGGAAAGGGAATGAGCCCGGCCCGCTCCAGACCAGTATAAGCTAGTAAAATGGGTGAGACCCTGGTAATTACATTACACATATTACCTGACTTGATGTCCAGTTATCTGTTTGCTCTATTGCTTTGCTTTGGGGGCTAAAATCTCAAGAGGTAAAGGTAAAATAAGCCCCAGCGCCCCCTTCAGCCCCATCGGCCTTGAATTTTCGAACTTTATCGGGTTGACCCTCCTCCTTCTTGTGATATACGCGAGCCTCTCGCCAGCTCCGAGGAAGCTTCCTAAGACTCGTTTGACTTTTGGGTCACAGTTTCTTTCTCCCTGGAACCCAGTTCGATCCCGCCTAGATGTCGGACATGCTAAGTAGCCCGTATGGGCTTTCAGTTCGCAGAAATGGATCCTGTCTCAGCACAGAAACAGATTGTGGTCAAACCTGGTCTCCGTGGCACGCGTGCTGCCCGGGCGGCACAAAGTGTCCAAGTGGCCAGGACAATGTCAAATGTTGTCCGTCAGACGCGGATTGTTCTAGGTTGCTGGATGACAAGCATTGCGCGAATGAGACAGCAAATGTTTACAAAGCAAATGGATATTTTTGCTGTGCCAATGGAACGTCGGCTTTTCAGAAAGAGAATGGGTTTGTCGGCTGCGCCGATGACATTTCGGACTTGAACCAGAGTATGACTCTACTCGCTATCGCATATTCAGGTATGTATTTTTGCTAACGGATTTCTGTACCGTCGCACATGAATTAGCTAACCGCGTGATATCATTTGATGAAGCTACCGTTAAACCGACTTCCACACCTACACCATCATCAACAATATCCACGACAGCGCCTACCATAACGAGCCAGTCCGCTACCAATACTGGAAGAGCCGATACTGGCGATTCATCCTCGTCGTCGAATTCTGGGGCGATTGCAGGTGGAGTTGTTGGTGGAGTCGCAGGGCTAGCCATATTGATTGGGCTGATCTGGTTCTTCTTACGCCGCCGATCTCAGTCAAACAAGAGCGCGACAGGTCCCACGGACCCTAGTCCCCTGATGTCGAGCGTACCTGCATTGAATTCCCCTGCGTCAAATGCGGCGGGGTCAACTCAACCTGGATCAAGCGTCTCTGGGTCAAGATCCCCAGATGCGAATAATTCCGGATATTATAATACGGCTCCCGAGACTCCCAGGTCACCGGTCGAGCTTGAGAGCCAAGCGGACAGTGGTTTGCATGAGTTGCCATCGCTACAGGCACATCGATGACAGCGTGAAGCGAGTCTTTTGACTTGAATACCGGGGAGAGTTGCTTAGCTCACTGCCTGTTGCTTCCGCTTGTATCTATGCAGGTTATAACCTGATCATAATATATCCTAATTTGTCGGTCGACTTCTACAGCCACTTTATTTTCAACTCTTATCTGAAATCATATCCCATTATGTTGAGAACCACACCTAGCATATGCAACTTTCTATTTTGTATACCATTTACTTTCTCATCCATGAATTTCCCGCTCATCGTTCTTTCTATTTAGCGAGGCAAACGACAGTATATTATCTACGAACCAATCTCCGGCCTTTAATCCAGATGTAATTTTGGCTTTTTAAAAGTCGGGAGCCTCCGATAGATGAATGTCCCTTCTAGTGCAGATTTGTGGTGACAATTCCGTAGGGGAAGATATCGATAACAATTTCACTGTCATTAGCTTTGTTTGCACATGTCAACTTGCTCCGGAGCTCTGTCCAGGTCGTAGCTCCAAGACCGGTTCGCATCAACTTGCCATAAAATCGTTATACAGTTGCAACTGAACCAGAAGGACTAGGACCACCCAGCGGACAGGCAACACACTGAGCGAGTCATTCTATCCAAATATTTGCATTATTTTGATAAATGTGCTACCCAAATATGAACTACCTGGCTTGAGCCACAATTGATAATTGGTTGTTGATGTGCCGCTAGGACCATTATTCAATTCACGAACATCTACCAAAATATTCTACAGGTGGGGCATGAGCTCCAGTACATTGTCAATCGGCTCTACCACAGCTACTAACTGCGAAGTAGTTCAATCTCAGCCCTAACGTCCCTAACGGAATCTGTGTGTCTTTCGAATATTAAAAGCACATCCCGAGAACCCACTTAGAGCTACCCAAAGACACTAAGATCCGTGACACCGTTCGCGACGTAGTTATAGCAGGAACCCGAACAGCCGTAAAAGCCGGCTGTAGCAAGGTGAAGGCGTTCTGCCCCGTCATCATCAAATAGCAAGAGGTGGCGAGATTGACCCGTGTACTGGTTCACGTTGACATTTGTCCACGTTTTGGCGTTATCTTTAGATACGAAAAGATCCGTGTCTGAGTTGGTCGACAGGATCACCGCGCCGTTGTTCGAGCCTGGATATTGATACCAAACGCTATACGGCGAGCCAGCAGGCGTGTAACCGGAAGTCGTGGTGAGAGCTTGATCAGGGGCATTGAGAAATTCGGTCGGATTGGAGGCCAGTCGATAATGGGCGGGACAGCCGCTGCCTGAGGGAGGGTTGCAGTACTCGTAGGACAACATGTATTGTCCGGTGGTGGGGAGGTAAGAAACTACAGCCATGCCAGGACGTGCGTTGACAGTAGAGTAGGCAACCACTTCCGTCGAGGCAGACCAGGTATGCAAGTCCGTGGTGCTTGTCAGTGAGAGTTTTTGTGAATGTGCGGGGTCGCGCTGGTCACTGAAGTACACGATCAAGCTGCCATTGTATTCCAGAAAGAACGGTTCCCAAATAGCCTTATCGCCTGTCCTCACAGTCTCCGGTCCAGCACCGTACGCTATGTGACTAGCGAACGTCCACGACTGGCCCATGTCACTGGAAGTATAGAGATCAATGTAGACACCACCGGTAAGGCTCAATGGTGTCGAAACTCCGGCGATTAGTAAGGTTCCAGCAGGGTACTTTCCGATGGCATTTTTCAGGATATACATGTCGGGTTCTGAGCTAAAGTTAGCAGGAGAGATATAACAAACTTGAATGCAACTCACGGAAGCGCATGCCCCATCCATTTTGCGTGTCAGCGACTTGGGAAAAGTTGGACCAGGTCGCGCCACCATCGATGGATCGAAGGATCTTGAAGGTGTCAAGATTGGTAGAGCTCTCGCCATAGGGATAATCTTCCCAAGTCATAAGAAGACTGTTGTCTTGCACCTGAATGGCGCGGGCGTAGCACACTCGCCACAGAGGCGCTTGCTTAAGGGGATAGTAAATCGGATTGTGGGTGAAGGTGGAAAAGGCCGCAGGAGATGAACGCTGCTCAATCGCAGGCGTTGCTCGACCCAACGCACTCACAGCGAGCACCGAAAGGAGCTTGAGGTATCCAAACATTGTTTTGAATCACATCAAATGTGATGAAGTGGGAGTCTGACTGTGGTAATTCGTGGACGATATGACGGCTTCTTATAGTTACGACTTCAATATCCCCCGCTGAATGGAAAGTTTCCGTAAAGATGTTCCATATTTACCCCCATGGGCCCAATGGGGTAAATAAAAGGTTAAAATGCACTGTAAGCGCACAAGCATTGGATTTACGACAGGGATCTGGGTCGGAAGCGGAGAATCGGGCGCTGTCCGTACAGAGTCATTAGGGCACTTGCGGAACATCGGGCTCTTTCCGTTCGGTATCATGGAGGCGCTTGCGGAAGGTCGGGCGAGGCTCAGAATATGGTCAAACTACATTGCCGCCGTCGGGAATAGGAAAACGTTGAACAGATTCTTCTCTCATTTCATTTCGTTCCGAGCTATTCTCAGATCCAACACATCACAATGCTTAAGAAACCAGTGGCCAAGATCGCCACCGAGAACCCCCTGGACCATTCTGTGAACGAGACTTTCGATTTCGACGATGCCGTCCGAATGGTTCAAAGTGGGCAGACGCTCGAACGAGCGACGCTTGCTCTACTGGCCAGTATGACTGTAGCAGAACGACTGTCCTTGCTAGACGGAGATGAGCCCTTTTGGAAAGGTCTTCGTGGCATCTTGTTCGACCGTTATAATCGTGAACCCTTCGTTATGGGGGCAGTTCCACGCTTGAAGATCTCCGGAATACGCTTCACCGATGGTCCACGCGGCATCGTGATGCACTCCTCTACTTGTTTTCCAGTGTCAATGGCCAGGGGTGCGAGCTGGGACACTGACCTCGAACAGCGGGTTGGTGACGCTATCGGCCTAGAAGGACGTGCCCAAGGGGCCAATTTCTTTGCCGGAATCTGTATCAATCTCCCTCGACATCCTGCCTGGGGACGCATACAGGAGACCTACGGCGAGGATCCCATACTTCTGGGCGGATTCGGTCTCGCACTGCATCGCGGCGTCCGACAACATCTCATGACTTGCGTCAAACATTTCGCGTTGAACTCCATGGAAAATGCTCGCTTCAACGTGGATGTACAAATTGACGATGCAGCCTTGCACGAAGTCTACCTCCCCCACTTTCGTCAGCTGGTTGAAGGTGGAGTCTCATCCGTCATGTCATCGTACAATTCTGTTCGCGGTGAATTCGCAGGACAAAATCACGAGCTCTTGAACGCCATTCTTCGGCAGGAGTGGGGATTTGACGGATTTGTGCTGTCGGATTTCATCTTCGGCTTGCGAGATGCCGTTAAGTCCATCAAGAACGGATTGGACCTTGAAGCCCCCTTCCAGCAACAACGTGCCTTACACGTCCCCGAGGCACTGGAACGTGGGGATCTTATCTGGTCCGACGTCAACCGCTCCTGCGCACGTATCCTTCGCGTGCAAATAGAGCATGCGGTGCGCACTGGGCGAACGGTTCCTGACCCCTCCGTCGTCTTCTGTGACCAGCACAGGAAATTGTCCCGCGAAGCCGCGGCCCGAGGAATGGTTCTACTCAAGAATGACGCCGTCTCGGATTGCCCGCTACTTCCGTTGGATCCTGCCAAACTTCACACGTTGGCAATCGTCGGCCGGCTCGCCAATAGAGCAAACACCGGGGATAGGGGATCCTCAGCCGTATTCGCTCCGAAGGTGGTTACTTTGTATGAGGGCCTCAAAGCGGCTCTTCCTGGTACAAAAATCATGCTGCAAGATACAGACAATGTCGAAGAGGCCCAGAAGGTCGCGGCAGTTGCAGATGTCGTCCTCTGCGTAGTAGGCTATGACGCGATGGACGAAGGCGAGTACGTTGTTCCTTCCTTCGCAGACCAGAAGGACTTGCTCCATCTCCTTCCTCCAACCCTGAATAGTGACGAGGAGGAAGTCCGCGCCACCATCGAGGGCCAGAAGAGCACCGGCTTTGGTTCCGGTGCCACGGACAATGACGCGCTAGTTCCGGGAGCTGGAGGCGATCGTAGGTCCCTGAGACTACGAGATCGCGACGTGGAGATCATCAGAGCCGTGACCGCGGTGTCATCCCGTGTCATCGTCAGCGTGGTGGCGGCTGGTGCAGTTATCATGGATGATTGGCTTGACCGAGTTCCGGCACTGCTCATGGCCTGGTATAGCGGCGGAGAAGGAGGACATGCGCTAGCAGATGTCCTTCTCGGTAAGGTCGACGCAAGCGGACGAATGCCATTTTCAATCCCCAAGAGCGAGACGCACCTCCCTTACTTTGACATTGATGCCTCGAAGATCACATACGATCGTTGGTTTGGACAAAGGCTCCTTGACAAGCTCGGTGTCGTCGCACAGTTTCCTCTTGGCTATGGCCTTTCTTACACGACATTTGCCATGGAGGGAGTGACCATTGACGCAAGCCCTCTCGATTGGGGTCTCGATCGGTTTACTGTCAGCACTACGGTCGTCAACTCTGGGTCACGCCCTGGAAGGCATGTCATCCAAGTCTATGGCACTCCCCGGATACCTCTTTTTCCTACGAGAGTTCTGTTAGGGTTTCAGAGCATTGGACTGGATCCAAATCAGTCGGCACTAGTCAAAGTGAAATGCTCGACTAGGCCTTTGAAATGCAGAAGCGGGAAGAAATTCGTCCCAGTAGAACAGCTGGTTGGCATTGAAGTCGCAACATATGCTGGAGACGAAGCTTGTTTGAGAGCCTGTATTTCGCTACCGTAACAAGAATCGTGATTGGAAGGGATGTAGACATGATATCGCTATTGAATGAATTCAAGCAAGACTGATTTCAAAAAGACAACGGTTTCATCCTCGGGCGTTTCACTCCAATACTCAAGCATTGCGATTGTATCTGACAGCAATGCTTGCCACCCTGCCGGGAGGATATCGGAGAAATTGCTCCGAGCGACTGCCAAGAGGATGCATGCACTACGTGTCGACGAGCGCCGCATCAGCCAAGTGCCATGGTGCCGATAATAGAACCCCGGGCGGTTGATTGAGAGTCGATCGTAGTGAACGCGTACGCCCCTGGCAACCAGTTCGGATACACGAACGGTTCTGTGTGATCCGAAGAGTAACTGGGTCTCTAGAAATGGCCACGTGAGTACTTCGTAGTTGTAAGTCAATCGACCTTGAAGGACAAAGTGAAGTATGTCTACTGCATTGCTCTGTAGTCCGGGGTCGAAGCTGATTGCATCCGGCAACGAGGCCTGCCAGGAAGCCAAAGATGCCTCGAGATCAACTATCCGCTCCGCCAGAACTTCCAAAGCACTCGGCTGCTGTTTCACAAACTCTGACAGTGTTTTCCGTGCCGTCATTTCGGAACGCCAGAGAGAAATTTCCGCGAGATAGAAGTACCACGCCCTGAGCTGCTCTTGGTCAAACACTTGGGGTGGCAGAGTCGGAAACATGATGGGATGGTCATATCCCGTCGAACTGAAATTAGGCATGTCCAATTCAAAGCGGAGCTCTCGCTCAGACTTCCAACACGACCAGTAGATGCTCTCTTCAGCCTGCCTTTCAACCTGCGCGGGATCTCGGGGGCTACGGCAGTTCTCCGGAGCTGTCAACCTCTGGCAAGTAGCCAACCCCTGGAGAAAATAGCGCCAAGCGTCGAACGGTCGCATCCAGACCATCATGAACAAGCCACTGTAGAAGTGACATCTCGCCTGCGTCAGATAGTCGCTGCGCCACAGAGTG
Organism: Penicillium arizonense; assembly: GCF_001773325.1. Lineage (NCBI taxonomy): Eukaryota > Fungi > Ascomycota > Eurotiomycetes > Eurotiales > Aspergillaceae > Penicillium > Penicillium arizonense. The sequence continues at coordinate 655,887 of NW_019173282.1, read as the reverse complement.
TGCTTACGGTTCTCCGCGGCATCGAACAAGGCCTGTGCATTTAGCCGCCGATGCTCATCTCGACCACCGGTGGGACCGGTCATCGGGAGCTCGCCAAATTCAGAAGAGCAGGCACCATTAGCGAGCACTAGCAGGAGAAGGCAGGAAGCTGCATCCCAGCCAATGCCATTTAGCAGAGAATTCGTCAGCTGAGCGCGAACCTGCTGTTCATCTAGCATCGGGTTCAAGACGTGGACGTTGCGGAAAAAGGCATCTAAAAACCCGGGGAAAAGGCTCAGATCAAGGTTTTGATGCAATTGAGGCGTTTGTACTCTGCCGAATGACGTTGTGTCGGGCCCGGGGTCCCCCTCACCTGCTGTGAGACATTGAGGAGGCTCATGAGGCTGCCAAATGTTCCAGGCCAGCACCTGACTGATATTGCCGCGCTGCAAATGGCGATCCAAGGACAGGGTGAACGGGGCTTGTTGGGGCGGAGTATGTGGGGAAGCGTGGGCGACTACCGTGGAACCTGGGGAGGAGTGGGAAGTTGAACGTGGTCTTTGCAACCGGTCCGACAGCGATGCCACCTCGTTTTGGAGCGCCTCTAACTTAGCCAGAATGGTCAGACTGGCCGGATCAAAACCTGCCGTTGCCGACGCAGGCTCGGATGAGCACGTTGCCCCAATTCGACGGCAGTAGGAGCAAGGTTTCTCGTTGTCACATTTCGCTCGTCGGGCTCGGCATATCTACATGGACGCGATGAGAAATAGAGCGTTCAAATTCGGCTAATTTCCAAGGGCATCACTAACCTGACAGGCCGAAGCTGTCCTCGTGCGACCATACGCCGTCCCCGCTCGACTCAGCGGTCCTCGATGGCTTCGCCCCTGGGTACCTTGAGGCATAATCTGGGGTAAAGGAAACGCGGGGAAGGGACGCGGAACCCAGGGCGATTTCCGACGGTTAAATAGTTCAGATGATCATAGATGTGGGGACAAACTACTTTGCGTAACCCAAAACCACTTAAGGTTCAGGCAGATTGGACCGATTGGTTAGGTTATGCTTTTCGAACCCCAATAGAACCCCCGCCGGGCTGGAACCCGAGTTCGCGACTCGTGATGTTCTGGGATGATGGGAGAAGCCGCGGAAAGTCGGGCGCCGTTGGATCCTATTAGCCGGAAGTTTGGGAACCCGCCGGCGAGGCTGACACGAGATCAAGCGAGATCTATATATACAGGAGGCATGCGCATTTAGCACCAACCTACTTCTCTCAAGGAAGGTTGTCTTTGCGTCATTGGTCATTACTCCGTCTCACGATGAAGCCTCACTTGTATCAGGTACGTCCTCGGTCGACAGTTACTCGCCGATGCCAGCTGACGGAAGTTCTCTAGCTCCTCGTCGGGCTATTTGCCTCCCTTGGCTCGTTTCTGTTTGGGTGAGTATGCTGCTCGATGACTATGGATGCAGCGCTGTTTTTGAAAGCTGATCATTCATGCGATCATAATCAGCTACGATCTCGGCGTCATTGGGGGCGCGGTCGCTTCCTCTTCCTTCGTAGCAACATTCCATCACCCGTCGGCGAATGAAATGTAAGTACTCGGAGATCAGATCCAAGCCCTGCCTCCCTGCTCGTCGACCCCAGCTGACCACGCTTCACCGGTAGCGGTGCTGTCGTGTCCGTCTTCACGGGAGGTGCCTTCTTCGGTGCGGCAGTGGCAGGCATCACTGCCAATCGCCTCGGTCGACGCTGGACCATCATTTTGGGCTCTTTGATCTTCTGTCTTGGTGGTGCCCTGCAAACTTCCGCTCAGAACATCGGATATCTTTACGGTGGCCGGTCGATTGCAGGTCTCGGTGTCGGCGTTCTCGTCATGGTTATCCCGCTGTATCAAGCTGAGATCGCCCATCCAGCTATTCGTGGACGTCTGACAGGGCTGCAACAACTCTTTATTGGATTTGGAGCTACCACCGCCGGTATGTCGAGACCATCTGATTATTCCTGCTGCGCGGGCAAATTTACATGAAAGGGAACGCTAATCTTCTCTAGTGTTTACGGCACATGGGACGGTCAGCGACTTTGTCAGTGACAATCAGTGGCGCGTGCCTCTCGGCATCCAGATCATCCCGGCCGGCATTCTAGCAGCCTTGATCCTCCTGTTCCCAGAGTCACCCCGTTGGCTTATGGATCACGACCGACAGGAGGAGGCTCTTCAAACGCTCGCGAAACTGCACTCCAACAATGACCTTAACGACACCTGGGTCCAGGCAGAATATGAGCAAATTAAGAGTACGATCGAAGATGAAAAGCAAAACGGCGCTTCGAGTCTATACGAGCTTTTCAAGGACCCGGCATCTTTCCGGCGTCTCGTTCTTGTGACGGCCATACAGGCGTCCGTCCAGATGACAGGAGTCTCCGCAATCCAATACTTTTCCCCGAGCATCTACGCACAGGTCGGAGTTGGAACAGCGAAGGCACTGTTGTACCAAGGCATTTCATACATCTGGGGCATCGCCGGCCAACTATGCACCGTCCTCTTCATCGACCGCATCGGACGACGTTGGCCCCTGATACTTGGGAATCTGACCTGCTCTGTCAGTTTCATCGTTACGGCTGCTGTAATCGCCGTGTTTAATGACTCCAGCCCATCGGCACAAAAGGGTCTGCTCTGGGCATTCCTCGTGTTTGGATGGATCTTTCAATTCGCCTTCTCCATGTGCTGTGGCTCGCTCTCCTGGGTCATTCCCTCGGAGATATTTGATACCAAAACCCGAGCTCATGGGGTCGCCATTGGCTGCCTTGTCAGTTTCGCCTTCAACACAATGATCGGACAGATCACGGAACCTGGTGAGTCTTCCAGCCCATTGTTGCCATCGTATTCGCACTAATATAGACCAGCCATTGCGTCACAGGGGTGGCGATATTTCCTCCTCTTTGTGATCTGCAACATCACTAATGCCATTTTCTTCTGGGCATTTTTGCCAGAGACCAAGGGCATCCCTCTCGAAGAGATGAATCGCTTGTTCAAAGAGACAGGTTGGTTCGTTCCGGCACACAAAGGCAAGTCTCATACCACCGAGCTCGCTGTGACGCAGATCGCAATCGAGGAGAAATCTGGTATTACTCATGTAGAGTCCTCTCCTTGATTGTATCTCTTGATTGTATCTTGTGCGGCATCCCGGCAAGGTTCTTTAAGATCCTACAAGTGGAATACGGGTCGTTAGAGACACCCCTTGAGGAACTATGGAAGGCTATATAGGGATCCGTGTGCGAGAGCTTAATGTAGTCACACCGTTTGATATATGTTTGGATTATGACTCTCTACATTTTTGTAATATTCCTTGGCCCGCTGGTTATATAAAGAAATAAGATTATATGCAATCACACAGATTCCATACGTACGCACAAATGCCCTGCAATTTCTCTGAGATGGACGTACTGTAATGGAAAAAACGTAACCATCATTCAATTTTAACGCTTTATGTTGCTGGTACTGTAATGTCGGAACTCATTCTCGAGCAAGGAATTGGTCCGACATATTGTACCGTGCAAACGAGGTGGTGCAAACGACAAAATCGTGCAACAAGACATTCCCGTTGTCAACCCGGCAAATGGGTCTCAGAGATGCGCAGTGTACAGGAGGCCTTATTATGGAGCCAGTAATCAGGGAAAACTTGATACTGGTCCCATGATATCTGGTTGGAATGATAATAATTCTGTATCTCAGAGAAAGGAGCCAGAAGATCAAACGAGCGGAGATATCCGGAACAGTGGCTTGAATCCCAATTTAGAGAAATGATAGCTGCGATATCTGCATACGGAGAGGACGACACTGGACCTCTTGAGTATGGAATGATATATGGCAAATTATCCTTGCAGAATACTGGAAAGAGATTGGAATATGTATGAGAACAACAATCGGCACAAACAGCATGGAAACAGAGAAAGGCTATTTGCAAACTCGAGGGAGAATAGCCTCATTTGACGGGTCCATCCTGTGAAACTGAGCTAAGCTTTTCTATCCATCCACCAATGCCAAAATGGACCCTCGGATTCCGGAATAGGTCGTACTCCACTGTATAAGTCTGTATACATTTCAACAGCTCAACCGCTCGGTCCCCGGCGATAAGGGCTCGGGTGGGACCTGAAGCAATCTAAAAATATATCTTCTCATCTTCCTCATATACCTCAGATCCGTGGCGCTTAATTAAAAGCGGGTGTTCCCTTCACAAACTCCTTCCAAGTCGTAGGCTTCTCCTCCAGAATCGCCAGACTCTCCGTCAGACTTTCACCCGCGAAATACCCAGGGTTTTCAATGAACAAGTGACTCTCCAACAATGCCGGTGCCAAAATCGGAGGCAGGGCTGCAGTGTATTGCTCAGCAGTAAGCTGCACGAAACTTGCCTTCTTGCCCGTGACTTCTGAGAATCCCGCCACTATTTGCCCAGTAGTGTAGTAGTCAGTAGCACCCAGAACATGTTTACCAAGCAGCTTCTCGCGGTTCTTGATGATTGATTTGACGAATTTTCCTGGGCCCAGGTGGTTAACGAAGGAACTCAGATTGAAGATTGGCAAACCACTCACCAGTATCCGCGGGTGCGTCCAGGAGCGGGAATTTCGTATCCTTGCCCACGGGGTAGGCTAGCGTGTAGGACCCATCCTCATTCTTGTTCAGCAACTGAATATAGTTGGCCATATAGTATCCCGGGAGAAAGAAAGTAGAGGGAACACCCGTGCCGCGAATGTATTCTTCTATCTCAGCTTTGCCGTCGAAATGTGGTACGTTTTTGAATTTACCGCCCGTGGCCTTGGACACGCCGATCAACGAAGAGAAGACTAGGTGGGAGATGCCTGCCGCTTTGGCTGCATCGGCGACGTTCTTGCCTTGAGCGATCTCCACCTCTGGTTTCATCGTCTCCCAGAAATTGGTTACGAGGAAGACGGTATGAGAGCCTTTGACTGCTGCGGCAACAGAGGATGGCGAGCTTAGGTCGCCCTATAGCAAACACGTGTGTCAGCCTCGGTAGGACCTATGGGATAGGCATCAATGAAGGATGGTCACTCGCGTACCTTTACGACCTCGACCGCCAATTTGGCCAACGCCTGTGCGGCCGGAGTTGAGACATCTCGTGTAACCCCACGAATCCTGAACTCTTCTGACAATGTGGAATCAGAAAGGAGACTCTTGATAACGGAACCTCCCTGAATGCCAGTGGCGCCAAACACAGTAATGATCTGAGACATGAGGGTGATACTATTTCTTTCCTGAATTTTTGAATGACTGTGGAAGTCCGAGGGTACCAGCTACATTTAAATAGCCTACAGAGGACACTTCAGTCACGCTATGACGCAATTTTGAGACAATCTAGTCGTAGCATTTACCTTACCCTTCTGTGCGAACTTTCAAATCAAGCATAATCAGCTTAAGTCCATTGCACGAAGTGGGTCTGTTTCGGTCCGGGTTGATCGATTACAAAGATGTTAAAGTTTAAAAATACGGTGGCATGAAATTGCGCACCCGGCTTTAACACGGCTTTAACACAGCATTCGCCCAGCACAAGGACCCACGTAACTTTATTCCCCAGCCCGAATTACAACGGCCGATTTTCTACACAGGCCGAAGAAACTCGGCCGAATTCCAACCTACTGGAATACGATCGTGCCAAGTCCTATGAGCACCAAATATGCCGAAGTCGTGTACCGCGCCAAGTTTGTGTTAGTTGTTGGGAACGGTCAGAATGGAGCAGAGGCCACAAAATTGTCATCTTGAAGTCGTTGCCTCTTTCGACTTGGTTCGTCGTGTGTCTTGCGTCTGATTCGCATTGACTGGCGACATAGAGGAACCTATCCTGTCATCGGTTGCTGCTTCGTCTTCGCCTACATCGACTGAAGTCAGCGGACCTAATCTGAATAGCATACTTCGAGCACTTACTTGGTGGTTCTTTCCGCTTAGTAACATCCCTCGTCTTTTGTTTAAGGGGTCGAATCCCACGAAGAGCCTTTTAGCCATATGTTTTCCGAGTTTGGAACGCTCGACGTCTTCCACGATTTCATCAATGCCCAGCTCCCGCAGTTTGCGGGCAGCCGAGGGTATGCATTTTGAGTATCTATTTTCCGTGTACATAGGACGCGTTAGCGTCACCTCAACAAAGACAAGAATAAACTCACTCTGTCTCTGTTACATTTAAAGGCAGCGCGATTAGGTAACCGGGCTCACCAAAGTGCTCTCCATCTTCCATAACCACGGCCAATCCGAACGTAATGCTTCAAATATTTTGCAATTTGATACTTCGTCAAACCCAGCGAAGGATTGTTGAGCAGTATTTCTCTTGGCAATTTGTCAAGGGCTCCCCATTTCGATTTCTCACCTGCATGAGGATAGAATTCCGACGTTAGACGAATTCTATTGTACATTTTGATGAACTATCGGGCGACCCTGACAGCTCTAGTGTCTTGAAAGCTTCAAACCCCTCTGTCACTGGTGGGCTGCTTGGAACATCTGACACTGTGGACAATTCCCCATCCTTCACCTTTATCACCTGAGAAAAATCGCCTTCGGTGGAAACATGGTACCCCTTAGTATAGTCTTCATTGAACGCCAAGCTGAGAATGTAATGTGACGTTGGGTCCTCCCATATGGACCAGTAATTTCACTAAACCCGGCTGTGACACAAAGCCAAGTCATTCCCGTCACCGGCGAATACCTGACAGACATCTTCAATCCAGAAAAATCTTTCCCTATATCTCAGGTGCGTAAGGCTTGGAAATGTAAGGAAAAATGACCGTGATGTTCAGTGTGCCATAGCATCCCGTTCCATCTTGTAAAAAGTATGGTACGACCCGACATATGCCATCTGCATAGTCACCGGCAAGCATACATTCACTGTACGCGTTGGGGTCTATTGGGATACTCTCGATATAGAAGCATTGAGTATCGGGTCTGGAAATGTGTAAAACAAAATTCTGGGCTCGATAAATCAACAGCTGAGTGATAATCATCGCTTTTCAGAAGAATACAGGCAATTGTGCCTGTAGGAGTGAACCAAATTTATAGAAAGAGCCAAAAATATGGTTGGATGGCGGAAATGAGACCTTGATATGTGTCAGAGCAAGCTAAAACACGTATAGACTAGTATACATGAGAGCGAATGACATCGAGCAGGATTAAGGGAGATTAAACATCGATTGATTTAAGAAAATAGATCTGTGCACTGAGGACAGGCTGAAATGTCCTCGGTAACTAAGCGAGACTCGGGGTTACAATACCGAAGTGCTCCTTTGAACCAGAATTATAACAAAAGTGGATCCACTGGCGTTGACACTTTTCATTGATGAAGGACGGCCCAATGGATCTGTGTATCTCTCTCAAATGCAAGGGCGTAGTCCAACATCTCCAAGAGCCTCTTAATACCCAGTCTTCCCCTTCACTACACCCTCGGCCCCACCCCCACGCCCAAACATCTCCGCCAAATGACCCGCCAGCCCCTTATACTTGCTTGTGGCCCAGCTGTAGAGAAGAAGTAGATACTAGTCCAGGTTATGACCTCCTCAGGTGTCCATGGGTAGTTGTCTGACCAGCCGACTAGCTTCTCGTAAATCCAGGCTAGCAGTCCTGTTGGGGAGTCTCGGAGAGAGAATGCAAGCGTAGGGGGCTATAACGATCGTTACTAACTGACTTGAGGAACTATTGAGTGCCTGGAAGAGCTCCTTACCTTGGAGGATTGTATGTTTAAGTAGCCTCTTCCATTTTCATTCCACTCTGCTGCCCTCTTCAAAGCCGCCTTTTCAGACTCGGTGTATTCTGGTTTGGGATTTTCTGCGGTCCATAGTGGTTCCTGGGCCATTGTCATGTTGAAGTGAGACGCTTTGCAGTGTTGAGGGTACTTGTGCCCTATCAATCTGACCACGTAGGATCCCCAGTCACCCTGCAATGTCAAATAAGCAGGGTCTGTATTCACGTCGAACATTGAACATACTCCTTGCGTCACTGCGGTGGATTAGTAGAAACCTTCACAAGAGAAGAAGATAGCTACCATATTGATTGTATCCAAGTGCGAGCATGGTTCCGTGACAAGCTTCAGCCTGCTGTTCAAGCCCAAACCGTCCCTACTCGAATTGCAATTATCAGTCAGGTACGCTTCCACTCCTTTCCTGTCGGGTACAGACCTTTGTGACTCCACCGGAAAATCCGTAATTGGCCAAAGAAGGCGTAACAACGTGGAAGGCGGGCTTTCCGTTTCCTCCTTGCAAGAGAGGAAGTAATTTCGATCCCTCGAAGAAACTTCCAGGCCAGCCATGAACGAAAAGAAGCGGGATGGCGCCTTTGACCTCGCTTTTCTGATGTATAAAATGCATAGGAAGAGGATCGAAACCTTAGACTGTAATTTGGGTTTGGAAGTGTGGGAGTCTGTTTAGTTCACGCTCTACCTTGCGCCAGTCATATTCTTCAATCCAATAGTTGGTTAATTTCTTGATCTCCATACTTTAGTGTGTTAGCTATTTCCCATTCGACCTACTTGCTGGAAAAGATGTATACGTACAGCGGGACTCCGTATTTCCATTGCGCGCAACTTCAAGCTCATCCGGAAACTCAGTGAGCTTCAATTTCTGGTGAAGCTTCTCAAGTTTCTCGTCCGGTACAGCGATTCGGTACGGGATGATGGCTGTCATTTTCATATCTGGCTGAAAGACGATTAGAAGAACGGAAAGAGCGTGCGCAGAAGTGAAGCGTAGGCTTTTATCCTTCCCCCCAAGTGATATCCCACTTCAGCCCGGCGCTTGTGGACATATGCCGTGACTCCCGCGGCGGCCATGAAATGCCGATCGTGGCTTGTTATTTCTTCGGCCGAAAATTTCCAAGCCTCTTGTCTTGGCACGCCGCCATGAACGAGTGCTGCATTTAGGCCGCGAAATGGACCGCCGACACCGTAGGACCGTAAGACCAGACCGGACCGCGACGGTCTTTGGTCCTAGCGCCGAGTATTGTAAGCAGGATGGGGGAGGCCCCACGCCACGGTGTTCCATAGTTGATTGGAAATCAAGTTCATGCGGGTCCCAGAGGCCACCGCCGCTGTAAGCGCCTAGCTGGTAACTTTATGATGGCCCGAAGGCGCCATAAATACAAGTCTATTGCCTCCAAGGTTCCTTTTTCTAACTAGATTCAACGCCGCTCCCTATTTCCAGCACACTAGTATCCCGTGAAAAAAAGATGTCTTCAATCACTAGCAACGAAGCTGCCTGGATTCCTACCGAGAAGGCAACATGTGAAGTCGGACCAGGACCCGTGCCCAACCCTAAGGAAAATGAGGTCGTTATCGAAGTTGCTTATGCAGCTGTCAACGCAATTGATTACCTGGTAAGAATGGTCCGTTGAACTATTGGGTTTGATTATAATAGAGACACGCGTAGATGCAAGACACTCCCTACGTTCCACTACCATACCCTTCTATCTTCGGCTCCGACATCGCTGGAACAATCGTCCAGCTAGGTTCTTCAGTGACCCGATTCATGATCGGCCAGCGTGTCATTGGCGAGTGTGATAACCTTCTCACACAAAACCCAAGTCACGCTGGGTTCCAACGGTTTGCGACTTGCGCGGAAATTATGGTTGCGGCCATTCCCGATTCCCTCCCTCTGGCTAAAGCTGCGGTCCTCCCACTCTGTTATTCCACGGCTGGATGCGCGCTTTTTAAGCATCTCAGGCTTCCTCTTCCTTCGCTTGATCCTAAGCCAATCGAAAAGACTATCTTGTTGTGGGGTGGCAGTTCCTCTGTTGGCTGTTCAGCAATCCAGTACGTACAATACCATAGCACCTATATCATATTTATACCCCAAACCCTTAGACCAGATCATTCAATACTGACTTAGGACTTTAAAGTTTGGCGGTGGCTGCTGGTTTGACTGTGGTCACTACTGCTGGAGCACAAAACCACGATTTGGTCACGAGCTTGGGCGCTAAGTTTGTCATTGATTATAACAGCCCGACTGTTATCGAAGAAGTTCTCAAAGTCCTCAAGACAGGCGATCTGGTCGTGGATTGTATCTCCATCCCAGCTACCCAGGTGATATGTACAGAGATCGTGCACAAACTTGGCGGGGGGAAGCTTCCTGTTTTACGATGGCCGGAAGCAAGTAAATATGATGATGTTGAGATGATCTTTGGTATGTCTCACTCTATTCGGAAATTCTGCTGCCTTCGCTAATTAACGACGTAGTCAATGGCGGAGATCCCGTACTTGTCGATCTCGATATTGGCGATGCGCTTTGGCGTAAGTATCTCCCTGAAGCTCTGGCGACAGGGAAGTTTGTGCCGAAGCCGGACCCAGAGATTATCGAAGGAGGATTGGGAAAGGTTCAGGAGGGGATCGATATTGTTCGAAAGGGGGTTTCGGCTAAGAAGATTGTTATTGAGGTCGCCAAGGAGGCGTGAGATAGACATTTTCTGTCTGGTGCCATGCTAAAAGTTGCGATGGATTTGATGGGTCTCCGATCTTTCAATTACGAGGCTTAGATATAGTTAAGAAATGAAATTTGTCTAATTTGGCAGTTGTCCCTAATGTAATATCGAGACAGCCTTTCAGTTTTTGCGCGTCTGAAAACCAAGAGAATATTGACAGAACTAGTGTAATTTAACAGGCTGAACCAGAATAGATCAAATTCTCTTTCTCAAACTATAGAAAAAAGCACAGCAATTAATAGAGGCATGGGGACATGCTTTCCCATACAAAACAAGGTGCGATTCTCAGGACCTGGACATCCGATCTTCGGCAATATTCAGGAACACAATTTTGCATACGCTATATGTGCACGTGACATCGGAGCTTAAAAACACCGAAACCAATCAAAGACCTATTACAAATTTTCAGCCAGGACGTCACTACCATTACTAAGAAGAACCCCTCCAGGCCGCTTCCGCGTTGTCTGTTTCAGGTAGAGCAAACACGTCTTGCCTTCGAAGGAATCGAATCATAACTGCCAACACATTGCAGAATGCAGACACCATCCGTGCCAAAGAGACGGACGATAACGTCATGCTCCAACTGCTACCGTCGAAAACAGAAGGTAGATTCCCCCGTACAGTGCCATGGAAAGGATGCTTTTCTAATATATTATTATAGTGCAATCGTCGTCGGCCCTGCAATAATTGCAATGCTCGAAAGGTCGGTCATGAATGCTATTATGACTCTTTATTCGGGTAGGCATTTAGTCTTCTCCCTCTCAGCTTTCCCAGCCTAGTTCCACTATTATATTGGCTGAAGTGAGCACCCACTGATCATTTGATCAGGCACTCTACCGAAGCCAATCCTGAAGCTGCGGGCGTAGCAAACAATACCCGAATTTCAGGGGAAATCGGGGAAATGTTTCCCTATAATAGTCCCACGGTTCGAGATCGATTGGGATACTCCTCAACCAAAGAAAGCAATGCCTTCGTTGAGGCTAGGAAGGTGCCTTCGAGTTAATATTGCGTTTAATTCCCTGCTAATATAGCCAGACCCCACTGACTAGCGACCACGAAAGTCACATGCAATCACTTGAGTCGGTAGCACCCGTATGGAAAAGGTACTGGATGGCCATCTCCGGACTTCCCAGTGTTACGGTGGTTGATGAGCTTGTCGATATTTATTTGTCTGAGATTAACTGGTATGTAATTGATGACGAGGGCCTATGGAACATTCATTCAAATACTTAGTACCCCATTTCACACAGGCTATATGATATAGTCGAGCCGTTCTATTTCAAGAGGGCCTTCAAAGAATGGCGAACTTTCACTTCAAGTGCCTCGGGCTCTTCTGGCATTGAATCCATTTCAATTAGTCTGAGATGCTTCCCAGGCCTGCTTTTTCAAGTACTTGCAATCACATTGCTGTTTCTCCCGCCAGGAGCCAGAATCGAGGAATTACATGAGATCGACTATCTCCAGCTCTCTCAAAAATATACCGACATCGGTTTAAATCTGATACATCTGCTGGGACATCAAGGGACTACAGTAGTCACGGTACAGCATGATCTCCTCAGAGCAGCATGGCTCAAAAACCGAGGTCATGGGGGTGAAGCTTGGCACGCCTTAAGCGATTCAATCAGGTTCGGATCAATCATGTCTTGGAAGAGTTTGAATTCTCATCAGATATCAGGAAGGCCCAAGAACTCAATCTACACCAACGTAGCAAAACCGTTCAGCCTTCAACGGGGGAGGAATTTTGGTATTGTGAATGGAAGAAAAGGTTGTGGATAACGCTATATGCATGGGATAGGTAAGTGACAACTTCGACACATTTGTTCACAATTAACTTTGAAAAGTAATATGTCTATATTGCTTGGTCGACCGAGGTTAGTCAACGCAATAGACTGTGACGTCGAACTGCCTATAAATTGCAACTTCCCCGAAAGTATCGAGAGTATGCATTTGTCGACTGCACAAGCCTACAGCTCCCACGATACCAGAGTTCCCTCATCCGTCTGTCTTAGCTTGCTCACGTATGAGCTTTCACAGAAAATCCACGAAATAAGAACTCTCAGAGCAGACAAGCCCGGCTTGCAAGACTACACTATTATCCAGCGACTTCATTCCGAAATACTATCCTTGGTGAAAGAGCTCCCGTCGACGATTCGAACACCAAACCCTGATACTTCATGGGACCTGCAGTTTCCTATCATACCGCGTCTGAGGGAGAAGATATTCACAGCTGCATATTCATTACTCATGGCACTCCACCGGCCGCACGTCGCAAAGCACATGCAGAGTCGAGAAACCGTACTGAAAGCCGGTCTCGCTATTCTCGAGTCTCAGCAGCGATTCTTTGAAGCTATCACTCAGTTCCACTACGCATACTTCGGCAATGCTTTCTTCAGTATCGATGCAGTGATCGTGCTGTCAACCGTGGTCTCCAGCTTCCCCTCGAAAGACGTCGACTTGCTGCAACAAATAGTGCTTGCTACCCAACAAGCAATAGGCCGCTTGTGTCTCATCGAGACGGAGAACGAGATGGCTCGCGCGGGCATCAAGATCGCGCGTTCATCCCATCAGACAGTCAAAGATGCGTACAACAGGAGCAAGCTTCTGAATCCGGTACCGACATCAACTTCAATTACGCACGAGTATCAGGGCCTAGAGGATGACACCTTTCAGCGAAGTCATCAAATTACATTACCGGAGTTGGGCGACAGTTTTGATACGGGTTTCCCGATCTACCATAACGCTGTTACGAATGAAGCGGACTTAAATGAGTCGATGATGTCGATGAATCAGACGGGAGCAACGGAGTTTGATATTTCGTACTGGATGGGTTACAGACAACAAATCGTTAATGATGCGGTGGACATGTTTGATAGTAACATGAATTGAATTCACGTTTGACTTGGACTACTTCTCGCAAGTGGGTCTAGATCAGTATTCAGAGTCTATATCTATTGTCAAAAAAAAAAAAAAAAGCACTGAACGATATTATACAATATTAAAAATTTCACTCCCAATGCTGGGAACGTCTAAAGGTAGCTATGATTCGCATCGCTGTATTCAAAGCTCGCTCCCAATAACTCTATGCGTCAAAACAAAAGATCCAATTATGCTGCAGCCATCTCAATGTGTTTCCCCTTTACTGACTTCCACTCAATCGCTAGACTGCCGACTATGGTAGTGGCAGCCATGGCGGCTGCGACAAGGAAGGACTGGGTGAGGGCGTTGTTATATGCCAATGTGACAGCAGGAAGTATATCCTTGGCAACATTGCTCTGAATGGAGGTAGCTCCGGTGGAGAGAATGATGAGAGGGTCAATGTTCGGTACGTACGTGGCAAGACCCTTGACTAGCTTGTTGGTGAAGACGCTCTGGCCGATGGAAACGAAGAGCGCGCCACCTAGTGTCTGGACGAAGATGATAACTGATGTGCCGATAGGGACATCGGAGATGTCGAGAATGGTTTGGACGGCAATGAGGGGTTGTTGCATCCCGAGACCGATTCCAATGCCGGTAATTGCTTGATAACCGATCCATAATGAGTGGTTGGACTTGGGAGTCAATGTATAAAGAAGGCCACAGCCGATGCCACATTGAACAGAAGATGCGATCATCAAAGGAGCGTCTGAAGATTTATTAGCATGAATGACCTTTGCTGATACTCAGACGTACAACACTTACAGTATCCCATAACAGTAACAGTAATACCGCTGATAACGGAGACAATAACCAGAGTCAAGATCATAGGTAGGTTCATAATACCAGACTTGATTGCAGATGCTCCTTTCACGGCCTGGAACCAGATTGGAAGGTAATATATTAACAAGAGAAAAAAGGACCCCAAGGCAAATGAGAAGTATGCAGCAGACAATACTGAGCGCTGCTTTGTAATGCGAGGAGGGACGGTAGCTTGATCCTGCTTCCAAAACTGGATGCCAATAAAGCCCGCAATCAAAAGACCGAAAAAGAGAAAGAGCAAGATGATTCTCCAATTTCCCCAGGGGTGCTTAGTTCCACCCCATTGAAGTGCCAATAGTAGGCAAATGATGGCTGGGATAAAAACAAGAGTTCCTTGCAAATCAAACGCCCGGATACGAGCTTTCCAGCCTGAGTTGGCAATAGCTTTTCGTTGTGGGTCTGTAAAGAAGATCATGATAACGATTACAGTAATAGCGCCGAGGGGAAGGTTGATATAAAAACACCATCGCCAGGTTGCTATTGATAATCAGAAGTCTATCTCGTTGACCAAGACAATTGTTCATACCTTTATCTGTGAAAACGCCACCAAGTAGAGGGCCAGCAACTGACGCAATCCCATACATAGCCCCGATAAAACCAGTATACATGGGTCTCTTCACGAGTGGAACAGAGTACGCCACAATAATTAGAGCGCCAGAGAAAATGCCAGCAGAGCCAACTCCTGCAACAGCTCTGCCGATGATGAGGACGATTGAGTTGGGCGCCACACCGCAAATAAAACTTCCCAGCTCGAAGACTCCAATAGCAACCAAGTACACCCATTTGATCGAAAAGAATGTGTAGAATTTTCCAAAGAGGAGTTGAAAGGAAGCTGTTGTGAGAAGGTATGCCGATCCGTACCACCCCACATCTGGCAGACTGTGAAACTGATCCGTGATTTTGGGAATTGCGGTCGCAATAATGGTGTTGTCCTGCAAGAAATATCAGCTGCAATAGCTCGACTATTTTTTGAGGGAAAGTCCTTACAAGAGCCATCAAAAACACGCTCAGACATAGTGCCAAAGTAACAAGACCGAGTTTGATGCCAGTAGGATATTCCACTCCCTCGCCACTGGTCATGACCCTGTTCAATTTAGCGTGTGCCTCCTTCGCAGATACAACTTTGTCCAAATTATGTCCATCTTTCTTTGCTGGCGTTGTAGGTGCGTTCGAGCGAACAGAGCCTTGTTTTTCAGCCTCGGCCGGGGCACCCTTCTCACCCAGGCGGGGAGAAGAGCTGCTGAGCATCTTCGTTACAGAATCATCGCGTGACTTTTTTTCGTACGCCATCTTGGACAATTTCTTTGTCGTTGACTTTGAGGGCTGACGCTGAATCAACGGGCTGGTGGCTGCCTTTAATATAGCAGCCATAGGACGATGAAATTCGGGTGGGGCGTCGTTGAGTCTTCGCACAAGGCTGCCTCGGTCCTCCAGAAAACCTTAATCGGTTTTTGGATACATCTAGACCTCAGAATGAGTCGCGACTTTCTAGGTCCGGTCCGGGTCTAGATACATCTCTCGTTTTTAGGGGTTAGGCTCACCCGATGGAGGGAAGGGTTTTAGGCCGAAAGCTTTCGGTGCTGATCTTATTTTAGGTTTCGGCCGGGAAACATGCGGCAAGATATATTCCGATTTATAATAGGGCACGTTAGACAACGCCCAATAGACTAATCCCGAAACTCTGAGAACAACTTTAAAAGGCCAAAAGTTTTGTCTGTTCAATTCTATCAGGAACTCACATATCACTTCATCTTCATCTCATTCCCAAAATTCACCTAAAATGGCTGTCTGGCTCATCACTGGCTGTTCTTCTGGGTTTGGCAAGGAAATCGCAAAAGCAGCTCTAAAGCATGGCGAGAATGTTATTGCCACTTCACGCAACGCCTCCAGGCTGTCGGAATTGAAGAGACTTGGAGCTACAACTATCTCCCTAAACGTGAATGGGACGCCAGCTGAGATCGATGCAACTGTCGTCGAAGCAGCAAAAGTCCATGGCACCATTGATGTTCTTGTTAATAACGCTGCATATGTTCTGATTGGAGGTATAGAGGAAACCAGGTAATTCCAGTCCCCTCTCTTCTTCCTCTTATTCACCTCTTATTCAACTCAATTAACAATTTATAGTGATGCCGAGGCACGCGCGCAATTTAATACCAATGTCTTTGGTCCTCTCTCAATCATCCGATCTGTCCTCCCTTTCATGCGTGCCCAGAAATCCGGGGTAATTGCCAACATTGGTTCCCTCGGAGGCTATGCCTCAAATGCCGGCTCGGGATACTATTGCGCCACAAAATTCGCACTGGCTGGACTGACCGAAGCCCTTCGAGCTGAAGTAGGCCCTCTGGGTATCCAAGCGACCGTCATCGAGCCTGGCTATTTCCGAACCAATTTCCTCAAAGCAGACGTGGATGGTAAGACTGTTGCAGCGAAAACCATCGACGACTACAAGCCTACAATTGACTATGTCAAGAGCATGCTGAGTATGTATGATGGGAAGCAGCCCGGTGATCCGGCGAAAGGGGCTCAGGTGATTGTGGAGGCATTGACGGGTACTGGACATGCGGCAGGGAAGACTTTGCCTGCAAGACTTTTGCTTGGGAGTGACACGGCGCCATATGTTTCCAGCATCCAGGAGAGGCAGAACAAGGAGATGGAGGAATGGAAGGAGCTTATTGCTACGACGGATCACGCGAATTGAGGTGGTCGTTCTTGGTGACACACCCCATACTCGTGCAGTTCCCTGTGTTGTATGATAGTGACAGGCTATTTAGCGATGGAAGAGCTTTCTAGAAAATCAAAGTCATGAAGATACTCTTCATGGGCTGTATAGTGTGATATAATCAGAGGTAAGGCACACAGGAAAGTGAACGTGCTGTTCTGATCATTTATAATCTTGATATGACATTGATCTCACCTGGCCGACGTAGCGAAGCCCAACTGACTTGCTGAAGATCGAACATGACAACATCTACATATCAGACTTCTCTTGCAACCTACGATTGAACCTCGCCAAAACCTGCCCATAACCCCAACCCGCCCACAAGAACCAAACCCAAGACCCAAATGGATACCCCGTATAACCCGCAAAACCAAAAAAAGCTTGACATGTCATTTTACATAAAATTGTGCTGTATTTTTCGATTATATAATGGTAAACCCATTATAAGAGTGTCCTAGCGTACAGCGAGGAGTATTCAGAACAAATGTATTGAAGGAAAATGGGATTGGCTCATAATACAGCTTTGTAAATTCACCAGTAAATGATTCCATACACTTGACAGCAAGGAGGGCTCCCAAGATTGACATCTGGCATTTCGAACACTGACGACAGCTCACACTTCTACACCAGTCAAACTCGATAGAGAATCGAAGAATTGCCGACAGGTGACACACATATTATGCTTTCCCGTGCTGGGCAAGTTCGTCGGGCGTTTCAAATTGGATGTCGCAGGAGATACAGAAGTTATGCTCAGTCCCAAGGTGCTCTTCAAGCTCAACCGGTTTTGCGAACTCCAGTGGTGGGAAGCAGATATAGCAAATATCGTGACATAGGGTAACTCTGTCGTGGATAGGACCACTCGGGCAAACTTAGCCACATTGTGAGACCACGCAGTCTCCAGTTTTAGATGGGTAAGCGAGGCAGATGGCCCAGTTATGCGAGCAATACAATAAGGTGGATTGTATGAAGAGACTGAACGCTGGTCCTACCTAGGACTAGCGAGAATTGCTTATATATAGACTGGCCTATTCGTGGGCGGTGAGGTCCTAGATCATCCTTCCACCGTACGTCCTAAGGCATAAATAGATGATCCTAAGGCATCTATTTATGCCTCAGGCGTCGTCAATACCCTCAGTCAGGTAGTAACTTCTTATTAATATATCCTTACGCTAATTACTAATTACACTATCTATAATTCTAATGCTATAAAATAAATACTCAAAAATATAGGGCAAATCTACGTAACTTATATAAGTCACGAGATTAAGCTGTTTATCTTCTTTAAGGACCCTCAGGGTCCAAGATTAGGCCCGCAAACCCGCCCCGCGGGCGGGTCGGTGCGAGGGTAATACGGGTGACCCGCGGGTCACAGCCAGGTCTAGTGCTACCTAGTATAGAGTAAGCCCGTAGATTGTCACTTGGGCACGGAAGTGTGAGAGGAAAGTGACACCACGCCAGATCTCGAGGCTCACTCCAGCTCCTCATGTTTGACTTATTTGCATGCCAATGGAAAGCTCCAGCTTTTTTCCATACAGCGCCGATTCAGAAAGTCATGTATCTTTTGTGGTATGATACTGTATGGTATTATTTCTGGAATATCGATACTCCGGGATTATTCCTATTTGGCATTAGGGTTCGAGAAACAATCGAAGAGTGTAGGTGGTGACACCAGTTACGGGACGTACTGTACTAATATACCACGTGGGCTAGACTATCTATTAAATCCAAATCATTCAAGCAATCTAATTTTCGCAGTTTGCTGTCGTTTACTCACCGCAAGCTCTCTCCTGCCCACCAAATTTGGAAAAGGCTGCCGAATGACCCCTCTCATTAGTGTCTTGCCAAGGAGGACGCTAGCCCGCAGAAACCTATCAAGCTCAAAAGATAAGGCATGCGGCGCGAGACGTCGAGAGACAATTCCACTCTCAATGCCGCAAGCCGGTGGTCTCCGGTTCCCTGCCTGCAGATCCCACCAAGCGACCCTACTGCGATAGGGGGAAGAGCGAAGCCACTCGTCCGCAAGAAAAGAGTGACCACTAAGAGGCCGTCTTGACATTAAAAACACCCTCGTGGGCATATTTACCTGCTGCAACGTCGGTAGCCATACTGCTCTAGTCTGATTCAGGGTTGTAAGGCAACCAAAACTCATGCAATGACCTGAAACGGCGCCGAAGAAATGCGGGCGAGGGCAAATATATAAACAGAGCTTCGCTACCCCTTAAGAGCCAGACAGACCTTCGTAGCTTCTCCTCGAAGCCTCTTCTTCACTGCTGCTCATTCACACAGTTACTCATAGCTCGTTTTCTAAAGCCTATCCTATATGGCTCGTCTTACCAAGGTTGCTCTCGTCGCTCTTGGCTCAGTGACGGGGGTCAGTGCTTGGGGCTCACTAGGCCATGCTACAGTTGCATATGTTGCCCAAAATTATGTGACATCCGAGACAGCATCATGGTAAGTGCAGTTTAGTCCCCAAAGTGCCGCGGAACTACAATTATGCTGCTTCCACATTCAATGCTAATAGTTTTCAAGGGCGCAAGGTGTTCTGAATGATACCTCTAGCTCATATTTGGCTAGCATTGCCTCTTGGGCCGATTCATATCGCGCAACCACTGCTGGAAAATGGTCTTCTTCGTTCCACTACATCGATGCTGAAGATAACCCTCCAACAACCTGCAATGTAGACTATCAGCGCGACTGCGGCAGTTCAGGGTGCTCAGTTTCTGCTATTGCCAACTACACCCAGCGTGTAGGTGACAGTCGACTTTCCAACGACCACAAGGCAGAAGCTCTCAAATTCCTTGTACACTTCCTCGGTGACATAACGCAGCCGCTGCATGATGAGGCTTACGAGACTGGCGGTAACGGCATTGCAGTCACCTACAAGGGCTACAGTGACAACCTTCATTCGGACTGGGATACCTACATGCCGGAGTCATTGATTGGTGGTAGCTCGCTCGCAGATGCGCAATCCTGGGCTAAGACTCTGATCAGCGAGATTGACTCGGGTAGTTACAAATCTCAGGCGGCGAGTTGGATCAAGGGAGATACTATCAGCGATCCAATCACCACATCTACCCGTTGGGCTTCGGATGCCAATGCCTTTGTATGCACTGTTGTCATGCCTGATGGAGCTGCCGCTTTGCAGACTGGCGACCTTTACCCGACTTACTACAATTCTGCCATTGATACAATCGAGCTGCAAATTGCAAAGGGTGGCTACCGGTTGGGCCATTGGCTTAACTTGATTTACACCGCTAAGATTGCCAAGCGCGATGTGGAAGCATTTGTCAAGGAGACCCGAGATGCGGCTCTTCCAGACCTGTCCGGTCGCGATCTTCTTCCAAAGCCCCGTGCCTTGAGCCGTGCTAAACTGGCAAGAGCGGCCATGGAAGGATCATGTTGTAGTTCAGAGAAGCGCGATCATGAGCATTGATATGCTGGTATAATTACCAATGTTGATATATGCATGGTGGAGTTGTTGAGCATGAAGTCTGTAAATAGAAGAAATTACTTGACAATGTGGAAAGTGTTACAGAAACCATGTGCAATCGGGTTGTAGGCACTTTCACTCTTTCCTTCCTTGTCATGACATGTTCCATTGTCGTCAGATGGTTCAGGTCGTGTTTGTAATCGTAGTCCCAAAAGGTTGATCCTTGTTGACCAATATGCCACAAGCATGGAAATCCTATCGTATCTCTACCAAGCCACAGGCAATGGTGAAGGTCAGGATAGCGAATTGGAGCGACGCCCATCAAGAGAAGTCAATTCTGGCTGCGGAACTGGCGGGAGCTGATGTGGTAGAAGCCGCAGATGACACCGAAGCGCTCGACTCTGACTGGCTGGTACCGGCAATTCAGAACGGCCATTAATGCACGCCGTATCATGATCAACGAGATCACAGGTCTAGAATCCGATGAAGAAAATTTTTATCTTCCGTGGCTGATATGGTGGCCGCTCAAACCCCAAATGCAAAACCTAGAACTTGTAAATTTCTGCCCAGGAATGCTATGGCAGATTGCGATCGCATCCATCTTCAGCGACTACCCGGGCATCTTTTTAAAGTCCTGCGAATCGCCGGATTTCAAGGTCGACAAGTGCCTCAATCGAGGGGCTGAGCAGAGCCACAATCCCGTATATCTCAAGCTAATAGAGGATGTGTGGCTGAGAAAGGCTCGACACTTCCGTCGGGTACTTTGCATTCAATGGCGACTGGGAGGCTCTAGAGGAAGATTTAGAGCCCTCTTCCATGCTGACTTGGTCGCCACTGAATGATGACTTTATGGAGAATAAAGACAATCAGTCTGGGATTTACCTTGGCGAGTCCCCTGAATCGAGCTCTGTGGAGCGGTATGTCTGGATAGCCTGAGACTCTGCGCAAGATCGAGGTTTTGTACGACGGAGCATACATGGGTCTTGTTCACTACCTCGATGATGAGGAGCTTCCACGCCACAGAGATCGTCATCATTCATAAGCCATCTTACTACCTGTCAGACCCATTCCATGTCATATCCCATAACCAGCATAGTCCGCCATCGATATTATCCATGGGGCTATCTTGTGCAAGGTCCTGAGAGCCACCAAATATATTCCAATCATAATCTGCGGGAAATTGCCAATTACCACGTGGCAGCATTTCTTGGTCAGAGTATACACGACGTGCAGGGCTCTCCGTGCCTGTCGGTATGCTCGATGGTCCGTCATTACCTGTACCGAGAACTGGGAAGAATCAACACGTTAGCCAGCTCATTCCGTAGCGTGTGTTCCCCCACGAATTGAGATAATTACCATGTTGGACAGATGTTAAACTTTGGTTAAGACGATGAGCTCTGCTTAGACCTGGCCGAGTTTGGTCCCTGCCGAAAAGATGAGGAGAGTCCAGCGTGGCATCGAGTGGCAGCCGGAGCGTGTCTTCCACAGACATAAGAGGGATTTCTGCCGGAGTTTGTTGAGACTGGGCCTGTGTTCGTTGACTTGTACCGAACAGTGGAGCAAATATGGTTGTGGATTCACGGCGGAGAAGAAGAATGATGACGTTTTTGAGAATGGCTGTGCTTTGCTTCGATAGTGCAGAGCGCTTGCCAAGCAGGTCTTGCAGACGAAGGATACGAGTAATTGTTCGCTTGATTTCCTGTGCGGTGTCGGAAAGAGGCTCTGAAAGAGCCATCACAGCAAGCACGACCGCAGCATTGAATAAATTGATAGCGAGAAAGGCGACAAGATGGCTGTCTGTGGCGAGCTGGGCAAGAACTGGCAATTCCGTTACCCTTGACGTTCTCACTGCAGCATTCATCCACAGTTCTGAACTGTAGGTCTGGGCTTTGGAAGGCAGAGCATCAAGGATTGACCGGTTGACAAAAGCACTGCTGCTCGAATGATCTACAAGATTGTCGCCCTCTGCGCCGAAAGCTGCTCGTTCATTATTCATAGACAGAAAGTCAACCTGCCGGTTCAACAAAGGTCGATGAAGTACAATGAGCACATTGTCATAGGTCAGCTGTAATGACAAAGACTGTAACGCATATGCCCTCGATCTTAGTTTTCCATCGGCATGGAAGTCTTGCTCCAGATCCAAGGACAAGTGGCTGGGTAAACGTTCATACCAGCTTTGGAGGTTCTGTGTCGCATTCTTAGCCAATTCATAATACGTATCTCGCGCCGGTTGATCGGAAAACTCCAATGTGCGTGAGCCGAAAATAGCCTTGAGGGCTGGAGATGCAATCAAGTAGAGTCGGTTCAGCTCCCGCTGGTATGAAGAATATAGTACGAAGCTGCCCTGATCCGATGTGGGTGTGACAAAGGTCGGGTTTTCTAGCACGTCTGCCGGCATGGTAACATCGCAATCTTCGTCATTGATCCCCAATGGCCGGCCATAGGTAACTGATGCGAATCTGTCCCACGTATATATTGTCCACCAAATCCTTTTCCTTTCCTCAATATCTTCCAGGGTTCCTCGTGAGGGTTGCCGGTGCAGCCCTAAAGACTGGGACATTTTGATTGTCGCTCCCAATAATGAGAAAGAGAGGTTTGGACGACCGTGGTAGACATGATGCGATCCAAGTAGAATACAAGTTTGGATGGCTGTGATTGAAGGTTGATCCATAACTTCCACAATATTTGATTCGACAAGCTTCAGCAAATCTGTACTCCACGCCTTCCATTCGTCACGATGCTCTGGCAGATCAGTCCCACTCCTTTGGAATCGATACCACGATGCCATTCCTAGCATGACTGCTAACAATAGGAGAAATGGCTTTTGTGAGCGATGTGCAGATCCATCAGCAATAGAGTCAAGCATTTGACGGAATTTTGGTTCGTAGATTGCTAGTGAGAACCAATGTATGGCATCGAAATACTCTTCCAGCAGATCGTGTAATATTGGTATGGGGGGAAATGGTCCTTCTAGTATTGACGAGATCGAGCTGCGTTGGCCATTCCCCACACCTGTTGATACTGGAACATTAGATTGGGCATTGATCCCAGCCTGGTAGCCAGGAATGGCGGAGGTCGTCTCCTCATCGATACGTTGACTGGCAAGTTCAAAGATCCTCTGAGCAATCCCAAGCGCAGATTGGGCTTCATCGCAGTGGTGCGGCGAAAATGTCTTGATGTTTGTGGCATTGTCAGCTTCATTTCCTCTTGAAGGAGGATCTGCTGACCGGGGCTGAGCGGTAGAAGTGCTTGCAGGGTCACTTCTAGGCCTCAGCTGCTCAGGGGAATTATTTCGTGAGAAATCAGGATGATCCCTGAACGCAGATGGACTCTGATTTGATGCTTTTTTCCTTTTCCTGATGGTAAGCTAGGATATTCTCTTAGGATACGGTTTCCACCTTACCGCTGGCGACTTATCTTCCGCGCCTGGCTTGTCAGAAGGGGCCGACAAGCAACATCGGCTCGAACACATAGTGAGCAAGGCCTAAATTCATCACACTATGTCCACACCACTTATTCAGCATGTGTTCGAAGGGAAATTTTCGATGAAGTTATGGCAGGGTGACTCTACCCGAGATTTGTGATGTCGACATCGCTCACACGCACTCCTCACTCGGGTGGGCAACCGATGCCGGACAACCTCTACATCGACCCTTCCAGAATGACCCGAAGGCATATTACCAAGTGAATCCACCGAGACAGTGTCACGTCGTTGGTGCGTTTGCGATTAAGAAGTTAGTTGCGAGCTGTGGCAATGGTTTTGGACGAGAAAATGGGTTTCTGCCAGGTACGGCCGCCCGGTTAGGATGATGTAAAAACCTGGCTGTCTAATATGGAAGCAGAAGTTCGAGATAAACGTATAGTTCCGGAACCCGTCATGAGTCTATTCTAATGACTGGTATCGAATTCTAGTTAATAGAATAAAACCAATCTCAGCACCTGAAAGCTTCTGGGCTCTTGTCACTTCTTTTTGTTCCCAATATTTGGACTCATGATATGTTTTAATGTATCGAAACATTCTAGATCTTTTCTTTCGGTAGCTCAGAGAAACTAGAAGGAAGAGGACTAACAAGTTTTTTATCGAGCGGTCAAGATCTTGGCCGCCTTTCTACGTATTTTGACATAATATTTGGTACATGTCATGGGCATCTTACCTGATGTTTCCAAAGGTAAAAAACAAGGGAAAAGACAGTGAGAAAAAGAAGAGGGAACCAGAAGTGAAGACCTTAGGCAGCCTTCGAGACATCTCCGCAATGAGTAGCTTATTTGCAACACGGAAAGAGCTAGTTCTGCGGAAATGCGACAGAAGCCTAGAGCTGTACGAGGATCTTTGCCAGAAGCCATTCCTTTTCAAGGTTCAATGCCTATGACTGTAACAAAAGGCATGCGCTATACTAAACTTGCTTTTGCCTCTTCCTCATTGACATCCGGGCCGTAGATTACACTCTTAATTCCACCCCGTCCGGCGACATTTTCAAAAGCTCGCTCAGCCTGGCTGAAAGGAAATTCATGGGTGACGAGATCATCCAGCCTGATTCGGCGCGAATCCAGCAATCCTACGGCTAATTTGAAGTCTCCGGGCCCATACCGAAAGCTTCCTTTGAAGACAAGCTCTTTGTCGCAGATCTGGCTTACCGGAAGTGATAGGTTCGGCTTTCCCAAGCCCACTTGGACAAATGTGCCGCCCTTCGCGAGGGCTGCGATACCACAGTTCAGACAGGGCTCAGCCCCAGTCGCATCCAGGGCAATATGAGCGCCAGAATCTAAGCTAGCAGTAGCCAACAAATCTGCCGCATTCCTGTCAGCACCCTCGGCGCTCATTTGGTATGTATTGGTAGCACCATATTTCAAAGCGGAAGCGAGGCGAGCCGGGACGACGTCCACGACGACAACTGTTGACGCGCCGAAGGCTCGCGCAACGGCGCAGCAGAGTAACCCGACAGGACCTGCTCCGAATATAACCACTGATTTCTCCTGCATATCGCCTGCCAATCGGCAGCTATGCACGGCTACGCTAAGAGGCTCGATCAGGGTGCCGTCGCGTAGTGAGATATGGGATGGGAGCTTGAAACAGCACTCTGCAGGCACGCGGTAATAGGTAGCGAGCGTTCCGTCGTAAGGTGGTGTCGCGGCAAAGCGCATCGTCTGGCAGAGGTTGTAGCGGCCGCCGCGACAATGATTGCAGCTATTGCACGCGATGCCGGGCTCGAGGGCGACGCGGTCTCCAACGGCGAGGCCTTGAACATCGCTTCCGCTCTCTACCACGACCCCTGTGGATTCGTGGCCCAGTGTTATAGGTGCTTCGACGACGTATGGCCCTATCCGACCGTGTTGCCAGTAATGGACCTGTAAGGCGAGGTGTTATTTTCTATTGCATCACGGAAAATGGAATAGAGGAAGAGGGAAATGGGAAAGTTCGAAGCCTTTTCACTCACATCTGAACCACAGAGTCCTGTTGCTATGACTCGGACTATGACATCTCGGTCTGACTGGAGCGTGGGTTTATGGCGTTCTTCAAAAGCAAATTTACCTCCAGGATGCAGTACAAAGGCCTGATTGACAGTCTAGGAAATTCTTAACGTTAACAGGTGCAATAAAGACCCATGCATTTGGGCCATGACTGGGGTCGGGACTACCTTAGCAGCTTTTGTGACGGTCATGTCTGCGGCTTTTTGTTTGATGGAGCAAAGCCTCTGGGACACTGACGATCTTTAAATATTATGAATGTCATAAAGATCCATCCCATCCATTTACATCATAGAAAACTTGAGCGTGGGGCGAACGGATCCTCTGTATTGAGACTCTGCCGGCGGACAGTCCAAGACCCAAGCCGGTCCAATTTATACAGGGTACTTATATGTCACTCAAACGTGGAAAGCAAAAGCAATAAGTTGAATGAAATATAGCCATTCATAGCTCAATTGAATTCAAACATACTGAGGCCTCAATTTACCATGTACTCTTGTCTTTTGACACATCCTTTGATAAACATCCCCGGCATATTCCGATTCCAATCCCGGAAGTTCAGGAACCGTGTGGTCTTCAGCCTAGACGACTTTGATCCCGGAACCGTTTGATATCCGCCGGAACCGAGATACAGTGGCTCCACATAATCCCGGAACCATTTGATATTTGCCACCGGAACCGAGATTCGGCTCCGCCATGGTCCCGGAACCTGCAGTTCCCACAGAAGAACGGCCAATCATCATGACAAAAATTTGATCTAAAGCGTACGCGAAAATTTGACTACATGCTCGGGCTCAATAGTCGGGTCACTCTTCACGACAGAGCCCGCGTCGGGAGGGGTGCCAAGAGACTCAAGCTGTTAGGTTCATCGGCATGTCCAATAGCATTCCCGTGCCGCGTGAAACGTTTCGGCTCGGTAACCCGCCGAAAGTTGAATCCATAGTGTACCTCTGGAATCATTTCCCCATATTCTGGAGAAAATGCCTCTTCCCCACGGGGCAGGGTTTGGGTAGAAATAAACCCCATGCCCTCCGGTTCGCTGTCAACTTGTCCACAAAATATCTCTTGATCCAATTTACAAGTGGTGTTAATACTTGTTATCCTGGTTGGTCAAACCCTCTTTGGCACAATGAGTATCGCGAAATCTTCCCAGTCGGTGCCCAGTGGGACCATCAGGGAGCGTTCCCTCGCTGTCGCCGCGCAAGCTCGGGAAGAGCATAGTTGGCTGGAGAGGAAACTCAAGCCCAAGAAGATCTCAGCTAGGTATCCCTTCACAGGCAAACCCTTGCTGTATGCTACATGTGCCTTTGGCAGCTTGGGGGATGCCCTTTTCGGTTATAACTCTGGTATGGCATCCTCGCATATGTTGTCAAATTGTTGCTGATTTCATAGGTATCATGTCCGGCCTGCTGGTCAACGAAGTTTTTATATCTCGCTTCTTCAAAAACTATGGGGGAGCCGACGGGACGACAAGCGGCGTCGACCCCTCGATTACAGGCATCTCTGTTGCGTGTTTGCAAGCAGCGGCGGCGGTAGGAGCACTCATAGCCGGTCGACTTGGGGACATGATCGGCCGAAAGAAGTGTGTCCGCGTCGGCGCTTTCATCTACTTCTTCAGCTCGTTTATTCAAATGTTTGCTCCCGGTTTCGCAACGTTCATCGCAGGTCGCACCATCCAAGGAGTGGGTGTGGGATTCCTCTCGATGACCGTGCCTATCATTCAAACTGAGATTGCCGCCCCTCATCGCCGTGGTTTGATGGTGGGTATAGAATACACCTTTTTGATCGCTGGATATATGCTCTCTTGCTGGGTGGACTATGGATTTAATTTCTTGCTGCCAAAGAACCTTTCGTGGCAGGGGCCATTCATCATCCAGATTGTGCTTTCTTTTGTCTTGTGTGGGATGTCCTTCGTTCTACCAGAAACCCCTCGATGGTTGGCGATAAATGGTTTCGTGGACGAAAGCTTGCAAACAATTGCAGATCTGCATTCTGATGGTAATACGGAAGCGGAGCATATTCAACAGACGTTCCTTGAAATTCAAGAAGCAGTTATCTACGAAAGCAATCTGGGAAAGTCCGGTTGGAAGGTAATGCTCCTCTACTACTTGTTTGACTTGTGAATCTCGTGGATCGCTAACCGTGGTTGCCACATCATAGGAAATGTTCACCCGGTATCGAAAACGGACCATTGTTGGAATAACGGTGCAGATGTTCGCGCAGATCAACGGAATCAACATCATCTCCTTTTACCTTCCGAGCACCTTGTCATCCGCTGGCTATGATAATCGCAAATCCCTGCTGTTCACTGCTGCAAATGCTCTTCCCTACACCGCTGCAACAATTGTTACCTGGTGGTTAGCAGACCGATGGGGCCGGAAGCCATTGCTCATTCTTGGAGGTATGTTCCCATGTGGAAGAGGAAAGTCGAGTTAGCTTGCAACTAAAAACTAACAATCCAACCAGGTCTCCTCATGGCCGTACTACTAGCGGTTGTCTGCGTCTTCACCGAAATCAATGTGGATGTCCAAGTCAAAGCGAACGGCCAGTATGCCTTCGTCATGCTTTACAATATCATCTATGGATTTACCTGGGGTCCGATGCCGTGGCTCCTACCTGCAGAAATCTTCCCGCTCCGGGGCCGGAGTAAAGGCATGGCTCTGGCCACGACTAGCAATTGGATCTTCAACTTCATCATTGGAATGGTCTCTCCCGATGCTTTCTCTGGCATTCATGGTTATTTCTACCTGGTGATTGCAGGATTTTGTCTCAGTTCGGCCGTCTTAGTTCACTTTTACTACGTCGAGACAGCACACCATTCTCTTGAGGAAATTGCTGTTGCATTCGGTGACAATGCGTTTGCGGATGGTGATGCGGAGGTCATGGACATGGCTGGTGCGAAGAGTGAACAGGTGGAATACTCGGCATGAGGGAGACCCGATGCGTTCAATTGTGGATTATCCCATATATCGACTTCTCCTTTGGGCTCTGTTACGTTCTATAGGAAACTGAGGAATCGAAATATCACCTCTTACTGTATCATGTATGGTTGTGAACTAGCATGCTGAATTAAATAACATTCTCGCTGTATAGTTGTCTCTAGATACAAGACGTAGCGCGAGGAAGCAAACTTTCATCCCTTTGCTTCGAACCATCAGCCCTTCACCTAGCTTTGTTGAAACGGTCGCTAGCAACCTTTTTCTTTCTGGACCAGTCATTCTAGGTGCTATATATCACCATGCCCTACGTTTCGGATTAAAAGCCGCGAATTTTGTAACATTGTAGTATGACAATTTTCCCGTTGGCCAATCCTGGACACACTCTCCCGTGGCTCACAATATCAGCCTCCCTTAACTAATCCCTTCAATGAGTTTCACATGCGAGCTGCGCACCCCACCTAATCTATCACTCTGAAATGTATTTATCTCAACTAAAACGTCATTAAATTAGATAAACTGAAAACGCGATCTATCTAGACACGTATTTCTCTTATGGCACTTAATCCCATATACTCTACACTTCAGTAAGGCCCTCGTACGTGGCTGTAAAGGTACCAGAGGCGGTCTTGGCCAACGGAGTATTAGTGCTTTAATTGCTGGTTCTTCGACCTGAACGAGCTAGAGAGGCTCTAAATATGGAGTACGAGGGCGAGCCGGTTGAGTTTAATTCGGATGTGATACAGCTGCCAGCCTTTAATCCATTATTGAGTACACAAGTCGAATTATTCACATTTTTACTGGAAAAAGTGACCAGTGCCGTTTGGTTCACCTGGATCTAAGCAGCGGCGAAACCGTCTTCTGTACCGTATACATCGACATTGAGCACATATAATTCACGACGGGTGCTATTAAAGACCTCAATGGGTTCGGGTAAACTGTAAATTCTTAATTGAGGGCGCCCACTTAAACAGTTATCTCTATCGAGTAGGCCAATGACGTAGAGTAACCTATATAGCCATAAATAACATTAGACTATATTAAACAATGACGATCATAATCTATAAGCTTAAATCCCGGCTTAGGAAGTGTATGCGTGAATGATTGCTAGAATTGCAATTAAGGAAGAATGTATCTC
Organism: Penicillium arizonense; assembly: GCF_001773325.1. NCBI lineage: Eukaryota > Fungi > Ascomycota > Eurotiomycetes > Eurotiales > Aspergillaceae > Penicillium > Penicillium arizonense. The sequence continues at coordinate 626,033 of NW_019173282.1, read as the reverse complement.
CGAAAAGCCTAAGGAACGATCTTGACTAGGGTAGACGAAATTATAAGCGTACTGCGTAGGTTTAAATAGGGTCATATTAGAAGGACCCTCCAAGGAAGCTGTTCGGAAACCTTCTCCATTTATCTAACCGTAATAGGCAAGGTGTAGTAATTGTATTTATTTAAATATTAATTGTATCCACCGGAATATATATTAGCACATGGAATACCGAGGTGGTTTCTTAAGGGTAATTCGGAAAATACTAACTACGACATAAACAAAGCCTTAAGAGGCGAGTAGTGAGGACCTAGAAAGAATCCCCCTGCTATACAGGTCGCCACAGCCACAAACTTAGCAAGAAATTGCGAAGTCAACGGTGTAATCTAGAGCTCTTTCTTTAAGGCTGTTTGAGCAGTACAGGTCATTTATGAACTTGAGAAGTGTGACAGACTGTGGGCAGTAGCCAGTCGATTGTAAAACTTTATATTAATATAGGCTAAGAATCAAAAACTGTTACTTTGACAGACCTTCTGCATCATTACTTAGAATGGATTGACAAATCGCTGGAAGAATCAATAAACTTGGGCCAGGTATTTGTGAACACCAGGTTCCTGATTGACCTCTCGGCCTGGTGGAAAGCACGGATGGTGAAGTTCGGAGGAACGATAACATGATCCGGAACACGGGACTCGATATGCATGATACTCTGGCTCTCGTGAGGATATGCATCCAGACACAGAGCGTGAGTGTCTTCCTCCACGTTTATCACAGTAGAAAACTTTTTTCTGTGTGACGGCATCATGTAAGACTCTGGGACATTTCTGTAGGTGCGGGTTTCAGTTCCCCTTGACACAGATTGATCGATAAATTGCGCAGCTTCACTAAACATTTCCGTTAGATCCGAGTAAATCTGGGACTCGATGTTGATGGGAAATTCCGCCGTTCGTAAATCGACACAGGCGGCATAGATCTCCACCGCGATCTTGAAGAAATGAAGTCGGTGGTACTGAGAATCGCGGTTCCAATCGTAATCCGGCTTCGATTCACTGATCTTCACCCAGGCAGCCTTCCAGTCACGCACGTAATTCAAGAAGATGATATTCTCGCCGCTGAACTCCTTGGCCGCGGCAAATCGGAGAAGCGCGCTTGAATCTTCTGCTAAGCACCTCTCTAGGGCTTTTCGTGAATAGACTTCAGGCATGCGGCTAACTTCACTTTGACTTCTGGATGCTGCTGAATCCAATTCGTCCGCGCCAGCTGCCTTCTTGTCATTCCATGCTTGGAGTTCCCCAAGGATACGATTCCTCAGTCTCCTAGAGACAACAAGCTCATAACACGGAAAGAAGATAGTAACAGCCTCCATTGTCATAATACCAGGAGCAAACCTGCGAGTGTTAGCAATTGTGTTATTTGTACCTCATGATGGACTTCTATTACCAGAGAGCCGGCACCCAGTATCTATTGATATCTGCCCAGATTTCGGTTGAAGAATACAGTGCGGCGAACCACATGGGCGAACCTGGTAAACTGCGGACCTGTTAGTATCGTTGTTTGGTACGGTGATATCAAGGAATGTGGTCAAGTGCTCACGCGGCGATGACGCAGCAGGTGATCTGGAGCCGCCAGTGGTGTATGTCGTGGATGTTGCGAATCTTCCAAAGAATGTATGGCGCAAATATCCAAGACCAGAACAATTGCCAGAGGATCGAAGGAACCCTTGATTTCTTTCTGTCAGACGACGTCGCAGTATCACACAAGCAGCAATCTTACCATTCAGGACCTCGCCGACATTCAGCAGAATTCACATGTTTGGAGAAGGTACCGAAGCTTTGAAACTTCCGAGAGGTGAGGAAGATAGAGAGCGACAGAAACAGCTACAGGTGAGAGATGGGAGATGAGTAGGTGAATAAAAAAGGCAGCGGGCGCGGATGATGCACTGACTTGAACCAGCATTCCAACAACAATGCCCAATTCCGTTTTTTGGACGAGCTTCAACTGTTTCCATTGGAACCGGGATCGGCTAGAGGATTTTGCACGATCCATGAAGCGGGGTCTGTATGGTTGCTGCGCGGCTAAGAGCAACTTCTCCTGAATGCCAAAGACGCTCAGGAGCTGCATGCTGTTCGCTTGAAAAAGAGCGATCCCCAAAGGCAGATAGATGCTCATGATCCAGTATTCTGCGACACAGGGGTACTTGTCACCCATTGAATATGCGACCATGCACAGAATCCAGTAGACATGGAGAAATGAGACCGCGCTCAGCGCGAGAAACAGGTTGCGAATGCGAATGCATTGCTCGTGGCGATTGATAATGAGAAAAGCGGAGCCGAAGAGGAGGGCAGTCGTCCAGATGATGGCCACAGATACATAGAATTTGGCCAAACTGTCGAATATAGGCCCGCGCTCGCCGTCTCCTCCGGGGCTTGTGGAAGCCATTCTGGAGGGATTTGGAGACTGAAAAATGCCACCGAGGAAAAGCTGGTGGCTGAACGTTCAGTAAAGGATTGACTGGCTTGGTGAGATGAGGTTAAACGCTTGGTCCAACGTGGAAAATGCGGTGGGGTTAGTCATTTCGGGAAATCAGTCTGTCTCCCCGAAAGTTTACATAGGCTTCGCCCAAGCGATCGGCAAAGAATATAACTAGATTTTGTCTCCCGCAATGCCCAGATTCCAAAGAAGAGTTTGTTCAAGCCTAGTGCGCTCCCAAAGTTTCAACGGATTTCGCGGGTGTAAACTTTGCAGTCTGGCCAAGTTCCCAGGAGCCAGTGGCTGCGCGGGGAAAGGTTCGCTAGTGCTAAAAGCGACAAGGCGGCCCCTGAGCCGTCCCCATCCGCGGCCCCAGGTCGTGTAAGTGTGTTTCACCCTCATTGCAGGACCCCAGGCCGAACTGACCCGGGATCCGGAGAAGTTCCGAGGGACGAATTCTGGAATAGGGGAGTCCGCAACACACTGCCGCCCCAGTTGTGGCCCATAACTCCCACTTACCTACGAGTTGAGTGTAGAGAAAGTTATGACAGAAAAGTCGGTTGCTCCGATTGGTCGAATTGGATAGTGGCTGCGGATCCGCGCGGGCCGTCAACTTTCCATAGAAATGTAGAAGAAAAGGGTCCATCCGGGTAAATTACCTGTAACATCGAAAGATAGAACCCTTATACATAAGTACATGCATTAGTCGTCCCGCATTGTTGTTATTCCCAGGTTTGCAGAGTTTTTCATCAATCAGAGAGTACGTTACCATCCAGTCCCGTACAGTATTGTATTCTATCTTCTGTTAATGAGAGGCGGGTGAACGAGCTAAAATTCTTTCGGGATAGTGGGAAACGGGCTGAATCATGCTAGTTCGTAAGTGGCCTCACACGAGTGGGCTCTAGAGTGGCGATTTATTTTCAGTTCTCTAGCTCTAATTTTAAGAGTCGAAGATTGGTCCAAAGGCGGGCACTCCACTTGCCTTGAGCTCAAAGACTAGTTTTTGCGTGAGCCGCGGGTTGCTGATCACACACACAGCTTCCGCATCAAATTCCCGGAAGGTTTCTTGGATAACTGGCAACATATCCACTCGCCCGCTGTTGCCGGTATCAATGAGAAGTGGGCTAGGGTCAAGCTGCCGCACGAGGTTGAGGACGTCACCGCCATACGTCCTGTTCGGATTCCGCGTCTGCCAGATGACCCGCAGTGGCGGGCGGTTCTTCTCGCTCAAAAAGGAGAGACATGGCCCTATCCCAGATCCCGTGGCAACCACAACCACCCTGCGAAAAACGCGCATCACGTGGATAAAGCCGTACATGAGCACTCCGCGCTTCCACAACTGGGTTGGTTGCTGATCGATACACCGGGTTGTCCAGTCGCCTGCCTTGGATACTATGCAAGAAAAGCTCCTGCCATTGGGATCAGGGAAAGTCGCAAAGCTGTGCCAATCCCGGAATGGGTGCTCGGAGAGTGCTATTACTTTGCCGAATGCAGTAGATGTGTGATCGAGATGGAGTCGTATAGCATGCGGCGAGAGATACTCGGGCAAAACTTGCACTCTGCGTAGAAGGAGCCAGGGATGGACGATGGAGACGATGATGACCAGGACGAACCAAAACGCTGGGAGCTGGAGCAGGTATTGTCCGAGGGACAAGCCTTGCTCGTGTCGGGCTTGATCAGAGAAGACCAGCAGGAGAGTCAGGAAGAGAGCTACTGCCAACCATCCGGAGAACCGGTGCGTGAGTTCGAAATAGTCATGTCTTTTCGTCCGGAACGTAGGGTATGCAACCACAATGATGGCGATGAGAACCACGAGTAAAACATAGGATAGGACAATCACGGGGAGGGAAATCATTCCCGAGTCTTGATTAATCCAATATTCCCGTGACATCAGGGCCACGAGGCCGACAAACCATAGAAAGGCTGCCACTCCGCATCCACTGTGGACTCCACCATAGCAATATGCTTCTGCGGCCCTCTTGCGCAGCATGAGAGGAGCCGACTGTGGGATGCGGCAGATGCTCAGAAAGATGGCATTCACCACTAGCGGGTGTCGTGCAAGACCGCATACTAGCAAATTGATGCCCGCTGCGTTCACGAATGCAAGAGGATTCGGTCGGCTCTTCACCATAATAATAATGAATGCGACCGCATTCGCGCAATAAACCAGAGAAAATAGGCGGCGGTAGATGTTGAGAATGAGATATCGTATTGAGGCAAACCTTCTTCGTGGGGTTTTTTGAGCTTCAATGTCCGAATTAGCAGAAAATCTCTTCCAGTTCCAGCCGTTGTCACTGCTAAGAAATGTATCGACTGATGTTGCAAAACTCGGCTTGCTCGAATGTGCGGGAGGAGGTATTTGGGGCGAGCATGCCATCTTGTGTATCGTGCTGCAATTGAAGACAGCACAGGTGTGGAAACTCGATTGTATATAAAGGAAGATGTGGATGTGTATGGACCAGCGAATTGAGATATTAAAAGGTTCAAACGAAGTCAATCAGCTTTATTGTGGGATACATGCCCAGGATGCTGACATGATTATCACCCAACAATCATCTCTGGTTCACGGTGGTAAGATAACCACGTTATACAAGGTGGAGTTTTATGGGTCACCTAACCGCTTCTGTTCTGAAGCGCGCATAGCGTGGGACTACTGCAAGCCGTATTTGTAAACCCACCAGCCCTTTGTTAGGGAATGGCAGGGATTCGGTCACATACAGGCGTTTGGATGCGTTATCGGCATGAAGCCAGTATTGTTTTACACAGAACCCCTGGAGCTCCGTGTTATGTTACATCCGTCCATGCTTAGATGAGGCTCACTAGGCGCGCCGTATCCTCCAACACTTGGCAAACCCTAGCCTTGGCCTTGGCGCTTGTTATCGGGCTTTTGTCGATATTGTGGGCTTCGGGCCTCACAACGTGGGCATCAGAAGCTCCACTAATACTATTTTGCGAATAAATCATGCTTAAGTCGTGCTACGGCAATTAGAGTGGATATGATGCCGGGGCTGCTGGCCCTCTGTCGAGAACACCGAAAGAGGGACCTTTTCCGACCTCCGACAGTGTTCCCCACTGCTATTGACTGGATTGGGGAATACATGCTCAATACCATCTTTGTTGGACTTCTTACTTAGCTCAGAGCCCTGACCTTACGAATTGACTCCGTAGCTCTCCATCGCCTAGCTTCACGCTTGCTTAGAACGCTAACCGCTATATATAAAAGACCCTAATTATAACCAATAGACGCGAGTGTAGATACTTCGAGTGCTTATATAGGGACTATAACTAGACCCTCAGATGTACAAGGAAAGGAGTTCAGCACATGAAGATTAGGCCCTGAGGCTTCTTGGAAAGGAATAAAGCTCTGTATTTTGAAATAAAAAGAAGGGCTGAAAATATCTAAATGACAAAGTCTATGAAAAGTCTATATGAAAGTCTAATCTATGAATGAAAGAATGAGGACAATGAAGGAAGAAAAGAAGGTAAAAACTTTGGAACCTTCAAGTGTCGGTCCGCAAAGGGTGAGAGGTTTGACAAGGTCGAGTAACGAATGATGAACCTATTCGGCTTTCTTCGAGGCCTTGGTTCTCAACTTCATCAATGCAAACACCAAGGCGTATCCGCTGATGGCGAAGATCACACAAATAGCTGCATCTCTCCATCCAACATAGTAATGATTGATGTTGAGAGTTGTCAGGAAGTCGCTTCCATTTTTATATTGGCAGACCTTGCATGCTGAGGTAGAATCAGGGTTTATCAGATTAATTTTCCAACCATCGCCCGCCATATAGTCTGACAGGTACTGTGCGCATGTTCCGTTTGTCGGGTCGAAGTACGCAAACTCATCCTCGTTGCAACTTACCTTCGCATCCCAGATGCCAAAGGTCAACATTCCGGAGACGACGTAGTTGAATGGATTGAGGTAGTACAACCAGTACCTCCAGAAGACGTTGAGCTGGTCGTACGGGACAAAGACGCCACAGAAGAGGACAAGGAAACTGATCACCAAAGGGTTCACCAGCGCAGCAAAGGTTGGGTTGGGAGAATAAGCTGCAACAAACTGGCCGATTCCAGTATAAATCAGCTCATATATTAGCATAATGAAGAAGATAGCTCCAGATCGGTCTGAGTCGTGAGGCAGCCTCCAAACGGGGTAGTACCAGCACGCAAAGTAAAGAACTGCACAAATGCAGAGATACGGAAACTCGGAAACAATGAGTCCTGTAACAAAAGCGACCCATGAGTACATCTTGGACTTTTTTTCGCGAGCATCATATATGTCACGGCGTTGGATGAACAGCGGCTGAAGCTGGTTGATAACACCGGGAGCGACGAAGACAAAGTTAAAGATCGTGAACATTTTTAGATTCAAGGCTGCCACACTTGGACCGGGACGCCAGAAGGAGAAGCCGTTGAGTAAAGCTGAGATGATATGAAGGGAGAATTTGTTGTTAACGTAGTTGGTGTTCCGGAAAAGCGCAACGTTCATGCGGTGAGTGACAATTTTGGTCTGCTCCCAAAGAGGCATTGAGAATTCAAATCCATCATCAACTGTGCCTGGCGGCTTGGCAGCCGCGTCTTCAATCATTCCGTCCAATTCCTGGATCATTCTTGTTTGTTCGGGGGAATCGAGCCAGATCTGATGCCAGTCCTTGTCCTTGACGGCCTCGATACCACCCGTGACCACATCAATCATGAACTCAGCTGCGTTGGCCTCGGTAGGGCACTGAGCCCCATACTGACCGAAGTATTGCTTTATGGTAGCCGCGTTCTCGCCAATGTCTCCGAAGTAGACAGTCTTTCCACCCTTTGCGAGGAGGAGAAGGGTGTCAAATTGAGCAAAGAGCTGTGCCGAAGGCTGATGGATTGTGACCTAAAATATTAAATGTCAGCAACATAACCCCCCTGTTGCGCCAGAATGAAGACTCACCAAAACAGCCTGACCCACGTCAGCTAACTTGCGAAGGAAACGCACTGTGTTATAGGCTGATTGTCCATCAAGGCCGGATGTGGGCTCGTCCAAGAAGATCAAAATGCTAGGCTTGGATACTAGTTCCACGCCAATTGTGACACGCTTCCTTTGCTCGACGCTAAGTCCATTGCCTACAGAACCGACAAGGGTATCTGCTAGGTCATGGAGCTCTAGAAGATCAATGATGGTGTCAACGTACTTTAGCTTTTCTGCCTTGGGAATGTTGCGAGACTGGCGTAGAAGAGCAGAGAACTCCAGGGCTTCTCTCACGGTCGCGTATGGTTCATGAACATCCAACTGTTCACAATATCCAGCCATTCTCTGGAACGACACCGGAAGTGGTCGTCCGTCAACCATGATAGATCCTTTAATGGTACCGTCTGTCTTTCTCTGGGCAAGAACGTCGAGAAGGGTCGTTTTTCCGGCACCGGAAGACCCCATGAGGGCACCGAGCATGCCGGGTTTAACCCAGCCGTGAATATTGTCCAACAGCACTCGGTCGCCGGAGGGGGTTTTGACGGTATAAGTGAGATTTCTCCAGGTGAAGATAGACGTGTTTCGAGAAAGGTTTTCATCAACCTCAACGGGCTCATCGGTAGTCTCTCGCGGAGTGGTCTTTTCTCTGTTTTGTGCCTCTTCATCAGAGCTGCCAGCCTGGTGCTTCTTCAGGTTCTCACGAGGAATGAGAAGGGAAGCACCAGAAGCACCACCTGATTTCCAGTACGTTGTGCAAATGATGGTAAGAATGGCGAAGAATCCCCACCACCCCCAAACAACACCAAAGTTCCTCCACAACTGAGAGTACTTGTAATGAAGTGATCCAAGATACTGATCACCAGTGACATAATCTGCACCCGGTAAAGCGCCACCAATACCTGCACAAGCTTTGTTGGCAGATCCAACATCCTCATAACCAGGACCGCTCGGTATCAAATTCATACCAACACAGGGGATATGCTGGTCGTGAAATTCGTTGGACATTGCAGCTTGAAATGCGTAGGCAAAGGGGTTTGTGTAGTACAACTCGAGGAACCAGTTCTTCATCTTAGGCTTTGGGATCATGTAACCCGCATACATGACGATACCTTTGACGGCAGTTCCTGAGATCTTGGACGCGGCCTCAAATGTACTAAAGGCGGCCCCAATGAATCTAAACAAAGCGGTAATGCACTGTTAATGAATTGGTTAGTCTCAAACTAGAGTGTGTCAGGGAATGGTTCAAATCACCGCGGACTTACCAATGTTGTGGTGAACAATATGATCCAAAATGTGAAAAAAGCAGCCGCAGTGTGCTTGAGGCCAGACATCCAATAGATCACAACCGAAAATATTGAGCACTGGAACAACAACACCGGAAAGTCGGCTGTGATTTGGGCCAAGCAAAACGCAGCCGGGTGATACATCGCAAATGACTTGTGCTTAACCAAAACTGGACGACCCTTGAAGGATTCGGTAACCTCAGACATAGCCACAATGCAGTTGTACAACAGGGAAAAGAAGACCGCTCCACCTTTGGTGAACAGACCTTCAGAGGTGTTTGGGGAGTCATAAAAGCATGAACCAGCGATCAAAGCCATCACGCACGACAAAACCTGTTTGATCAAAAAGGTTGATTTCTCGCCCCATAAGATCTGATACTGTCGACTGGTGCATGCGCTGACCTGAGCCCAGAAGCTAGTGGTCAAACTGCTTCCCTTGGGGAGATGCTTCGATTTTTCCCACGCAACGGATTCCTTGAATGCATCCGTGCGCTCACGGCTAAGCTCGCTGTCGGGATAGTCATATGCTGATACCATCTTTTTGTAAGTCTCCGACTTTTGGTATTCCGCCAGAATGGCCTCAGCATTTCTAGGGAATGTATGTTCGCAGCCTGGTCTGATTCTCCGCTCTGTCGGAACAGTCAAACCAGTCAGGAAATCGCCTTTCGTAGTGTTAGTCGTTATGCGATTTATGTTCTCAGATAACCAATGACTGACCGATATTCGCTCCATCAGTGTAAACAAATCCAAGATCTTCCATAAAGGGCTTCGCTTCAGCTGCAGGGCCATAGTAAATTTCATTGCCCTCGTCGAGAACCAAGACCTTGTCGAAGAGGTTATAAATTCCGTTTCCAGCTTGGTACAATGTCACAATAGTGGACAGACCCAGGACATCAGTCATGGCACGAAGAGCTTTTGCCCACTCCAATGCAGTACTAGCATCCAAGCCACGAGTACTGTTATCCCAAGAGAAGATAGAACCTCGAGTGGCAAGGCACTCGATAATGGATACTCGTTTCCGTTCACCACCAGACACACCACGGACAAATTCATTTCCGACTTTTGTATCGGCTGTGTGTGTGATTCCCATGGATTCCAAAAGGAACTGCTTTGTCTCAGCGGTATGGTCTGCAGCACTTTTGGTTCCATCCGGTAGATGGAATGGGACCTTCATTCTTGTCGCAAAGTCCATGGTTTGACCGACAGTCAATCGGGGGTAGAACAGCTCTTCTTCTGTGTTCATCACGATCTGACCATTATATTTCTCGGCTTCTGAAGCATTCATGTTTCCGAAACGCACATCACCCTTTATAGTATGGTAACCCTCACGACGGTTTGAGAGCATCTTGAGAAGCGTGGTGCATCCTGAGCCAGGCCGGCCCAAAACAAGGAGCATTTCGCCAGGTTTAACACAGCCATGGCTCTCTGACAATATAGATTTGAGTGGTGGTTTGCGGCGGAAATCTCTGATCAACTGAGGGATGTTGAATTGCGAAATCATGTTTTCATTGACGGCGGCCTCGGCGGCAAGGACGTCGACGGTTAGGCCTTGCCATGTAACACCAAGCTCACGCCTTTTGAACCCGGCGGCTTCGTCTCGCTCTGCATTTCGTATGACTTGTGGTTTCATGCTCCAGCCCGAGTCCTTCTTGGGCGGTTGAGGGGGGTTGGCATTGGCGACATTTAGGGTCTCAGCACTGCTTGCTTCGCGGATATTGGTTTGAGGGACATGGAGGGTCTCCACACTGGTGAAATCGTGGGTGTTGAGCTTTCGAACAGGCAGATCATCAGATCTACGGTGTTCCTTTTCGTCTTCAGAGTAATATTCTCCATGAGGCTCGGGGGGCGACGTATCGTAGGGGTCGTGATGTTGGTCCATTGTCGCGACGGGGTTCGGTCAGAGAGTTGAGATGGGTCAAAGGAATTGGATAATTATGTTGGGATACAAGTCGATTCAATAGGAGAAGGACCAGGGTATTTATTTTAACCCACACCCGATTTTGCTAAGGGGTATTCAATGTGTGTTCCGATTCCAGATCCGAAGCAAAATGGGATCGAACAGCCGTCATTGGGCAGAAGTCCATTTTTAGCTAGAAACAGTTTATACACACTTACCAGTTCATTAGCTTCTAATGCGGCGGCTATTGTTTCACCCTCCACTATGAATAGTTCCCGAGAAGGAAACAGTCCTGAAAATCGGCACGTAGGCCGAGCTTCCATGGGTGGTGGAGCTTATTTTGACAGATCCTGGGTTGGGTAAACTGATCGTTCTTGCCAAAAAAAAGGTATTCAATGATTGGTCTACATATGCGAGTTTAACGTCGGAGAGATTTCCGGTTTGTTAACCCGCTCTGGTTGTCTTTGGACTCATGCGAGACATTTATGGGGCGCACACGTAACATTAGTTGCCTGTGAGATATTTATTAGAGATCTACATTTCGTTTCCATTATTACTGTGGATTCAAAGAGGATAATATGCCGGCAATTATTAGCAAGACCTCCTCGTAGATAATATGTGGCGATTTGGGAAAAGCGCAGTAACTTACTTAATGGGTTTCTGCATATTTTATGCCCAGATGAATTATAGTTTCAGATGAGCATAGCGCCTTATCAAAGATGACATATGTACCTACAATTTTAATAAATGAAAAGAATTAGGTTGAAATGATTTGTTCGATGCCGAAAAAAATAGCGGAAGCTTTCCGCAATCCCGACTAAGCTGTCAGCCCGATAACGGGTGCGACGATCCCGATCTACCCGGCCAAATCTGCTCGACATGCCGAACTGCTAGGCCGGATGCTTGTGCCAGTCCAAATGTGGAAATATGTAACTAGCGTCTTCCGAATCCCGTAATATGCGAGAAGGTGCCTGGACTCACATTGCGGGTCTGCCATTATCTTCCGGGGGCTCGGCTGGATTTCTACGTTATGATCACCGACTTATGCCCATGACGCAAGCCATGCCCTAAGACTCTAGGTAGCTTTCTGGCCTCGACAGTATTATAACAAGATCCGATGGCCCAATCACGGTCTGGTGTAATTAGTGGTTCGCGATTAAAATGATGGATGGTCCTAGTTAGCACCGCTGATTTATGCTCGGACCGTTGTAGCCATCAAAGAATAGTATTCCGGGAAACATCTCCTGTCTGATAATTTGGTGCCCTTTTCGCTTTTTTGCAATCGGGTTTATTTATTCTCTGGTTTTTACATGTAGATCCTCCGGTCGATCATTGGCCCTGGGTTCTGCGCAACTTCACAAAGGCCATGCAACAGAGCGTTTAAAGATGAGATTGACGTTGATAAAGTTCTTCGGGATTTTTTTGCCTGCAGTTTTGCGGCCTCATCTTACTCGCTTTCTTCTATGACTCCAAATATTGCCTTCTCTGAAGAGTCAGCCACTCAGCAGTATCCTGTATCCTTCTCGAATTCGAAACTCTCTACGCCTGCGCCTGTAGCTCATTCAGACTCATCACCATTTAGCTAACCTGCGGTCCGCGTTAGCTGATGATGGAGGAAGAACAGAAATGAAAAGAAAGGTAACCCCAAGCTACATGACAAACTTACTCTTTTTCGAAGCCAACAGGATCACTTCTTTCCTCCCACTCTCTCTGTGTCCACTTGTTGAAATCACATTTTTCCCGGGCCCTACCAGCCATATCCACTTCTCTCCAAAAGCCACTCCACCCGTCGTCGGAAGACACCTACCATTTCGTGTCCAGTCAACGTCACAGGCGATGTGGAACTGTTGCTGACCACAATGCGAGATCATGAACTGCAGATTAACAGGTATTGACCTGGCGACCAATATGAAGGAGGGTTTCTGCTGGCAGTGAGCAGGCCCATTCGAGATCAACCACACATCTGATATTCCAATCGCTATCGACGAATATATTATGGGCAAGTAGATGGGTTAGCATGTGAAAGAAAGGTTCTCCTTGGTATTCTCTCCTACAAAAATGCGGTATCAGAGCACTCATCATCATCAATCTTGCCGTCTAGCCTTGACCATCATTCGCATCATGTATAGAGTTTGGCTGATGTCGTATACAACTATCTTGACAAGGCAGAAAACTATGATAATCGTTACTGCTAATCATCCATCTAGTATCTAGGAGCACTTAGAACCATCGAATTGATGTCCAAGGCCTTTGTTAAGGTATTGTGATCAAATTCTGTACCTCAGTGCCCTGGATATTGAAGACAGTTTTCCACAAATACCAAAGTTTGACATGGTTATCGCTATTCCAGCAGCCAGAGGAATGATATTCAGTCTCTCACCTTCAAAAATATTCAGGTCCACGTAGTGTTATAATTACCACCCAACATATCCACGATGCCCCCAGTTGCAGCACGGAAGAGATTCCAAAATTGAAATACATCGGCATCGGTCAGCGGCTCTCCCGTGAAGAATGGTTGAAGATCCAAAAACGTTGCATGAATCACATTCGGAAAACCAGCCACGCGTGGTGTAACGACGTCGGATCGTATAATATAGTGGTAGGGGCATGGTGTTGTGAGATTTGCGATTCATGTAACAACCTTTGGAGTCGACACAAGCTTTGTACGATTTATCCTTTACCCCGGCCGTGGGACTTTCATGCGACGTTGACTGGGACCTTGCTGGAGGAGTGGCAATCCGGCAAATACAAGGACGCCTAGATAAGCCAGTAACTGATATCAGGATTCTATATTACAGCTAGGAATGTGTTCAAATGCTTACACGATCCCTTGATATGCATGTGGAATCCTTGCATTATAAAGCAATCTGTTTCAGCTTAGATAACGTCAAAGGGGTATTCAGACATAAATCAATTTGATCAAGAACCATCACAAAGCTAAGGAAACTATGATATATTTAGCCCTAGGTCATTCTTATAGGATTGAGGTTCGAGGCCCATAGAGGTATGAGAGAGATCACGTGTAGTTCATGAGATAAAGCCCCACTTTTTATAGGTTGAGCACCCGCGTTGGACCAAGGGTCAACTTTATGGTTGTCACAAGGAGCCCCTTGAATAGTTCCCCGCTTGATACTACCCGGATGCACGACGTGATCAAGGGGGTTTTTATTGCAAACCACCAGCCCTTGAAAGGGGAGGCTGGTGTCTCGATGATGTCAGTTCCACCCTTGCCCCACCCGACGGCAGCCACACACAGTCATGTCTTTCATGCTGACAATGAAATATGATCCATTATTTGCAGCCAGCTCCAATCACATCCAACACGAGAGTCAAAAGCAGTCAGTCAAGCCGAGACGATCAGGCGGTCAAGATGCGTGGAGACGAATCCAGGGAATGCAGCAGGGTGCAGCACAAAATTCCGCAGGAGCTTCCTGGCTGACAATTGTGATGAACCCCATTGCCCTCAGTGGTTGCACTACAGCCAGTAGTACGCTTTGCCTACTCCAGATGGCTGCAGATGGGCTCCAGATATTCTGATGGATTTCCTATCTTGGTGCGATCGGCGCCCGCCAATCTGCGCTATTACATCGCAACCGCGCCGATCTCTTCAGCTCGAACCTATGAACCTATGGAGTGCCCGAGCGCTAGATACCCCCCGCCAGTGGACTGGGTCGAACTTGATCTGTCGATCGGAGATGCAGAGCTGAAGATCCAATGCTGAACGCTTTTTTTAAGTCTTGCTCCCCCCGCCCCGTGCGGGAGAGCTCTTTTTTTTTTTTTCCCTCCAAACTTCACCTCTTAGCCATCGTTTGTGTATTATAGTGATATCCCCTCCATTTTTTCCCCAGCGCTATGCCTACTCAGATCCCTGGGCCCCGCGGAGTTCCGCTCCTGGGTAATATTTTCGATGTCAATCCCAATGAGACATGGAACTCGCTGAACAGCTTGGCCAAGCAATTTGGTAAGCTTTTATGAAGGAAGCTGTCGGAATCACAGAAGCTAACTTTTGATTAGGCTCTATCTTCAAAATTAATGCCCTGGGACACGAAATTGTCTTCGTCGGTAGTGTTGCATTGCTTGAGGAGATCTGCGACCAGACCCGGTTCCGCAAGTGTGTGACAGGCCCAGTTGTGGAAATCCGATATGCCGTGCACGACAGTCTGTTCACGGCCTATGACAGCGAAAAGAGCTGGGGAATTGCACACCGCATTATGATGCCTCATCTCACTCAATCCGCGACCGACAACCTTTTCGGCGATATGGCAGAGGTCATCCCGGACCTCACAAACAAGTGGAGCTCAGGCACCAAGAAGCGCACTCTGCTCACAAAGGACCTCGACCGTCTACTCCTCGCATCCTGCATGAAATGTTTCTTCAACCAGCGCGTTCACGTGCTCGAAGGTGCCGAGCCACCCATGCTCAACGCCATGGACGGCGCCACCATGGAGGCGATGAAGCGCCCCACCCGCCCAAAGCTGCTGAACTGGCTCGTGTACCAGCGCCGCTTTGAAAAGGACACCAAGATCATGCGCGGCTTCGCCGCCGAGGTGATCAAGACCCGGAGGGAAAACCCGGAGACCGCCCGCAAGGATATCCTGGATGCCATGCTCAACGGCAGCGATCCCGAGAGCGGCGAGAAGCTCACCGAGTCGCAAGTGATTGATGAAATCATCTCCTGCTTCATCGGCGCCGCCACAGCCCCCAACCTCGTCTCTTACGCTCTGTACTACCTCATGGAGAACCCGACCGAGATCACCAAGGCACAGGAGGAGATTGACCGCGTCGTCGGCGACGGCAAGATCGACCTGGAGCACCTGAAGAGCCTGAACTACGTTGAGGCCATCCTCCGCGAGTCGCTTCGTCTCTCCGCCACCGCCCCCGGCTTCAACATTGAGCCCATTCCCTCCGACGACAAGAGCCCCGTCCTTCTCGCCGGCGGCGAGTACCAAATCGCCCACAACCAGCCTATGATCGCCGTCCTCAGCCAGGTGAATCGCGACCCAGCTGTCTTTGAGGACCCCGAGGCTTTCAAGCCCGAGCGTGTCTACGGTGAGAAATGGGACCAGCTCCCTGCTGCCGCGAAGAAGGGCTTCGGTAACGGTAAGCGCGAGTGCATTGGCAAGATCTGGGCTTGGCGGTGGTCGTTCTTCACTCTGGCTAGCATTCTCAAGGAGAACAAATTCGAGTTGGCGGATCCCAACTACAAGCTTGAGTCCAACGGTGCTTTCAGTATCAAGCCGCTTGAGTTATACGGTCTGGTTAGCCCCCGGAAGTAAGCTGTTAGGGCTACGTGGGTAAATTGTGTTATTTGATCAGCGGATACGAAGTCAATAATGAATTTGTCGATATGTCACTCTACGTTATGAATGGATCTCGGGATGAAACAAGACTTAATTTTAGCTCTTCTAGTTTATTTATTGTTTAATCGTAAATTGTGAAACACGCTACCGTAGTTATTGTAGATGGCTTGTGGCGGTGCGGCGACATAGTGGGGGGTTGCGCATGCAATTATGCGGTCATCCCGCCACATTGGAACATTCCACAACGCCTTAACTTAGACAATTGAGTATTCTAATAGTAATTACCGTTGGAAAGAAATTCAGAACGAATGTGGTATATTTGAAATCCAAACAAAGAGGACCAGCCTAAGTCTCTATATTGACACAGAAGCGAAACCATTCCAGCTGGAGACCATCCCGTACAACAGAATGGCCTAGAAAGAAGAAACAAAAAAACACAAGTCTATCTTCAACATCATATCAAATGGAAATCAAAGAAAACAAGAGTGCTCTTAGATTTAGCCGCTGTAGTCAATAGTAACAGCCAACCGAACAGCGCCGCCAGAGATGTTACCACCAATACCACCGACGTTAGTCTCGGCAGAGGTATAAGCATTGTCAACGACAGCAGCATTGGGAGAAATAGAAGAGCAGGTGCCACCGAGCACATCACAGATCTTCATGCCATTAACGGTGAGACCAGCGTTCTGAGCCGCAATAGCGGAAACATCAAAGCCAGACCAGTCGTTGTTGGCAGTAGAACCAAAGTCGAACTCACCCCAGGTGGAGGCGTAGCCACCGGCACCGTCGGTGGGGATAGTGGTACCAGATGCGGCAGCCCAGCCACCCTGCGAGTCGTCATCGAAGGCAACGTACTTTGTCTCACCGGGGGCGAGAGTGAAGGTCTGGCAGGCGTTGCCGTACCAGCCGGTCATCTGGCCATCCGGCCCGATCTTGTTGAAGATGGCGACAGTCCAGTCTTCGGTGTTGGAGCCCTGGAATTGCGCCACGTACTTGTACTGGCTGGCGTCCGAGGATGACACTTGGATGATGTTGCTGCCGTAGGGGTTGCCAACGTTTCCGGCGTAGGTCACGCCGCTGCCGGAGGAGGCGGTTGAGCTACCGAAGCCAGAGGTCGAGTAGCTGCCGCTGGAGGGGGTGGAAGTCCAATCGCCGCCGGAGGTTCCAGTTGCCTGACGGCGCTCGAGAGTGGTTGGGCGGGCGAGGGTGCTCGTGGCGAGGGCTGCAAGGAGCATGAAAGACTTGGAGAGCTGCATTGTGTTGTAGGAAGATGGAACTTCGAGTTGTTGGATAGTTAGACACGAAGGAAGAAGAGATATCAATGAAGATATTCGAATGAGTGTCTGTGTCTTATGTAAAGAATGACAGAAGTTGTGGTTCCTTAAAATGAATGTAATGGTTTGGAGAGAGGAAAGAGGCATCAAATGTGCAAGACATGGCCCAGGTATAAATACCTTTGGAGAGTTGAGACAAAATCTGCAGCCCCGCCACGCTCGCCTCCAATCGAGGCCTACTTCAGAACCAAACGGATGAAACCAAAGGTGCCTGGTACCTGACCCTCTCTCCGTGGTGGACACTGGGGGCGCACGTACGTCAGGCAGTTCAGACGAGGAAAGGCGTCGTATGCCCATGGAATTGAGAAAGGCCGAGACCAACTCTCTCCGGGGTGCGGTGGGTTAGGGCTTCGATGTAAAAGAAACCATTGGAGGTGAAATCGGGGGCACTCCGGGCCATGGGTCAAACGTTGGACATTAGATTGGTGGATAAGTATGATTGGGCGTCGGGTCAAACCACAGTCAGTCTAGAATGATAGAGTGTTCCGGACATTCGTCATTGGCGGGTCCCTTGTCTGTCGGACAGTGGGCCTGTGTATATGGTAGTGTCCAGGTATGGCAGTGGATGGGTCAGGGGCCGCATGGCTTACCGGAGGATGGCCGGAGCATCCACGATTCCAGCACGCGGAGACGCTTGTTCTCCATTGGACGCAAATCGAGCCTGAATCTAGGAAGTACCGAGTACAGTTTATGTGCCACGGAGTAACTAGAGGAAATAATCAATTGAAGATTGGACGCCAATGCTACCCGAAAATGGAGCACTGGATGGGCTTGAGAGGATTGTGCCAGTCTGGAAGCGACAGTCAAAGTTTGCGAACTGGATCGCCGGGCTAAATGGACAAAAGAGGGCCTAGTGTGGGCCTTGATTACCAGGTTGTCTTGGCCCAGGACTCATGGATTCTAGACGGAACTGCTGGAAACTAAGATCTGGAAGGATTTTGAGTGTGGCCGATGCATGTTTCTAGACCTACATGCCCAGAAGTATAGGAACATACCCTTTTATTACGCGTAATATCCCTCCAATTTTGCACCTAATAGTTGTTTATTGAAATAGGATTTCTTCCCCCTGACCCTTAGATGGATTGAATTTTGTGACTCGCAGCTCGAGAGCCACGGATGATTGTGTTGTGGTTCAGGAGAAAAAGCAAGGCGATTGGCTGACCAATTAATAACAACAACCAATCATAGTAGAGTTTATAGTCTTGGCAGGGCAATACTGTAAATAAACCAATCATAGCTTGAGGTATTTAACCCTGGTCCCAGCCAACCATGGGTTTACTCTAATTTCCTTTACACATGAATGGGTCCGTGACGCAGCGGCTGGAAAAAGTCGCACAATGTTGGAGACAATTCAAAGGCGTCGCAACCACAGTCTCTTGTTTATTATGTGCCATAATTTAGGCTGAAATCCACCTCACTCATTGGGTACACGTGTGTCCCTTTTCTCCCAGGGTGTGGTGATGGAAATTTCTGCTTCACATGCGAGTCCTTCCTCGCCTAAAAGCAACTCTTCTACAAACTCCACTGTCAACATCTAACGGCTGTGTTTTTGACTTTCCTCAGTGGGCCTTCTGGAATTCTCTTTCCTGACTCCGCAGTGTCCCACTGAGGGGTCAAGCCTAGGCTCGAGGAACACCTACTCGGCGCGAAAGGATTTGAGTGGGTTTGAGGCAAGCAGACATAGAACGTACCATAAATCATTCCCATTCGTAAGAGCTACATTGAGGTCACGTTGGATCCTTTGCGCCAGGCTCAACAAAGGCCTAATCAGATTGTCGGACTTTCTTTGTTCGAGAAGATTCACCAGGGAAATAAAGTTATACGCTACACAACGAACAAGCGTTCTCCATTCGCCTAGCGTAGCTTGTGGGTTCAATATGGAGTCGAGGGTATTGTCTAGACAAGTCGATGTGTCTGGGCGAACACATGCCGAGAATGCTGACAGACAACTTGTGTCAATGACTTCATGCTGGCCAATTTAATTAGTCGATTTTTCCATAAGGCAGTCTTCTTTTTGGAGGGTTATAACTCACCAAAGATAGGTTCAATTGCGCCGTTATGCGAATAGAGTCTATATCAACGAGATGCGGCTGGGTAAAAAATATCTGGTTAATCAATATTTATTGCCACCACAGAATTTAGCAGTATAATATAAGATTTCATCAACTGTTGATTTGTTGATGCTATTGCCACCTTGTCCTGTTCCTGGCGCCTCCAAAAATGACACCCACATGACGTTTGCCACGCAGATGACGACAGCCGCCGCGCTTTTTGATAATTAATTCTGACCAGTGAACATTGTTTGGAAATTGACCATAAAATTCACGCTGTATTTCGTGAATGGTATTTGATCAACGGAATTTTTCTCATATATCTTTTAAGCAGGCGAGGGTGACGCGGGAGAAATTGGGTCATGGGATTCGTATGTATTAGTCAGCCGAGAGCAACTGTGACCTGTCTACCCTGCGTCTTTCTAGTCATTATCCACTATTAGGATTTTCTATATGCGATTAGTAAATTAGTAGCTATACTAGTCAATATCATATCCGATACTACTAGCCTTACTAAGCTCTATAATACTCTTAAAATCGAGGACCCGTTGTAGAACGCGGAATCGGCGGAGTAGACACCGTACTAGGTAAATATTTAAATCTATTATATAATTTTCTATTGTATTTTAGGTCAAGGAACCTCCTATTTAGCTTCCTTTTCGTTAGACACCTTATTTAGCTAAGGTGTAAGCAATACTTGTCTATGAATAGACCCCTGTCCAGAACTCTTGTAGCATGTGTATGATAGTTGTATTGTTATGGAGTTCTGTGAATCACAACTCACTAAATACAGGTCTAACTCTGACGTATAAGTGGTGGATATCTGGGTGTCACGACAGTGCCAACAGTACAGGGGATCCAACAAGAACGACTGCATTCCGTATGATACCGTACCTGTTGTACACCCCTACCTCAGTGCCCCTCTGACATTCATATTTCTCAGCATCACTATTTGAGAACTGCTACAATCTCTGCGCAATATAGGACCGAGGCTCCCTCCCTCAGAGCTACTTATCATTCGTGATATGTCTTCCCATGCAACGACAGTGCTTCATTATTCGCAACCTGCACCTGGAGGCAGAACATAAGTACATGACACATGCACCAATCTATGCTTCTCGCAGGCCACCATAAAGGGCGAGGACAAAGCCCCAAGGAACAGTCGGCCTGAGACGGGTCATGTAGTGCGCTCGTCGTAGTTGGCAGGACTCGTGCCTCCCTATCCTCCACAGCCTTGAGAATATCGTACTCCTGTTTTATAGATGATGCCTCTATGCCACCTCTCTTCTTTCAGATCATCATCACTGCCTAGGGTGAATCTGTGCTATAAGAGTCATGGAACGCTCGGATGAACTGGTGATGATCAGGTACAGTAGCAGCAAAGATGTTCACGTCAGTATCAATCGACAGATTGTGAACTCCCATAGATAATGACCCTTCGTCAAACTAAACGAACTTCGCGTCGTCTACCAGCCGGTGGACGATAACAATGCCCCCGGCAGAGTGCGCGACGTAAATATGGCCCGATCGGATCGCTTGTGATGCAATTTGGGAAAGAGAGGTTTTCGGTGGCGGCGAAATATCACTTGCCTGTATCAGTGCGACAATAGTAGATGCTTCCACATATCCCCCTATCGCAAGAAGGGTTGAACTTGATGCTGTGGACATTGCTGAACAAGAACCCTCCTTTGTCTCCGTTGTCCTAAATGACGACGAGATTGTTTGACGAGATGATCGTCTCGCCAACGATCATTCTGACGTGGGCCAGCTGGGTACCATGACGTAGGTCGAGGTCGTACACATCAGAGTCGAATTAGCCCCTACTTTGGTTGTGTCTAGCAGTGGTTTTCCAGTCGATACATCCAGTGGCGGCCGGTGATTGATTAGCCAGAACTGCAGCCGGCGGCCCTTGTTAATGACGTGGGCGTCGAACCCAAGCATATCCAGCTCCTGGATGTTGCCTTCGCTGTCGCGGAAGCGTTAGTGGACCTAGGCAGGCTTTAAGAAAACAGAACACTCGACAGGGGAACACTTCCGGCTAGATAGGACTAAGGAAATAATAGCACGTATACGCGATCGATAGAAAAGGTATATTAAACTATAACTAGAGAAAGTCGGATCAGAAGCTTATAATTATCTATCAAATCCTTTAGCCGGAAGGGATGTAAGACTGGCTTTCTCCTTATTTGAGGTAGGCCGACTCGAATATCGCTCTTCGAACTATAACAAAGAGGAAATTTATATGCCTACGGCTCCGCCGGGGCAAGAATAGCCGACGATTAAAAGAAACTAAAAACGCTACTGCCTTGGACACGAATTAGAAGATATTTGTTCGCTATTATAAACAAGTCAAAAGGATCTAATAGACGATAAACTTAGTTGGCGAATAAGAAAGGTCGGAATAAATCCTTAATTTAACGGAATACACCTAATGAGTGGCCCTTTATAGAGCATCTTGAATATTATAAAAACGAAAGAATTAGACACCGAAGAAAAGGAGAAGACAATATGGGCTTGCTCCTCTACGCAAAGTCAATCGATTGATCATGTGTTCCAGTCTCGACAACCGGACAGAGTACTTCCGTTGGAAGGATTCAGTTGTAAAATGGGGCAGGGGTTGTCGACAGGATATAAAAGAGAGCACCCTTTTTGCTTACGGGTTTTTAATGTCTACACGAGCTTTCGTCCTTGTTTGTTCAAATCTTCATCAACGTACAAACTCTATCAGCTGGAACCAGCAGCATGGCACCTGAAGCCAAGGATAAACTGCAAACTTCTTTAGGCATTGGTTTGGTCTCACAAGATTCAATGCGGACAGGCACCTCCTGGACGTCATCCTACAAGTTCCCATCTAGAGCCACTTAGTATAGCTCACGATGCGCTGGCTTTGCTCTGTGGTGGCTTTTAGCACTTGAGCAATACGTTATCATGATCCGATGCAGCTGTACTCCTAATAGAGTTGGTTAATATAGAGATCATAACTTTAGATACATAAGATATAACGTATTGTGTAAGCGAGTGGAACACGTAAGCGAGTGGAACACCTACGCGTTAGGTTCGCGTCATATCCATTACATCAATTTCAACCACCCACAATGCCACCAATTCGCTCTCAAAGCTCTCGAAAACGTATAGAGCAAGAGGGTAGGATCTCATTAGCTATTCGCTCTTATTAGACTGAAGAAAAATGCTCAATTCGTTAATTGGCTCGCGATTTTGAAGTCCCGCTAAATACGCTCCGTCGCCGCATGTCCGGCGTCAAAAGTCGCGAAGAAACCCGCGCTAACAGCCATAAATTGACTTTTTTGGAAGAGGAAACCCTTGAGAATTGGATCCTCTCATTAGATAAGCGTGGAGCTGCCCCCCGGCCGAATACCGTACGAGAAGTAGCCAATTTACTACTCGAGGACCGTGGGACTGATGCGACCGAGATAGTCGGGGTGAAATAGGTCTATAACTTTGTCTAACGGCGTCCTAACCTCTCGACTCGATTCTTAAGGTCCTACGATTACCGGCGAGCTCAATGCGAGGACGTGAAGATGATTACTACATAGTTTAACTTCGTGAGAAGTACGATCGCGAAATACGGCATTGTCGATGAAGATATCTATAATTTTGATAAGACTAGCTTCGCTCTCGGTCTTATAGCTACTGCTAAGGTAGTGACTCGAACTTCCTATGGTCGGCGAGCTCTCTTATAACCTAGGAATCGATAATGGGTGACTACTATTGAGGCGATAAATACGTCGGGATGGGCGTTGCCGCCGTGCGTTATCTTCAAAGGTAAGGTTTTTATGAAGGCGTGGTTCGCTAAGACAGACCTACCAAAAGACTGGCTATTCGCTATTAGTGAGAAGGGATAGACTACGGATTCTATAAGCCTTAAATGGCTTTAAAGGGTCTTTATTCTATTAACTTCTTACCGGAGAAAGGGAAGGTATCGTCTCTTGATACTTGACGGACACGGCAGCTATGTTACGCCTCAATTTGATAAGATATGCGCTGAAAACGATATTATTCCGATCTATATACCAGCGCATTTATCTCATCTTTTATAGCCTCTCGATATCGGCTGTTTTAGGGTGTTAAAACGGGCATATAGTAATGTCATTGAATCGGAGTTACGGCTTGGCATAATCCGCGTCGATAAAACAGACTTTTTGGAGGTATATCGGACAGCGAGGCTTAAAGTATTTAAACCGGAAACAATTGTGAATAGCTTCGCCGGCGCTGGTCTTATTCTATTTAACCCGCAACACGTCATCTCGAAGCTCAATATTCGCCTTGCTACACCCCCGAGACCTACTAGTCATAGTAGCGATTCGAGCCGCAATTTTACTCCAAAGACGCCCTATATAGTGAAAGAAGTAAGGAGGCAAGCAGTATCTATTAGGAAGCTCACTACCAATGACCCCCAACGTCTACATGATACTATAGACTAGATGGAGAAAGAGTGCTAGCTTGCGATATATAGCTTCACTATTGCGCGGCAGCAAGTCACTAAATTACTCGCCGCAAATATGAAGGTTACGCGTAAAAAGCGGCGTACGAAGGCACAAATAGCGCATAAAGGTAGTCTACTAGTGGAAGAAGCTATAACGCGTGTTAGTAGACCTAGAGAGGTCGAAGAAGCGGGATCTGATGAAGCTAGCGGCGCATCAGCGGCAGTGAATTCGACCAATAAGAGACGTCCACAGCGATGCAGTCTCTATAAAACGCCTAGACATAAGAGAAATAGGTGCCCAGAGAGGTCTGAATAGCTTCAGTTTTAATGAAATAGCGTTGTGGTTGAAAAAATTGAATAATAATAGTAGATATAGTGGGCGGGTGTTCCACTCGCTTACATGTTCCACTCGCTTACACAATACGTTAGTTACCTAGTTAGTTTGACCTAACCGCAATGTGATGAAAAGCACTCGCCTACATTCTACTAGAAAAGATCGATATCACGAAATTGGACACGTTAATTATAATATATTTCAGAGTCAATTTATTCCTGAGTCTTCGTATTAAAAAGGAGGCACTCCTAGGCTATTAATAAAGGCTTTAAAGATAGATGTCAGACTTTCAAATATATGATATACCGCACAATAAATCTCCATATTTAACTTTTATGGCTTTCACCGGTCTGGCAGTCGACTCCCCCATTCTTTCGGTGATGATGTCGAATGCTTCCCATTGGCTTCATCCCAGTTCCATGGCTCACTCTGCACAACAGTCTCTGAGACTACAGTGATATCCTTTGAAGAAGGCTCAGGCTCAGTGAGAATATGCTCATCGCTTCCCCACGCAGAAATTTGCATATGCGACGGCGCTGCGGCATTGGTTTTACCCTTCTTTGTGTCTCGATCACCGCGATTTGTAATAGTCTTCAGGCCTGAGAGTGGGTAAGTCTGTCCAGATGGTTTGCCAGAAGAGCTAAAGAGTTGAGAAAGACCAATCTTTTTGAAGCCTTTGCGAAGAAGTGGTTGAATGATAGGCAGATTAGAGACCACGATGGAAACGAATGTCTCGCGACAAGCCCATTTGGAGCCGGCCACGGCGCCATCGGGGCCCGACTGCATGTAATGTCAGAAAGAATGTACTCGTAGAGCAAAGTTTACAATCATTACGGGACTTACAATCATAATGGTAGCGGCTCGAATAATTGACGCTGTGATGACGAATGCAGCACCGGAAAAGAGGGCCATCAGAGGGAGTTTGCGTTTCAAGCTGATATTGACCGTCCATAGCAGAGGTAGTGGAATTGAAAGCAGGTATATGTCCGTGATGATGTTGAGTATCACCACGACTAGAACGTATACCGGGGAGTTTGTTGGTTGGCAAAACTCTGGCGTATTAAGTTAGACGTGAGACTCAAGCCTGTTAAAGACCGGGGTTACTCACTGCCGGGATTTGGGCTAATCTGCCAGAAAGCGTGGAAAGGCTGGCATGATAAAAGAAGAGATAACTGAGTTGCTATCCACGTCACGGCTAGGATACCATAGGCGATTCGGACACGGGTCGGAAGGCTTTGGAGGCCAGTTCTGCAATTTTTATCAGCATTCCAATTTTTCTGGAATAAATGAGGGAGATATGTGGAGCGCACGTTAATCGAGAATAAAAGACAGCCAGGCTGATCTTGACAAGCCAAAGAATTGCGACGTATAGTGACCATCCAATGACTTGGATCTTTGATCCAGCAACTCGATTAGAGGCCTCCTTAGAGCTTAGGTCGACACTTTTCCGCTCCTCATCTGTCATATAGCTGTTGGTCAAGCCCTGATAATTGGCGACAACGAGATATGCTGCTACTGTCTCCAATACAAATACGATCTGCGCGAGGTAATCTTAGCGCATACACAACACATAGAAAGACGTAAGAACATACCCCGGCCAAAGGCATGAGATAGTCATCGAGCTGAAAATTGGTAGGTCCGACAAGCTTCCATCGTACAAAAATACGCACGATGATTGTGAACAGGGCTAAAGATAACAATACCCATGCCTCGACATTAGCCGCCATTTTCACGAGTGCGTGATGGCTAGGAATCCAGATGACGGAAAATGTGAAGGATCAGGTCGGGGTAAAATAAAAAAGAGCAATGAAAGGAACCAAGCCTTCAAATGACCCGAATGGTGGTCTTGTGGCGGAATCCTTCCATCCCGTCTGTTTGAAGATCGTCGGCTCCCTAATTCCACTTTAATTTTATTGACAAGGCGCGTATGAAAATCTTTTCGCCGATCTCGTGTCATCCGGAAACTAGACAGTCCATAACAAGCAAGATCTTCGACTTTCAAGCACGTTACTCCGCTAATTCCACTCTAATAGGAGAGGTGGAGCTCGTGTCGGCCCGCCAAGCACCACCAGAGGTGGGGATGTTTTAGCGGAACTGCCAACCCTACTCCACCGGGAGAATTGACCGGCAATTCTGGATCCCAGAAGCCCCATTTCAGGGGCTAAAACAGACGACTAGAGTTCGTTACGGCCAAACATAGTCGGCTTCTTTCCGTTAGCCCGTCGCTTCCAGAAAGTTTCAAGTTATATATGCTTTTGTCCCTCAGGAACGGAATTTTACGAATCCCTCTTTCATTGTTTTTCTTACCCTTGACTCGCAATCGCTCCGCTGAACATGTCTTCCTTTGAGTTTATTGTTGTCGGAAGTGAGTAATAGCCTTTAAATAAGGTTTCGGTTTATTCCCGATTGTCCCAAATGGTCTACCATGGTATCCTAAACTTAGATCGACTCTCTCGGGGACCAAACATCAAACTCCCTCCCAAATATTCTAACTCTGGTGTCTCATAGCTGATATTTGATAGGTGGCCCGGCTGGCAGTGCACTCGCCGCCAAACTTGCCAACTCGGCCGCAAAGCCACACGTCCTACTTCTGGAAGCGGGTGAGAACAAGGAGGATCGTAATCTTCGCGTGGACGGGGAGCGATGGATTACCTTCCAGAACCAGTCCATGAACTGGGGATACAAGACCTCTCCGCAGAAAGATTGCAATAACCGCGAGATTGACTACAGTCGCGGCCGGTGCATGGGCGGATCGAGCGCCATCAACTTTGGTGTATACAGTATTGGCGCGCGTGACGATTATCAGGAGTGGGCGCGCATCGTCGGTGATGATGATTATGGGTGGCAGAGTATCCAGAGGAGATTGAAGGATCTTGAAACCTTCCACGGAGAGACCCCGGAGGGTATGGACAAGAAATACGCCAATCCAAAGCCAGAGGATCATGGTAGCAAAGGCCCTCTGCACGTAGGCTTTGCACGCGAGTGGGAAAGAGACTTGCCGGAGCTATTGGATGTTTTCGAGCAGGCTGGATTTCCCTTGAACCCCGACCATAACTCGGGTAATCCCATCGGAATGTCGGTGTTGATTAACTCTGCTTATCAAGGGCTGCGCTCAACGGCAAGGGATCTGATTGTTGGCGGAGAGAAGAATAATCTGACGATTGCTACCGATTCGCCGGTGCAGCGTGTTATCCTGGAAGGAAACAAGGCTGTCGGCGTGGAAGCGAACGACAAGAAATGTGAGTCCAACCCATTCGGCCCCACCCTCACACCTCTGGTCCTATCTAAATATGCTAATATGACTGCGTCCATAGACTATGCTACAAAGGAGGTCATTCTATCCGCCGGCTCACTCAACGACCCTCGCATCTTGATGCATTCGGGAATCGGCCCCGCCGCCCAACTCAAACAATACAACATCGATGTCGTTCACGATGCCCCCGCCGTCGGCCAAGGACTTCGCGACCATTGCTTCGTCCCGATGGTGAACACCCGCACTGATAACAGTACAGACCGAAAGGCTTTCTATGGCTCCCAGGCCGCCATGGATGCCGCTAGAAAGGAATGGGAAGAACATGGAACCGGTCCCTGGGCAAAGTTTGCTTGTGAATTGGGTATTGGCTGGTTCAAGCTTACGGAACAGCTCATTTCCACGTCAGAATTTAAGGCCCTCCCGGAAGACGAACAGCGATATCTTCTTCAGGAGACCGTGCCACACTACGAGGTTATCACCCATTTCCCTATTCATTGGTTCATCCCCGACTTCCCGGCCGAGGCCTTGAATTACTCTTGCTTGTTGGTTTTCCTGTTCAATGCACAGACCCGTGGAGAAGTCACTCTGCAATCGTCAGACCCCGACGCTCCGCTTCTTTTCAATCCCAAGTTCCTTGCCCACCCCTTCGACCGGCGGCTTGCAATTGAGGCTCTGCGAGACTCTTTCCGTGTTGCCAAACATGAATCTTATACGAAGGACAATGTGGCCGAGCTAGCCATGCCCAAAAGTGAATCGGATGAGGACCTGCTAGAATATTGGCGCCAGAATATCTCGTCAAGTTGGCATATGACAGGAACAGTCAAAATGGGCAAAAAGGGTGACGTTGACGCAGTCGTCGATCCTGATTTCAAGGTGATCGGCATTGATAATCTGCGGATTGCTGATATGGGCGTTGTGCCGGTGTTGGTCAATGCCCATGTCCAGGCAGTGGCCTATGTCACTGGTGCAACTTGCGCTGAAAAGTTGATCAAGGAATACAACCTGGCTTAGATGCAAATAATTACGCAGAATGTGGCCAAATATATTAGCTACGACTGGCTGCAGCATATAGTGATCAAACCGTGCGCATTGTCAATAAGGATTTCGCTAATAAAGAGACTTCCCTATGTCATCTGCTCTATTTGTAAGCGTTTTTGAGCCCAAAATCTAACAAGCCTTTGTGGAGTTTATTTTGGGAAAAGATGTGCAGTAAGATAACCATGATATATATTCTGGGCCCCAGGGGACCAGAATATTTCCCCCAGTTCCAGGCAGACTTTATTCGTAAACTAGTTGAGAAGAAGGAGTCAGGGGATCCGATCAATAAAGCCGCTCCAGGCGGCAGCACTGGACCGGAAGGCTGAGATCCACGCCATTGGGGACATGGCCAAATTCGTGGTAATGGGAGCCGACGTTCCCAAGAAACAGGTGGAAATGCTCCAGTATTTTGCTGGAACTTCGCTATCTCTAATAGTGCAGCGCGTAAGCCACGCGCCGCCAAGTACTGTCATTATGTCTAACGTATAGCATATAGACTTGAAGTCCTATATATACCTCGTCGATTAAAAAACAAATACATACGACCACAGGGTGTGGAGAACAGGGCTTCCCGTCCGCTCAGCCGTACTTAAGCCACACGCCGGTAAGTTAGTAGTTAGGTGGGTGACCACTAGCGAATCCTTACTGTTGTATGTTTTTGTTTTTAATTAACTTAATTAACTTAACATGATAGACGCCCCTCGGTATATCTACCTAAGCCAGGGAGATAAGTACCTAGCCAAAACCTTAATCCTAGCGTACGCTAGAGATACTAGCACCCGCAATAAAAACATAGAAATCTAGTATTCCCTTATATAGCAATTATAACCTAGCTTTTATGTGGCTTTTCCTATGTGAACCGTACTTACGACACACGACCATATATTAATAGGGCTAAAGCAAGGTCACAAAAATTTCTTTGGATTTAAGATTAGGTTATCTCTATTGGTCCACTATTTTTCTCCCTAGAGCCTGCTAGTGCTAGTTTATTGGAGCCGCGAAACCGGAAACAGCTATCAAAGCGTAATAATAGCGGGATAACTTAATTTGACCCCAACTGCCGGGTTTGACACGCAAAATGTTCGGAAATAGTGAAATACCTGCCAGTTAGCCTGTACGGAAAATGAATCCTATTTCCGAGACAAAAGGCGGGCCTTCTGGATCTGCTAGTGTGTAGGGTAGGGTGCATGGGCCGGCCAAGCAAAGTCGATCATTTCGGCACCTGGAACGGCCCCGCATGACGCTTTCTCTTGCATTTTTCTTGTAGCCCAACTTAGTTGAAATTAAGATTCGGTAGTAACTACTATGTATAAATGGATGAAAGCCGTTACGGCCTATACCAGAGCCCTCCAGGATAAGTCAAACAGCAAACGTCACGCTCGCGATAGTGACTCGGTTTTATTCTATGGAATAAGCCCTGTCGGTCTAGTCTAGCGCAGTTCAACCCTTTCCTTCGAGGGACCAGCCTTAGCATTCGCTTAGAACATTGGAATGAATGCCAGTGGCTTGGCATTTATGCGGTCACTATTCGAAGTACCCTCCTCGAAAAGGATCAATATACTGTATATGAGAACGATCTGAGACAATTGCTTCCTATTTCGATATGGAATTAATGTCAATCTGGCAATACTAATCAAGAAGCCTTGATTTAGGTTCATTAGACGGCGAGTCTAGGAATTTCACAGTACAAATCACCGGGCTTTGATCTTCCATATTCACGTCATCCAGGCCAAATCCCCAAGCCTTCGCAACCCGACTATCTGGCCGAAATTCATAATTAGATTGCCATTCCAAGGTATTCTCGTCAGCGTTCTGGAATTCAAGATTAAAGTGGTCGTCCTCATCGACTCCAAATTTCAGGCTTTTCAAACAGGGCATACGTTGCGCCGCATAGCCCAGCGACATAAAAAGCCGCTGGAAGTGTTCCTCAATCCTCACCTCTCGTCCCCACCATCCTCGCTCCGTATCGCATATCTCAGCAAGCCAGTCATTCTGTTCGTTAATTTCATCGATTTCGGCCTGGCGCTCCGCCGAGAACTCGTAATGGAATTCCCCTATTTGATGGCCTTGCTGTTAGTTACCATTTGGTTTACTGAATGCTTTATCTGAAAAAAGAGATTCTTTACCTGAAGGGAGCCAGCCTGGCATATTCGTAACCTCCACCATCTTGAGATGAGGCCATTGAAAGAGCCCCCGCCTAGTAGGCTTGCCTTCTATCTCTAAAGGACATAAGAAGTCAAATGGGAGAGGGGTGCTTTTGAACTTCAATTCCCGAAGGTGAGTGCTGAATTCTCGTAAATTGTCTGATAAGCTGTCAATCCCGGAAGGGATGAGATTCAGTGCAGACATGCACGGTTTCCACGGGCCGTCCCTCTCGCCCTCATAATGTAGTACGCAAAGGCTACTGGGAAGAGAGCCGATAAGAGAAGCAAATGCTATACGACGGTTAGTAAAACATGCTCGGCTCTATGGTTAAGAGGGGATGGCTTACCTGCACGTCGCCTTTGTAAATACTCTAGGTGATCCGGACGGATCCATTCGTCGAGATTTAGCTCCAATTCGGTGACATTTGGACAGTGTTGCACTATACTTTGCACTGCCCCGGTCCAGATATGATGAGGCCGCCTCAGGTCTACAAAAGCGAGCTTTTCAATACACGGAACATGCGCTAGCATACCGGTAAGAAATTGCGCCCGATATGGAGGAACCGACTTTCTGCTTCCATGTTTGTAATCCCAACGATATTCACCAGCATCTTGATAGTATTCAGTCCATGGTTCTGGCGCAGGCTCTAGTGAGCTTCCTCGAAGCCCTAGACGCAATCTGAGACGGACTCTTTGGTCCCATGAGTGAAGGATTTGGAAAAGGTCTATCACGCCAGTCTGGAACGCTAGATCATTGGCCTTCCTAATAGGATTGTCTGTGGTGTAGTTTTCGATGTTCCCCCACGATTTGCGTGTGGTCCAGTCCGGGAGTTCGTGGGGGACTAAGACATTGTACTCCAGCTTGCGAATCCAGGTTCGCCGTATAGCACGATCGCCGGATGTGAGTTTTTGAAAAAGGGCTAAAGAAATCCCAGGTTGCCCTTCATTGTGATTATCATCGCTATATACAACGAGGTTAGAGTAGATCAGAGGCTCAAAAGCCGCCTGCCAGGAGCGACACACAGAAGTGCATGGAACCAACGAGACTTCCTCACTTTGCAACAGGGCAGCGATCTGGAGTAATAATTCCCGGGGTAGTGTTACCATCATTGTGGTGCGGCCTAGGGAGATATTTGAGTGGAAAAGATCCAAATGAAGGTAATACGATACAAAGTGAAAGCGATAATGATAGAAAAGGAAAAAGAATCAAAGACGGAGGAGAAAGGAAAACAAGAGAAGGTCGTAAAGGCTTGGCGTGGTCTCCTCCAAAGGTACAGATCGTCTGGATTACTTACTGTGCTGTAGCATGTTATATGATGGCTGTATTCTCTAGAGGTGTCTGAGGGTCACGATACAGCATTAAAGATACAAGCATAGCCCTAATGCATGAACACTTATTTTTGAAGGCACCTCGGTTTTTGCGCCGATCTTTTAAGACATCTCAATTTCAGTGTAGACAACAATTCATTGCTTAAGCCTTCAGGATGGATCGAATCAGTTTCACCATTTCCATTCAGAAATTCCTTCTCGATCCCTTTTTCGAAACATGCTCTATCTCTTACGGTTACTCTGCCCCAGAATCCCTTTTTTGGGTGATTCTCACCATGATTCTCACCCCGTCTATAGCGCACTCACCCTTGTCACCCCCGGTCGCGCGACGACAAAGCGGCTCTCACCCTTAACTTACCCAGGCGACACCAACCCGACTACTGACCGCAGACAAGACACACGCGCCGGTAACTGGTTGGGTATATGACCACGAGTGTATCTTCTGTGATCTATACAGCCTATGTAAGCGTAAGTCTATACAAAACCTTTCTATGCCAAAGAAAGTACATACGACCATAGGGTGTGGAGAACAGGGCTTCCCGTCCGCTCAGCCGTACTTAAGCCACACGCCGGTAAGTTAGTAGTTAGGTGGGTGACCACTAGCGAATCCTTACTGTTGTATGTTTTTTATTTTTTTTACACCACCTTAAAATATTAAGGTGACTAAATGATCATAACTGATTGTCTTAAATATGTTTCATAGCTCAGCCAGATGTTTTCCCCGCGTCGCAAGATATTGTAGTCTTGAGTGTTATATCCTTCCCAACATCTTCAAATATATATTTTCTGGGTACTGCAAAAGTTATCCCCCATGAT
The DNA here is from genome assembly GCF_001773325.1 of Penicillium arizonense. Taxonomy (NCBI): domain Eukaryota; kingdom Fungi; phylum Ascomycota; class Eurotiomycetes; order Eurotiales; family Aspergillaceae; genus Penicillium; species Penicillium arizonense. Next base: position 593,417 of record NW_019173282.1, on the reverse strand, counting down.
ACAGCTTTGTCCTGTAACTGAACCAGCTTCAATTCTTAATATAAGATCGTGTGATAAATTGCAAAGAATCAACATACCGGAAAGTTATATTTTATCTAGAACTGAGTGGTGGTTAGGTGTTCTCTATATCGCTATGTATGGATATAAACCAATTTTTATTTATATATCATCATAATGCCAAGGCATCAACAATAAGCTCGCGTAGCTCAGTTGGTAGAGCGCGGCACTAGTAATGCCGAGGTCCATCGTTCAAGTCGGTGCGTGAGCAAATCTACCTTTTTTTGCATTTTGTGTATTTTCTTGTACTAGACCATGTTTGAAAGCCCTTGGTACCTCAATAAACAGATTATAACCAATCAGCTCGCGTAGCTCAGTTGGTAGAGCGCGGCACTAGTAATGCCGAGGTCCATCGTTCAAGTCGGTGCGTGAGCATATCAATCAGTTTCTTTTTGCCTATTTTGCAGATTGACTTTGTATGAAGAAGCCCTATACTTTTTTTTGTCTGTTACCAATTGCGGAGAACCTCAAATAACATCACGCTGAGCTCGGAATCACGACCAAAGAAACCGAGTGACCCCGAAGTTCTAAATGATACCAGTTGTTGGGCAGAAGTCGCTGCAACCCAAGCTATACATGAGCAAAGCCTATGGTCGCCAAAGCCCCAAGTACCAACCAATTGGCCCAAACCAAACTAATAGAACACCGTGATATGCACGAGCATGCAGAATAAGCTGCATGAACAACTCAGAAACCCCAAAAATCCCCAAAGTTGATTGACCACGACCAACCCACACCCATGCAACAAACCCGCTATGGACCCCTAGCAGCAGGGCAAATGACGCGAACTAACAACAAAAGCGAACCCCGACATTCAACTATCTTGCATGTATGGAGTACATTATGCACTAATCGGCACAATGCCCATAGTCCAAACCGAACCCCCGCTTATATGTACCTGCCACATCGACCTAGAATTAACCCTCCTCCCTCCTCTTCTTTCTTCTTCGGAGAACCGAAAATTCGGGGAAGATGTCAATTCTGTCTGAATCGCAGGTAGGGCGATGGCGCCTGTGATACACCAGTTCACCCAGACAATCCCGCGCCCAGATTCCACATCTTCAGCTTTGATACCGGGATCGTCTGGTCCCCGCACGACAGAAGTTCATATCCGCGAACTCGCTGTTAGCAGTAGCGGTAACTCAATAACATTTACTCCTCCCGCAAGCTATGCATTCACCGACGATACGGACAGCGACACCAGTGCCACCAGCAAAAGCAGTAGCAGCAGCAGCAAAGAAAGCGGCATATCAGGCCCCCTCAAAGGCGCAATAGCAGGCTCAATAGTCGGCGCAGCATTCCTACTGCTACTACTATACTGCTGCTACCGACGTTCGCCCAAGGCAGCAGAAGCACACCGTCGAAGCCGACGATCCTCCAATATCTCCAAAGACTCACCAGATCCAGCATCGCCTGAGCCCGCACCAGTAGAGCCAAAACCAGCCCCAGTAGCAGAACCGGCAGAGCCACCACCAACAAAGCAAAAGAAAACAGTGCGGATAGCGCCTGGATCGACGCCGCCTCCGCATTTACATCTTCATCCGTATGTGCGGACGCCTGTGAAGGCGAAGGTGAAGCTTTATCCTGATTCGGAGGAGGCGAAGGGGACGTTTTCGTCGATTGAGCGGTATACTATGGATCTCGGGGCTGGGGCTCATGTTCGGATTAAGAGGGGCAAGACGGGTACGCCGATTGCGTTTGTTAGTCGGCCTAGGGAGGTGGGTGAGGTGGTTGGTTAATACTGGTGAGAATGGGGCGAAGGGGTGATATTTGGAGTTGGAATTGAATTGGGTTGCGATTGAGTATATATAGATGGGAGTTCTGGGCTGACAAGACGGGTATTGATTGGATTGGATTTCATTAGCATATCTCTAGGCTGTTTGGTTTTGGTTTGTCTAATCTGGACAGTGCATGTTCTATGTAGATACTTTTCTAGGGCATAATAGGGGAAATGGCATGACTCCCGGTGCAAAACACTTAATCCGCTCTTGGCTTTCCGCGTCCACGACCTCCACCCCGTCCACCCCGTCCTCTACCGCCACCACCACCTCCTCCACGTCTCTTCTCGATACCACCTCTGCGATCACCCTGACCAGCACCGGGGCTTAAAGCATCACGGTTCTTAGTCTTGGGCTCGCGGGTGTTACTCTTAGAACGGGAACGACCGCGCTGACCACCACCGCGCTTAGCTGCCAGATCACTAGCACTCGCATAGTTGAAACCGGGCACGCCCTTCAATCCCATCTTGCCAACGACCTTCTTGTCCATTGGGGGAGGCTCGGGGCAAGCCATAGCCTTCATGGCCATTTCATTTGCGAGTTGGACAAGACCGGGCTTGTCAAGACGGAGCTGTCTCATCAGACCTGATCCAGCGAAGAAACCGATGAATGATGAGTAAGCGCGTTGCTTGGTCTCTTCGTCGATGTTGTACATGGCTTGGGTGACGGAGTCGACGCATGAGTTTGCGCCTGCATTGATGGCTTCGGTAGCGGGGTGAGGCTTGATGGGCAGGTGGCGGTTGTTGTTCATGAAGAAAGACTCGCCTTGGGTGAGGAGGATGATGGCGCGGCCGTCATTTCCGGCACGTGCGGTACGGCCGACTCGGTGGACGTATTGCTCGCCGTTGGAGGGTAGACCGACTTGGATGACTAAGTCGACGTTGGGGAAATCCATACCGCGACCGATGACATCTGAGGCGAAGAGGATTCCAGCTTCGGCTTCCTTAAATTCGTCTGTGGTCCTTGTGCGTGCGCGCTGGTTGAGCCTGGAGTGGATCTCGAACACCTTCAGGGGAGTCAAACCCTGAGAGAAGACAGCTGCGAAGAGAGCAACCATGTTGGCGGTGACACCGAAGACAATGATTTTGGAGCTGGTCTTGATTTCAAGGCTGAGAAGCGAGGCAAGGGTGGTGAAGGTTTGCGACACGGATGGCATCAGCACATGGTACTGGGGCACTCTCTCGTGTGTTGGTGCTTCATTCTTTTCAATGGTGGAAAGACTGGTATAGCCTGGCTTCAAGACCACGCTGACCACATCCTTGACCTTCGGTGGGACGGTAGCCGAGAAACACATTCCCTGCCAGCCAGCACTCTTAGGGGGAATAAGTCTGAGAATCTGCTTCACGTCATGGATAAATCCACTCTCAAGCATGGTATCGGCTTCATCCAGAACGAGAGTTTGGATGTTAGACAGCTTCTCCGCCGAGTCCTCATCGGAAAGATAATCCTTCAGGCGTCCAGGAGTGGCCACAAGAACAGAAGGAGTCTGCTTCATGAATCGAGAAAAGGCAGGCGCCCTGTTCGTTCCACCAACGGCGATATCACATCTGACAGGAGTGCTGAGTTGCGATGTTAGCTGATCACATGACTTGGCAATTTGCTGGGCGAGTTCTCGCGTCGGGGTGATAATCAGGATGGCTACCTGGCCCTTTGGTGGGGTTGCCTGGCCTTGGAGGAGACAGTGCAGGGCAGGGAGTAGGAAAGCCAGGGTCTTGCCAGTGCCGGTCTTGGCCTGGACGAGGCAGTCACTGCGCCAGGTTGGGAGCTCAGTCAAAACACGGTGTTGGACTGGGGTCATGAACTCGAATTCCATCACCTTGAGGGCTTGGAGGAGTTTTGGGTCTAGCTTCCCGGCCATGCTTGTGTATGGCACAGCGTCATCATTGATTCCAGGGCCTGACATGGTCGAGGCTGGGTGTTTCAAGGGACCTGGTGAGATGAAAATTTAAATGAATGGCGATTCAGCGATGAAATACAAATTTTAGAAAATGACTGTGAGAAATTAAGCAAAAACTCCAGATTTCATCTATTTTGTGAGGATTGTAAGTTGTAAGTTGACTCGCATCAACAGTTTGTCCTTGTTAGAGATTTGCCGCCAAGCATTTTCGACTGGGAGGAGCTTGGTCAGCATCGAATGATTGGCTACAATGGATCCACTATATTTAGCCGCAGAGATGCTTCTCTTCTTTCAAGTTCACTTCGACTCTCGATTCAGGATATCGTCAAGTATTTCTGGAGACTCAACGTCCAAGATACCTCGGCTTAATCCTTGACTTAACAAGGTCCACCATTCATAACTTCGGAAAAACCCGTCTCTGACGCTCTGGATCGGCCCCCGAGACGGCAGACTTTTCTCTAGCTTGGACCCCAACGCGTTTAGGCGACGGGGCCGTACTGATATTCAGATCAATTCCAATTGGCCGGATCGAAAATCCCAACAAAAAACTTAAATGCACCTTAATTTGAACCTCGGCAATTACCATATCAGGGAAGAGTCTAGAACTAGAACTAGAAACAAAAGATCTGATCGCTCATCTTAGCAACAACCCCTGGCTTCGCAAAACCCATCGCAACCAAATTTTTCTTAGTCGCATTAACCATGCCTGGGGGCCCACACAACATAATTTTCGTATCCTCCGCAGACCCAGGAAGCCGCGCCTTCAGCACCTCTTGATCCACATACCCAGAACCATAAGCCCACCCCTCAGGCGCCGTATCCACCAAATACCAAAGCTTGAAGTTCTTCGGGTAAAGACGAGCAAAGCGCTCCAGCTCAGCACGCAATAGGATGTCTGCCTCACTGCGGTTCGCATAGATCAGACTGACCTCCGTGGTATCCGTGTCGTTTTCACAGATCGCCCGGATCAGCTGGTACATAGGCGTGATGCCAGTGCCACCGGCTACCATGCCGATTTTCTTGCAGAGGCCCTTGGAGTAGCGCATTGAGCCCTTAGGACCGCGGAACTCGACTTCATCGCCGAGCTCGAGGTGGGCGAGGTATTGGCCGCTGAGTTGGCCGTCCGGGTAGCATTTTACTACTAGTTCGATGCGGCCGCGGTCTGTGTTGTTGGAGGTTGGGGTGTAGGAGCGCGTTACGGTTGTGCCGTTGATGTTGGCGCGGATGGCGACGTGTTGGCCGATCGGGAGGCCAAGGACACTTGTCTGGGTTGGGAGGGCGAAGACAAAGCGGTAGACGTTGGTTGCTAGTTCAGTCTTTTCGACTAGCGGGAGACGTTGGTAGGTTTGCGGTTCGAGGACTCCGCGGGTTAGATGGGGATCGACGCGGATTACTTTCTTGGCTTTCATATGTGGTGGGTAACGCATGAAGCCTGAGTCGATTTTGGTGAAGCGGTTGGCTTGTCGGGCGACTACTATTCCCACTGCTGTGGAGATGACGCTAGCGGCTAGGAAGCCGTTGATGAAGCCGCCATGAGGGAGGCGGAGGGTCTTTAGTTGGTGTGGGATGAGTTGGGAGATGGCACCCAGGCTGTTGGTGAGGTAGTTCGTGCGGTTGAGGACGTAAAAGATTGGGATCAGACCACCCAGAGCGGCGATGGCTGGCATGGCACTCGTTGAAGAGGAGTCTGCCTCTTGTGTCTTTTGCGAGACCACGCGCACTGCCTTGGGTCGCACAAACTGCTGGGCATCTTTCAACGTGCCGACCAGGAAGGGCTGCATGATTTCGCGGGCATCCTCAGAGTGTCCGACATCTTCGTAGTCGGCGGTGGCATCTGTACCGGCTACCTCGACGAGGACCTCTGCACCTCCGGGGTGATCTTGCAGATATTCAGTGAGATCAAAGACTGTGACATGTCAGTGAGTGCCTTCCAGATCTGTCAAACATACATACCTTGCCCGTGGATGACCATCCAGGTATCACCCTTTGTGTTATGCGCAGCAACATCTTTCAATGTATACTCTGGAAGCACAACATCTGCCTTCCATTCAGCCTTGAGCTCTTTAGTTTCTGGGACAGACATTTTGAGGGATATGACACGAAAATAAAAAGGAGTGAAGACCTTAAAAGCAAATCAAGACCAGGAAATTAACCAGCATCCACTCCGATATGTGCATAAAAGTGAGATATCAACCTCGGTTCCTGTCAAGAAACACCTCGGTGGGGCCGAGCCGTTCAACGGCATCTTGGTTCCGAAGCCACGGTGAGCCCGAAACCATATTTTCGCCGGTCATTGCACAAACTCGAAGCAAATCCGACGAGAAAACAAGAGACGGGATCCCGATTACCGACTTTTGGCCAATAAGGGGGTTTGCGGTGGATCCCAAGTCTAAAACATCGAAAGTGCCGAGGCTGTTTGGAGATACGCCCCCCTAACTACATACTTCACTGTACATTATGAATTACCAATGCGATTTGGTACATTGGACTCGGTGGAGTTATGTAATTTCAAATGATATTTTCCATGTTGCATGATTCCTATAAATATTAGCGGGCCCTGGATGATAACAAATTTGCATTCGCACTATTTCCATCCCTACAATGCCTGCGAAACAGTTCTACTTGCTGGGCGAGGCTATCACCTCAGCCCGAGGCGTTGATATCGAGTCAAATATTGACATCGAAGGCCTTCAACTCCTTATCGCCGGTCAATTCGCAATTGTCGAGCCAAATGGTAAATGACCATCTCCCATCTCCCATCAAACCATTCTAACAAACCCAGGCATCGGCTTCCAAACCGAAGATGCGGCCCTCACAACCCCAACAGAGATCCTCACCAGCGAAACCCCAATCGCAATCTCAATAGATGGCAAAGCAGTCCGAGAAATCCCGGGACCCAAAGGCCTCCCTTTCGTAGGCAATTTCTTCGAAATCTACCCGGACCACCTGGGCAACCACCAACGCCTCTTCGACCAATACGGCCCGATAATCCGCACAACAAACATGGGCCGAACAGTCTACCAGACCAACGATCCGGAGCTCTCCTCAATCGTCTTCGCCGAGTCAGACTTCTTCACCAAGAAAATCCAAGAAGGCCACCCCCTTCACCCAATCAAGAACCAGCAAGCCGGTGTTTTCCTCGGTGACACCGATACACCCGAATGGCGCGCAGCACACAAGTTTTTGCCTCCCGCACTGGGACCCAAGGCTGTGCGACACTATGCGCCAACCATGCAGGAGACGGTCGAGGATGCGTTTAGTGTTTTCGATGAGCTTGATGAGCGTGGTGAGGCGTGGAATGTCTACCAGTATATGCTTAAGCTGGGTTCCCAAGCTGTCGGCAAGTTGATGCTGGGTATGGACTTTAAGCAGTTCACTGCTGTTGATGCGCCACCCCATGAGCTTGTTTACCGTATTGCAGAATCGCTGGAGCTTAATAAGAAGGTTACGGCTCGTGGCGATTGGTATGCTAAGATGCCGTTTGGGGACCCTAAGCGGTTGAGGGATGCGCGTGGGCGTATCATTGAGATGGTCAATGAGTCTATTGCCAATGCTTCCCGGGGTGGTGTCGAGGATTTGCCGTTGCAAGATGCTGCGTTAAAGGCGAATAACATGATTGGTGAGTGACCAAGAGAAGAAGGGCAGAAGAACAAGCACTAACATATCACAGACTACATCATCCGCGCCACAGACAACAAAGGCGAAAAACTCCCCAAAACCAGCCTCATGGAAGCCCTAGTCGTAGCCACCGGTGCCGGCTTCACAACAACCAGCTCCCTCCTCTCCTGGCTCCTCTACTCCCTAGTCAATTACGAAGGAATGCAAGAACGCCTGCTCCAAGAACTAATCGACAACGACATCGACGAAAATACATTGATGACAGCGGACCTAACAGACCGCCTCACCTTCCTGGACAAATTCATCAAAGAAACCCAACGCCGCCACAACCCCTCCTACCAACCCGCGCGCACGGCACGAGTCGACATGATCCTCCCAGGTGGCTACAAGCTGCCCCAAGACTCAATCGTCATCCCGGCCCTGCACCACATCCACAACAACCCAGCCGTGTGGAATAATCCAGCGCGCTTCGATCCTGATCGCTGGGATACGGATGATGTCAAGAATAGACATAAGGGTGCTTATGTGCCTTTTGCTGCGGGACCGCGCATGTGCATTGGCTTTAACTTTGCCCTGCAGGAGGTTAAGGTCTTCTTGCCTAAGTTATTGTTTAGGTATCGCTTTACGAGGGAGAATGATGGGCCGGTGGAGTATGATCCTATGTTCCAGTTGATTCGGCCGACGAATTTGTATGTCCGCGCTGAGCGGAGGGTGAAGTGGCCCGTTAAGACGGAGAATTAGAGATGTGAGGAATAAGGTTCTGTCTTTGTATATAATCGGTTGAATGATGCTTCCATTGCAATTGTGTGTTCTGTATATGGTCGGCATGAAGCCATGCCGATCTCCGAGCAGATATTTTTGCACGTCATAATATTCTAATAACACCAAACCAATCAAGAAACAGAGATAAGACCCTCTTCAGCCTTATAGGCTATCCATCGCGTGTTTAGGCAGCCGAAAAGCTTAGGTTAACCCCGAGGGCGGCAAGAACCCGAGCTTTCTCGGAGTTAACCCCTTCACGTTGAATCTCCCGCTCAGTTCTCCCTTGTCCTTCTCTTCCACGTCTTCCCCCACCTTCGCACCTCACTACCAAAATGCCATACCTAACCAACGCATTAAACGAGGTAGGCCTCCTAACAATGTGGCACTCCACATTGGATGTCAAACTCCTCTGCGCTCAACGTTTCGTCCGACTATTCGCATACGGCGGCTCAACACTCATCCTCGCGTCATACCTATCCGCCATTGGCATCTCGGATGATCGCATTGGATTATTTATGACGTTGACACTGGTCGGCGATGTGGTGATTAGCTTCTTCCTCACACTATTTGCAGATGCAATGGGCCGCAAGGCGGTGTTGTCGCTTGGATCGGCGTTGATGGCTGGGAGTGGGCTGGTTTTTGGATTTTTTGGGAATTATTGGGCTCTTTTGGCTGCGGCGGTTTTTGGTGTTATTAGTCCGAGGTGAGTGGTTGGGTTCTTTTGTGATTGATGGTGGGGTACTAATTCTCGGCAGTGGGAATGAAATTGGTCCCTTCCGCGCTGTGGAGGAATCGACCTTGGCGCATCTTACGCCTCATGAGTTGCTTAGTGATGTTTTTGCTTGGTATTCGCTTATTGGGACTGCGGGATCGGCGTTGGGTATGCTGGTCTGTGGCTGGATTATCAATTCTTTGGAGTCTATTCACGGGTGGGAGTTCATTCCTTCGTGTCGGATTATCTTCTTCGTCTATGCCGGTGTTGGTATCGTCAAGTTGATTCTTACTCTGGGTTTGAGTGGCAAGGTTGAGCTTCAGAAGGAGGAGGCTCCGGAGAATGGTGAAACTCGTGCACTGCTGGATCCAAACCCAGAACAGGAACAGGAGGCACCCAAGAAGAAGGGCTTGTTTGCATCTATTGAAAAGGATCTGTGGTCGCTGGTTATTCGACTGTTCATCTTGTTCGGTCTGGACGCGTTCGCCTCTGGACTGGCTTCTCTGTGAGTATTCCGATTGCGATTCATTGACACAAGCTGACCCCTGCAGATCCTGGATGACATACTTCTTCAAGCGCAAGTTCTCCCTCCCCGAGGGTGAACTCGGAACGATCTTCTTCATCACGAACATCATCTCCGCAGCCTCCATGCTGGTCGCATCATCTCTCGCCAAGCGCATTGGAAATGTCAAGGTGAGCTATCCATACTAGCAGTCTTCGCGGATCAATTGCTAACTATTACAGACCATGGCCTTCACTCACCTCCCCTCAGCCGTCTGCCTGGCCCTGGTATCCGTCCCATCCAGCCTCCCATTGGCCCTAACCCTCCTCGTCCTACGAGCTAGCTCCCAGAGCATGGACGTAGCGCCCCGCTCCGCATTCCTAGCGGCAGTCCTACCGGCAGACAAGCGCACAGCCATCATGGGAGCCGTCAACGTTGTCAAGACAACCAGTCAAACCATGGGGCCCCTGCTAACAGGTATCTTGGCACGCAATGGCTTCTTCGGTGTCTCCTTCATGATCGCCGGATGCTTGAAGGTCGTCTACGACCTGGGCATATTGGCCAGTTTCGCCGGCATGGAAACACCTCGCAAGCGGGCTGCGCAAGAAGCCGACGAAGAAAATGAAGCGTGAGTGTACGATTATAAGTGTAAGTATGAATCTCGAGTATTATAAGCGAGGTGCCTCTCTCCGCCCTTAAAAGCAAAAGTCCCGGCGAGTACATAGAATGGAACAGTAACTAGACATGCATCCTGTGCCACCCATCATCCCACTAGGCAGACACGTTTTGACGTTCTCCTTAGACAGCACGTACGTACATACATATACGCTGGAGTGTGTTCATATAGTCTCACTCTTCCCACCCGCAGCCAAGCCTTCCTACATCGTCTTGGCACCTGCGATGGCCAACTCAACCCTAACGCCCATCCTAGTCATGTCCAACAATGGCATACCAGAACACACCATAAGAATGAAGTCAACGCGTTTTTCGATGTCCTCGATTTGGAAATGCTCGCATCCGCTTTGCATAGCGCATCCCCGATCCGCGCGGGCAATCTTCTGCAGATGTGTTCAACGACCGTTATGGATCTTCATTCTGACCTTGTACGCACCCTTCCCATCCTCATCTTACCTGCCCCCATCCTCCCTCCTTTACAACAAGGTGCATACAAAAACTAACCGCATCTACAGCGGCCTCCTAAACCTCCTCAGAGTAGCAACATCCCACCTACCAACCCTCCTCCCAGACCTAGAACTAATAAACTTCTCCCGCAAACCATCCCCCTTCTCAACATGGTCCACTCACGGCGTCATCCCAGTCCGCTGCCACTCTCACAACGACTACTGGCGCCACGTGCCCCTCCACTCGGCTCTATCAGCCGGGTGTATCAGCGTCGAGGCTGATGTGTGGCCATGGCGCGATCAGATCCTTGTCGGTCATTCACGGTTTACTGTGTTGAGGGGGACGTTGGGGAGACTTTATCTGGAGCCTTTGGTTGAGATGCTTGATTTGCATAATCGGGAGAAGGTGGAATGGGATGCGATTGGGAGCGGCGGTGAGATTGGGGACGGTGACGGTGATGATATCGTGGGCGTATTCGCAAATGATCCCAAACAAACCCTCGTCCTACTCATCGATTTCAAATCCGACGGCGAGTTACTCTGGTCTCTTCTTTCTGATGCGCTTACTCCCCTTCGGGATCGGGGGTATCTGACTTATTTCAACGGGAGTGGCGTTGTCATGCGCCCTGTTACAATCGTTGCGAGTGGGAATATTTCTTTTTCGAGTCTTGTGCGGAATACAACGTATCGTGATATCTTCTATGATGCACCACTGGATAACCTCACCCAATTCCCAGTCAATGATACCACGACGACAATCACAGATCAAGTCTCAAAAGACTCAAACGGACAGTTCATGGGTCCCCTATTCAACCCAAATAACAGTTACTACGCCTCCGTCGACTTCCGCAAGGCAATAGGCCATCTCCAGCTCGGCCGATTATCAGAGACCCAACTCGAGACTCTCCGGGCTCAAGTGCACGCTGCCCATGAACTGGGGTTGAAAGTGCGGTATTGGGGGAATCCGAGTTGGCCGATTGGACTCCGGGATCGTGTTTGGAATGTGTTTGTGCATGAGGGTGTGGATGTGATTAATACGGATGATTTGAGGGGGGTGACTAGGCAGGTGTGGAGGGATAGTTATTGGTGATGGTAGGGTTGTTTTGTTTTGTGTTATTTGAATGGTGGTTTCGTTATCAAACCGAAAAGTGTGAGAAACCACAAGATATTTTATGATTTCTACGATTCAATTTTCAAAAATCATTGGATTCGTAATTTGTTCCATATACGTAGATGCACATCACTATAACTTCAAAGAATCATCACAAATTCTGGGTTGCGGTCGTCGTTGTAACCAATGTATTGGTCGTATTTGCCATTCTTCTTGTCTCGGTTGATTTTTGCGCAGTAAAGAACGTTAAGCAGGATCCTATATAATATCAGTGACAGTTCTCGAATGTGAAATGGAATGGAAGGTACTCACATGAACCACGCAAATACCAGAAGACCAAGAATAATCGTGTGTCCACGATGGAAGAGAGGGCCATCCTTAGATGGATAATTGAAAGCTAGAACACCAACCGTCAATACTATGGAAGTAAATGAATGGAGAAAATAGAACATTGAGAAACTTACTTGCAACGAACCCCCCACAATTAGCAATAGCCAACTGCAACGCCGAAGTAGTAGCCCGCTTATAATGCCCAGCCGAGTTATTTGACAGCCACACCAAGATGCAAGGTACACTGGCATATTGCCCGGTAGCCATGAGGAAAGTCATTCCATATTGAACGCGAGGAGAATCGATATTCGCAATGACAGCGTAGCCAATTATAGCAATCGGAAGGGTGAATAGCATGATCACGCCTCGGAGGCGCAGACGATCGGAGATAATTGCCACGATTACGGTGACTACCGCTGCCACGGCGTAGGGGATCACAGACCATAGTTGGACTTCGTTGGCGTCTTTGGCGAAGCCGAGGCTTTTGATTATTGTTGGGAGCTGCATTATGTTAGTTGGGATTCTTGTGTGGTGGACGGGTTGGGTGCATACGAATAGGCCGAAGGAGTATAGCCCCGATAGAATGGCAAAGTAGGCTGTGGCAGAGAACCATACTTGGAGTTCTAGGACGCCACGGCGTACTTCCGACCATTTGAAGGATTCTGCTTCTGAGGCTAGGGTTCTGCTGTTGTTAGCGGGATTGTGAATGATAGATGGTGGCCTGCTTACCCTTCTATGGTCCTGGGATTATCGAGCATCAGTCTCTCCCGACCGAATTCCTTTTCCTCGGTAGTCAGGAAGGTTGCTGACTCTAGGGAGTTTGGGAGGACGAAGAAGCTCAGTACTCCGCAGACAAAGGTCTGTCGCCAGTTAGAGAAGAACATGCTCCATTTTTGGACAGTGATATGAACGTACCAATAGTCCTTCAATGATCAGAATCCAGCGCCAGCCTTCTAGACCTCCGCGAGGTCCAATTGCAGCTAATCCACGGGCAAGGAGACCTAATCAATTAGCATCAAATTGACACTTAGTAGGAGAGATACATACCTCCAAAGGCACCAGACAGAGAAGCAGCCGTATAGAACAACCCAATTCGCAGAGCGAGGTCACCTCGTCTATAGAAAGTAGACAGGTATAAAACCTGCATTCTTCCAATTAGCCTCCACTTCTTCTCACATTTATTGTCAAGAACATACCATGCCCGGAAGCAGACCACCTTCCGCAATACCCAACAAAGCGCGAACAGCCACGAAGCCAGCAAAATTCCGCACAAACCCAAGGCACATAGTGATGATACCCCAAACAATTGTCAGAAAAGGCAACCAAAGTTTCGGCGATGCCTTCTTGAGCACAAGGTTACTCGGCAACTCGCTGTATACCCATTAGCTCTTTATTTCCGTGTTCAATTTCAGTGGCTGGCACAAACGCACCTGCAGATATAGGTAAGATAGAATACAGCCAAACCGATGTCATACTGATGATCAGTGATAGAGAGATCCTTCTCCAAGCCGAGAATCTTCGCATTACCGACATTCGTCCGATCGAGAAAAGAGCATAGGAAAAGCAGGGCCAGCATAGGAAGAATTCTAGAAGCAATTAGCCTCTTTTCGCGGTTTCACGGGCGCAAGACTAACCGCGTATCCAATTTCAGTAGTATCCTCCGCGTTAATTTCTCCTGTTGTGCGTGATCGCCATATTGGTTGAGGGCGGCGGGCTTTGCCTCCTCGATCTCCTCCGCCTTCATTTTGGTATCCATAGAGCGGGTAATTCAAAGCTTGGCGACGCAGGTCGAGTCTTGGTTTTCTGGGTGGTCTGTCAATCGTAAACTGGAGGTTAAAAGAATGAGAAGAAAGGAGAGAAAAATGGGGAGGAAATAAAGCACACAAATAGGCTCAAGCCAAACGAGTCGGATACCAAATCTGGGTCCGTAACCAACGAGAAAGAGCTGACATCCTTTATTCCCCGCAAAACAACCCCGGATTCTGGGAGCCGCGTGTAAAATTACCGTAAAATTATTTTCCGGTTACTGTTTTATTACTGTTGACTGCCGGTATCGCTCGGCGGCCACTTCTGGTCTCCGGGATCCTCTCCAAAACCTCGGACCCGAGATTTGGTCTCCAGTCCGCATTTTTAATGGCCAGACATCCCTCCTCCAGACGCTCATCAGTAGAGATGTCGAAACTCTCAGCAAGCCTCAAGGCATTAATCAATGCCCCCGCCGCCCGACCGTCCACCGTCCCCGCCCCGGCCAACATAACCTCGGTCTACCAGAAGATCCAGCAGACCGCGCAGGCGAAACAGATCTCGCAGCCATCATGGGTCGCACTATCCGTGAGTACATAAAACAGCATGGAATAAAAGACACAGTAGTCTAATACCCACCAGACCGCAGCGACAATGACAATGAACTCCCCCGAATCCCTAACAGCCCTGTACAACCTAGCGAGCACAACAACACCAACCCAATCCCTCGAAACAGCCGAACTGATGCGCGAAGTCGGGCTGAAATGCATAAGTTTTAACGGCATCCCCCGAACAATCAACTGCCTAGGCTCCTTCCGCGCAAGCCTACCGGAAACAATCATCGCCCAACTATCACACACGCCAACGCGCGGCCCGACCCCCGAAAATATCACGGGAATCAGTCAACGCGGCCACGCACTCTGGGATTCGATCTACCGGCCCTTCGAGACGAAGTTGTATGACAAGCTGTCCGAGTCGCATCCTGATTTGCCGGTGCATATCCTGCATGCGAATTATGGGGCTTTGCTTTCGGATCCGGTGCGTGAGAGGGCTGGTGGGACGTCTGCTGGACGAGTTTTGACTTCTATTGTTGCTGTTGCTTGTTTGAGGGCGCAGAGTGGGGTTGGCCCGCAGGTTACTTCGCATGTTTTTGGGTTGAGGAAGGCGCTTGAGGATGGGTCTTGGGTTGGGGATGTTGAGGGGGAGGCTGGGGCTAAGTGGTTGGCTAGTGATGAGGGTAATTTGTGGATTTTGGAGAGTGTTGATGCTATTGTTGGGGCTATTGGTAACGGGGAGGGTTCGAATTTTGCTCCTGGGCGAGCGAAGTTGTAGATTTGAATAGATGATGGGTTGCATACAATTGAGCTCTGTTTATATATATTCTGTTGTTCCGTATATATGTTCTGAATTTGGTTGTCTATATGGTAGATGTTCAATATACAATGACTGCAAGTAAATGCCCAATCGTCAAATTTATGCAGTAAACATCTATTCCATAATCTCAAGCGTGTCAGCAATCGCAAACTTAGCATCCGTCTTGCTCTGCACCTCCTCCACCTCAACGCCAGGAGCGAGCTCCGTCAGCGTGAGCTTTCCACTAGCTCGGTCAACCTGGAACACACACTATACAATTGTCAGTCATTGTTATTCATGATCAATCAGGTCCACTTACTAAGTCTGTGATAATAGTGCTAACAACATTAGCGCCGGTCAGAGGCAAGCTGCACTGCTGCACAATCTTGGGTGATCCATCCTTGGCAACATGGCTGGTGGCTACAACAATCTTGGTCTGGTCGGGGTTGGAGATCAAGTCCATGGCTCCGCCCATACCCTTGAATACCTTGCCGGGGATCATGTAGTTTGCCAAGTCGCCGTTAGCGCTCACTTGGAGAGCCTATTGGACCAATTAGCGAACATTCTCCCTTCCTTTACATGCGAGCACGAACCCCAAGAATAGAAACGTCAACGTGACCTCCCCGGATCATGCCAAAGGACTCGGTGCTGTCAAAAGTGGAAGCGCCAGGGACAAGAGTGACGGTCTCTTTTCCGGCATTGATAATATCCCTGTAGTTATGTTAGACCACGAGGCATGATAAAGACAGCTGGAAAACTTACGCATCCACTTCTTGCTCAGTGGGATAATCGCCCTAAATCAAACCAGTTAGAAAAGCCAACTCGAAACCACAGATCAACTTACCATTCCCAAAATGCCATTCTCCGACTGAATCCAAACCTTCACATCCTTTGGCAGGAAAGAAGGTGCCAAAGTAGGAATACCTAGAACCAGGTCAGCCACGAGCTACCTCCACAAAGCTGCATATACATACCAACACCAAGGTTAACATAGAAACCAGGCTTCAACTCCTTAGCAGCCCTCCGACCAATAATCTCTCTCTGTTTCTGCGCCGCATCCCTTGCCGGCCCAGTCGTGCTGGCTTCGCCAGAACGCAACTTCTTAATCTCAATATGCTTCTCGTCTGTCGCAGGCACAATGCGATCCACAAATATTCCGGGTAAATCGACATCATTCGGGTCGATAGAGCCAACAGGGACGATATTCTCGGCTTCGACAATGGTAAGAGTTGCGGCCTTAGCCATGATCGGGCCAAAAGCTTTAGTCGTGTATCTAGAGAAGGCGTGTGAGCTAGGATAAATTGAGAGAAATTGACGAACACACCTGAACACGCAGTTACCAGCCTCGTCCGCCTTCCAAGCCCGAAGAATGGCTACATCGCCCGTCAAAGCAGTCTCCATGAGATAAGTCTTGCCATTAAATTCCCGTGTTTCGCGCGGCTTGCCCGATTCGAGGACTTTGCCTGATTCGTCCATGCGCACGGGGATCTTGCCCTCTTGGATGAATGTGTCTAGATTTGATGTTAATAAATCTCACTCACATTAAATGAAGCAAAAGAAAAGATGTTTACGTACGGACACCAGTCGGGGTGAAAAACGCCGGAATACCAGCACCACCAGCACGAAGCCGCTCAGCCAGGGTACCCTGCGGACAAAGCTCGATAGCAATCTTACCCGTCAGGTAATTCTTTTCCAGTGTCTTATTGTTTCCCAGGTAAGAAAGGATCAAGCGATTCAACTGGCCATTTTGCGACAGAGTCGAAAGACCGCCCTTGCCCGCGGCACCGGCGTTGTTCGATACGGCTGTTAGAGAGTGCAATTGATCGGCGCCTCGACGGTGCATGGCATTGATCAATGTTTCTATATAGAACCGTATATCAGCATCACCATTCCCGATATTACATTACTCTGTCTGCTCGATACGTACCAGCAACCCCGCAAAGCCCAAATCCAGAACTAAGAATCGTCGAACCACTCTTCAAATCTGCGACCGCGGCATCGGCATCCTTGAAGAGCTTTGACCCGCCACGCTCGATCTTCGGTGCGAGTGATTGTAACGGAGCGGTCGTGGAGTATCGTGAGCTGATGCTTGTGGAGCTGGAGGTGGGTTGCAGAGGGCGCAAGCCGGGGCGGACTCCGAGGTAGAGTCGGGGCCGGCTGGCGGTGATTGCTTTGCGCGACAATGTCGCTGTTGAAATGCGAAGCGCTGCCATGTTTGTGTTTGTGTTTTGGAGGGGAAAATTGAGCAGAATTGGAGTTGTTTGAGCTATTAAATTGTTGACGGTTTCGGCTGTCGGAGCTACTTTTGGACGCCGATGGGCCGACCGTGGCGAGTGACGTCGCTTGTTTTCGGGTCCTTTTTTTTGCCCGTATGTACGGTTTTCTAATTAGGTGGCGCATTTGGATATGTTCGTATGTGTTTGTGTGATTTTGGAATTGTATGAAGTATACCAAAGATCTAGTATCAACCATAAACTCGACGCCGAAGTACGCAAGACACTTAACTCGAATCAAACATCAAAACATAACTCCCAACACCTTTCGATCAACCAGTCAAAGTCTTCTTAAGCCTCCCCAATTTCCCCTTCAAACCGCCAGATCTCGTCTCGCCAGTCCTTCGCTGGGCCTCGGCCCTGATCTCCTCATCAGTCCGCCGATTAGATGTAGACTCCGACGAGAGACCGTTCAATTGTACCCCTGGAACCAAAGTAACATCTGAACCCGCATCACTAGAAAATGCACCATCACCTCTCCTCTTATCCTTATTCTCAATAGCCCGCTGCTCCTCCTCGCGTCGCAACCGCTCCCGTCCACGTCGGGCGGCGCCTTCGATTCCACTTTCGCCTAGCATGGCTGTTCCGGATGGACCAGGGGCGAGGGCGCTCCAATCTAGGACCATTTTGCTTGCGGGTTGTGGTTTGTGGCTTTAGAAGGGTTGAATGTGGGTATGTGGGTGAGTGGCTGGATGGCTGGTTGTATCTTGGGTATATAGTTTTATCACGGAATGAGAGATGATTTCATATTCAGGTTTTTATTACAGAAGGTTTCTATTTTTTCTCTTGGAGAAGTGCTGCTTGTATGTCTTGCTGGATGGGGGCCGGATTACTATGACGTTAGCCAAGATGGTCCCATGCTGGGGGACCTGGGATAGCGTTGCGTGGTTGCTGAGCCTTGCGAGTGTCTGTGGATATTTGGTTTGGGTGGTGAATTATATTTAGGCGTAGTGGACATGCTTGACTATCATTCCTATTGAGGTAAATGGATGATTAGAGATTCTTTGTGCAATGGTTTGATCTGCGAACATTTGACTGAAGCTGGATAAACTTTTCTGTCACGACTCAAGGCTACTCTTACTTCTCAAACAAACTGTGTATCACAACCCAGAAACAAAAACAATACAATTGTGGGTATCAATACAGTAACACCAACCTCTCAATCTTCATTCATCAAAGACCCAAATCTGCACTGGCAAAATCGAGCCAATCCCAGCTTAGCATATCATCAAGTGGAACATCAGGAATAGACGCCCCGAACGCCGTCCCAGCCCGATTAACCGCATCGACAATCTGGTTATCCGACATAGCTGAAAAGTGCATTGGCTCGAACCATAGATCCTCCGGTGGAAGGGATGTTGGGGGTTGGGTGACTTGGATTGGGAGGCCGTTGGTATCGAGACATGAAGATGTATGGGGCAGAGTTGGTTCAGGTAAATCCATGCCAGATGGATTGACGCGTTGAGAATTGGATTGGAATTGGGATTGTGGATGGGATAGCGGGAGAGGGAAGGCAGGAGCTCTCCGGATCAACTCGCGCAGAAAGCGGCCATAGAGCACCGACGAACCATTCCGATGGCTAGGTGTTGCACCGACTCTTTCTAGAACGCCGGCTGTTTCTTCGATTAGGTTTCGCACGCTGGGTGCGAGACTTGATCTGCCGTCGCCAGGCGTTACGCTTAGACTCAGTGCTGAGCAGGCTGCGAAGGATATCATAATGACTGTGTTGTTGGGCATTGACTTTAGGCGGGATTCGCCTTGGATGGCGGCTCGGAGGACGTTTAGGGCGGATGAGAGGCCCGCAGCGCGGAAGAAGCGTTTCACTTCGAGGGGGGCTGTTGGGTGGTTGATTACGCCGCCGTAGGTTGAGAGTTGGGTATGCGTCACCAGAATCTCGACGTAGGGGGGAAGAGAGCGTGCTTTCTGGGTTAGGATAATGCTCTTTCGGTGAGGTAGTCCATACTTACTGTCACCTTCGCCGATTGCTAAGGCCCATGTTGCGTACCATCGTTCGTAGAAGGTCTGGATGGTTTTCTTAATCCTGTCTCGCAGTTAGCAGGAGAACGTCCACCGATTGTAGTAACTCGTACGATTGAGCGACTTCTGAGCCGGTATCAACGATTCGATAACTATCACAGCTTGATTTGACCTTCCTTAATAGTCCGTCCTAGATTTACCATTAGAGCCATAGGCGACTTTTGGGCATAATAACGTTTACCAAATCTCTGCGAAGAACTGCCATCGAGTTCATAGGACCATCACGCAAATCTGCGATATTGGACAGATGCCAGCGGTCGCAATTTTCAATAAGCGTAGTCAGAGGAACCGTGTAGCTTCGTCCACGAGCAAGACAAACCCTGCCAGACAGTCAGTACAATAATACCACATGTCAAAGATAAAGAGCTCAAACTTACCCCCTCTCAACAACAAACAACGCAATCCAAGCTCTTTCACGTCGCCGTAGCAGACGCAGACCCCACTCAGAGGATGGATCAACATCATCAAATCCGTCCATGTGCAAAGCCCTCTTTGGATCGATACAATCCGCCCGAGCTAAACGATCGAGAAGTTCCTGATCAAAGCTCGCAGATGGCGAGACAATCTTGTTCAATGATAAATCCAAAGCAACAGTCAAAGCCATGGCAATATAGGAACAGGTATCGTCATCTCCGAGACTATCACCAGGGGACATCCACGGAACATTAACCATGAAAGCCAGAACAATCTCGACAGACCTATGGCGGTGTGTAATTACCCTCTGCGCAAGCGACTTGCAATGTCGAGATAATCTCTTAGATAAAGCAGCTGCGGATGGCAGGAATAGAGCCGCACCAGCCATGATCGATGTAAACAGAAACGCGGATTGAGAACGCACAAATGATGGCGTATGTATCAATGGATCGAGGCCCCACCTCGTGTGAGCGAGGTTTTGATAAAAGCTGATGCGAATGTCAGTACCACGTTTCATATATCATACCGACTCAATCAGAGACGGAGATATATATACGCACAACGAGAACAAAGATTCCGACTCATCAAATGTAACCAAGCCCAAATCCACGGGATCAACCTCAGACCCAACATCCAGATTCGCCCTAGCCGGCACGAAAAATGACTTCGCACTTGGCTCTTGAGGGATGGCATTCTCCTGCGACACGGCCAACGGAGCGCCCGGCAATGGCAGCGAAGGCCTAGGTGCCCGGCGCACTCCCGTCGGCGAAAGCTGCAGATCCGAAGCTCGCGCTAGCAGCTGCAGCGGATTTTCTGCATCATCCAATGTGAGACTCTCATCGACCTTGGTATCGCGCAGCGAAGGCGGGTCGGAATCAGGATCATGACCCGGCCCCGGACCCTCGGAGAAAGCGTCTTGATCACTCTGCATTAATTGAGCCTGGACTTGGATGAGGAGGTCCTGTAGACCGGAGATGGCTCTTTGCGCATCGCCGTCGCCGGAGTCAATCCTGGGTCTTTTGATGGCCTGTTCGATCTGATGGATCGCCTTCTCCAGACCCTTGCGTTTGCTGTACACGCGTCAGCGCTGATCTCCCGCTGCCAAGGACAGGAATGTTTGGTTTCATTCTATCTCAACTTGACTCACTTCTTTACTCCCTTCTGTCTGCCTAGATGGTGGCTTGGCACGATGCACTCCGCATCACTCTGCTTACATTTCTCGCAGCGAGTTTCGCCCGCTGCGCGATTGCAGCGGATCTTGCTTCGCCGGCAGCTCAGACATGCGGCTTGTTTTGCATGGGGAGTTTGGCCCGACGGCTCCATTACGTTGTTGATTGGGACCATTCTGATGTCCGGGTGAACCATGAGGCTTCGGGACGGGAAGTGGATGAGAATAGGTCAGGAGTTTTGGCTTATATAGTCACAAATGAAAACCATTCCAACAGCCCGGCCGGGCTAGCTCAATCGGTAGAGCGTAAGACTCTTAATCTTAAGGCTGCGGGTTCGACCCCCGCGTTCGGCTATTCCTAAACACCGTCCACGAGTGAGCGTTTCTTTTTTT